>NC_080382.1:43835634-44508218 GCF_014773155.1 Arachis stenosperma
AGACCTTGTTCTTATATATTTTCAACGGTGGAGTTTCTACACACCATAGATTAAGGTGTGGAGCTCTGCTGTACCTCGAGTATTAATGCAATTACTATTGTTCTTCTATTCAATTTAGCTTATTCTTGTTCTAAGATATTCATTCGTACCCAAGAACATGATGAATGTGATGATTATGTGATGCTCATTATCATTCTCACTTATGAACGCGTGCCTGACAACCACTTCCGTTCTACAAGCAAACAAGGCTTGAATGTTTATCTCTTGGATTCCTTAATCAGAATCTTCGTGGTATAAGCTAGAATTGATGGCGGCATTCTTGAGAATCTGGAAGCTCTAAACCTTGTCTGTGGTATTCTGAGTAGGATTCAAGGATTGAATGACTGTGACGAGCTTTAAACTCGCGATTGTGGGGCGTTAGTGACAGACACAAAAGAATCACTGGATTCTATTCTGACATGATCGAGAACCGACAGATGAATAGCCGTGCTGTGACAGAGCGCGTTGAACATTTTCACTGAGAGGATGGGACTGTAGCCACTGACAACGGTGATGCCCAACATACAGCTTGCCATGGAAAGAAGTAAGAAGGATTGGATGAAGACAGTATGAAAGCAGAGAGACGAAAGGGATAAAGCATATCCATACGCTTATCTGAAATTCTCACCAATGAATTACATAAGTATCACTATCTTTATTTTATGTTTTATTCATCTTTTAGTCATTAATCCTCCATAACCATTTGAATTCGCCTGACTGAGATTTACAAGATGACCATAGCTTGCTTCATACCAACAATTTCCGTGGGATCGACCCTTACTCGCGTAAGGTTTATTACTTGGACGACCCAGTACACTTGCTGGTTAGTTGTGCGAAGTTGTGATAAAGAGTTGAGATTGCAATTGAGCGTACCATGTTGATGGCACCATTGATGATCACAATTCCGTGCGCCAAAGACCTTTCCTAGCCACAGCAGGAGTTGTGATAGATGTTAACAGAGGAGAATTAGTCCTTCAATTGAATGAGGACTACCTTGTGTTTAAGGCACACGGCTATCCTTCTGTAATAATGGAGAGGAAGCATGGAAAGCTTCTCTCAGTATAGTGTCAAACAGAGCCCCCACAGTCAAACTCTAAGTTTGGTGTTGGGACTATACAACATTGACCTGATCACCTGTGAGGCTCCATGAGAGCCCACTGTTAAGCTATTGACATTAAAGAAGCGCTTATTGGGAGGCAACCCAATTTTTATTTATCTAATTTTATTTTATTTTATTTTATTTTATTTTGTGTTTTATTAGGTACATGATCATGTGGAGTCACGAAAAAATTACTAAAATTAAAAATAGAATAAAAAACAGCAGAAGAAAAATCACACCCTGGAGGAAGGACTTACTGGCGTTTAAACGCCAGTAAGGAGCATCTGACTGGCGTTCAAACACTAGAACAGAGCATGGATCTGGCGTTGAACGCCAGAAACAAGCAACATCCCGGCGTTCAAACACCAGGAATGTCCCTTAAGGAGAGATGGCGCTGAACGCCAGAAACAAGCATGGACCTGGCGTTCAACGCCAGAAACATGCTGCATTTGGACGTTAAACGCCCAAAACAAGCATCACTTCGGCGTTTAAACACCAGAATTGCATGCAAAGGAGTTTTACACGCCTAATTGGTGCAGGGATGTAAATCCTTGACACCTCAGGATCTGTGGACCCCACAAGATCATCTCAGGATCTGTGGACCCCACAGGATCCCCACCTACCTCAACTCACCTTCTCTCTTCTTCACCAATCACCTCAATCTCTCTTCCCCATCACCTCTTCACCACTCACATCCATCCATCTTTTCCCTACCCAATCCCACCCATATGGCCGAAACATACACATCTCTCCCTCTCCTCCATATCTTCTTCTCCTTCTTTTCTTTCTTCTCTTGCTCGAGGGCGAGCAACATTCTAAGTTTGGCATGGTAAAAGCATAGATTTTTTGTTTTTCCATAACCATTAATGGCACCTAAGGCCAGAGAAACCTCAAAAAAAAAAGATAAGACAAAAAGCTTCCACCTCCAAGTCATGGGAGATGGAGAGATTCATCTCAAGGGTCCATAGCTCAGTAAAAGAGCATTTGACTGCAAATTAAGAGATCCTTAAGATACCTCAGGGGATACATTTTCCTCCACACAATTATTGAGAGCAACTCAGGATAGGAGCACCAAAATCACTAGGGATCAAGCAACAGAGGCAAGGAAGAGACATAGAGGAGCTCAAAAAGCACCATTGGTCCTTCAAGAAGGCGCCACCCTCACTAAGGTGGACTCATTCCTTGTTCTTAAATTTTTTCTGCTTTTCGGTTTTTTATGTTATATGTTTATCTATGTTTGTGTCTCTGTTACATGATCATTAGTATTTAGTAACTATGTCTTAAGGCTATAAATAATTCCATGAATCCTTCACCTCTCTTAAATGAAAAATGTTTCTAATTCAAAAGAACAAAAAGTACATGAATTTCAAAATTATCCTTGAATTTAGTTTAATTATATTAATGTGGTGACAATACTTTTTGTCTTCTGAATGAATGCTTGAACAGTGCATAATTTTGATCTTGTTGTTTATGAATGTTAAAATTGTTGGCTCTTGAAAGAATGGTGAACAAAGAGAAATGATATTGATAATCTGAAAAATCATGAAATTGATTCTTGAAGCAAGAAAAAGCAGTGAAAAAGCAAAAGCTTGCGAAAAAGAAAAAAAGAGAAAGAAAAAGAAAAAGCAAGCAAAAAAAGCCAATAGCCCTTAAAACCATAAGGCAAGGGTAAAAAGGATCCAAGGCTTTGAGCATCAATGGATAGGAGGGCCCAAGGAAATAAAATCCAGGCCTAAGCGGCTAAATCAAGCTGTCCCTAACCATGTGCTTGTGGCATGCAGGTCCAAATGAAAAGCTTGAGATTGAGTGGTTAAAGTCGTGATTCAAAGCAAAAAGAGTGTGCTTAAGAGCTCTGGACACCTTTAACAGGGAACTTTAGCAAAGCTGAGTCACAATCTGAAAAGGTTCACCCAGTCATGTGTCTGTGGCATTTATGTATCCGGTGGTAATACTGGAAAACAAAGTGCTTATGGCCATGGCCAAGACTCATAAAAGTAGCTGTGTTCAAGAATCAACATACTTAACCAGGAGAATCAATAACACTATCTGAAATTCTAAGTTCCTAGAGATGCCAATCATTCTAAACATCAAAGGAAAAAGTGAAATGCAAGAACTGTTCAAAAGCAAAAAGCTACAAGTCCCGCTCATCTAATTAGAATTAATATTCATTGATATTTTGGGATTTATAGTATATTCTCTTCTTTTTATCCTAATTGATTTTCAGTTGCTTGGGGACAAGCAACAATTTAAGTTTGGTGTTGTGATGAGCGGATAATTTATACGCTTTTTGGCATTGTTTTTAGGTAGTTTTTAGTAGGATATAGCTACTTTTAGGGATGTTTTCATTAGTTTTTATGTTAAATTCACATTTCTGGACTTTACTATGAGTTTGTGTGTTTTTCTGTGATTTCAGGTATTTTCTGGCTAAAATTGAGGGACCTGAGCAAAACTCTGAAAGAAGGCTGACAAAAGACTGCTGATGCTGTTGGATTCTGACCTCCTTGCACTCAAAATGGATTTTCTGGAGCTACAGAACTCCAAATGGCCCACTTTTAATAGAGTTGGAAGGTAGACATCCAGAGCTTTCCAGCAATATATAATAGTCTATACTTTATTTGAGATTAGATGACGTAAACTGGCGCTCAACGCCAGTTTCATGCTGCATTCTGGAGTCAAACGCCAGAAACATGTCACGACCCAGAGTTGAACGCCAAAAATACGTTACAACGTGGCGTTCAACTCCAAAAGAAGTCTCTGCATGTGTAAAGCTCAAGCTCAGCCCAAGCACACACCAAGTGGGCCCCGGAAGTGGATTTCTGCATTAATCACTTACTTCTGTAAACCCTAGTAGCTAGTCTAGTATAAATAGGACTTTTTACTATTGTATTAGGTGTCTTTTTTTTGTAAGGTCTTTGATTGTAAGGTCTTTTGACCATTCGGTCTTCCGATCACGTGTGGGGGCTGGCCATTCGGCCAAGCCTGAACCTTCATCACTTATGTATTTTTAACGGTGGAGTTTCTACACACCATAGATTAAGGGTGTAGAGCTCTGCTGTACCTTAAGTTTCAATGCAATTACTACTATTTTCTATTCAATTCCGCTTGTTCTTATTCTAAGATATTTGTTGCACTTCAACATGATGAATGTGATGATCCGTGACACTCATCATCATTCTCACCTATGATCGCGTGACTGACAACCACTTCTGTTCTACCTTAGACCGGGCGCATATCTCTTGAATTCCTTAATCAGAATCTTCGTGGTATAAGCTAGATTGATGGCGGCATTCATGAGAATCCGGAAAGTCTAAACCTTGTCTGTGATATTCCGAGTGGGATTCAGGGATTGAATGACTGTGACGAGCTTCAAACTCGCGATTGTTGGGCGTGATGACAAACGCAAAAGAATCAAGGGATTCTATTCCAACATGATCGAGAACCGACAGATGATTAGCCGTACCGTGACAAAGCATTTGGACCTTTTTCACTGAGAGGATGGGATGTAGCCATTGACAATGGTGATGTCCTCCATACAGCTTGCCATGGAAAGGAATAAGAAGGACTGAAGGAAGGCAGTAGGAAAGTAGAGATCCAACAAGGACAAGCATCTCCATACACTTATCTGGAATTCCCACCATTGAATTACATGAGTAACTCTATCTTTATTTTCTGCTTTATTTACTATTCAAAAACTCCATAATATTTATTATCCGCCTAACTGAGATTTACAAGATGACCATAGCTTGCTTCATACCAACAATCTCCGTGGGATCGACCCTTACTCACGTAAGGTATTACTTGGACGACCCAGTACACTTGCTGGTTAGTTGTGCGGAGTTGTGACTAAGTGTGATTCACGTTGAGAGCGCTACCAAGTTTTTCGCGCCATTGTTGATGATCACAATTTCGTGCACCACTTAGTAAAAATAGAAACAAGCATTCCTTTAAAGCTTTTGTGTCTTGGTGTGATATAAGATTTTTTGATAAATGCTTATAAAGAAGACAGTTCTTCAAAACATTATATTCTTCATAAATGATGTTAAATAACCAGTAACAGTAAAAATTGAAATGTGTCGGCTATACAGATAGGGAAGAAGATTCTAACAGGCAAATAGATTAAGATAATAATGCATTTTGTAGTAAAAACACTAAAGATACAATCGATAAATTAAAATTGAAAATAGACTGAAAATCAAGTACCTGACTAGTAGATATGCATCAATGTATTTCTCAAGATCAAATGTACTCTCCTTGTTTTTTGATGAGCAGATAATTTATACGCTTTTTGGCATTGTTTTTAGGTAGTTTTTAGTAGGATCTAGCTACTTTTAGGGATATTTTCATTAGTTTTTATGTTAAATTCACATTTCTAGACTTTACTATGATTTGTGTGTTTTTCTATGATTTCAGGTATTTTCTGGCTGAAATTGAGGGACCTGAGCAAAACTCTGAAAGAAGGCTGACAAAGGACTGCTGATGCTGTTGGATTCTGACCTCCCTGCACTCAAAATGAATTTTTTGGAGTTATAGAACTCCAAATGGCGCGCTCTCAACGTGGTTAGAAATTAGACATCCAGAGCTTTCCAGAAATATATAACAGTCCATACTTTATTTGAGATTAGATGACGTAAACTGGCACAAAACGCCAGTTCCATGCTGCATTCTGGAGTCAAACGCCAGAAACACGTCACGACCCAGAGTTGAACGCCAAAAACATGTTACAACTTGGCGTTCAACTCCAAAAGAAGTCTCAGCTCGTGGATGGATCAAGCTCAGCCCAAGCACAGACCAAGTAGGCCCCGGAAGTGGATTTATGCATCAATTACTTACTTCTGTAAACCTTAGTAGCTAGTCTAGTATAAATAGAACTTTTTATTATCATATTAGACATCCCGGATTGTATTTTTGATCCTGTGATCACGTTTTGGGGGCTGGCCTCTCGGCCATGCCTGGACCTTCATCACTTATGTATTTTCAACGGTGGAGTTTCTACACACCATAGATTGAGGGTGTGGAGCTCTGCTGTACCTCGAGTTTTAATGCAAGTACTTCTATTTTTTATTCAATTCAACTTATTCTTATTCTAAGATATTCGTTGTACTTCAACTTGATGAATGTGATGATCCGTGACACTCATCATCATTCTCACCTATGAACGCGCGTGACTGACAACCACTTCCGTTCTACCTTAGATCGGACCGATATCTCTTGGATTCCTTAATCAGAATCTTCGTGGTATAAGCTAGAATTGATGGCGGCATTCATGGGAATCCAGAAAGTCTAACCTTGTCTGTGGTATTCCGAGTAGGATTCCGGGATTGAATGACTGTGACGAGCTTCAAACTCGCGATTGCTGGGCGTGATGACAAACGCAAAAGAATCAAGGGATTCTATTCCAACATGGTCGAGAACCGACAGATGATTAGCCGTGCTGTGACAAAGCATTTGGACCATTTTCACTGAAAGGATGGGATGTAGCCATTGACAACGGTGATGCCCTACATACAGCTTGCCATGGAAAGGATTAAGAAGGATTGAGGGAAGGCAGTAGGAAAGCAGAGATCCAACAGGGACAATTCATCTCCATGCACTTATCCGAACTTCTCACCAATGATTTACATAAGTATTTCTATCTTTATTTTATGTTTTATTTATTATTATTATTCGAAAACTCCATAATCAATTATTATCCGCCTAACTAAGATTTACAAGATGACCGTAGCTTGCTTCATACCAACAATCTCCGTGGGATCGACCCTTACTCACGTAAGGTATTACTTGGACGACCCAGTGCACTTGCTGGTTAGTTGTGCGGAGTTGTGACTAAGTGTGATTCACGTTTGAGAGCGCTACTAAGTTATTGGAGCCATTGTTGATGATCACAATTTCGTGCACCAAGTTTTTGGCACCGTTACCGGGGATTGTTCGAGTATGGACAACTGACGGTTCATCTTGTTGCTCAGATTAGGTAATTTTCTTTTTATTTGGTTTTCAAAAATTTTTTCAAAAAATTTTTATCCCTATTTTCGAAAAAATTATTTTTTTTAATAAATTATTCTATGGCTTCAAAATTTTTAAGAATGAATTCTAGAGTTTCATGGTAACATGTTGAAGCCTGACTGGCTGTAAAGCCATATCCAAATCCCCTTGGATTGAGGCTTCCACTTGTCAACAGGTCGGGTATGTATATGGAGTTGGATGAAATATCAGCTGTTGCATGCCTAATTTATATCTTCTAAAACTGGCTGGCTATTAAGCCATGCCCAACTCTTGGATTGGAGCTTTAGACCAATATTGAAAGATTCCTGGAATTCTTATTGAAAATTTTGAATTTCTTATTTTCTTTTTCCTATATGTTTTCGAAAAAAATAAAAGAAAATACAAAAAAATTCATAAAATCATAAAAACCAAAAATATTTTGTGTTTCTTCTTTGAGTCTCGTGTCATGTTCTACGTTTGGCGTCTTGCATGTTTTCTTTGCATAAAATTTTTTTCAAAAATATGTTCTTGATGTTCATCATGATCTTCAAAGTGTTCTTCATGTTCATCTTGACATTCATAGTGTTCTTGCATGCATCATGCGTTTTGATCCAAAATTTTCATGTTTTGGGTCATTTTTGTGTTTTTCTCTCTCATCATTAAAAATTCAAAAAAAAATCAAAAAATATCTTTTCCTTAATTTTCTCATAATTTTCGAAAATTTGAGTTGACTTAGTCAAAAATTTTTAAAATTAGTTGTTTCTTACAAGTCAAGTCAAATTTTCAAATTTAAAAATCTTATCTTTTCAAAATCTTTTTCAAAAAATCTAATCTTTTTCATTTTTTTATAATTTTCGAAATTTTTAAAATTTATTTTCAAAATCTTTTCCTTAATTTTATTTCAAAATTTTCGAAAATTTACTAACAAGTAATATGATTGATTCAAAAATTTGAAGTTTGTTACTTTCTTGTTAAGAAAGGTTCAATCTTTAAATTCTAGAATCATATCTTTTAAGTTTCTTGTTAGTCAAGTAATTAATTTTAATTTTAAAAATTAAATCTTTTTCAACCATATTTTTTTTATCATATCTTTTTATCTTATCTTTTTATCATATCTCTTTCAAAATTTTATCTTTTTCAAAAATTTGATTTCAAAATATCTTATCTAACTTCTTATCTTCTTATCTTTTCAAATTTGATTTTAATATCTTTTTCAACTAACTAATTAACTTTTTGTTTGTTTCTTATCTTTTTCAAAACCACCTAACTACTCTTCCCTCTCTAATTTTCGAAAATACCTCCTTCTTTTTCAAAAATTCTTTTTAATTAATTAATTGTTTTAAATTTTAATTTTAATTCTTTCTCATCTTTAATTTTCAAAAATCATTAACTCCTTTTCAAAATTAATTTTCGAATTCTCTCTCTCATCTTCTTCTATTTATTTATTTATTTACTAACACTTTTCTTCACCTCTCTTTATCTCCAATCACTGCCTCTATCCTCACCCTTGTGTTTGGATTCTTCTTCACTTTTATCCCTTTCTTCTTCTACTAATAATAAGGATCCTCTTTACTGTGACATAGAGGATTCCTCTTCTTTTCTTGTTCTCTTTTCTTTCATATGAACAGGAACAAGGAAAAAGGCACTCTTGTTGAAGCTGATCCAGAACCTGAAAGGACTCTAAAGAGGAAACTAAGAGAAGCTAAATTACAACAATCCAGAGGCAACCTTTCTGAAATTTTCGAACAAGAAAAGGAGATGGCAGCCGAACCCAACAATAATAATGCAAGGAGGATGCTTGGTGATTTAACTAAACCAACGTCCAAGTTTGATGGAAGAAGAATCTCAATTCCTGCCATTGGAGCAAAAAGTTTTTAGCTGAAACCTCAATTAGTTGCTTTAATGCAACAGAACTGCAAGTTTCATGGACTTCCATCTGAAGATCCTTATCAGTTTTTAACTGAGTTCTTGAAGATTTGTGAGACTGTTAAGACTAATGGAGTAGATCCTGAAGTCTACAGGCTCATGCTTTTCCCTTTTGCTGTAAGAGACAGAGCTAGAACATGGTTGGACTCACAACCTAAAGATAGCTTGGACTCCTGGGATAAGCTGGTCATGGCCTTCTTGGGCAAATTCTTTCCTCCTCAAAAGCTGAGCAAGCTTAGAGTGGATGTTCAGACCTTCAAGCAAAAAGATGGTGAATCCCTCTATGAAGCTTGGGAAAGATACAAGCAGATGACCAAAAAGTGTCCTTCTGACATGTTTTCAGAATGGACCATAATAGATATATTCTATTATGGTCTACCTGAGTTTTCCAAGATGTCATTGGACCACTCTGCAGGTGGATCCATTCACCTAAAGAAAACGCCTGCAGAAGCTCAAGAACTTATTGACATGGTTGTAAATAACCAATTCATGTACACTTCTGAGAGGAATTCTGTGAATAATGGGACGCCTCAGAGGAAGGGAGTTCTTGAAATTGATGCTCTGAATGCCATATTAGCTCAGAACAAAGTGTTAACTCAGCAAGTCAACATGATTTCTCAAAGTCTGAATGGATGGCAAAATGCATCCAACAGTACTAAAGAGGCATCTTCTGAAGAAGAAGCTTATGATCCTGAGAACCCTACAATGGCAGAGGTAAATTACATGGGTGAACCTTATGGAAACACCTATAATTCATCATGGAGAAATCATCCAAATTTCTCATGGAAGGATCAACAAAAGCCTCAACATGGCTTTAATAATGGTGGAAGAAACATGTTTAGCAATAGCAAACCTTTTCCATCATCTTCTCAGCAACAGATAGAGAATTCTGAATAAAGCTCCTCTAACTTATCAAATATAGTCTCTGATCTGTCTAAGGCCACTTTAAGTTTCATGAGTGAAACAAGATCCTCCATCAGAAATTTGGAGGCACAAGTGGGCCAGCTGAGTAAGAAAATCACTGAAACCCCTCCTAGTACTCTCCCAAGCAATATTGAAGAAAGTCCAAAAAGAGAGTGCAAGGTCATTGACATAGTCAATATGGCCGAATGCAAAGAGGAGGGGGAGGACGTGAATCCCAATGAGGAAGACCTCATGGGACGTCCCCCAACCAAGAAGGAGTTCCCTATTGAGGACCTAAAGGAATCTGAGGCTCATATAGAGGCCATAGAGATTCCATTAAACCTTCTTCTGCCATTCATGAGCTCTGAAGACTATTCTTCCTCTGAAGAGGATGAAGATGTAACTGGAGAGCAAGTTGCTCAATATCTAGGAGCTATCATGAAGCTGAATGCCAAATTGTTTGGTAATGAGACTTGGGAAGGTTAACCTCCCTTGCTCATTAGTGAACTAGATACATGGGTTCAGCAAACTCTACCTCAAAAGAGACAAGATCCTAGAAAATTCTTAATACCATGTACCATAGGCACCATGACCTTTAACAAGGCTCTATGTGACCTAGGGTCAGGCATAAATCTTATGCCACTCTCTGTAATGGAGAAGCTAGGGATCATTGAGGTACAGCCTACCTTATTCTCATTACAATTGGCAGACAAGTCAGTAAGACAAGCTTATGGATTAGTAGAGGACGTGTTAGTGAAGGTTGAGGGCCTTTACATCCCTGCTGATTTCATCATCTTAGACACTAGGAAGGAGGAGGATGAATGCATCATCCTGGGAAAACCTTTCCTAGCCACAGCAGAAGCTGTGATAGATGTTAACAGAGGAGAATTAGTCCTTCAATTGAATGGGGACTACCTTGTGTTTAAGGCACATGGCCATCCCTCTGTAACACTGGAGAGAAAGCATGAAAAGCTTCTCTCAGTACATAGTCAAAAAGAGCCCCCACAGTTAAACTCTAAGTTTGGTGTTGGGAGGCCACAACCAAACTCTAAGTTTGGTGTTGAGAAGACCCCACACTCAAACTCTAAGTTTGGTGTTGGGAGGACTTCATCGTGGTCTGAACTTCTCTAAAGGCTCCATGAGAGCCCACTGTCAAGCTAGTGACATTAAAAGAGCACTTGTTGGGAGGCAACCCAATTTTTATTTATCTAATTTTATTTTTTTGTTATTTTGTGTTTTATTAGGTTCATGATCATATGGAGTCACGAAAAAAATATAAAAATTAAAAACAGAATCAAAAACAGCAAAAGAAAAATCACACCCTATAGGAAAGACTTACTGGCGTTTAAACGCCAGTAAGGAGCATCTGGCTGGCGTTCAACGCCAGAACAGAGCATGGATCTGGCGCTGAACGCCAGAAACAAGCAACATCCTGGCATTCAAACACCAGGAATACACCCTGAGGAAAGCTGGCACTGAACGCCAGAAACAAGCATGGAACTGGCGTTCAATGCCAGAAACATGCTGCACATGGGCGTTGAACGCCCAGAACATGCATCACTTCGGCGTTTAAACGCCAGAATTGCATGCAAAGGCATTTTACATGCCTAATTGTTGCAGGGATGTAAATCCTTGACACCTCAGAATCTGTGGACCCCACAGGATCACCTCAGGTCCTGTGGACTTCACAGGATCCCCACCTACCTCGCCCTCTCTCTCTCCATTCATGGTCATCCCTTCTATTTTCCATTCACCACTCACATCCATCCACTCTTCCCCATACACCCCACCTACCTTCAAAATTCAAAATCTCTTTCCCACCCAATCCCACCCATATAGCCGAATACACACATCCCTCCATCTCCTCCATATCTGCTTTTTCTCCTTCCACTCTTTTTTCTTTGCTCGAGGGCGAGCAACATTCTAAGTTTAGTGTGGTAAAAGCATAGCTTTTTGTTTTTCCATAACCATTGATGGCACCTAAGGCTAGAGAAACCTCTAGAAAAGGGAAAGGGAAGACAAAAGCTTCCACCTCCGAGTCATGGAAGATGGAAAGATTCATCTCCAAAGCCCATCACTAAGAAGAGGATGGAGCAAACAAGAGAGACCATCCACAGATCTCAAGAGATGCATGAGGAAGTTCATCATCAAGAAATCCCTGAGAGACATCAAGGGATGCATTTTCCTCCAAATAACTACTGGGAATAACTCAACACTTCTCTAGAAGATTTGAGTTACAATGTGGATCAATTAAGGGTGGAACATCAAGAGCACTCCATCATTCTCCATGAAATTAGAGAAGATCAAAGAGCAATGAGGGAGGAGCAACAAAGGCAAGGAAGGGACATAGAAGAGCTTAAGGACATCATTGGTTCTTCAAGAAGAAGACGCCACTAAGGTGGATTCATTCCTTATTCTTATTTCTCTGTTTTTCAATTTTTATGCTATATGTTTGTTTATGTTTTGTGTCTCTACTTCATGATCATTAGTGTCTTGTGTCTATGTATTAAGGCTATGAATAATTCCATGAATCCTTCACCTTTCTTAAATGAAAAAATGTTTCTAATTCAAAAGAACAAGAAGTACATGAATTTCGAATTTATCCTTTAATTTAGTTTAATTATATTGATGTGGTGACAATACTTTTTACTTTCTGAATGAATGCTTGAACAGTGCATATTTTTTATCTTGTTGTTTATGAATGTTAAAGTTGTTGGCTCTTGAAAGAATGATGAACAAAGAGAAATGTTATTGACAATCTGAAAAATCATAAAATTGATTCTTGAAGCAAGAAAAAGCAGTGAAGAACAAAGCTTGCGAAAAAAAAGGGCCGCGAAAAAAATAAAAGAAAAAGAAAAAGCAAGCAGAAAAAGCCAACAGCCCTTAAAACCAAAAGGCAAGGGTAAAAAGGATCCAAGGCTTTGAGCATCAATGGATAGGAGGGCCCAAGGAAATAAAATCCAAGCCTAAGCGGCTAAATCAAGTTGTCCCTAACCATGTACTTGTGGCATGCAGGTCCAAGTGAAAAGCTTGAGACTGAGTGGTTAAAGTCGTGATCCAAAGCAAAAAGAGTATGCTTAAGAGCTCTGGACACCTCTAACTGGGGACTTTAGCAAAGCTGAGTCACAATCTGAAAAGGTTCACCCAGTCATGTGTCTGTGGCATTTATGTATCCGGTGGTAATACTGGAAAACACAATGCTTAGGGCCACGGCCAAGACTCACAAAAGTAGCTGTGTTCAAGAATCAACATACTTAACTAGGAGAATCAATAACACAATCTAAAATTCTAAGTTCCTATAGAAGCCAATCATTTTGAACTTCAAAGGAAAAAGTGAGATGCCAAAACTATTCAGAAGCAAAAAGCTATAAGTCCCGCTCATCTAATTAGAACTAATATTCATTGATATTTTGGGATTTATAGTATATTCTCTTCTTTTTATCCTAATTGATTTTCAGTTGCTTGGGGACAAGCAACAATTTAAGTTTGGTGTTATGATGAGCGGATAATTTATACGCTTTTTGGCATTGTTTTTAGGTAGTTTTTAGTAGGATTTAGCTACTTTTAGGGATGTTTTCATTAGTTTTTATGTTAAATTCATATTTCTGGACTTTACTATGAGTTTGTGTGTTTTTCTGTGATCTCAGGTATTTTCTGGCTGAAATTGAGGGACCTGAGCAAAACTCTAAAAGAAGGCTGACAAAGGACTGCTAATGTTGTTGGATTCTGACCTCCCTGCACTCAAAATGGATTTTCTGGAGTTACAGAACTTCAAATGGCGCGCTCTTAACAGAGTTGGAAAGTAGACATCCAGAGCTTTCCAGCAATATATAATAGTCTATACTTTATTTGAGATTAGATGACGTAAACTGGTGCTCAACGCCAGTTTCATGCTGCATTCTGGAGTCAAACGCCAGAAACATGTCACGAACCAGAGTTGAACGCCAAAAACACGTTACAACTTGGCGTTCAACTCCAAAAGAAGCCTCAGCTCGTGGATGGATCAAGCTCAGCCCAAGCACACACCAAGTAGGCCCCGGAAGTGGATTTATGCATCAATTACTTACTTTTGTAAACCCTAGTAGCTAGTCTAGTATAAATAGAACCTTTTATTATCATATTAGACATCCTGGATTGTATTTTTGATCCTGTGATCACGTTTTGGGAGCTGGCCTCTCGGCCATGCCTGGACCTTCATCACTTATGTATTTTCAACGGTGGAGTTTCTACACACCATAGATTAAGGGTGTGGAGCTCTGCTGTACCTCGAGTTTTAATGCAATTACTTCTATTTTTTATTCAATTCGACTTATTCTTATTCTAAGATATTTGTTGCACTTCAACTTGATAAAATGTGATGATCCATGACACTCATCATCATTCTCACCAATGAATGCGCGCACTGACAACCACTTCCGTTCTACCTTAGACCGGGCGCATATCTCTTGGATTCCTTAATCAGAATCTTCGTGGTATAAGCTAGAATTGATGGTGGCATTCATGGGAATCCGGAAAGTCTAACCTTGTCTGTGGTATTCCGAGTAGGATTCCGGGATTGAATGACTGTGATGAGCTTCAAACTCACGATTGCTAGGCGTGATGACAAACGTAAAAGAATCAAGGGATTCTATTCCAACATGATCGAGAACCGACAGATGATTAGACGTACTGTGACAGAGCATTTGGACCATTTTCACTGAGAGGATGGGATGTAGCCATTGACAACGGTGATGCCCTACATACAGCTTGCCATGGAAAGGAGTAAGAAGGATTGTGGGAAGGCAGTAGGAAAGTAGAGATCCAACAGGGACAATTTATCTCCATGTACTTATCCGAAATTCTCACCAATGATTTACATAAGTATTTCTATCTTTATTTATGTTTTATTTATTATTATTATTCAAAAACTCCATAATCAATTATTATCCGCCTAACTGAGATTTACAAGATGACCATAGCTTGCTTCATACCAACAATCTCCGTGGGATCGACCCTTACCCACGTAAGGTATCACTTGGACGACCCAATGCACTTGCTGGTTAGTTGTGCGGAGTTGTGACTAAGTGTGATTCACGTTTGAGAGCGCTACCAAGTTATTGGAGCCATTGTTGATGATCACAATTTCGTGCACCATTTTCTCCTTTATCTTCACCATTTAGGACAATCTCTTTTAATTCAGTAGTTCTTTGGCCACTGAATGATTCTGTTAAATCATAATTCAAGATGAATAATATGAACTTATTTATTCTTTAGTTGGGACAAGGTTTGAAGGCTTATGCTTATATCTTGAGTGCTATCCATTTCTATAAACACAGCCTGCAGATTCCCATAGATTTCTGATTTGCTGGCTTTCTGCTTTATGCTTTCTTCGACACTTTTAACCATCTTTCTTCTTATCAACTACAATTAAAAATTTTAATATCAAATCTCAGATTCATTAATAAGACTTGCTGCTACCGATTCCAAATTCCAATGCTCATTTACCTACCTATTTTTTTAGAACAGCCAGGCTCTTGGTGTGCAAGAGTGAAGAAAATTCCTGAGTGAACTAATAAAGCCACTAAATCAAACTTTGGGCCTTCTTAATTAGTAATAATTGGAGTATTTTTCATGCGGTTAATGAGATCGGTTTGAAATTATAAACCACCATGAGAAGCATGACTTTCTTGCTAAACTTAAACCTGTCATAATTTAATTTTTTTTATCATTTTATTACTTTGTATACTGATAAACCCCATTTGTAGGGTTTATCTTATGCTTCATTTAAGGGATTTTATGACCTTTTACCCACATTTATTCAATGAAATAGCATGGTTTTATAACTTCTCCTTTAATTGTGCTTAAGAGTGAAAACATGCTTTTTAGGTCTTAAAATAGCTAAATCTAATTCTCCTTGATTCCATTAGATGCCTTGATATGTTTGTTAAGTGATTTAAGGTTTAGGAGGCAAAGATTGGATCAAGAGAATGAAGAAAGAAGCATAAAAAGTTGGAGAACTCATGAAGAAATGAAAGAACCGGAAAGCTGTCAGGCCGACCTCTTCGCACTTAAACGACCATAACTTGAGCTACAGAGGTCCAAATGATGCGGTTCCAGTTGGGTTAGAAAGCTAACATCCGGGGTTTCGAAATGATATAAGATTTGCCATAGTTGCTACACGTATGGTGGCGCGCACGCGCATAGTACACGCACGCGCCGTTGCTGCCACCTGGTTCACTTGAAGCAAAACGTGGCCAGCGATTTTAGAAGCCTTGTGGGCCCAATCCAACTCATTTCTGATGCTATTTAAGCCAAGGATTAAAGAGGAATCAACATACTTTCATACTTTAGATGTTAGTTACCAATTAGTTTTAGTTTAGCTTTTAGTTAGTTTCTAGAGAGAGACGCTCTCTCTTCTCTCTAGAATTAGGATTAGGATTAGGATTAGTTCTTAGATCTAGGTTTTAATCTTTGCTTTCTTCTACTTCTACCTTTCAATTCCTTGTTGTTACATTCATCTTCATCTATCCTTTTGTTGTAATTTCCTTTATGTTGTTCTTATACTTTGTTGTAGATCTACTTTTGTTCTTCTTATTCTCTTTCAATTCAATTAGAGGTAATTCATAATAATTGTGTTCATTTGATTTGTTGTTGTTTAATTCCTTGCAATTGAGTAGTGTAGATTTACTTTTCTTGCAATTTTACTATGCTTTCCTTTTATGCCTTCCAAGTGTTTGATGAAATGCTTGGTTGGATTTTAGAGTAGAATTTTATACTCTTGGCTTGGAAAGGTAACTTAGGAACTCTTGAATTACTAATGTCCAAGTAATTGATGATTGGGAGCCATTTACTCTAGTTCTCACTAATTGAATTAGTGGAGAGTTAGGACTTATGGACTAGGATTGATATAGCTCATTTGACTTTCCTTTACTACTAGTTAGAGGATGATTTAATGAGATTAATCCTTGCCAATTCTCATATTGTGGTTAGTGATTAGGATAGAGATCCTTGACCACCAACCCTTGTCAAGACCTTTTTAGCCATTAGTTTACTTTCTTGCCATTTATCTTTCATGCCTCTTATCAAAACCCCAAAAATAACTCACAAGCAATAACAAGACACTTTATTGTAATTCCTAGGGAGAACGACCCGAGGTTTAAATACTTTGGTTTATAGATTTTAGGGGTTTGTACTTGTGACAAACAAATTTTTGCATGAGAGGATTATTGTTGGTTTAGAGACTATACTTCAACGAGATTTCAATAATGAAATTCTAAACCGTCAAAAATCTAATCATCATATACCCAATTTTAGTTTTCTATATATCCAAATAATTACTATCTTTTTATTTTGCTTTACTCAATGTCTATTAAAGAGAACAAACATTATACTACTTAATTTGATGTCACTCTATCTGAGAATGTATAAGTAGCAGTTGCGTGTGGGGTCCAGTACCTTAGCAGTTGCTTTGGATCTTCAAACGTATATAAACAATTTGGGAGCTTCTAAGTTTCACCATGTTCCTTCACCAGCCATAGTTAAAGCCTCTCAAATCTAAAAAAAATAGAAAAAGAAACAGCTTTTCATGTTTTGTTTTTAGTTTGAATGTGTTGATAAGAGAAGAGAAAATGGAGAGTTTGGTGATGAGTGGGAAGAAGCTTTGTGTGATGGTGTTATGTTTGTACTGAGTTCATGTAGTGACAGCTTCTATTACATATGATCATAAAGCAATTGTTGTTAATGGGCAGAGAATGATTCTGTTTTCTGGTTCTATACACTACCCTAGAAGCACACCTCAGGTACTTTCTTTCTTAATTATGTTTTTCTTTTATTAATCATTCTTTTTAATTGTATTTTCTCATTGTTCATTGATGGGGAAATGCATGTAGATGTGGCCAGAGCTTATTCAAAAAGCTAAAGAGGGAGGGTTGGATTTTATTCAAACTTATGTGTTTTGGAATGGCCATGAACCTTCTCCAGGAAAAGTAATTCACTTTCCAAAAAATTTGCAGGGTTTTTATTCTTTCATTTGAAAAAGAATTGGAAAGAAATTAAAACTAATATACTTTTGCTTTCAAAATATTTCAGTATTTTTTCGAGGATAGGTACAACTTAGTTAAGTTCGTCAAGGTAGTGTAACAAGCTGGACTTTATGTTAATCTCCAAATTGGTCCCTACATATGTTCTGAATGGAACTTTGGGTAATGATCTTCATAATTTGGCTTATATTTTAATATAATATTAGGAGTGAAAGGAGATTATTCTAATGCTTATTGCTAAGTCAACACTTCTCTTGCAAGTTAACTTTGCAGCCATCTTGAAGGCAATGCATTCTTTTAGTGCCGAATCAGAAAAGGAGTTGAGCTTTTCAAACGGTGATTTCATTGTTGTGCGAAAGGTTTGTTTTCTCAGTTAATGTCATTGTACTATTATACTTTGTCTTCTATGTGAATATCCTCAAACATGCCAGGTGGCTAGCTACTAAATGAGTTTGGTATTCTCTCAGCGACTACATAGTGAAATATAAGTTATCCATTTCTCATTTTGTGAGATTAAATCTCTACTATTGTCGACAATTGCTTCCTACTACTTATTTTTCTTTTATTTTTCTTCTAAAGCATTTTTTCTTTTTGGTTAACTTTGCCTTGTCCTTCCAGTAAAAGACTTTCCAGGAATTAAGATTGCGGAGGAGTCGAAATGGAAGAATAGCATTCAGGGCTCAATAGGGGTGGTTAACTTGGCGGAATGCCCATAAGTACCAGATGGTCTTCGGAGGTTATTGCCTTGTTCCTATCACTGTCAATATTGGATTGTATTAACTTAAAGATTCATAGAGTTTTAGTTATTAAGAGATAATAGACATCTTCCCAACACTCATTTTAATTCTGTAGATAAAAACAGAAATCAAGCAGAGTAAGATTAGAGTGACATCAAAAGTAAGCATATGATTCCTGATGGTACAAATTGAAAATAAACCTTTTTATATGTATATTTTTCTTGACAAATATATGTGCATCAAGTTAAGTAAGTTTTACTTACAAGAAATTGCTTACTCTTCCTCTGACCTATCCATTTAATAGCAAAGGTTGTAGAATTGATAAACAGTGCACTAGAGGATATTCGACCTAAAGTTTTCGTTAGTGCAACAGCTGTTGTTTACTATGGTATGTTCATATGCCAAATCTTTTTCTCTATTGGTCGATTATTTTCTTGCTTATTGATTGATTGTTAACTGCTTTGGTCCACTCTTTAGAATCACTTGAATTGATAGAGAAGTATGCATGATTTTACATATAAAATGTCTTTCACTTCTTTTTACTGTTCAGGCACCAGTGAAACACAAGTGTTTGATGAACAAAGTCCATCAGGAAATGATTACTTGGCCGAGGTAAGAACATACAGATGTTTAAAATACTATTAAACTTGAATACTATCTGCAGTTCCTAAAATTCATTATATTTTTGTGTGTTTAATCTTCTATAACTAAATTGATACCTCTCTTCAAGATGTTTGCTGGTGGACCTATAGGCTCTGGAAAACAATGGTATATCCCGCATCTTCTAGCTGTTATTGATTGGTTCCCGGCTGCGTCTTAATTTTAGAAAGGCGCCATAATTAAGTTATTTTTCTTTCTTTTTGTACAGGTTTTCCTTCATTTGGATGACATTGTTAATTTAATATATGAAGCATTGATAAATCCCTCCTATGAAGGTGAACTCTTAACTCTCATATCTCCAAAGCAAAATTTATTGAAATTTTGAAAAACCAAAAATTAGTGAATATAGAACATTGGCTAGCATAGATAGTTTGGATGGTGCAATTCTCATTTCTGACTTGTGTGATTTGATTACCATGTTCATATATATCTTTGCAAGTGTGGCCAGCATTTAGTAAAGAACAAAGAAGGTAGAGGTGAATTAATGATATCAGTTATTGATAGTTTTGAGTTTGATTTTTTAATTTTTATAATTGCGAATGTCATTATGAATATTTTTGTAAAAATTTTCTATATAATTATGCAGGATAATGTTGAGAATGATAATGAAGATTAAGTTGATTATTATTATGGTTTATTAGCTAAGATAGAGTAGTGTTAGAAATGGATACATGTATGGTTAACTACTAATGACTTTTATTAGAAGATACTTATGTAGGATATGTTTTTCGTATAGTATTAGTAGTAAATTCTAAGTGGTATCATGGTTATTTTGATATGGCTATGCTTATTTTAGTGTGAGATGTATGAATACTCACAATTAACTTCATTCTAGTACCTTTGGATCATTATTATAAATATATTTTGGTTAGAGATCATTTTTATTATTTAAAGAAATTAGTTAGTATAATTATGTATTTATTTTTATTTTATAATATTTAACTCATTTAATTAAACGTACAGAATTATTATACATGTAATCATATTACTAAATATTATGTTGTATTAATAATTATTAGAATATTATATATATATATATATATATATATATATATATATATATATATAGAAAATAAAAAAATAATAAGGGACATAAGGCTACACTTATATACAGTAGCTATAGAATACAAAAAAAAAGAGGGACCAAAGGCTACACTTATAAACGGTAGCCATAGTATACAATGTGGCTACGCTTTAAAGGTGATGTAGTAGCATTGAAAAGCATAGCCTTTGGTCCTAGATAGTATCACTTGAAAAGCGCACCCTATTCCCAAATGTCAAAAGCGTAGACCTTGGTGTAGAAAAGTGTAGCCTTTGAGAATAGGCAACGGCCGAATAGGAATCACCCCAAAAAGCATAGCCGTAGCTCAGAAAGCGTAGTCGTAGCCTAAGGCATCATTTTTTTCTACTTTTGGCTACACTTTTCAAGTGTACCTGAATGGGTGTTTTTCTTGTAGTGTTATCTGAGCGAAGTACTTGGATTTTCTTATTGAATTGAGTTTGAATCATTTTGGTAGAAAGTAAAGAATTTATCAGGTACTTCAGATTTGTGTTTTAAAAAATATACCCAAGTCATGCGAGAGAAATCGTCCACAAATAACACAAAATATTGAAAATTATTATGGAAAATATGGGCTGGACCCCACATATCAGAGTGTATTAGAAAAAAACTGGAATTGACTCTAGTGTTGGTTGGAGGAAAAGAAACTGTGATTTTTTGCACAAATACAAGTTTCACATTTGAAGGGTTCAGTACTACTTGTAAAAAGACTAGGAAATAGAAACGTGAGGTACCCAAATGAAAGGATATCCGAGACGCCTGTGCCATAACCAAAGTTGTCGAGTAACCGTTCCGTGAGCAAGCATGGCATGACCCTGGTGTACTACTTCATCAACGTAGTAAAGTCCCTCTCGCTCAGTACCACGCCCAATGATCTCTTTCGTAAGAATGTCCTGTAAAAGACTAAAGGTAGAGTACATGAGTACAACATAATTTAGTTCCTTTGTTACTTGGCTAACATACAATAATTTTGATGATAGTGCAGGGACATAGAGGCAATTTTTTAATTTCAATTTTTCTGAACAAGTAATGGAGCCTCTCCTTTAACATCAATTAATTCTCTACTAGCTGTTTCAATATGGACTTTTGAAGGTATAGTCAAGCTGTTAAAATTATGGAGGTCATGAGTCATAGTATCGGTAGCCCCACAATCGAAAATCCATTCATTTATCTTTTTAATTGGATTCTGATTTTGGGTCTCCCCACTATATTGGGTCGTGGTCTGGGTTGAGCAGCCAAAGAGTTCAGTAGTCCTTGCCATTACTGCCGCTGCTGTCTTGCCATAGTGACTTACTTCCTCTTTTCTGGCCTCGTTACCGCTGCTGGTGACCTCTGCTCACAGCGGTGGCTCCCTTACTCTGATTTCTTGATGACTTGGGATTATTTTTCCACCAATTTGGGTAACCCACAATATTAAAGCAGTTTTCTTTGGTGTGTTTCTTCTTTTTTCTTCCACCAATTGCTTTTTCATCAGAGTTTCCCAGAATGAATAATCATATCCATTTAGTTTGAAACTAATCGACAAATTGTCAGAATTGGTTTGTGATGATCGCATTTCAAAACTCTTGCGTAGCATATTTGCAATTTGTAAAGAAATGGTTGATTTTGAGTCATAGAACCTAACTCTGCTCTAATACCATGTTACCATGGTACAAAGAGTTTAGGAAATAAACGAAGAATTATATAGAAAAGTATTATTTTTGTTATTAATATTTTTCATCTATAATTACAAGGTTCTTACCAATATATAGACTAAGAATACGCTAAGAATACGTTCGTTATGAAATAATATCCTAATAAATTACATTAATTTTTTTTAATCATCTTTAATATTTTCTTAATTTTGTTCTCTAATTATGCTATTCTAATAAAAAGGACGTGATTTTGTTGTTTGTTCTGATTAGATTACACAAATTAGAATTAGAATTTGGAAAGAAAGAGAAACGAGTGGGGATATGTGACTACGTTCTGCCCCTTTTGGATTTTTACCCGTTTGGATATTTTTCCTGTGGGATCAAAACGACAACGTTTTAATGCGGAACGATAAATCCGATCCTTCAAAATTTTGGATAAATTCACTTGATTTACCAATTAAGTAATAGTTCAACCAATTTTTTTTATCAATGTTTTGGGGGTAAATCACCCATATAAATTAAGTTGGAAAAAAATTTATGTGATTCAACCAAACTAATAATCATTACAGGATTCAACCAACATTTTTATGTAATTTGAATTACACACACGCACATCAACTAATTCGAATAAACCTGATTCGAATTACACACACTAATTTAAATCAGGGATTCGAATTACACACGTTGCACATCGTAATTCGAAATTGGTCAGATTCGAATTATTCATGATTTAATTCTGCCTATTCTTTTATTAAAAAAATAATAATTTATTAAAAAATTTAATAATTTAAAAGTTAAAAAAATATATATTTTATTTCATGTATTAAAAAAAGCTAACAAAATATTTAATTACGAGACTTCTTTAAAATATTAATGGGCTATCAATTCGAATTTCATATAATACTCTTTTGTCTATTTTTAATAGTTCATGAATATTTTTTAATAAAATTTTTTAATAAATTTATTTAAATTATACCACAAAAAAATATTTTATTCTATATAAAATAATTTAAAAAATGGCTTAAAAAATATTAAGAGTACTATAAAAATTTGTAATGTCCTAATAACTTAGGATATTAAAAAAATACTCTAAGTAATCAATAATAATTTAAAAATTAAAAAATATATTTTTATCATGTATTTACCTAAATTATTAAAATATTACAAACTTTTATAATACTCTTAATATTTTTTAAACTATTTTTTAAATTATTTTGTATAGAATAAAAAATATTTTAAACTATTTTAGATTGTAACGATTTTTCTTTTGAATAATTCATGTAAATTTTTCACCACCATAATTTATATAGGTGATTTGCCCAATATTTTGCAAGATAATTTTAGACATCAATCAAACCGACTAAAAAAATTTATTTTTAGTTAATCCGTCCGGTCGAGTCGATTAGTCCAAACCAATTTTTAAAACCTTGATATTATCTAACAGATATACAAGGTTTGGTGGATGATGCACCTTATCATAGTCTAAGGTATACGATTTTGTTTTTGTGTTGATCACTATTAGAGGTTTAGGACATTATTATATATCTTTTTTTTGTGTTACATTATATATTATATATTAATATAATATACAAATATATTTTGTATTAATTTTATATTGATTTAATTTAATATTAAATTAATATTTTTATTATAATTAAATTGAATTCTTAATCTATAAATACATGTTTTTCATTATATGTTTTTTAAAATACAACATTTAAGTATTAAATTTATTTGAATAATATTATATAATTAATAAAATTTATTATTTTTAATTAATATTTAGTCAATATTTTATATTTTAAATATTAAATTCTAAATTTTAAATACTACTAAATCTTAACTTTTTATAATATAAAATAAAATATTAATTAAAAATATTATTCCCTAATATTTTTCGCTTCCTAATATAAAATGTTGACGATGGACACAAATTAATCCATTGTAACTATATACCACTGATGGTATCGAACTGAACAAACTACGTACTTCTAATAAAGCACAATTCTGTTAGATAACTAATAAAAATTTAATTAATAATTAATTAATAAGTAATAAATATTTTTGAATTGTATTTATATTAATTAATTATTATTAATTAATAATTATTTATATTTTATTTTTTAAAAATATAAATTAATAATTATGAAGTATAATTATTTAAAATTGATTGATTAAAGTTATTTATCTATATTTTTTAATAAAATATTATCACATCTAATACTCAGAAATTGCTATCACTCACTCTTCACATACAATAATATATTTATATTAAATGGTAAAGACAAAGTTGTAATACATAAGTAGATAAGGTAATTTATTCACACAAGGACGTGCACATAAAAGTAAGGTCAATTTTATGGTATTTTTTATTTAGTGTTTGATTTTTATTTAATTTATTTTTTTATAATAATTTTTATATTTTAAAATTTTAAAATTTTTATACTTTTAAATTTAAAATTAATTTTATTTCTTTTAATAATTAAATAATAATTTTTAGATATTGTAGCAAACGCTTAAAAATAAATTAAATTTAGCAGATTTGCCATTATTTATTAAAATATTATACAGTATATCTCTGCTATTCAGTCTTATTTTATTCAGATTATTCGAGTAGATAATTTATTTTGTTTTTTTCTATGTTTAGACACCCAAAAAAAAATTTTTATTCATATTATATATTTTTTTAATTAAAGTCGTAATTAACGTACGTGCGTGTATATTTTTAGCATTATACTTTGCCACGTCATTAAGATGTTTATCAATTATCATAATTCATGTTATAATTAGGCTCCAAAGTGATCACTATCCGATGATCTCATGATGAAGATAGCTCCAAGGATTTTAAAATAAAAAAAAATAATATTTGCACTAATTTTTCGTGTATATTATTTTCATATATACATCTTTTCCTTTATAATAAAAGGGAAATCATTAAAAATGTCTTTTAATTACTAAATCTCTGATAAAGTTATCTTTTAAAATATTAAATATGACTCAATCATTTATACTAAACAAACCTTAAGTATGATCCAATCCGGATTATATATCGGTTAAATCACCGATTTTAGTAAAATTCGTTTGAGTTAGTCTGATTTTTTATTGGATCCAATGCTTAAATGATCTAATAAATAAATCGGTCTGACTAGATGACTGACTTATCGACTTACGAATCTCAAGAAATCTAGTTTCGAAAGATTTATGTTTCCATGGTTTTTTTCTTAAATATTTTTCTCTCATTTGGTTCGGTGAAAAAAAAAATGAGATAAATTTTGATGATGTGGTGTTGTATTATTAAAGGGGCGTGTGCCATGCAAAAAAAAAAAAAAAAAAAAAGCTGAATCAGCACGTCTAATTATAAATATTTTAAATGAATAATTACAAAAATTAAATGTATTAAAACACAAATAATAATACATATAGAGATAAGTATGTATGAGTTATTAATATAAATGATATTAATAACATGATGATCATAAGGATAGAAGATCTATAATAAAATATTAATAAAATTAAATTCATCAAAAAATATCAATATTTACTCATACTAACAAATTTTAAACTTAAAATATTTATTACCCAAATTAAATTATAAAATATTCATTATTAATAGATTACTAAAATTATAATTTTAATTATGTAAAGTATCTTATTATAGCAAAATTATATAATAATCTTAATTAATCCAAACTCAAATGAAAATAATTATAAAAATTAATTTAATTTTGTCTATTAAAATAGTTTTTAATAAATAGTTCAAACTAATAAAATATATCATAATGAAGTTAAACCTCAATAATAATAAAATTAATATAGTTACTCTTAATAAAATAGACCTCTAAAGATAATAAATTCAGATTAATAAAATAAATTATAAATTAATTTATAATAGAAATTTCAAAAATACGGGTTGTTATAGGCTAAATTAGAATAATCAAAATGTGTGAAGACTCTATATGAACCATTAAACATGATAAAAGAAAAAATATTATCAGCTATTTGTCATGGTCAATTGTATCAAAGAAGAATGGCTAGAGCATTCAATTAAAAAGTTCAGTCAAGAGAATTTGATGAAGGAGATTTTGTAATGACTCAATTTCTAACACATCATGATTGTATTAAAAAAGAGTGTTACTAATTTGTTCTCCTAAAACTCTAACTCTCTATTAATATAGCATATGAGCCTGATTCGAAGAAAAAAGAAAGATAAACTAATTTTAAAATTCAATTCTATTATAATCAAAATTATTATGGCAACCAATGTAGGTATGAAAATTATAACTTTTAAAATCATAATTAGCGTTTTCGCTCAAATTAATTTCTATATGTGGTATTAGAGCATCTATTTTGAAAGTATGTGATTTTCTCTAGTTTAATTATGATATAAAAATGATGTCAACTATTCTGATCTTCTAATTAATTACTTATATAAGATTTTAATTAAATGGAATTCAAATTTCATGCCATCAAACATTGGATTTGTGGTCGTATATGTTCTACATGTTTTCTTTTGAAAATTTTAATTTAGCCGTAAATTATACTCATATCATGAATTTAGTTGAGTTCATGCACAGTGTTGATGACAACTATATTAAAATGATATTTCAAACCCTAGTCTTGAATTTATTTTGAGTATGTAATACACTCTAATTTTATGAAAAGTTATAAATATTTTATTTATAATATTAAGTTTATTCATAATTATCTACTATTTGTATACATCAAAGTGACCAAGGTATGAATATATGATATAAAATATAGTATAGTTTAATATTGTGTTAATTAATTTTAAAATTATATTTATCCAAAGAATTTTTTTTCTATTATCAATAAACTTGAAAGTGATAAAACTGTTATCCTTGGATCAAATATATATAGTATATGTATTTGGTAGAGAATTTTAATATTTAAATATGATAAATATGACATTTATTAGTATGTTAGTGTATTGTAAAATTTTACCTAAAGGTGAACTATAATATACTATGTTATGTTCTATAATCTGAGTATTTGATAAAATTAAAATTAATATGAGTACTGTATTATTAAATTACGAGTATTTCGATTCATTCTCAAGCTTCATTGATTACCATATTTAATTACTTAAACTTCTCTGAATGGAGTGAGCAAGTAAAGTTTTATTTAGGTCTTTTGGATTTTTAATTTGTCACTTTTGGAAGAAAAGCTTATTGTCACTAATAGCAACGATGATAATAAAAAGTATGCACTTAAGACATGGGAGTATTCTACTAGATTGAGGCTTATGTTTATATGAATGACTATTGTAAGCAATATTAAGACTATCTTTTCACAAACAGAAAGTACTAAAGAATATCTTACATTTGTGAAAAATCACTTTCGATATGTTGATAAGTCACTCGCTAATACATTAATGTTACAGATCATAGCCATGAAGTTTGATAGGTCTAAGAGCATGCAAGAGAAAAATATTAAGATAACTAATATTGCTGCAAAATTAAAGTCACCAGGTATGACAGTTGTTGATTTCTCTATGATACAACTCATTTTAAACTCACTACCTTTTGAATACGGAGCCTTCCAAAATAATTATAATGTTATGAAGGAAAAACAAGATGTTAATGAATTGATTGGAAAGCTCATATAGGAGGAAAATAGACTTAAGAATTCTGGTAGTCTTTCTGTTAACTTGGTTCAAGGAGTTAGCAAATCAAAAACGAAATTAAAGGTAAAGCCCAAGAATTTTAAGAAAAAAAGGACATTCCAATGCAAAACAATATCATTTTTTTAAGAAGGAAAGAACTTCCAAAAGGATTATCCTAAATGTAAGGCATGGTTCGAAAAAAAAGTATATTTGAAACATATGTATGAACTTTTGAATCAAATTTAATTGATGTTCTCATAATTCTTAATGGCTTGATTTTGGTATTACAACTCATGTATCTAATATAATACATGGATTACTTACGATCCAAATCACAAACCAAAGTAAGATGTTCCTCTATCGAAAATCATGTGAAAATAACAATTGAAGGAATAGGAACTTATTGCTTAGTGTTGGATACTAGCTATCATTTAGATTTATCTAGAACTCTTTATGTGCCATCAATGTCTAGAAATTTAATTTCTATTTTAAAGTTTGGCAATTGTGGTTTTTCTTTCAATGGTGGACATTATTGTTTTAATTTATAAAAAATTGCTAATATTGTTAGTTATGATATTATAATTGATGGCTTATATAGATTAAAATTTCTTGATCAAATTTCTAATCCTTGTTTATTGAGTATCAGAATAATGTAGTTAAGCCAAATTTGCTTAAGAAAAGTTATGCATTCTTGTGGCATAAATGCTTGGGTTATATATCCAAGAAAAGAATGAAAAGATTAGTAAAAAATGAGATTTTACAAAATCTAAATTTTACTAATCTTGTTTAAGTGTTGATTGTATCAAAGAAAAACAAACTAGACAAAATAAGAAAAGTGCCACAAGAAGTAGTTAGCTTTTTGAAATTATACACACTAATGTGTGTAGATCTTTTGATGCTCCATCTATTAGTGGAGAAAAATATTTCATCACTTTTATTGATGATTTTTTACATTATGGACAATTTATTTGCTTAAAGAAAAGTTTCAAGCAATTGATGCTCTTGAGATTTATATTAAAGATGTTGAAAGATAATTAGACAAAAAGGTGAAAGTTGTTAGGTTAAATAGAGGTGGTGAATATTATGAAAAACATAATAAAATATGATAATGTCCAGGTCCATTTGTAAAACTTCAAGAAAAACATGATATATGTGTACGATATACTAATACCGTACACACCTTAACAAAACTCGGGGGGGGGGGGGGGGTGGCAGAAAAGTGTAATCAAACGTAATGGATATGATTAGAAGTATGATGAGAAATTCTTTTTTACCCAAATTCTTGTGTATATATGCATTAAAAACTACCGTGTATTTGCTAACTAGAGTTTCCAGTAAAGCTGTTCCAAAAGCTCCATTTGAGTTATGGACTAATAGGAAACCTAGTTTACGATATTTGCATCTTTGGAGTTGTCCAGTAGAAGTAAGAATATTTAATCCACAAGAAAAGACATTAGATTCTCAAATAGTAAACGAATATTTTATTGGCTATCCAAATAAGTATAAAGGGTATATTTTTATTGTTTAAACTATAGTCCAAAAATTATAGAAATTGGTAATGCCAAATTCTTGATAATGGTGAAGTTAGTGAGAGTGAAAATCATAAAAATATGGAAATAAAATAAATTAAAGTCAATGTTTCTATACATATTAGTGTTTCTTTATCCATGCCTACTCAAAGAGTTTCTCCAACCGTTGTTAAACACATCAGTAGTGATGAAAAAACTTTGAATAATAATACTCCCAATGAAAAAACTAACTTACAAATATCAGAAAGAAATGAGTCTCTAAAAGTATCACTGAAGAGATCTCAAAAGGAAAGAAAGTCAGCTATTCCAAGCCATTATGAGGCTTATTTGCAAGAAAAAGATATTGAAATATCTAAAGATCCAGTTTTATTTTCACAAGGCATAAATAGTAATGATTTAGAAAAAATGGATTGGTGTCATGAAAAAAGAGTTAAAATCCATAGAAGATAACAAAGAAATATTTTGTCTGTTTCTAAGAAAGATTCATTGTGTATCATTGTGGAACCTGTGATTCATTATGACTTAGAGCTACATCAAATGGATGTGAAAATCACCTTTTTGAATAGTGATATTGATGAAGAAGTTTATATGGATCAAGATGAAATTTTTCAAAATGAAGAAAAATGTCGTATGATGTGTAAACTCAAAAAATTAATATATGGACTGAAACAAGTCTCACGACAATGGTATGTTAAGTTTAATAATACCATTCTTTCTTTTGGTTTTGAAGAAAATATTGATGTATGCATATATCAAAAAGTCAGCGGGAGTAAGTTCATCTTTCTAGTTTTATATGTTGATGATCTTTTGCTTGCAAAAAATGATTTAGGAATGTTACATGAGACTAAAGAATATCTTTCTAAGAACTTTGAAATGAAAGATATGAAAGAGGCATCCTATGTGATAAGAATTAAATTTTTTTGTGATAGATCACAAAGACTATTAGGATTATCTCAAAAAGTCTATATAAATAAGGTTCTAGAGAGGCTCAATATGAAAAATTGTTTCACATGAATTGCACCGATTCAAAAAGGGGATCATTGAAAAGCTGCAGAAAAAGTTTTAAGGTATCTCTAAGGTATAAAAACTTATATGCTCATGTACAAAAGGTCTAACCAATTATAAGTAATTGGTTATTCAGATTCAGGTTTTGGTGAATGTGCTAACACAAGAAAGTCTACATTTGGATACTTATTCTTATTTGGAGAAACTACCCTATCATGAAAAAGATCTAAACAAAGTATTGTGACAACATGGCTATCATGGAGGCAAATTTTGTAGCATGTTTTGAAGTTAGATATCAAGATTTATGGCTATGTAATTTTATTTCAAGACTTGCCATAATTGACTTAATTGCTAGGCGATTCAAAATTTATTGTGATAACTCTGCAGTAATATTTTTTTTCAAAAATGATAGATACTCTAAAGGTGCCAAACATATGAAAATAAAGTACTTTGACATTAAGGAGGAAGTTCAGAAATAAAGAGTGTCCATAGAACATGTAATAACAAAACTTGTGATTATTGATTCATTGACTAAACAACCAAAGACATGTACATAATTTATACATAAAATGGGTCTTAGTTCTTTTGAATGATGTTAACACTTTGAGCTCATTATGTTTATTTATGTGTTTTTTGACGTTGATAGTTTGTTGTTTTTATTTTAAGTAATATTATTATATGAGTTATAATACAATGATCGAGAAACTTTATGGGACCGATATAAAATTTTATGTTATTTATGTAGCTTGTGTAGTAAGATACTAGTGATTGTAATATATGAAAGGAAATGCATTTCATATTTAAATATATGACTGCCATAACTCACACAAAGTATTTTACTATATTGAAGTAATTATGTAATGTATGAAAATGTGAATACACTTAGGCCAAGTGCGAGAATGTTAGAAGTTCATTATAATATAAACTTCTATCTTAGCGTAATTGTAGTTATTTATAAATTGTTAATGACTTAATCTTATCTATTGATGTTAATGTTTGATAGACGTATTAGATTAATAGTAATGACATATATAAAGATTGTCCTTTCTCTTCCCATAAGACACGATATTTTATAGTTTCTATTTTACTCACAAAATACTAGAAAACTGCCATCATGATGAACGTCTGAAAGAAGGAGAAAAGGAGGAAAACTAATTTGAAATACAAATCTGTGTCTAGACAAACTTTTTATGCCGATGAATTAATCAGTTTATGATAATTGAAATTTTATAAATAATAAACCAACACATTGAATTATTGATCCTTTTTATGTAATGTAGATAATATTTTTTTAATTGAACAAAAACATATAATTAATTATGCAATTAAAATCAATTATTGTATGCACCGCATGTGAAAATTTGTTAGTTCTTCTATTTAATTTGTAAAATGTTAGTCTTTTAATAAACAAGATCTTTTGCAAGCTTATTTTTGTTCTAATTTTAATATATATTTTATTTGTGTTATCTTAGTAATTTTATGTATGTGACTTATTCCTTATGAATTTTGAGATGATTTGTTATTTATCAAAATATAATATTATAATTTTATAAAATTAAATTGATTATACTCATAGTTGGTTATCTCACAAAGGTATATTTTATTAATCTAACTTTTAATATGCTTTATATGTAGACTATGATGGCAGTATTCGACATTTTATTGATTATTAATCTATCTTTTAATATGCTTTATATGTAGACTATGATGGCGGTGTTCGACATTTTATTGATTATGTTATAAAGGATTACGGCAGGATTTTGTCAATGGTGTTCGACATTTTATTGATTATGTTACAAAACAACCTCAATTTGTATTTGATGGCAGTGTACTTAGATGTCCTTACAACAAACATAAAAATAGTTTTCTCACCTCCGGATGAGGTTTCACTAGATTTATATAAATATGGTTTCATGCCAAGATACTGGTGTTGGGATTCACATGGAGAGAGTCCATTGTATTTGAATGTAGATCATGATAATCAAGAAGGCACATGTTCTTCTCCACATGCTAGTGTGCCAATAAAAATTCGTATGAATCCATGGTGGTTGATGCTGCTGGACCAGAATTGATGAGTCAATTTGAAGAACACATGGAGGAGCCTTCGAATGCAGAAGCTAGAAAATTTTATGATTTATTACAGTCTGCTCAGTGCCCATTATTTGAGGGATGTGTTGGTCATTTAGAATTATCAATGGCAGTTAAAATGTTGAGTATAAAAGCTAAAGGGAATGTATCTCAACAAATCTTTGATGATTTTGTGAAAGCTATGAAGGAAGTGATGCCTATGGATAACTTACTTGTCTCTAATTTTTATGAAGCAAAGAAGCTAGTATCAAAACTTGGCATGGAAAGCAATAAAATTGATTGTTACATTAATGGTTGTATGCTATATTACAAGGAGAATGATATATCAAGAAAGGAATGTAAATTTTGTCATTCTCCAAGGTACAAGATAGGTAAAAAGGGTAAAGAAGTGCCTTTGAAACGAATGCACTATTTATCACTTATACCTCGTTTAAGAAGACTCTATGCTTCAATGCACACAACATCTCACATGCGATGGCATTTTGATCATGAGTTTAAAGAAGTTCTTGAGCATCCATCGAATTCAAAAGTATGGAAGTATTTTGATAGAAAACATCCACAGTTTTCTCAAAAACCACGCAATGTTAGACTAAGATTATGTGCTGATTGATTCACCCCCTTTTGGTCAATTTGGTAAACAATATTCATGTTGGCCAATAATTGTCACTCCTTATAACCTGCCTCCTTCTATGTGCATGAAACTCCTTACATATTTTTATCCATGATTATCCCTCCTTGTAATCCCAAAACTAGGATTGATGTATACCTGCAAGAATTAAGAATGCCTGATGAATATATTTCAAATTTAGGGAGATGTGTTGACATGAAGGAGGACAAGTTATTATGAATGAAAAGTCATGATTGTCATATATTTATGGAACGTTTACTCCTAATTGTTTTTAGTTCACTGCCAAAGCAGATATGGAAGTCAATAACAGAGTTAAGTCAATTTTTTCGAGATTTATGCTCAACATCGTTACGAGAAGATGTTCTCAATAAACTTGAAGAAAATATTCCAATTGTGCTATGCAAGTTAGAACATATTTTTCTTCCTGGATTTTTTGACTCAATGGAATATCTACCTATTCATTTGCCATTTGAAGCATTGCTTGGTGGTCCTGTGCAATATAGATGGATGTATCCTTTTGAGATGTACCTTAGTCACACCTCTATATTTATTCTCAAATTTCTTTTTACTGTTTTATTAAGCCAATTGTTTGTTGTTTGATTTTTGTTATGAATTTTTTACGACAGATTTCTCCATCATCTTAAGAAAAAGGTCAAGAACAAAGCACATGTTGAAAGATCTATCATTGAATCATACCTAATTGAGGAGATTTCTCACTTTTGTGAGTATATTTTAACCAAACTAGCATCGACACAAAGCAAAATGATGAGGGTGATGATTCAATGCAACCAACATTGTCTATTTTTAATTTGCCTGGTTGTTTGGCTGGTGAATACAAAACTCGTTATTTAGATGACAAAGAATTTAGTGCAGCCATAAATCTTATCTCAAATGATATTGACACTATTATTGATTTATTGGATACGATAGTACAAGATTTAAAGATGATGATGATGATGATGAGACAATTAGGGATGAGGACGAGGACAAGGATGAAGATGAAGACGAGGACGAGAACAATGAGGACGAAGATCAAACTGAATAGTATGAAAAAGTGCACTATAAAATGTATTCATTTGTATTTTTAATTTTTAATTTTTAATATATCTTAATCTTATATGAAAAAGTATATGATTTTTTTTTATTTTACGTGATTTTTTTATTATTATTTATTATTTTTATTATTTTTTTAGAAGATTTGATATAATTTAATTTTAAGTTTTTATATATGTGATTCTTTTAGATACACTTTATCTTAAATTTTTTACAAAATTAAATTTTGAATTATTATAAAGTGTATAATTAAAAGAATAAATTAAAAAATAATAGAGTAATCTAAAATATAAATAATATTTTTATACTAAATGTTAAAATTTTTCAATAAACATTTAAAATTCGTTTGAAAACTGATGCACTTTCAAACAGAATTTATAAATGATGTTATTTTCGTCCCAAATTTGTGGAAAAAAAATTTTAGCTATTTCGAAGGGTTAGCTATAGTAAAAGCATTTAAGACTAATTACAGACAAATTTGGGATATAATTAACATTTTTCAAAATGCGTCCCAAATCCGTCAGAAGTAATTGCGCATATTCAGATGGAATACGGACGAATTATAGTTTTTGTCCAAAATGTGTTGCTAATCTGTATTAAAATTTTGGTGCCATCCAAAAAAATTTTGGCGCCAAAATTTGGGATAAAATTTAAACAAATTTAGGACAGAATATATTATTCCAATATCTCCACTAAAAATTGTTCAACATTTGTCTCAAATTTGTCCGAATTTTGTTTGAAATTTTCGTCCGAAAAAACCCTATTTCTAGTAGTGCATCTAACAACTGACACTTTGACTTCAATTTAAAATTTTACTTATATGAGCTTGACAGTACATTTTGTGAATTTGGATTGAAATTACTTAAGAGAATACTTAATTTTTGTCAAGTGACAAGTCATTTAGGAGAGGTCATAGGAGCGACAATTGAATTTTGTTTAAATAATTGAAATTTGAATCGGGTATTTAATGTGACAGTTGATAATGCATCGTCTAATAATGTTGCAATTAAATATCTGAAGTAGCAATTAAGTTCTTGGAATAGATTTTTTTAATGGTGAATTTATTCACATGGGATGTTGTGCAAATATTCTAAACTTAATTGTCAAAGAAGGATTAAAAGAGATTGATGAATCAGTCATAAGGATTCGTAGTACAGTAAAATATGCCAGATCTTCCTCATTTAGAGCCACTAGGTTTCAAAAGTGTGTTAAACTAGAAAAAAATTCAATATAAAAGCTTGCCTTGTATGAATGTTGTGACTAGGTGAAACTCTACCTTTCAAATGTTAGAGATAGATTTGAAGCACCGTAAAGTACTTGAGTTACTTGCATTGAAAGACAACACATATACACAAGAGTTACGTAGAGGAAAAGGGAGAGGTGTGCCTTTTGATTTAGACTGGGAGTATGCTGAGTCAATTGTACCATTTTTGCGAGTGTTCAATGATGCCACTGTATTCTGCTACCTTATATGTTACCAGTGATATGTATGTGAAAGAAGTGCTTGTAATTAGATGATGTATTCTTCATTCATGTGATCATTCTGTTGATTCGGTACTTTGTCAACGGTGGAAAAGTCGAGGGTTAAGTATAAGAAGTAATAGGGTAATCCTGATTTGATGAATATATTGTTATTGGTTGTTGTCATACTTAACCCAATGCAAAAAATTGAGTATGTCAATTAATTTTTGGATTACTTATTTGGAGAAAAAAAGGGGGACAAATTGAAGTCAAAGTTTTCTAAGTGCATAAAGTTACTTTATCAGCAATACCAAGGTTATGAGGAAGCAAGTGAAGCTGATACGCAAGATGTTCAAGATAGCAAAATTAATACCGATGTTCATGGCATAGGATTTTTCAACATGCAACAGGTCGTAAAACAAATACAATTTCTGAACTTTATAGATATTTACAAGAAGAATGCGAGCTGTACTCTCACAAGTTCGATATCCTAAATTGGTAGAAGATCAACTCAACTTGTTTTCCAATTCTTGAAAATATGGCTTGCGAGATATTGGTTATACCTGTTTCTATGGTAGCTTCAAAGTCTGCATTTAGTACTGGAGGAAGAGTCCTCAATCTATACTGTAGTTTCTTGACACTTAGAATGGGGGAGGCCTTAGTGTGCAGAGGAGATTGGTTGAAGGAATATGTTTTCTTAGCTTTAGATGGTGATGATAGTGAAGTTCTTCAATAAGTTGATCAAGATATAAAATTTTATTCATATTTTTTTATTTTATTTTATTTTATTTTTATATTTTTGTGTTTTTGGCTATTTTTCTCCTTTGCTTTGATAATTTTTTTGTTTTTCTTGGCTGATATATTTTTTTCTAATGATGGTGCTTATTCTATGGTTGTATCTATTGATCATCTTGGTGATGACTAGATATGCTTTAATATATTTTGTTATTTGCAGATATATTTATCTTATTTGCTAGTGATCTAACCAACGTAATTAATTCTTGATCTGTAGGGAAAATACGAATTTGAGTTTTTGGAGGCATTTTTGTTTCTTCGAGTAGCTTGTTTGAGAAACAAAAGATAGGGAATGCTTCTAAATTGTATTGCTTTCTTTTTGTGTGTTTATTGAGGAAGAACTTCTACACTTTTTATTTTCTAACCTTGAAGTGTTATTGCAAGGTGTTTAAACTTTAAACTTGGATAGTCTATAAAGTACGAGTATGCTAACATTTGTTGAACTAGTATAATTGTTATATGGATTAATTATTGTCGTTAGATTTATAAAGAACTAAAATTGAGGTGTAATGAGCCTATAAAAAGACTTTAATATTAATTTTACCTTTTTAGAAAAATATTAAATTTCAAAATTTACAACAAAAAATCAATTTTAAAACTAGATTTTTAACAGAAAAAATATGATTTGGAAATTGAATTTCTAAAACCTGGTTTTTTAATTAAAAAATCTAGTTTAAAACCAGATTTTTAGAAAAATTGGATTTAAAACCGAACTTTTAAATTTAATTTTTAGATAATCGAATTTATAACCAGTTTGTAAGTAAAACTGAATTTAAAGTTCAAAACCAATTTGAAAACATTTTTTAATTTTCCAAACCGATCTAAAACCGATTTTTTTCTTTAATCTAGTTTCAATTTGATTTCAAAAACCATAAAACTGATTCCAAAGTGGATGCAATTTGAATTTTTAAAAATCCAAATCATGTCCACCCGTAAGTCCAAAATTTATTATTGCAGCCAATTTAAATATGAAAATTACAACTTTTAAAATCCTAATTTGCTCTTCTCTTCAAATTAATTCCTATATGGGACACTTCAACTGTCTTTGGAGCTCCATCAATAACCATGTTCCAAATGCCAACTTCCACAGCTTCTAGCTCAACCTTTTCCTTCATCTTTGCTAATATTTCTCCATCTTTGGCCGTCAGTTGCACAATAATCGATAAAGGTTTGAGAATTTGAGGTCCAGCGCTCAACCATGGATGAGTAAGACATGGAGTCGTTATTGGCCTCTTGTCAGGGACAAAATCCAGTAATGGAATAATGAAGCTAGTCATGTCATTAGCTAATGCTCCACCAGTACTTTCTTGAGAGGCCAGAGCCGCAATTGACAAATTTGCCTCAAATCACCATATAAATTGAAAAACTCATGTGAATAGTAACCACCTAATGCAATCTAAAGGAAAGATTGCTTTTAGCAGTTGGGAACAGATTAAATATTAAAACTTATTGACAAATTTAAAAATTAAATTCTAATTAAATTCTACTATGTAGCTCAACCATAAATCACGATATAACTAAAGGTGTTTGACACTTGCAATAATTATAATAAAAATTATTCGTATGTGTGTGCATGATTGGTTGATGGTATAAATAACTTTACACTTATAGAATATCAAAATAAAAATATAAAATGAAATGCAATAAATCAACATATTGTTTCATTCTCTAATATCAGATGTCATTAAGAAAGAAAAATAGCCACCAACAAAAATCATGTATCACCACCTAATTTGTAGCTTGGCTTTGCATTGAATAAACATTACTCCTTAAAGATACTAAAATAAACGTCATATCGATCTAGCCTTTTTTGAGTAGCAAAGTTCATGCTCTAATCAGAACTATAAAATCATTTGAATTTTCTTGCATGCTTAACAGACACACTTAATCAGAATAAGGGGAGCTCTCAAAGCTTCCTGCATACAAGAGGCAACCCATAATATTTTGTAAGTCATCCTTGTTGAGGGAAGCGAAAGGAGAAAGATAAACTAATCTTGACAAGTTTATCCTGGTTGGCAGAGATCCATGTTAGAGCAGGCTAGAGATTTCTAACCCTCATAGCTTCAAGAATCAGATGCATTTTTCTGAACTGCGACTGACTTTCGAGCCTCATTTATTATGCTCTATCTCCAAGATCAAATAAACCTTAATAGTAAAAGTGGCTTGCAGTGATCTGATTCACAATGTGATTATCAAAATCAACGTTTCTGTAAGCCTTGATACATTGGCGTTTAAATATTTTTGAAGGAGTTTTTGGTACTTGGAAAGACTTATGCTCAGTTCCTTCTGTGGTCCTTATAGTTGTTTAAGTACTACAATAGCATTAAACTTTGACTTTAGATATGTGAGAACAGACTTTGAATCAATATAGGGGTTGAGGTGCTATTTGGTGACTAGACAGTTGCCAATGCCTACTGAATTTCACGCCCCACCGTCAACAACTTCTTGAGACATGGAAGAGGCTAACTTTTGCTTCTTAGCTTTATAGTCAAATACATCTTTCATACCTCTCATTTCCATCCCTGCTCAAATCACACAATCTTATTCCACTACAAGAAAAAAAGGTCTGTCGGCACACTTTTTTCTTGCTACGCTTTAAAAGTGTGCCCAAAAGTAGTCAATGGCCACGCTTTTGCGAGAGTGACCACTGATATGAGATTTAACCACGCTTTTTTTCGCTACGCTTAAAAAGCGTGGCCATAGAGGAAATCGGCAGGCTTTTACGAGGGTGGCCACTTATTTGAAATTTGGCTACGCTTTTTTACTGCCACGCTTGAAAAGCGTGGCCATAAAGAGAAATCGGCACGCTTTTATGAGGGTTGTCACTGATTAAAAATTTGGCCACTTTTTTTGTCATACTTAAAAAGCATGGCCATAGAGGGAAACCGGCACGCTTGAAAAGCGTGGCTATACCGTGTTTATTTTGGCACCGAAAAAAAATGTGCCGATAGAATTTCCTCCCCTAAAATTTAGTTTTCCACCTATTTTTCCCACACTTAACCTTTTTTTTCCTAAGTTATCAAATTTTACCCAAAAATTGATAACAACAACACACACTAACTTTACATTATTGTTACCAAATTCACTTTTAACTAAAAATGATAACAACAACACACTAACTAAAAATAATGAAACACTAAAAATTCACTTTCAAACGCTAAAAGCTAAGGCGCCGTCAGCTTTATCTTCTCAAACCCAGCCTTGGCGTCGTTCATCCATCTTCATCGTTCAGCTTCATCTTCTCAAACCCAGCCTTCGTCATTCATCTATCTTCATCACTGCCCTTCATCGCACCCAGCCTTCATTGCATTCATCTCCTTCATCGTTGTGTTAGCAAAGATCGCAACTCTTCGCACTCAAGGTCGAAACCCTTTGCGCTCAAGATCGCAACCCTTGCTGTTTTGCTTGTTGTCCTTCTTGCCGTTCTGGTCGCGGTTCTGCTCGCTTCTCTCTGTCGCGGTTCTGCTCGCTTCACTGTCGCGGTTCTGCTCGCTTCTCTGTCGCAGTTCTGCTCGCTTCTCTGTTGCAGTTCTGCTCGCCGTGTTGCTCGAAGGTTAGTGATTAGTTGTGCTCCATCTTCATTTTTTTTAAATGCTTCATTTAGAAATTAATCAAGAAAATGGGATGATTAATGGAATGTTTTCTGCTGTTAACTTTTTATTGAATTGATTAGTGATTTGCTCTTGCTGTGTTGTTGTTTTAATTTGTAAAATAGATGATGATTGAATGTTTTCTGCTGTTTTATTGATTAATGATGACTCTTGCTGTTTTAATTTGTAATCAAGAAAATTGGATGATTATTGAATAATGTTTTCAGCTGCTTTATTGAATTGATTAGTGGTTAGCGCTTGCTTTTTATTGAATGATTTCTACTATTTTCTATTGTTTTAACTAATGTGCAATATTAGAAAATAGCAAAATAGCGACTCTGATTCCACTTTTAGACGAAGCACAAGATATAATCCACCGCAACTCCAACCCGAAACACCCCTTAGGCTTGGGGTATTAATCTCTATCTCTTTTTTTTTAAATCATGGAACAATGTGTAAAATACTATATAATGTTTCTCCTACTGAGTCAGTTCTTATATTCAGGTAATTTTCCTTCTTCTTCTTTTTTTTCTTTTTTCTATTTAGCTTCTTCAGTTAAGTTAAGTTCAGTTCTGTTCCGTTCTGTTCTGTTTTGACATTTGTTGCTTAAGTTTGAAGATATTGTTTGTTTGTTTCTTGATCCTCACTTCTGTTTCCCTTCTTTTTTTGGTTTAATGTATTCAGTTGCTTTCCTTTGCATACTTTATCTTTTGAATATATTCTCTGCTCTCCCTTTAACTGAATGGTTCTATTTAAAGTTTTTTGAAACCACAAATTGCTTTGTCCTTCTTTGTCATTTTGTGTTCTTTCTAATTGAAATTTAGTTAACTAACTAAGCACCTTTTTCTCTTCTTGTTTAGTTCAAAATGGACGTCAGAAACTTTAAGGTCCCTTTTTATGTAGATTGTTGCTCCACTCATCACACCAATATCTGCAACCATAAGATAAAAATAATTACACTAAATTAAACCAAAAATTAAGATTTTAGCATGCTATATATATATATATATATTACCCTTTCTCAAAATTTTGAATAACTGGATAATACAAGTCTTTTTATTTTTTTCAATTTCACTAATTTTAATTAATTTTTTCAGCTAGCACATGTGTGGTATAGTATTTCGTTTTATTCTTCCCTTGGAATAAACGATTTTTTTTAATTTTCTCTTGAAACAATGAAGAAGAAAGGACAAGAGAAACAAAGTGTAACTAGGCCTAGTTTTCTTTAATTCTTTGTAACAAGATGCAGGGGATAGGAAGTCAAATAGGCTCAAAAGTGAAACAAGTAAGATTAGAAGGCAGGTAGGAAATGAAAGCGGTGAGTGCTGACCGTAGCCAAGTAAGATTGAAGTCATGGAAGCCAAAATGGCACAAGCAAAAGCATACTTGTTCCTTTTAGGCTTCTTCTTGTGAGGATCAAAATCTGCAAGGTGGTTAGTGTTGTTGTTAGTTGCAGCTTCAACTACTTTGGCCTCAGTCATTTTGACTAATTATTGCTTGCTATAGAGAAGAAGAAACGAAGAAAGAAAGATGGATGAGAAGTGTGTGTGTGTGTGTGTGTGTGTGTTAATGGTACATGTGTATGATTAATAATTAAAATGGCATGTGATGAGTTAGGTTTGTGAGGATGCTCTAGCTTGCTTATATAAACATCACCCCCTTGGACCATGGACGTATGGACTCACACACATTACTCATTTACTCTCCCTCTCTATGTATAGCCTCACAATCTTCTCTCTCTTTCGTCAACGTCATTTTCACTCTGCCTAAGGGGTGTTTTGGGTTGGAGTTGTGGTGGAATAATATCTTGTGCTTCGTCTAAGAGTGGAATCAGAGATTCTGCAGCTTCATTTATTCCTTTTTATACTATTTTAATATTTTTTTTAATTTACCTTTCATAAATCACTTGTCTCAGTAAATTATATATAATGTAGGGACTTATAGATTTAATTTTATTTGAATTAACTGCCATCTTCATTTTTGTTACGGCTTCTAATGATGTTTCATTAACAAGTTTAGGATCTGCTGCCTTTACAGGGTTGAAGTGTCCAGCACCAATTGCAAATGGGGTTGCAGAATTACCAGTTTCATTAGTTAAACACTTAAAAGATTTCCTGTGTTGTCTGTTGTCCCAGCTGCAAAATAAAAAAGTATGTTAGTATGTTACTCTCTACATAATAGAGTTAGATAAAATTAAATATAGTGAAGGGTCACCTTGAGAATATTAGGGCCAATTACACTTGAACCCCTGCTAGAGAATGAGGCCACTGAGGGTGCTGGTTTGGTATTCATGACAGTTATTCCGGGTAGAATATATACCATTGGATTAGAAGAAGAATTAATGTAGTGAATGAGTTTTAAGACATTGTGATAGGACACTTGAGTGGAAGGAATGAAGTGAGCGTCACTTGATAGATCATTCCCAAGTAGTTCATTGTTTCCTAGGATGAAACCAACACCACCAGCTCTTTCAACTTCTAATTCCTTTCTTATTCTTCCTCCTTCCCCTCTTATGCACACAACTATCTTCCCTTTGGCCTTGTTACGATCAAGGCTATTGTCCAAACAGAACCTGCATATATCATTACATAAAACTAGTATTTACTTTTTTCTACCTTTGTTTGCCATGTCATATACTAATCAATATATACAATAGCAAAATTGAAAACTCTGTGTTTATATACTTGAACTGAATCTTGTGTTTGCTTGGTTGCTACTGAATCTTATTAGTATTGATTTAAGTCTATTTTTTTATTACAAGATTTTAGTAGTTGTCTTTTTGCTGCTGTTTCCGCTGCCATCTCTCTTGGTTTGCTTCTGCTGTAGTACTGCTGTTGCTGCTAGGGTATGGATTTAGTTTCTGCGGTGTTAGTTGACTATCTTTATTTTAGTTTAATTTTAAAAATTTTGACAGCTTCTTTAGAGGAAACTACGCTAATGAATGTTAAGTTGTTATAACTTATTTGTTTTGTAATAGAACCTCTATCATTGGAGGTCATGTGATCGTGGTTCTCTATGTCCTAACCTCGTATAATTTGTTATTCATGTTATGTATACTACTTAATTTGTTATTCAAATTATGTATACTACTTAAGTGCTTTCTCGAGGCAATCACTTCAAGGATTTCTTTAAGAATTGCTAAAACTCAATTTTCTTTGATAGTTTTTGTTAGTTATCTTCAAAGTATTTTGGAGGTTGGGAAACATTGTCTCTTATTAGTTACATAGGAAGCTAGATTTGCAGTTAGTGAGACTAACGTTAATTAAGGACTTTAGAATAGGAACTTAGCTATCTATTTGAAATACATAGGTTTTCGATGGATGTCTCCAAGGATTGGATGGATACGCCCCGTCATTTGAAAGAATATCAACTCATTGTAGAAAGGTTTTTAAATTTTGCTTAATCAGCGAGAATTCCTCAAGGGGAAGAAATTCAATGCCCATGTAAAAAGTGTTTTAATAGACATTAGTTAAAGAGAGATGACGGGTATAACCATTTAATATGCCGTGGATTTGTAGAAGGTTATAGGCGGTGGTTTAATAATGGAGAATCACTTGTTGCTATGGATGTTGACAGTGACACAGACGGTGAATATAACTGTAATGATAACATTGATGAGCTGTTACGTGATAGATTCAGAGATACTACATAATTTGATGGACAAAATACAAGGCCCAACGAATATGCAAAGGAATTTTATAAATTGGGAGATGAGGTAAGCCAAGAACTATACCCTGGGTGTAAAGGATTCACAAGATTATCTTTTACTATCCGTCTTTACCTCTTAAAATGCTTGCATGATTGGAGTAACGCGTCGTTCACTTCTCTCTTAGAATTATTAAAAAAAGAAATGTCATATTTGAATACCCCTACTTCTTTTGATAAAACCAAGAATATGATAAAGAATTTGGGTCTTGACTACCAAAAGTTCGATGCATGTCCTAATGACTCCATGTTGTATCAAAACGGGCATGAGAATGACGTATCGTGCCATGTCTGTAGATCATCCCGTTATGTTGAGCGTCCCGCTGTGGTAGAGGATGATGTAACCTCATCAAGAAAGTCTCGTAAAGTTGCTACAAAAACTCTAAGGCATTTCCTTTTGATTCCCAGACTTCAAAGACTTTTCAAGTGCACAAGGATGGTTGAAGCTATGTCTTGGCATCATAATGAGTGTGCTAAAAATGGCTCATTAAGGCATCTTGCTGATGGTGAATGGAAAGCATTTGACAGTCGACATGAAGATTTTGCGAAGGAGCCTCGTAATGTGAGACTAAGCTTAGCAAGCAACGGGTTCAATCCGTTTCGAACTTTGAACAGTATACATAGTACATGGCCTGTTGTTCTGATGGTGTACAATCTACCCTCTTGGATGAGAATGAAGCCTGGTTATCTTATTCTCTCTTTACCCATTCCTGGACCACAATCACCAGGAAAAGACATTGATGTCTTTCTTCAACCGCTTATTGAAGAATTAAAAGAACTGTGGGAGTCAGGTCTAGAAACATATGACTCTTCAAAAAATAAAACATTCAACATGAGAGCATGTCTTTTATGGACAATTAATAACTTCCCTGCGTATGCTATGTTATCTGGCTGGAGTACAAAGGGAAAACTGGCTTGTCCGTGTTTTAATGATGAGACTTCTTCTATCTATTTGAAACATAGTCACAAGACTATTTATATGGATCATTGAAGATTTTTACCCATGAGTCACCCGTGGAGGCATAACAAAAGATCTTTCAATGGAAAAACTAAACTTAGGTCTCCACCCCAGTTGTTAGAGGGAACCACTGTATTTGACATATTGCATGAGATAGATAACTCTTTTTGGAAGAAGCAAAAGAGATCAAAGAATGGGCTATCAAACTGGAAAAGGCGGTCAATATTTTTCGAATTACCATATTGGAAGTACAACATGTTTAGACATAACCTTGATGTCATGCACATAGAGAAGAACATAGTTGATAGCATAATAGAAACTCTATTGGATATTCCCGAAAAGACAAAAGATCATGCAGCTGCTCGTTTTGACCTTAAAGACATGGGTATCAGGAAAAACCTTCAGCCGAAAGATACGAAAGATGAAAAAAACTATTAGAAAATGCATGCTTCTCAATGACTTCAGCAAAGAAAATAATCTTTTGTGGTGTGATGAAAGGGGCAAAATTACCAGACGGAAGTGCTTCCAACATCTCTTAATGTGTGCAACAAACAGAAAAGAAGATTCAGGTTACAAGACCCATGATGCTCATTTCATGTTACATTACTTGTTGCAAGTACCAATCATGAGCATACTTCCTGACCATGTTGCCATTGCTCTAGTTCGATTATGCTCATTTTTTTGCCGGGTATATGAGAAGGTAATTAGCTTAGCTGAGGTGGTAAACTTAGAAGCAGAGATTGTTGAGACATTATACCAACTCGAGAGGATTTTTCGTCCAAGCTTTTTTGACATAATGGTGCACTTACCTATTCATGTGGCAAATGAATTGAGGTTAGGTAGTCCAGTTCAATATCGTTGGATGTACCCTGTTGAACGGTATATGTGCACACTACAATCGTATGTTCGTAACAAAAATCATCCAGAGGGGTCCATTGCTAAAGGATATTTGACTAACGAGTGTATAAACTTTTGCTCAAGATATTTGCATGAGGATGTTCAGACAAGATTCAATAGAATCCCTCGAAACAATGATGAGTGTGTTTCAGATGAGATGCGTAATCCCAGTTTGTTTCCAAACAAAGGATGTCCCTTGGGTGGAAAAATGGAAACTGTGTTCATCTTAGATAAAAAATCAGAAGCACAAGGGCATGCATACATCCTGAACAACTGTGATAAGATCGAACTCTACATGAGGTATTTTGTTTGCTTTATTATCATCTGTTAGTTTGCAATTACAACATCCTACCTTACTAACAAATAAGAATATTTGATATTTTCAGAGAGCATGAGAGTCAAGTTAATGATAACAATCCACGCAGAACGAAGTGGGAGAAAGCCAAAGATCATAGTCAACAATTCTCAGAATGGTTTAAAGTTCGTGCCATGAAAAAAGATGTGCTTGGTTGGGCAAAAGGGTTAACTAGAGGTCCAAATAGAGTTGTGAAAATATTTTCAGGTTTTGTTTTCAACGGGTATAGGTTCCATACAAGGCACCGTAATGTGAGACGTAAAACCCAAAATAGTGGTGTCACATTAGAAACTCCTAGTTTTGCTAGTGTGAAAGATAAGAACCCAATTGAAGCAAAAATAACCTACTATGGTAGAATAGTTGATATGTTTGAGTTAGATTATTATGGCCAATTTAAAGTAGTCCTATTTACGTGTGAGTGGTATACAGTTGCAAAAGACCACTTTGGTCTCTCATATGTGTATTCTGTAAAAAATGCTACCAAGAAGAACCATTTGTGCTAGCATCTCAAGTAAACCAAAGCTTTTGTGTGCAAGACCCATATGTGAGTGACAAACACTATGTTATGAAAACAATTCCGAGAGATTTATTTAGAATAAGTGACGACCTTGAGTCTGAATCCCCCACAATATATGCAAGGGAGCCATGTGAACCTAAAATGATTCCAAGTCTTCCAAATGATAATGGTAAAGTTGATCTAGTGAGGAATGATCTATGAGCTACCATCATAGATATGGCTCCAAACATGTTTGCCAAGCAACATTGTGAGGAAGACGAGGAAAGTGAATATGATGAGTACATGGAGGATGTTGATTCCGATTCATCTTGACATGTGTTTATCTTTGCATTTTTTGGTAGTATTCTAAATGAATTACTTTTGTTGGTTGTTTTGCTTTTTTAGTTACTTGCTTGTGCTGATTATGTTTATTTAATTAATAGAATTACATTTTTTCTTCTTATTTCTTATGTGTGCAGAATAGAGAAAGGGGAGATCACTAAAAGAAAAAGAGTAATTACCTTAGGTCAAAAGAACATGAAACAGAAAAGTCCCAAAAAAAATTATTCTTTTGAGGTTATGCAAGTTAAGTCAAGTGCTGAAATGCTACAACAATATAATATTAAGAGAGAGAAGATCATGGCTGACAATAAGAAAGCTAGGTTGCAAGCTCAAGGCCCAAAAGATCCAACAAGAATATAACCCATCACAATAGTGGAAGATACATTTGAAGAGCAAACTGGGGCTCCGGAGAAGAAAAAGAAGGTCCAACCAAACTCACTTTTTCAAGAATGTGAAGGTAATGGGAATAATTCAAAGGTTGCTGAAAAGAACCCCCAAAGTGGGAATGAGACAATGTTTCAAGCTGAAAAGAACTCAAAAACTAGGAATAAAAAAACTATTGAAGATGATACAATGGATCAAGATAATGCAAGTTCTAATGTGGAGGGAGAAGATACAAGTGAGTTGAGCATAGAATCAAACAAAAAAGGAATGAGTATTGACATGTATTTTAAGGTGCATAGGATTAATTTGAGGACGAGGAAGATGAGGAAAATGAGAAAGATGAGCAAGATGCTGCAAATATTGAGGGTAGCGTAGGACAAGCTAGTATGAATGTACTTTTTCATATCTCTCTTATTGCCTAATTATAGCTTATATTACTTTTCAATTAGGTAGAGTTAAAATTCTGTTATTCTAATTGGACTTAGGCACTAAAAAGAAAACTCGTGGCAAGACCTTATGCGAAAAACTTCAGGCCACTGATTTTAATGATCGACGGGAGGTGGAGTTTTTACAGGGAAGCCTATTGATCCAACCAAGGAGGTCGTAGCTAACCTAGGCCAATTTTTGGGTTCAACAGTTAGAAATCCCCGTTTTGTGACTTTGTTATACACTAGTTGGCATGTTGTGCCTGATAATATCAAAGAGGACATGTGGGAGTACGCCAATGTATGCAAATATGCCTTTATGGACAGTTTATTTATTTGTTATGTTGTGCATGCTAACCTTTGGCATTCTAATGTATTGTGTTGCATAGCAAAAGTTCATTCTTCCAATAAGTTCAAAGCCGTGGGTCATATGGGGATTTTGTCTTGCATGGAAAAAATACAAGGGTGAAATTAAAAAAGAAGATTTTTTAAAGTACAACACAAAGAAAGAAATGATAAAGAACTAACCATTAGATATTCTTGAATTTTAGTTTCACAAGTTAATTCGGTATTGGAGTCTTCCCGCTATCAAGGTAATGTTATGTCTTCTATTTCTTCTAGCTATCCTTGATTTTTTTTATTAGACTTGGCATTTCAAAAAAAGGTGATGTGATTTTCAAAGAGAAAGAAAATATGTCCGTTAAGAATAATATCTCTTTTTCATGTTTATATTTAGGCTATGTCTGTTAAGAATACTGAAAATAGGTCAAAGCTAATATGTCTTTACCGAATGGGATCCACAAATTTTGCAATAGTGCGCAAGCAGCTGGTAACATAACTTATTTTTTTGTGATTTCTCCTTTATATCCATGTTATATTGTCTAGTTAGTATGCTTCATGTAAATTTTTCTCTTCATACTCTAGCGTGACTCTAAAGAGAACAATGAAGAGTCATCAAAGGCTGAAGTTTTCATAGTAACTCGCACAAGTAAAAATGAAAAAAAAAATTGATGCTAAAACATAAACAATAATTGTGAGTTATTTTGTATTTGTATTTGGATTTGTACAATATAAATGCTAGATAGATTTGTATTTATATTAAGTTAATGTGACTTTGTATTTTTTTGTTGTTGTTACTTTTGGTAGAATGAACTTCAAAGCCGTGTAGAGGCAGGGGAAATCATGAGGATGCATTTGTAGCAGTGCTAGGAAAGGACCAACTAGCTCGAGTTCGTTGTTGTGGGACTTCAATTATAAGAAGCTCTCTTAGAAAGGATGAGGAGATTTGCCAAGTGAAGGTTGAATACAATGATAAGGTCTCATCATTAGAAAAGAAGATGGACGGTGTTTGTGGTCTATTAAAGGTGATGTTGCACCAACTCAATCCTGAAATGAGTGACGAAGAGGTAGCAACCTTAGTGCAAGCAACCCAAAATTCTCTTTTGGATGCCTCAAGTAGTAGACCAAGAAATACTCCCCACTCCTCCCGAGCAACTCTAATTCCACCAACTAATGATGTAAGTAACTGTCCTAACCTTGTATTATTGTCATTTCCTTGATTTAGATTATAGAATTTTATTTTTCATGTTGAATTTATGTTTCTGGCTGAATATGTACTGTTGATTCATCCATTATGAGTTTACACTCTGCCAAAAGAACAACCTTGTTTAACCAGCTAACAAAACAAAAATCAATCATTGACATGGCCAAAAGTAACTAAGGGAGGTTTAGATTTGTATAAAATGATGCTGTCAAGGCTAGTGGGGGAGGAGTGGGTGGAGTTGGTGGTGGTGGTGTTGGGGATAAACGGGGCTGTAGCTGCTTTTTCGTTCGAGAAATCAAAGAATTACTCAACCATGAAATGCTCAGAACTAGGGGCATTATTGTCTTGCTGCTGCTCAAACAACTCTTGAGCTTCCATTGCCACAAATTCAACAATTCTTCTTTTCTTGTTTGTTTTTAAATCTAAGTCAGAAAGTGAGAGAAAAAAAACACACTAGTAGTTAGAAGTTAAAAGGTTTATATGCCTTTGCAAAGGACCCATTGCTATGGACCCTAGCTTGTTACCTTATATTTAAATTTCATGGATTATATTATTTATCAATTATAATATTATTAGCAATTAAATACATGAGTACTACTATACATACATTGGAATCGGTACAAACGTAGCTTCCTCTTATTTATTTCTGAAGATCCGTAAAAAGACTTGCTATGGAGACACCAGTATCTAACCTTTGCTTTTTCAACTAGATTTAGCATTAATTTCTCCTTTGTTTAATTAAGCCTTTGCTAATCATGGAATCAAATCTGAACCCACGACCTATCATAGTAACTAAGGAAGGTTGACCAAATAGCAAATTACTCCCTAATTACTATATTTTATGTTTAGCTATGAGTGATTTTCTATGCTTTATCTTCTCATCTATTTGTTGGCCTTGGCAAGTTTCCTACCTTATTCTACTTTTAAGCTGAATATATACTGTTGATTGCTTAATTTGCTGCTTCGCATGAATTTTTCTTTCAATTTTCGTGGATAAATAGAATGAAATAAGTATGTGTTCAATTCAATTTATTGCAGGAGCTGATCTTCTATTTTTCTTAGTTTCTATTTAAATAAAGTATCTGTTGAATTAGGATATAGGTATGTTATCAATGGTGCTAGATAAAAAAGTGCCAAGGGAAGCATATATGGTTGTGACCTTGTATAGGGACTATTTCTTTTGTGTTTGATATGTGTTTTTTGTTCTAATGGCTGAATATGCAATATTGCGGGACCTAATTAAAATTGCCTTGCCATTTTCATGTTTAATCAATTTGGATTTGGAATTGGATTTTTTGGACTTAATTGAAGTCGCCTTTATAACATGCACTAACACAAGATTATTTAAAATTCTGCAGAGCAGTGATAAAAACAATGGAGCTCATAATGGATGATCACACTACTCATGAAATTTGATATTTTGTAACTAAGTATATAAAAGAAGAAGATATGTGACACTTGTTGGAATTACAATTCTCATTTACTTGTTATGACTTTATGTTTTGGTACTTTATCATCAAAGTCTACTTTTGTGGTGACAAGTTTTATATGTATGCTTTTTTATGGAGAAGTTTATATATTTGTTGGATTAGTTCAATATATATAATTTTATTTTTGTTTATGATTTTAAAATTATATATGAATTTTGCACGAAGTATTAGGAAGATTAATGAAAAAAAATGTGACCAAACTTATGGGCACGCTTAAAAAGGGTGGCTATATCTTAATTTTGGGCTCAACAAGCACGCTTAATAAGTGTGGCCATAACTTGGCAACCAGCATGCTTTAAAAGAGTACCCATATCCTCATCTATTGGCACGTTTTCTAAGCGTAGCCGTATCTTTTCGTATTTATAAATAGCCACGCTTTTGGAGCATAGCCATATGTTTACCCTATTGGCACGCTTAAAAAGTGTAGCCATATCTTTCCCTATCGGCACGCTTTTAAAGAGTACCCAAAGCAAACAATCTGGGACGTTTTAAAAGTGTGGCGATATGTACACTTTTTGGTACGTCTTTTAAGCGTACCTATAGGTTACGACCTATGTCCACACTTTTTAAGCGTGGCAAGAGATGAAAGCGTGCTAACAAATAAAGCGTGCCGATAGATCTACAAAAGTGTGGCGATAGAGCAACCGGCACGCTGGCGGATGTGACCCTTTCAAAAGCGTGCCGATAGCTCAAAAAGTGTGGCGAAAAGTTATTGGCATACTTTTTTGCACTTTTCGGCACGCTTTTAAAGCGTGGCAGAAAGGTTATTTTCTTATAGTGTTCGAACAATTCCCACATTGATAATGAGCTCTAGCTACCACATCTAGAGACAATATACACAAACAGACTCCTTAACCAAACAAGTCAAACATGCTTTCTAATGAAATGGAATATACTCTTAACTTTTGAAATTTTCTTACAAGTTTGTGTAAGAGCTGGTACTTGCACTGACAGAGCGCGCGCACACAAATAGAAAGAGGAATTCATCAAGATGATCTTACCTCGTACTTTATTGAACATAGAAAATGTAACAACTCGTATTTTTTAAAATTTAAATAAAAAATTATAATTTATTAATTTGAACTTTTTAATTTTAAAAATTAATTTATTAAAAATAATTAAATTAATTTATGATAATTAGAATTTAAATTAATTAAAATTATATAATTTATTTTTATGAGATAATTTGTATATTTAAAATTAAAATTTTATTAATTAAAAATAATAAAAATTATATAATTTAATTTGAGTAATCAATGTTTTGAATTCTAAATTATATTTTATAAAAGATGATAATTTAGTTATTTTAGATTTTAAATTAGGAATAATTATTTGAATTTATTATGTTGATAAATCAAATTTTATATGTTTTCAGAATAATTTTTTGGTATTATAATCGATCCCAAATCATTGTTTTAACCTAAAGATATTAAAAAATTGTTACACTACTAATACGCATTTTACTCTAATCCTAATCCTAAAGTCAGCCACACATACACAAACACATACTAAGACACACGTAGCTTTCGTCTTTCTTTCCAGAAACATGCGTTCTTCTCTTCTTCCATAATGCATGACTCACCCTCCCCAACACTCAGTAAAAGAATTGATGAGCAAAAAATAAAGTTCACGGATACTAGCAAGTACACCGGATCATTTAAGTAATACCACAGTGAGTGGATATCGTTCTCACGAACATTGAATGATTGAACACGCAAATATCGAGTTAAATAACTAATTAGATCAATAGAACTTGGAATTGATAGTTACTAAAATCTTGTTGAAAATCCTAGAAAGCTTGAATACTGGAATCTTGAAGGTTGAATGCTTCAAAGGCTGTAATTGTTGAATTGGAAAAGAACATATGATGGGACAGCAAGGGTTTCGGAGATGTTTAAGTCCTTGGAAAAATCAAACTTTGTTTTCTCTATTCTAAAGCAAGCAAAGATTGTTTCGTGACAAATCTTAAATAACCGATTTCTTGTCTCTTGGTTCCTCAATTTCTCTTCAATCAATCAATTGCCAATTTCTTGGTAATTAATTAATTAAAGAGGTTAAGTACAAAAATTGATTCAGTTCCTCATAAGATTCAAAAGTAGTCCTCAAATTGGATTATATGCCATTATCCAAACTAGTCTTGTCCGATTGAATCTTATGAGAAAATACAATTTTCAAGAATTGTCAAAATCTGAATTATATATCTAACGTGGCGGAAACTAGCAAGTTAAGAAATTATTAATAGAAATACATTGCAAGTACAGTCCTTAACCAGCCGAAAATTTGCTTATTAATTTAAAAAGGGTTGTCACAAAGATTAAAATTAAAATACTGGGAGTATGAATCCCAGGTCGTCTCCCAACGAGTTGCAGAGAGATGTGCTATTTTATCAATCAGGTGTTTTCAAAAATGGTTGAGTTGATAAATAGGAAATTAAAATAGAGAATTTAATTAATTCTAAATAAAAGCCTTGACTGGGAGTAGATTAGTTGGAAGCCCTATTCTTGTTGAAATACTCTCCAGATTGATTTATAATTGAAGGTTGCTCTGTTTAGTTACCCCTTACTAGGTAAGGGAGAGTCAAACACGTTGGAATGCTGTTTCTGTTCACAAGTCCCAATCCACTCATTGAAAAGGATTAGTGTCTATGAATAGAGGGCATTCCAACAATGAACCCAATTATAATTATCCTTTCAAGCATCCCAACTCAAGGGTTCCTTTCAATCAACTCCCCATCAAGTTAGGGAACTACTCGCTCGTTGTGAATGTAGAACTCATAACATATAAAAAGGAATTAAAGGAAGACATGATAAATAAAAGATGAAAAGGGATTAAATAAAAATATTATTCTATATTAATAACTTGTGAAAATAATCCAATGTCAACTCTAGAGAGAATAATGATATGGAAGAATAAGTAAAAAGTAAATAGCAAAGTATAATGACTAGTACCGGAGGTGGCCTCTTCTCAAAGCTAAAAAGCAAAATCTTCCAAAAATCCTAATTATGAATGTCAAGTGATAAAAACCTAGGGGAGGAGCCAATTCAGATCTAAAACTAAAAATTATGTGGAATGAATTGTTCTCTCTGTTTCTGCATGTTCCCTGGCTCTAGTCTGTGTTTCTGGGCTAAAAACTGGGTTGAAATCTGGCCCAGAAACTCTGCCAGTGACTTCTGAAATTCTGCAGATCGCGCACACCACGCGGTCGCGTCATTCATGTGGACGCGTCATTCGGCATTTTGCTTTCCCACGCGGACGCGTCGTCCATGCTTCCGCGTCACTTATGCTTTTCTAATCCGCGCGGTCGCGTGAGCCATACGGCCGCGTCACTGCGATTTCCTCTCATTCGCGCGGTCGCGTGAGCCATGCGGCCGCGTCACTTCTCGCTGGTCATCTCCTTAATTTCTTGTATTCCTTCCATTTTTGCAAACTTCCTTTCCAATCTCCAATTCATTCATGCCCTATAAAGCCTGAAACACTTAACACACAGATCACGGCATCGAATGGGATAAAGGAGAATTAAAATACCTAATTAAAAGACTCTAGGAAGTAAGTTTTCAATCATGTAATAATTTTGGGAAGGAAATATAAATGCATGTTAATTATATGAATAAGTGGGTAAAGATCATGATAAAACCACACAATTAAACACATTATAAACCATAAAATAGTGGTTTATCAACCTCCCCACACTTAAACATTAGCATGTCCTCATGCTTAGTTGAAGGAGATAAAATAATTGAGTAGGAACATGTAAAAACTCATGTAATGCAATGCAACCTATATATATGTGAATGCTACTATATGATTCTTGTCCACTTGATCAAGAATAAATAAGCTCTTTAAAACAATTACAAATCAAGCTCCACTAATTCAATTCTCATATAGTAAGAACAGATAAAAATGCAAGAAGGTAGCTCATGAAAGCAGGGAACATAGAATTTTAAGCATTGTACCCTCATTGATGATGTATGTATATTCTAATCTTTCCAGTGTATAGGGTAATCACTCTATCCCTCTCTAATCATGCTCCCTAAATTTTGTTCTTTTCCTAATCAATCAACAACATTTAATATACCAATGCAACATCATGAGGTCTTTTCAAGGTTGTAACGGGGCCAAGGTAAGGGTAAGGATACATATATGGATAAGTGAGCTTATAAATTGAATCTTTAATTAACTCAAACTCTAACATAACCTATATATTTTATATAACTATGGAGTTCGTACCTAGCTACCCAGAATTCTCTTTCACATCCATACTCATGTATCAACTGTTTATTTTAATTCTATCATACATGCATTGACCTTTGAATTCTTAACTCAACATTGGGGTAATTTTATCCCCTTATTTATTTATTGAATATTTTTTTTAAACATAGCTTATTAATGCACATGGATTTTTTTTATAGTTTCACATGAGTAGGTGTCCAAATTCCCATTATATTATCATGACATATCCCCTTATTATCTTTTGTTCCCACAATTTCCCATACTTAATTAGCACACACAATTCTATCTTAAGCTAACCAAAGATTCAAATTGGAGTATATAATTGTTTTTCCACTTAACGCTAGTAATGTGGTAAATTATAGAACAAATGGGATTTAAAGGCTCAATGTGGCTAACAAAGGTAATTGAAAGGGTAGGCTTAATTTGGATAAGTGAGCTAAACAATTAATGGCCTCAATCATATGCAGCATATAAATATATTAAACATTGGACATATAGGATGGAACAAAATATAGGTTACAATCATAGAGAAGTAAACACAAAAGAATAAAACAAATATGGTTAAATAATGTAACCATGCATAAAGGCTCAATTCTCACAGGTTGTGTGTTCTTTAGCTTTAAAAATCATGTTCCAAATACAACTTCAAGCAAATTTAACATAAGATTTTTAATTAAAATTAGTGAAATTTTGTTCCAAAGATAGAGTTTTAGAAGAAACTTATTGTCTTTTCAATCAAGTAGAACATGCATGCAACTAATCTATTACTATGTAATTTATCCTATTCTACAAAAGAAAGAAAAACTAACTAAATATCCTAATTTATTGGTGTTTAGGGAAGAAAAATTACCTCCGAAAGTCAGGTACTGACCAACCTCCCCATACTTAAGGATTTGCACCGTCCTCGGTGCCATCTGTCAGGAACAATGGTGGGTTGGTGGTAGTGTCTCCACAGTCGGGACCGTCGTGGCTCCCTGTGCTGGTGAAAGAAGTGGAGTCCGGAGTACCTGGATCATCATCGGGTCTGTGATTGCCTGTAAGTAGCTCCTTGAGGTGTTTGAAACGGCGGTGGTTGCGGCGCTCTCGGAGCTTTGCTTTCTTTTCTTGTTGGTCCAATCGCTTCAGTATTTGGTGCAGTAGCTGACTAGTAGATGGTGGAGGAGCTGCAGCATCCTCTGTGGACTGGCTGGTAGTGGCAATTTGTGGCCTGAGATATCTCCCGTTAGGGACATACTGATCATCCCATGGAAGAATGGCTTTGGTGTCTCCAACTTGATGCAGGTGGAAACTGTCTCTCAACAAATTTCCTTCGGCAAGTGTACCGAATTTGTCATCAAGTAAAAACTCACAATAGAGTGAGGTCGAATTCCACAGGGATTGATTGATCAAGCAACTTTAATTAGAAGAATGTTCTAGTTGAGTGAATTCAGAATTTGGGTTGAGATTTGCAGAAAATAAAATGGCGGGAATGTAAATGATAGAAAAAGTAAATGCTAGAATTAAAGGGCTGAAAGTAAATGACTGAAAGTAAATTGCAGAATTGTAAATGGGAATGGGGTGTTTGCTCATAAAATTAAAAACGCAGAAATTAAAGAGGATGGGTGAGATCAGAATTGGGGAGTTCATTGGGCGCAGGAGATGTTGCAATTCTCCGGATCAAGTTCATTTTCATCTCTTCCTCAATCAATGCACTCATTGATCTCCTTGGCAATCTTAATTGATTGAATTACAATTTCTCGCAATTCAATCTCTCAAATCTTGATCAATAGCCAATTCCTTGGTCAATTGCTCATGAGAAGAGATGAAGTGTGGTCACTGATTATACCACATGCATTTCCCAAATCAGGTGTTGAGAGGATTATAGTCACATATCCATCCAAACCCAATTTGGTCCAGCATGAGAAATCATTTCTAACTTGATCTCTTCATTCCTCTTTCAAGGTTCAGAAGAGATCCAAGTTTGAATAGCTTCTTTTCCAAGATAACTACCCAATTGGATGAAGATCGAAAGCTTTCAAGTAAAATCAAGAGAAAAGATAGAAGAAGAATAATGAAAACTAGTATTGATCCATCAATTTACAACAGAGCTCCCTAACCCAATGAAAGGGGTTTAGTTGTTCATAGCTCTAGAAAATGAAAACAAAGATGGAGAATACATCATGGAACTAGAAGAGCAGAGAAAGTAAAATACAGAGAGTAGTGCTATTTTCCAACTTCCAGAACTTCTTAAATAATTCAAAGCTACTCCTATATATACTACTCTTCTCAGCTTCTAGTTGGCTCTTCAAGTCTTGGGCCTTTGGATCTTGAGTTTGAAGCAGTTCTCTTCTTCAGTTGGGCTTGGCTTTACTTGCAAAGAGAAAGTGTGAAGTGGGCAGAGACTTTAGCTCAGGACGTTAGGGGTGTTAACATTTAGTGAAAGTATGAGTTCGAGAACGTTAGTGACACTCAACATTGTTACTAATGTTCCAATGTACCCCTTTGCCTCACGTTAGAGCCCACGTCAACTAGGTTAACGTGGCTTCTAACGTGGCCTTGCCAACCTTCGAGAATGTTAGTGACACTTAACATTGTCACTAACGTTCCAGTGTGCCCCTATGTCTCACGTTAGAGTCCCACGTTAACGAGGTTAACGTGGCTTCTAACGTGGCCTTGCCAACCTTCGAGAACGTTAGTGACACTTAACATTGTCACTAACGTTCCAGTGTGCCCCTATGTCTCACGTTAGAGTCCCACGTTAACGAAGTTAACGTGGCTTCTAACGTGGCCATTCTTAGCCATCCCCAACGTTAGTGACAATGTTGAGTGTCACTAACGTTGGCTCATCTTTCACTCATCAACGTTAGCTTCCACGTTAACTAAGTTAACATGAAAGTTAACGTGGCTCCTTGGGGGTTTTGTGGGTGCTTCTAACGTTAGTGACAATGTTGGGTGTCACTAACGTTGTCGACCTCCCTTGCCTCTTACGTTAGCTCCCACGTTAACCAAGTTAACGTGGTACATTGCACTTTAGGCCAACGTTAGTGACAATGTTGAATGTCACTAATGTTGGCTTCCTTCCCCCTTTTAACGTTAGAGGCCACGTTAACTAAGTTAACGTGGACTCTAACGTGGCCACTTATGATCATTGGCCAACGTTAGTAATAATGTTAAGTGTCACTAACGTTGGCTCAAAGTCCCTTCTTCACGTTAGAGTTCACGTTAACTTAGTTAACGTGACTCTTAACGTGGGCAATGATGGCTTCGAGAGCATTATTGGCAATCACTTTTCTCATTAACTTTGCAAGTTACCTCTCATTCCACGTTAGTGGCCACGTTAATTAGATTAACGTGACTGCTAAGTGGTTCTTCCTTGCTTCCTTTGGTCCTGAAATCAAGCAATAGAGTGCATCAAAGTTCTAATCCAAGTCATGGGTAATGCAACATACAATTTGTCACTAAACTCATGCAAAATCCTCATGAAATCATGTAAAATGCACAATGTATGCTTGAATCAAGGTATAAGTGAATATCCACCCAAAACTAGCTTATTTCCTAAAGAAATGCATGAAACTACCCTAAAAACAGTAAAGAAAAGGTCAGTGAAACTGGCCAAGATGCCATGGCATCACCAACTCTGTAGGATACTCTGGCTGCTGAGATAAGATCAGAGACCAAGGCGGGGAAAGATAGGTTGCCCGCGATCTGCACATGTTCCATAGCATTTCGGATATGTCTTGGTAAATTAAGAGGCTGGTCTGTGAGGATGCACCATAGTAAAACTGCCATGTTTGCGGTGAAGGAGAACTCATGAGTACTCGGGAAGATGTAATGGGACATAATCTGTGCCCATACGTGAGCCTCTAAGGTAAGTGCGGAAGCCGAGATTCCCTTAGGATGGGAACGATGGTATCCGAAGATCCATTTGCTGCCAGGTTGAGCGATAACTCTGAGAACAGCGTCCCAGTCAAAGGTGTATGCCTAGCGCTTGATTGCGGCTTTCTGAAAGGCGTCCAATCCTTCTGGAGCAGGTGGAAGATCTAAGGCTCGCTGAATGGGTTCTTTTGTAATAGGGACTTGCTTCTGACGTATATAGACAAACTGCAGGGTTGGCAGGTGGAAGTTGGAGTAGAACTCAACTACCCATGAAAGATTGACCTGTCGTGGCTGTCTCTGTAAAAATCCCCAGTGTCTTTGTGCAATTTGCGGCTCAACAAAGGCGGCAATACGAGGCGGAAGGATGAGAAGGTATTCGTTGTTGTAATTCCGAGCTGCCAGAATAGGAAACATCTGCTCACAGTAGCGATTCGGGAATCGTGTAGTGTCCTTTGCTGGGAAAGCTCTCTCCTTTTCATCAACCTTTATGATCCTTTTAATTCTTTTTGTTGAGGGCTTGACTGCAGTTGAAGAAGGTTCTGCCACTAATGCTCTTTTTCAGTAGTAGTGTAATTGGACTGAGCTGCGTCTAAAGTTTTAGACGCATAAGCAATAACAAAAGGATCCTTACCTTCACGCTGAGCCAGCGCCGCTCCTACTGCATAGTTAGAAGCATCGCACATGATTTCAAATGGCTGGCTCCAGTCTAGTCCTCTCACAATTGGAGCTTAAGTCAGGGCAGTTTTCAGCTTATCAAACGCTTGTTTACAATCCTCACTAAACTCGAATTCAATATCCTTCTGTAGTAATCTAGATAGGGGACGTGCTACCTTACTAAAGTCCTTGATGAATCTTCGGTAAAAACCTGCATGTCCAAGGAACGAACGGACTTCCCTCACAGAAGAGGGGTAAGGTAAACCAGAAATAACATCCACCTTTGCTGGATCTACAGAAATGCCAGTATTAGATATAACATGTCCCAGCATAATACCTTATTTAACCATAAAATGACATTTTTCGAAATTCAATACAAGGTTTGTACTGACACATCTATCTAATACTCAAGATAGACTATCCAAGCAAAGGCTAAAAGAATCACCATAAACGCTGAAATCATCCATAAAAACTTCCATACAGTCCTTGATAAGATCAGAGAAAAGACTTATCATGCACCTTTAGAAAGTAGCTGGTGCATTGCACAAGCCAAAGGGCATTCTCTTGTAAGCATAGGTCCTAAAAGGACAGGTAAAAGTAGTCTTTTCTTGATCCTCGGGAGCTATATGAATCTGGAAATATCCTGTATAACCATCTAAAAAGCGATAATGTGATTTACCTGACAGGCGATCCAACATTTGATCAATGAATGGAAGAGAATAGTGATCCTTACAAGTGGCTTGATTGAGACGCCTGTAATCAATGCAGACCCTCCAGGCGTTCTGAACTCTGGTAGCTATGAGCTCTCCATGCTCATTCTTTACTATAGTGACTCCAGACTTCTTGGGTACCACTTGCACTGGGCTCACCCATTCACTGTCTGAAATGGGGTAGATAATATATGTCTCTAGTAGTCTGGTCACTTCCTTCTTAACAACCTCTAAGATAGTGGGGTTCAGTCTTCTTTGGGGTTGACGAACAGGTCTTGCTCCTTCTTCTAAAAAGATTCTTTGCTCACAAACGTGAGGGTTGATACCTACTATGTCTGCTAAACTCCACCCAATTGCTTTCTTGTGCCTCCTTAGCACACTAAGTAATTGCTCTTCCTGTTGAGAAGTGAGGTCCTGTGCAATGATAACTGAAAACTTCTGCTTGTCTTCAAGGTAAGCATATTTGAGGTGTGAAGGGAGAGGTTTCAACTCTGACTTCTGTTCTTGGTCAGGCTCTGAATTATCTGGAGCTGGTGGCAGTGGTAGAGTACTTTCATTGTTCTCTGGGAATGTCCCCACACTTGGACCTTGTCCTATGTACTTCTCTTCAAACTCCTCTAGGTGAACTTCAGCTATGGTTTCATCTATGATATCACACTGGAGGATAGAGTGATCTTCTGGAGGGTATTTCATAACTTCATTCAGATTGAAGCTTACTACTCGGCCGTCTATTTCAAAAGAGTATGTTCCTGAGAAAGCATCTAATTTGAACTTCGAGGTCTTCAAGAAAGGTCTTCCGAGTAGGATTGATGATGGCTTCTATGAGTCATGTTGGGGCATCTCTAGGATGTAAAAATCAATGGGGAAAGTGAGACCTTTAATGCCCACTAATACATCTTCAGCAACTTCAGCCACTGTAATAATACTTTTATCTGCTAATACAAAACGAGCTGCCAACGTTTTTAAGGGAGGGAGCCTCAAAACATCATATACAGATAAGGACATTATACTAACACATGCTCCTAAATCACACATGCAGTCAGAAAATATCACACCTCCAATGGTACAGTCAACCATGCATGGGCCTAGGTCACTACATTTTTCAGGTATATTTCCCATTAAAGCAGATATAAAACTTCCTAAAGAAATAGTTTCTAATTCATTAATTTTGTCTTTATGTATGCACAAATCTTTTAGAAACTTTGCATATTTAGGTACCTGTTGAATGACATCAAAAAGGGGAACAATTACCTCAACCTTTTTGAATATTTCTACCATTTTGGGATCAGGTTCCAACTGCTTCTTGGGCTTCTTTGCGAGTTATGGAAATGGAATAGGAATGGCATTTTCTGCAGTGTCTGCGCCCTTTGGTGCTTCTTCCTGTGACTTAGTGTCTTCTTCCTCGGCCATGTCTTGTATATCAGTTTCGTCCTCAACATCTTCTGATTCCACTACCTCTTCAGCTGAGGCGTGTTCTGGTGGGTTTGACTCTTCTTGATTCCTCTCTTGCAATGTGGTTCTGGACCTTAGGGTGATGGTATTAATACCACCCTTTGGATTGGGTAATGGTTGAGAGGGGAGTCCACCAGAGCTTGAGGACTGGTTGTTGGAGTTGGTCATTGATCCTGGCGCTATTTTTTGAACTGGAAAGATAAGGGTCATTCGCAGTTCAAACGGAACGTGCACTATAGGCATATGCATATCGTTTTGAAGATATGGATGTTAGCTTTCTAACACCACTAGAATCACTTCATTTGAATCTCGCTAACTCAAGTTATGATCACGTAAGTATGAAGAGGTCAAGATTGATAGCTCCCAGGGCTTGGCTTTCTTCTCTAAGGCGTGGCACTTCTCCTTCAATTGTGGCATGCCCTTCTTTGATCTTCTCATGGACGTGGCACACCCGTTCACTACGTGGCATACCATGCATCATTTTCTTCACGGGCGTTGCATGTCCTTCACCAAGCATGGCATGCTAGCTTCATTTGGCATCTAAGGAAGTGCTCTTCTCCAAGACATGGCACGCCTTGTCCCACGTTGCACACCTCATCCAAGTTGTCTCAGGGCGTGGGACGCCTTCTTCCACTCTTCTCCAAGGCGTTGCATGCCCTGTACCTGGTGTGGGACGCCCCTGTTTCTATTTACAGGGCCTGGCATGCCCTTTCTTCTTCTCTCTAGGGCATGGCATGCCCATGCCTCTGCTTCCTTGCATGGCATGAATCTTCACATGCTTGGCTCTTGGTTTTGCATGCAATGCTTGCTCCTTGATCATCCTCTCTTTGATACTTATTTTTATCTCTTTAATCCCGTATTTCCTTAAAAATATTTTGAAAATACTTAGTAGCAAATGATACTAAAAAGCAATGAAATTAAGAGAAGATTATGTAATTAAACCTAAGAACACAAGAGAAAAATATAATAAAAAAACTAATGATGCGAACACATTAAGAACACGTAGCCTTTTCTTCTTCACACACCTTTATTTTTTTATTCAAAAAGAAAGAAGCAGATAAGGGAGAGCTCTCAAGAGAGAACCAGAGAAAGAGGGAGAAGGAGAAGGAGAAGAAGAAGAAGTGAGGGGGAAGAGGGAAGGGACGATGCAAGCGGGGCTAGCAGCCATTATCACTGTTGTTGTCATAGAAAAGTGAGAGAGGGAGAAAGAGAGAGAGAGAGAGAGAGAGAGAGATCGAATGGAAGAGAGAAAGAGGGGGCGCAAAGAAGGAAACACGTGACTGAGAAGAGGAGGGCTTTGTCCTTGCCATCACCATGCACCGTCATTGCCGTGGATAGGTCTTATCGCAGGAGGCAACACCGTCATCATTGTTGTTCATTGAAGTCACCTTCGATGAACCCAGAGAGAGAGAGAGAGAGAGAGAGAGAGAGAGAGAGAGAGAGAGAGAGAGAGAGAGGACGCCACAAAGGAGAGGAGAAGGGGAGCTCCACCAAAGCTTTCGTTGTTGTCGCTGTCGTTGTGCACGCTGCTGCCATCATCGCCGTCACCATACTCATCACAGTTGTCGGGCTGTGATGAGTGGATGTTTTATACGCTTCTTGGCATTATTTTCATATAGTTTTTAGTATGTTTTGTTTAGTTTTTATTAAGTTTTTATAGGTTTTAGTGTTAAATTAACATTTTTGGATTCTACTATGAGTTCTTGTATTTTTGTACAATTTCAGGTATTTTCTGGCTGAAATTAAGGAGCTGGAGCAAAAGTCTGATTCAGAGACAGAGAAAGCAATGCAGATGATGTCCAGATCTGACCTGCTTGCATTCGGAAGAGCTTTTTTGGAGCTAGAGAAGTTCAAATGGAGCGTTCTCAACTGCTATGGAAAGCTGACTTTCAGAGCTTTCCAGCAATGTATAATTGTTTTTACTTTGTATTTCCTATCAGTATGAGTTTCTAAACCTCCTAGGTTAAAGGGAGGAGTCCTGCTGAGTCCTATGAATTAATAAAAGTATTACTGTTTCTTCTTCGATCCTTGTTTGATTTATTTCTAAGATGTATATTCGTTCTTCAACATGGTGAATAGGATGATCAGTGACAATCAAATTTGTTCATCATACTAAGATGAACGTGCCTGATAAACATCCACGTCTACTTGGATTCGTGTGAATACGTGGCCGGAAAGCGTGAACCAACAGCTATGTTTATACATCTCTCAGACGGCTAATCTACGACTTCGTTAGGGATTTGTCGAGACACTAGTTCAGCCAATTTTTGTGGAGATTAGGGTCTCCGTGGTATAGGCTATAATTCAAAGAAGCAGCATTCTCTGATCCGGAAGATTCGACCTTGTCTGTGGTGTTTTAAGTAGAATTGCCAAGAGAATGAACTGCTAGAGCTTCACCCTCCGTCAGATTGGATAACCACGGGGAATGGCGTTTGATCTGGAGCAGAGGAGATCAATGACCACGGACAATGGCTTTGATCACATACAGCCTGCCATAGAAGAAATCACTCACAAGCAACTCATATCCTCAACTATATTCCTATTACTGATTCCATTCCAATTTACAAAAACAAATTATGAATAGTTTCCCCTTTTCATAAAACACAACCTTCTGATTTCGCCTGACTAAGACCTATAAGATAACCATAGCTTGCTTTAAACCACAATTTTCGTGGGATCTACCCTGACTCGCTCAGGTATTACTTGGACGACCAAGTGCACTTGCTGGTACATCTGTACAAAAGTGTGGGGATTCGTGCACCAAGTTTTTGGCGCCGTTGCCGGGGATTGTTGAGTTTGGACAAACTAACGGATTGTCTTGCTCCCTAGATCAGGTAATTTTTATTTTATTTGAGTCTTTTAGTTTTTGTTTTCTTCTTTTCTATTTTTTCAAAAAAAAAAATTAAAAACCTTTTCAAAAATATTTTATTCTTTTGTTTAATCTTTGTTTGTGGTTTGAGTCTTTTTGTTTATGTTCTTGGTACATTTTCATTTCTTTGAGTCTTTGTTTTTGTTCTTACAGCAATTTTCAATTTTTTGGAATCCTTCTTTCAAAAAAATTTTCAAAAATAGTTTCTTTGATTAAATCTTGTGTCAAAATCTTTATGTTTGGTGTCTTCTTGTTATTTTTCTTTTAATTTTCAAAAATTTGTGTTTGTTTTTCTAAAAATTTTATGTTTGGTGTCCTTTTTATGTTCTTGTATTCTTTGAGTGTTTGAGTCTTGTTCTTTCTGTTCTTGTTAGTCTTCAAAGTGTTCTTGTGTTTTCTTTTTTGTTTTGATCTTAAAATTTTCAAGTTTGGTGTCCCTTTGTGTTTCTCTCCAAAATTTTCGAAAATAAGGTGCACTAGATCTAAAAATTTTAAGTTTTGTGTCTTTCACTTGTTTTTCTCTTTCATCATTAAATTCAAAAATAAAAAATATCTTTTCTTATCTTTTTACTTAATTTTCAAAAATTTTAAAATAAAAATTCAGATTTTAATTTCAAAATTTTTATCTTATCTTATCTTAGTTATCAATTTTCAAAAATCAAATCTTTTCAAAATTAAAAAACTTATCTTTTTCAAAAATCTTATCTTTTTCAAAATCTTATCATATCTTTTTCAAAATTCAAAATCTTATCCTATCTTTTTCAAAATAAAAAATTTAAGAATTCAAATTTCAAACTTTAAAATTAAATATTTTTCAACATCAAATCTCAAATCCTATCTTTTTCAAATCTTTTTAATTTCTTATCTTATCTTTTTTTATCTTTTTCTTTCTAATTTCAAATTTGAATTTCAAATCTTTTCTTATCTTATCTCTTATCTTATTTTAAATTCTAATCTTTTCTTAATTAATTACTTCTCTTCTCTCTCTTTTCTTTCAAAACTTCCTAACTAATTCTTCTCTTTCTCAATTTTTGAAAATTACTTCTTCTATTTCTCTTCCCTCTTTTTCAAAAAACAATAATTAAAATTTAAATCCTTTTAATTTAATTAAACTTAATTTTCAAAAATAATTAATAACAAAAATAAAAAAAATATTTCAATTCTTATTTAACTTTTCTATTTATACTTCTTCTCCTATTCACTTACATTTATTCGAACTCTACTTCTCTCTCTTCTTCCATCTTCACTTTTCTTTCTCTCTTCTTTCTCTCCTTATTCACATCTCACTGGAAGCTCTTTAGTCCAAGTTGTACAAAAAGCTTTCTTTCTTTCTTTCTTTTCTTCTTTTCTTGTTTATGACTAGGAATAGGGATAAAGAACCCCTCTTAACTCTTGATCCTGAACCTGAGAAGACTCTAAGGAGTCGTTTACAATAAGCTAAAGCACAACACTTTAGAAGAGACCTTTCAGAAAGTTTTGAACAATAACTAGAAGACATGGCCAAACCTCAAGAGGAAGCAAGAAAAGTTCTTGGTGACTTCCCAAGCCTACCTCTGACTTTTATGGCAGAAGTATCTCTGTACCTGCCATTGGAGCTAACAATTTTGAGCTTAAGCCTCAGTTAGTCTCTCTTCTGTAGCAGAATTGCAAGTTCTATGGACTTCCAATGGAAGATCCACATCATTTTTTAGTTGAGTTCTTACAGATCTGTGATATTGTAAAGACTAATGGAATAAATATTGAAGTCTACAAGGTTATGCTCTTTCCCTTTGCTGTAAGAGACAAAGCTAAGCTATGGTTGGATGACCAACCAAAAGAGAGCATAGACTCTTGTGAAAAGCTGGTTAATGCTTTTCTGGCTAAGTTCTTTCCCCCTTAAAGGATGAGCAAAAGTTTAAACCTTCAGACAGAGAGAAGGTGAATCCCTCTATGAAGCTTGGAAAAGATACAAGCAACTGATCAGGAGATGTCCTCCTGACATGCTCTCAGAATGATCTATCATAGGCATGTTCTATGATGGTCTATCTGAGATTTCTAAAATTTCATTGGACAGTTCTGCAGGTGGATCACTCCACTTCAAGAAAACACCTGCAGAACCAAGATAACTCATTGAGATGGTTGCAAACAACCAATTCATGTACACCTCTGAGAGAAATCCTGTAAACTATGGAATCCCTCAGAAGGAAGGAGTTCATGAACTTGAAACTCTGAATGCCATATTAGCTCAGAATAAGATCTTGACCCAACAGGTCAATATGATCTCTTAGCATCTGACAAGAATGCAAGCTACAGTTGGCAGTACTCAAGAAGCTTCTTCTGAAGTAGAAGCTTATGATCCTGATCAACCCATCATGGAAGAGGTGAATTACATGGGAGAACGCTATGGAAACACCTACAATCCTTCATGGAGGAACCATCCTAATCTTGCATGGAAGGATCAATAAAAACCTCAGGAAGGTTTCAATAACAATGAATGTGGAAGGAACCAGAATAGGTTCAACAACAGACCACCATTCCCATCTTCTCAAGGGAACATGGAAACCTATAAGCACAGCCTCTTTGACTTAGCTAATCTGGTTTCCAACCTCTCTAAGACCACTCTTAGTTTTATGAATGAAACAAAGTCCTCGATTAGAAACTTAGAGGTACAGGTTGGTCAACTGAGCAAGAGGATCCCTGAGATTCCTCCTGACACTCTTTCCAGTAACTCTAAGGTGAATCCAAGGGAAGAGTGCAAGGCCATAACCTTGTAGGTAGAGGCCAAATCAGAGGAGAATATGAGGGCATTGAATGCTAGTGAAGAAGCCTTCACTGGGTGTTCAACGCCCACAATGGTAGCAAGCCTGGCACTGAACGCCAATGAGGAACCCCTCACCGGGCGTTCAACGTCCACCTTGGCGGCAGAGCTGGCGTTGAACGCCAGCCAGGGAGTACTAACTGGGCATTCAATGCCCAAACACACAGGCTTTCTGGCGCTGAACGCCTGTGAGAAACCCCTCACTAGGCGTTCAATGCCCAAACATGTAGCCATTCTGGCGCTGAACGCCAGTGAGGAACCTCTAATTGGGCGTTCAATGCCCACACACCCAGGGAAGGTGGCATTGAATGCCAGTAAGGACATTCCTGCTGGGTGTTCAATGCTCAAAAGCATAGAGGGACTGGCGTTTAACGCTAGTAAAGATGGACACCAAAGGCGTTTAATGCCCCAAGAGCTATCAGAGATGGCGTTGAACGCCAGTGAAGGCACACCCTTTGAGTGCTTAAGTCACACTCAAGGAACCTCTATCTTAGAGCCAAAGAAAACCATAAAGACCATTGAGGTTCCTTTATATCCGCTTTTGCAGTGCATGAGTTCTAATGACTACTGATCCTCTGACGAAGATGAAGATACTAAGGAAGAGCAGGTTGCTCGGTACCTAGGAGCTCTAATGAAGTTGAATGCCATGTTATTTGGTACAAAGCTTCTGAAGGAAGAACCTTCACTGTTTACCAAAGAACTCCATGCTTTGGTTTAGCAGAAGCTACCTTAGAAGCTTCCAGATCCTGGACGCTTTCTGATTCCTTGTACCATAAGCACTATGACCTTTGAAAAGGTTCTGTGTGACCTAGGGTCAAGCATAAACCTTATGCCACTCTCTGTAATGGAGAAGTTGGGCATCCTTGAGGTACAAGCTGCAAACATCTCCTTAGAGATGGCAGACAAGACAATGAAGAAGCCATATGGCTTAGTAGAGGATGTCTTAGTAAAGGTTGAAAATAATTACATACCTGCAAACTTCATAGTCTTGGACATATGAGAGGATGAGGATGACTCTGTCATCCTTGGAAAACCTTTCCTAGCCACTGCTAATGCTATCATTGATGTGGCTAAGGGAGAACTGACTCTACAACTAGAGGAGGACTACATCTTGTTTAAGATGCCTCATCCCAATTCTCCCTCTGATAAAAGAGAGATAACTGTGTAACACCTAGTGTTCTAACCCTTTCTTTCTGTGTAGAGCATTACAGAGGCCCCAAACATCAACTCTAAGTTTGGTGTTGGACAGCCACCAATAAGCTCCAAGCACAAAGGTACTAGGAAGAAAATACCTAAAGGCTGGAGGGACAAGAAAGTCCCAAATGAAGGCGTCTTACTTGGCATGAGAGTTGTCTCCACCAAGAAGCCAGTCTTACCACATACAATGAGTTGTATCCTATTTCTAGAGCATGTAGAGCTAATTCATGAGAAGACAGGAAGAAAGTTTACTGTCAGGGGCAAAAATCTGAGCCCAAACTCACCTCCGTAAGGAGCTAAACGTCAAGCTAGTGACGTTAAAAAAGCGCTTATTGGGAGGCAACCCAACCTTATTTAATTATTATTTATCTTTTTATTTTTGGAGTCATGATCATGTGCATCAGTCAGAACAGAGACAAAATTCACAACAGTGAAAACAGAACACTCTGGATGGAGTGAAAGTTGAACGCCAGCCAGGGTATCCCTGCTGGGCGTCCAATGCCCTAAATGGGTAGCATTGCTGGCGTTAAACTCCAGCCAGGGAGCAACCCCTGGGCGTTCAAACTCCAATACAGAGAAGTAGGGAATCTGGATTTCCTAGCCTCTCAGGACCAGTGGGTCCCAAAGCATCTTCTCCTACCCCACTTTCTTTCACACTTCCCCATGCATACTTCCCTATAAACCCTAGCCCAATCACATCCATATTACTTCCCCAAACCCATCATAACTCCCACCAACCCCCACCCAATTCAAAATTAAAATTTCCACCCAAAACTCCATCCATGGCCGAACCTAACCTACCCTACCTCCTTTCTATAAATACCCCTCTTCATCACCCTTCATACACACACCTCTCTTACACTCATAAGCCCCATTGGCCGAGCCCTCTATCCATCTATCTTCCTCTATTTTCTTCTCCTTTTACTCTATTCTTCTCTTTTCTTTATTTTTTCTTGAGGATGAGCAAAGTTTTAAGTTTGGTGTTGGAAAAGCATAGATTTTTTTCTTTCTATTACCATTTATGGAACCCAAGGTTGGAGAACCCTCTAGAAAGAGAAAAGGAAAGGCAGTAGCCACTCCCTCTGAATCTTATAAGATGGAGAGATTCATCACCAAAGCCCATCAAGACCACTTCTATAAAATAGTGGCAGAGAAGAAAGTGATCCCGAATGTCCCTTTTAAACTCAAGAAGAATGAGTATCTGGAAATCCGAAGAGAGATCCGGAGAAGAGGTTGGGAAGTCCTAACGAATCCCATTCAAGATGTTGGGATTCTAATGGTGCAAGAGTTCTATGCTAATGCATGGGTTACTAAAAACCATGACACTAGTATGAACCCAAATGCAAGGAATTGGATCACCATGGTCCGAGGGAGAATCTTAGATTTCATCCCGAAAAGTGTGAGGTAGGCGTTCAACTACTAATGCAAGGAGATCCTCATCCTTACACTAAGAGTAGAGTCAACTTTAATCAGAGATTGGATCAAGTACTCTCAGATATCTATGTGGAAGGAGCATAGTAGAAAAGGGATTCCCAAGGCAAGCCCATAGCTAGATGATGGTTGGAATTCATCCAATGTTCCATCATCCCCACTAGCAATCGGTCAAAATTGACTGTTGACAGAGCCATCATGATCCATTGCATCATGATTGGAAGCGAGGTGGAAGTACATGAGGTGATTTCTCAAGAATTGTACAAGGTAGCTGAGAAGCGTCACACCAATGCAAGATTGGCATTCCCACACCTCATTTGTCATCTATGCAATTTAGCTGAAATTGTCATAGAAGGAGATATGTCCATTGGGGAGGATAAGGCCATCACTAAGAAGAGGATGGAGCAAACTAGAAAGCATTGATGAATGAATTTTTGACGGTTTAGAATTTCACAAATAAATTCTCATTGCAAGTATAGTTTCTAAACCAACTAAAATCCTTTCATACAAAAAATTATTTGTCACAAGTAACAAACCCAATAAAAATAAATCGAAGTATTTAAACCTCGGGTCATCTCTCAAGGAATCGCAGGGAAGTGTGCTTATAATTGGTTATGAGATTGTATCTTTTTAGGTTTTTAATTGTTGAACAAGGAATGTAAATGACAAGAAGATAAACTAATAATTAAGAAAAGTCCTAGCAAGGATTGATGATTAGAATTCCTATCCCTATTATCATAGTCACTTGTGATGGTAATTTTCTTTTGCTATCACCTGGTTAACCTCTAACAATGAAGGAAAGTGATGAGCGGATAATTTATACGCTTTTTGGCATTATTTTTAGTATGTTTTTAGTATGTTTTAGTTAGTTTTTATTATATTTTTATTAGTTTTTAGTTAAAATTTACTTTTCTGGACTTTACTATGAGTTTGTGTATATTTCTGTGATTTCAGGTATTTTCTGGCTGAAATTGAGGGACCTGAGCAAAAATCTAATTCAGAGCTAAAAAGGACTGCAGGTGCTGTTGGATTCTGACCTCCCTGCACTCGAAGTGGATTTTCTGGACGTACAGAAGCCCAATTGGCGCGTTCTTCACTGAGTTGGAAAGTAGACATCCTGGGCTTTCCAGCAATGTATAATAGTCTATACTTTGCCCGAGATTTGATGGCCCAAACCGGCGTTCCAAATTAGCTCAAAACTGCTCGGTGTTAAACGCCGGAACTGGCACAAGAATGGGAGTTAAACGCCCAAACTGACACAAAAGCTGGCATTTAACTCCAAGAAAAGTCTCTACACATGAAAGCTTCAATGCTCAACCCAAGCACACACCAAGTGGGCCCGGAAGTGGATTTTTATGTCATTTACTCATCTTTGTAAACCCTAAGCTACTAGTTCTCTACATATAAGACCTTTTACTATTGTATTCTCATCTGGGTAGCTATCTTTGAGTAGTCTTATGCTATCTTAGATCATTGGGAGGTTGGCCATTCGGCCATGCCTAGACCTTGTTCTTATGTATTTTCAACGGTGGAGTTTCTACACACCAAAGATTAAGGTGTGGAGCTCTGCTGTACCTCGAGTATTAATGCAATTACAATTGTTCTTCTATTCAATTCAGCTTGTTCTTGTTCTAAAATATTCATTCGTCCCCAAGAACATGATGAATGTGATGATTATGTGACGCTCATCATCATTCTCGCTTATGAACGCGTGCCTGACAACCACTTCCGTTCTACAAGCAAACAAGGCTTGAATGTTTATCTCTTGGATTCCTTAATCAGAATCTTCGTGGTATAAGCTAGAATTGATGGCGGCATTCAAGAGAATCCGGAAGGTCTAAACCTTGTCTGTGGTATTCTGAGTAGGATTCAAGGATTGAATGACTGTGACGAGCTTCAAACTCCTGAAGGCTGGGCGTTAGTGACAGACGCAAAAGAATCACTGTATTCTATTCCAACCTGATTGAGAACCGACAGATGATTCGCTGTGCTGTGACAGAGCGCGTTGAACATTTTCACTGAGAGGACGGGACTGTAGCCACTGACAACGGTGATGCCCAACATACAGCTTGCCATGGAAAGGAGTAAGAAGGATTGGATGAAGACAGTAGGAAAGCAGAGAGACTGAAGGGACAAAGCATCTCCATACGCTTATCTGAAATTCTCACCAATGAATTACATAAGTATCTCTATCTTTATTTTATGCTTTATTCATAAATCACCCATAACCATTTGAATCTGCCTGACTGAGATTTACAAGATGACCATAGCTTGCTTCATACCAACAATCTCCGTGGGATCGACCCTTACTCGTGTAAGGTTTATTACTTGGACGACCCAGTGCACTTGCTGGTTAGTTGTGCGAAGTTGTGATAAAGAGTTGAGATTGCAATTGAGCGTACCATGTTGATGGTGCCATTGATGATCACAATTTCGTGCACCAAGTTTTTGGCGCCGTTGCCGGGGATTGTTTGAGTTTGGACAACTGACGGTTCATCTTGTTACTTAGCTTAGGTATTTTTCTTCAGAGTTCTTAAGAATGAATTCTAGTGTTTCAAGGTGATGTTCTTTAGACTAAAGCTTTAGACTAACATTGCATGATTCCTGGAATTCTCATTAAGATTTTTGATATCCTTGTTTTCTTTTTCACTCAATTTTCGAAAAAGCACAAAAAAATTACAAAATCATAAAAACCAAAAAAAATAAATTTTATGTTTCTTGTTGAGTCTAGTGTCTCATTTTAAGTTTGGTGTCAATTGCATGTTTCTGTTCCTCTTGCATTTTTTGAATTCATTCATGTGTCTTAATTGATCTTCAAGTTATTCTTGATGATTTTCTTGTTCTGATCTTTAAATTCTCTTGTCTTGAGTGTTTTGTTGTTTCTCATATGCATTCTCATTTTGTTAGTGTTAATAGTATACAAACTTCTAAGTTTGGTGTCTTGCATGCATTGTTTATTTGATTTTAGTTGCATTTTGATTATTCCTCATTATTAAAAATACAAAAAATTTTTAATTTGTGTCTTTTTAAGTCAATAATACAGAGAATTGAAGATTCAGAACATACAGAAGAGGAATTACACAGAAAAAGGCTGGGCGTTCAAAACACCCAGTGAGGAAGGAAACCTGGCGTTTAAACGCCAGCCAGGGTGCCTGGCTGGGCGTTTAACGCCCAAAAGGGTAGCATTTTGGGCGTTAAACACCAGAATGTATACCATTCTGGGCGTTTAACGCCAGGATGGCACAAGAGGGAAGATTTTGTTTTCAATTCAAATTTTTTTTAAGTTTTCAAAATTTTTCAAAATCAAATCTTTTTTAAATCATATCTTTTCAATCATATGTTTTCAAAATCAATTTCTTTCCATTTTCAAAAATACTTGCTAACAATTAATGATTTGATTCTACATTTCAAGTATGTTGCCTTTTCTGTTGAGAAAGGTTTAATGTTTGAATCATATCTTTCTTGTTAGGCAGGTCATTAATTTTTAAAATCAAATCTTTTTAAATTGTTTCTCAATCATATCTTTTCAATCACATCTTTTTAAAACCATAACTTTTCAATCATATCTTCTTAATCACATCTTTTTCAAAATAGTTTTCAATCATATCTTTTTTATTTCTAATTTCAAAATCTTTTTCAAAAATCACTTTATTTCTTTTCCAATCATATTTTTCGAAAATCATTCTTCAATTTTTTAAAATCTTTTTAATTTGTTTTCGAAAATTTCTTCCCCTCTTTTCACATCCTTCTATTTATGGACTAACACTCCTCATCAATGCACAGTTCGAACTCTATCTTACTTGACAAGTTCGAATTCTTCTACCTCTTCCTTCTATTTTTCTTTTCCTCTGACACCTCAAGGAATCTCTATACAGTGACATAGAGGATTCCATATTTTCTTGTTCTCTTCTCTTTCATATGAGCAGGAGCAAAGACAAAAGCATTCTTGTTGAGGCTGACCCTGAACCTGAAAGGACCTTGAAGTGAAAGCTAAGAGAAGCAAAAGCACAACTCTCTGTAGAGGACCTAACAGAAATCTTCAAAGAAGAAGAACCCATGGCAGCCGAAAATAACAACAATGCCAACAATGCAAGAAAAGTGCTGGGTGACTTTACTGCACCTACTCCCGACTTCTATGGGAGAAGCATCTCTATCCCTGTCATTGGAGCAAACAACTTTGAGCTTAAGCCTCAATTAGTTTCTCTAATGCAACAGAATTGCAAGTTCCATGGACTTCCATTGGAAGATCCTCATCAGTTTTTAGCTGAATTCATGCAAATCTGTGACACTGTCAAGACTAATGGGGTTGACCCTGAGGTCTACAGACTTATGCTATTCCCTTTTGCTGTAAGAGACAGAGCTAGGATATGGTTGGACTCACAACCTAAAGAAAGCCTGAACTCTTGGGAAAAGCTAGTCAATGCCTTATTGGCAAAGTTCTTTCCACCTCAAAAATTGAGTAAGCTTAGAGTGGAAGTCCAAACCTTCAGACAGAAGGAAGGTGAATCCCTCTATGAAGCTTAGGAAAGATACAAATAATTGATCAGAAAGTGTCCTTTTGACATGCTTTCTGAATGGAGTATCATAGGTATCTTCTATGATGGTCTGTCTGAACTGTCCAAGATGTCATTGGATAGCTCTGCTGGAGGATCTCTTCATCTGAAGAAGACGCCTGCAGAAGCTCAGAAACTCATTGAAATGGTTGCAAATAACCAATTCATGTACACTTCTGAAAGGAATCATGTGAACAATGGGAGGAATCAGAAGAAAAGAGTTCTTGAAATTGATACTCTGAATGCCATATTGGCACAGAACAAAATATTGACTCAACAAGTCAATATGATTTCTCAAAGTCTGTCTGGAATGCAAGCTGCACCAGGCAGTACTAAGGATGCTTCATCTGAAGAAGAAGCTTATGATCCTGAAAACCCTTCAATGGAAGAGGTGAACTACATGGGAGAACCCTATGGAAACACCTATAATCCTTCATGGAGAAATCATCCAAATCTCTCATGGAAGGATCAACAGAGACCTCAACAAGGTTTTAACAACAATAATGGTGGAAGAAACAGGTTTAGCAATGGCAAGCCTTTTCCATCATCTTCTCAGCAACAGACAAAGAATTCTAAGCAGAGCCACTCTGACTTAGCAACCATGGTATCTGATCTAATCAAAACCACTCAAAGTTTCATGACCGAAACAAGGTCCTCCATTAGGAATTTGGAGGCACAAGTGGGACAGCTGAGTAAGAAAATTACTGAACTCCCTCCTAGTACTCTTCCAAGCAATACAGAAGAGAATCCAAAAGGAGAATGCAAGGCCATTAACATGACCCACATGGCCGAACTTGGAGAGGAGGAAGAGGCAGTGATCACCACTGAGGAAGACCTCAATGGACGTCCACTGGCCTCCAATGAGTTCCCTAATGAGGAACCATGGGAATCTGAGGCTCATAATGAGACCATAGAGATTCCATTGGATTTACTTCTGCCATTCATGAGCTCTGATGACTATTCTTCCTCTGAAGAGGACGAATATGTCACTGAAGAGCAAGTTGCTAAATACCTTGGAGCAATCGTGAAGTTAAATGACAAGTTATTTGGTAATGAGACTTGAGAGGATGAACTCCCTTTGCTAACCAAAGAACTGGATGACTTGTCTAGGCAAAAATTACCTCAAAAGAGACAGGACCCTGGGAAGTTCTCAATACCTTGTACCATAGGCACCATGACCTTTAAGAAGGCTCTGTGTGACTTAGGGTCAAGTATAAACCTCATGCCTCTCTCTGTAATGGAAAAGCTAGGGATCTTTGAGGTACAAGCTGCAAGAATCTCACTAGAGATGGCAGACAATTCAAGAAAACAAGCTTATGGACTTGTAGATGATGTTTTGGTAAAGATTGAAGACCATTACATCCCTGCTGATTTCATAGTCCTAGAGACTAGGAAGTGCATGGATGAATCCATCATCCTTGGCAGACCCTTCCTAACCACAGCAAAGGCTGTGATTGATGTTGACAGAGGAGAATTGATCATTCAAGTGAATGAAGAATCCCTTGTGTTTAAGGCTCAAGGATATCCCTCTGTAACCATGGAGAGGAAGCATGAAGAGCTTCTCTCAAAATAGAGTCAAACAGAGCCCCCACAGTCAAACTCTAAGTTTGGTGTTGGGAGGCCACAACCAACTTCTAAGTTTGGTGTTGAACCCCCACATTCAAACTCAAAGTTTGGTGTTGGGAGATTCCAACATTGCTTTGAGTATTCGTGAGGCTCCATGAGAGCCCACTGTCAAGCTACTGACATTAAAGAAGCGCTTGTTGGGAGGCAACCTAATGTTATATTTATCTATTTTCCTTTGTTATTTTATGTTTTCTGTAGGTTGATGATCATGGGAAGTCACAAAATCAATTGAAAAAGTAAAAATAGAAAGAAAAATAGCACACCCTGGAGGAAAACCTTGCTGGCATTTAAACGCCAATAAGGGCAGCAAATGGGCGTTTAACGCCCAGTCTGGCACCATTCTGGGCGTTTAACGCCAGAAAGGGGCACCAGACTGGCGTTAAACGCCAGGAAAGGGCAAGAAGCTGGCATTAAACGCCAGAAATGGGCACCAGCCTGGCGTTTAACGCCAGAATTGGCATAAAGAGCATTTTTGCTCGCCACTTGGTGCATGGATGAATTTTCCTTGACACCTCAGGATCTGTGGACCCCACAGGATCTCCACCTACCCCACCACTCTCTCTCTTCTTCACCCATTCACCAATCACCTCAATACCTCTTCCCCAAAAACCCATCTCCTATCAAATCCCACTATTCTCTTCACCACTCACATCCATCCTTCATAAAACCCTACCTACCTCACCATTCAAATTCAAACCACTTTCCCTCCCAAACCCACCCATAATGGCCAAAACCTACCCCTCTCTCCACCCCTATAAAAACCCATCTTCACTCCTTCATTTTCACACAACCTAAACACTACTTCTCCCCCTTGGCCAAACCACAAAGCCTCCTCCATCTCCTCTATTTCTTCTTCTTCTACTATCTTCTTTCTTTTTTTGCTCGAGGACGAGCAAACCTTCTAAGTTTGGTGTGGTAAAAGCATTTCTTTTTGTTTTTCCATAACCATTTATGGCACCTAAGGCCAGAGAAACCTCTAGAAAGAGGAAAGGGAAGGCAAAAGCTTTCACATCCGAGTTATGGGAGATGGAGAGATTCATCTCAAGGGTGCATCAAGACCACTTCTATGAAGTTGTGGCCATGAAGAAGGTGATCCCCGAGGTCCCTTTCAAACTCAAAAAGAGTGAATATCCGGAGATCCGACATGAGATCCGAAGAAGAGGTTGGGAAGTTCTTACCAACCCCATTCAACAAGTCGGAATCTTAATGGTTCAAGAGTTCTATGCCAATGCATGGATCACCAAGAACCATGATCAAAGTGTGAACCCAGACCCAAAGAATTGGCTTACAATGGTTCGGGGGAAATGCTTAGATTTTAGTCCGGAAAATGTAATGTTGGCATTCAACTTGCCCATGATGCAAGGAGATAAACACCCTTACACTAGATGGGTCAACTTTGATCAAAGGTTGGACCAAGTCCTCATAGACATTTGTGAAGAGGGCGTTCAATGGAAGAGAGATTCAAGAGGGAAGCTGGTTCAACTGAGAAGGCATGACCTCAAGCTCGTGGCTAGGGGATGGTTGGAGTTTATCCAACGCTCAATCATTCCCACTAGCAACCGGTCTGAAGTTACTATAGACCGGGCCATCATGATTCATAGCATCATGATTGGAGAGGAAGTAGAAGTTCATGAGGTTATAACCCAAGAACTTTATAAGGTGGCGGACAAGTCCTCTACCTTGGCAAGGTTAGCCTTTCCTCATCTCATTTGTCACCTCTGTTATTCAGTTGGAATTGACATAGAGGGAGACATCCTCATTGATGAGGACAAGCCCATCACTAAGAAAAGGATGGAGCAAACAAGAGATCCCACTCATCATAAAATCCCTGAGATACCTCAAGGGATGCACTTACCTCCACAAAATTATTGGGAGCAAATCAACACCTCCCTAGGAGAGTTAAGTTCCAACATGGGACAACTAAGGGTGGAGCACCAAGAACATTCCATCCTCCTCCATGAAATTAGAGAAGATCAAAGAATCATGAGAGAGGAGCAAAAAAGGCAAGGAAGAGACATTGAGGAGCTCAAGCACTCCATAAGATCTTCAAGAGGAAGAACAAGCCGCCATCACTAAGGTGGACCCGTTCTTTAATTTCCTTGTTCTTTATTTTCTTGTTTTTTGAATTTTCATGCTTATGTTTATCTATGTTTGTGTCTTATGATCATTAGTGTCTTAGTGTCTATGCCTTAAAATTATGAATGTCCTATGAATCCATCACCTTTCTTAAATGAAAAATGTTCTTAATTGAAAAAGAGAAGAATTGCATGAATTTTGAATTTTATAACAGATTAATTATTTTTGATGTGGTGGCAATACTTTTGGTTTCTGAATGTATGCTTGAACAGTGCATATGTCTTTTGAATTTGTTGTTCATGAATGATTGGCTCTTGAAAGAATGATGAAAAAAGAGACATGTTACTGAGGATCTGAAAAATCATAAAAATGATTCTTGAAGCAAGAAAAAGCAGTGAATATTCAAAAAAAAATGAAAAAAAGGGAAAAAGAAAAAGAAAAAGAAAGAAATAAAGTTGTGATCCAAGGCAAAAAGAGTGTGCTTAAGAACTCTGGACACCTCTAATTGGGGACTCTAGCAAAGCTGAGTCACAATCTGAAAAGGTTCACCCAATTATGTGTCTGTGGCATGTATGTATCCGGTGGTAATACTGGAAGACAGAGTGCTTTGGGCCACGGCCAAGACTCATAAAGTAGCTGTGTTCAAGAATCATCATACTTAACTAGGAGAATCAATAACACTATCTGGATTCTGAGTTCCTAAAGAAGCCAATCATTCTGAATTTCAAAGGATAGAGTGAGATGCCAAAACTGTTCAGAGGCAAAAAGCTAAAAGACCCGCTCATCTAATTAATACTGATCTTCATAGATGTTTTTGGAATTCATGGCATATTCTCTTCTTTTTATCTTATTTGATTTTAAGTTGCTTGGGGACAAGCAACAATTTAAGTTTGGTGTTGTGATGAGCGGATAATTTATACGCTTTTTGACATTGTTTTTAGTATTTTTTAGTATGTTTTAGTTAGTTTTTATTATATTTTTATTAGTTTTTAGTTAAAATTCACTTTTCTGGACTTTACTATGAGTTTGTGTGTTTTTCTGTGATTTTAGGCATTTTCTGGCTGAAATTGAGGGACCTGAGCAAAAATCTGATTCAGAGGCTGAAAAGGACTGCAGATGCTGTTGGATTCTGACCTCCCTGCACTCGAAGTGGATTTTCTGGAGCTACAGAAACCCAATTGGCGCGCTCTCAACTGCGTTGGAAAGTAGACATCCTGGGCTTTCCAGCAATGTATAATAGTTCATACTTTGTCCTAGATTTGATGGCCCAAACCGGCGTTCCAAATCAGCTCAAAACTGCCCGGCGTTAAACGCCGGAACTGGCACGAGAATGGGAGTTAAACGCCCAAACTGGCACAAAAGCTGGCGTTTAACTCCAAGAAAAGTCTCTACACATGAAAGCTTCAATGCTCAGCCCAAGCACACACCAAGTGGGCCCAGAAGTGGATTTTTATGTCATTTACTCATCTTTGTAAACCCTAAGCTACTAGTTCTCTACATATAGGACCTTTTACTATTGTATTCTCATCTGGGTAGCTATCTTTGAGTAGTCTTATGCTATCTTAGACCATTTGGAGGCTGGCCATTCGGCCATGCCTAGACCTTGTTCTTATGTATTTTCAACGGTGGAGTTTCTACACACCATAGATTAAGGTGTGGAGCTCTGCTGTACCTCGAGTATTAATGCAATTACTATTGTTCTTCTATTCAATTCAGCTTGTTCTTGTTCTAAGATATTCATTCGTCCCCAAGAACATGATGAATGTGATGATTATGTGACGCTCATCATCATTCTCACTTATGAACGCGTGCCTGACAACCACTTCCGTTCTACAAGCAAACAAGGCTTGAATGTTTATCTCTTGGATTCCTTAATCAGAATCTTCGTGGTATAAACTAGAATTGATGACGGCATTCATGAGAATCCGGAAGGTCTAAATCTTGTCTGTGGTATTCTGAGTAGGATTCAAGGATTGAATGACTGTGACGAGCTTCAAACTCCTGAAGGCTGGGCATTAGTGACAGACGCAAAAGAATCACTGGATTCTATTCCAACCTGATTGAGAACCGACAGATGATTAGCCGTGCTGTGACAGAGCGCGTTGAACATTTTCACTGAGAGGACGAGATTGTAGCCACTGACAACGGTGATGCCCAACATACAGCTTGCCATGGAAAGGAGTAAGAAGGATTGGATGAAGACAGTAGGAAAGCAGAGAGACAGAAGGGACAAAGCATCTCCATACGCTTATCTGAAATTCTCACCAATGAATTACATAAGTATCTCTATCTTTATTTTATGCTTTATTCATAAATCACCCATAACCATTTGAATCTGCCTGACTAAGATTTACAAGATGACCATAGCTTGCTTCATACCAATGGTATGCGAAATTGTGATCACTACTTTTCACAACTCAAATAATCCCCGGTAATGAGTCCAAAAACTTGGTGCTCAATACCATGGCATAAAGACAACTTCGCACAACTAACCAGCAAGTGCACTGGGTCGTCCAAGTAATAAACCTTACGCGAGTAAGGGTCGATCCCACGGAGATTGTTGGTATGAAGCAAGCTATGGTCACCTTGTAAATCTTAGTCAGGCAGACTCAAATGGATATGGGTGATATATGAATAAAACATAAAGATAAAGATAGAGATACTTATGTAATTCATTGGTGAGAACTTCAGATAAGCGAATGGAGATGCTTTGTCCCTTCCGTCTCTCTGCTTTCCTACTGTCTTCATCCAATCCTTCTTACTCCTTTCCATGGCAAGCTGTATGCAAGGGTTTCACCGTTGTCAATGGCTACCTCCCATCCTCTCAGTGGAAATGTTCAACGCACCCTGTCACGGCACGGCTATCCAGCTGTCGGTTCTCCATCATGTCGGAATAGAATCCAGTGATTCTTTTGCGTCTGTCACTAACGCCCCACAATCGCGAGTTTGAAGCTCGTCACAGTCATTCAATCATTGAATCCTACTCAGAATACCACAGACAAGGTTTAGACCTTCCGGATTCTCTTGAATGCCGCCATCAATTCTAGCTTATACCACGAAGATTCCGGTTAAAGAACCCAAGAGATAAACATTAGAGCCTTGTTTGCATGTAGAACGGAAGTGGTTGTCAATCACTCGTTCTTAAGTGAGAATGATGATGAGCGTCACATAATCATCACATTCATCATGTTCTTGAGTGCAAATGAATATCTTGGAATAAGAACAAGCTGAATTGAATAGAAGAACAATAGTAATTGCATTAATACTCGAGGTACAGCAGAGCTCCACACCTTAATCTATGGTGTGTAGAAACTCCACCGTTGAAAATACATAAGAACAAGGTCTAGGCATGGCCGTGAGGCCAGCCTCCCAATAATCTAAGAACAAGACATCCAAAGATGATCTAGAGATCTAAAGTGATCAAAAGATTCAAAATACAATAGTAAAAGGTCCTATTTATAGGGAACTAGTAGCTTAAGAATTACAAAGATGAGTAAATGACATAAAAATTCACTTCCGGGCCCACTTGGTGTGTGCTTGGGCTGAGCATTGAAGCATTTTCGTGTAGAGACTCTTCTTGGAGTTAAACGCCAGCTTTTGTGCCAGTTTGGGCGTTTAACTCCCACTTTGGTGCCAGTTCCGGCGTTTAACGCTGGGAATTCTGAAGGTGACTTTGAACGCCGGTTTGGGCCATCAAATCTTGGGCAAAGTATGGACTATCATATATTGCTGGAAAGCCCAGGATGTCTACTTTCCAACGCCGTTGAGAGCGCGCCAATTGGGCTTCTGTAGCTCCAGAAAATCCACTTCGAGTGCAGGGAGGTCAGAATCCAACAGCATCTGCAGTCCTTTTCAGTCTCTGAATCAGATTTTTGCTCAGGTCCCTCAATTTCTGCCAAAAATTACCTGAAATCACAGAAAAACACACAAACTCATAGTAAAGCCCAGAAAAGTGAATTTTCACTAAAAACTAATAAGAATATACTAAAAACTAACTAAAATATACTAAAAACATACTAAAAACAATGCCAAAAAACGTACAAATTATCCGCTCATCACAACACCAAACTTAAATTTTTGCTTGTCCCCAAGCAACTGAAAATCAAATAAGATAAAAAGAAGAGAATATGCAATGAATTCCAAAAACATCTATGAAGATCAGTATTAATTAGATGAGCGGGGCTTTTAGCTTTTTGCCTCTGAACAGTTTTGGCATCTCACTCTATCCTTTGAAATTCAGAATGATTGGCTTCTTTAGGAACTCAGAATCCAGATAGTGTTATTGATTCTCCTAGTTAAGTATGATGATTCTTGAACACAGCTACTTTATGAGTCTTGGCCGTGGCCCAAAGCACTCTGTCTTCCAATATTACCACCGGATACATACATGCCACAGACACATAATTGGGTGAACCTTTTCAGATTGTGACTCAGCTTTGCTAGAGTCCCCAATTAGAGGTGTCCAGGGTTCTTAAGCACACTCTTTTTGCCTTGGATCACAACTTTATTTCTTTCTTTTTCTTTCTTTTTCTCGTTTTTCTTCCCTCTTTTTTTTTTCGCTTCTTTTTTTTTTTTTTGTATTCACTGCTTTTTCTTGCTTCAAGAATCATTTTTATGATTTTTCAGATCCTCAGTAACATGTCTCCTTTTTCATCATTCTTTCAAGAGCCAACATTCATGAACCACAAATTCAAAAGATATATGCATTGTTTAAGCATACATTCAGAAAACAAAAGTATTGCCACCACATCAAAAATAATTAATCTGTTATAAAATTCAAAATTCATGCAATTCTTCTCTCTTTCAATTAAGAACATTTTTCATTTAAGAGAGGTGATGGATTCAAAGGACATTCATAACTTTAAGGCATAGACACTAAGACACTAATGATCACAAGACACAAACATAGATAAACATAAGCATGATTTTTCGAAAAATAGGAAAATAAAGAACAAGGAGATTAAAGAATGGGTCCACCTTAGTGATGGCGGCTTGTTCTTCCTCTTGAAGATCCTATGGAGTGCTTGAGCTCCTCAATGTCTCTTCCTTGTCTTTGTTGCTCCTCTCTCATGATTCTTTGATCTTCTCTAATTTCATGGAGGAGGATGGAATGTTCTTGGTGCTCCACCCTTAGTTGTCCCATGTTGGAACTCAATTCTCCTAGGGAGGTGTTGATTTGCTCCCAATAGTTTTGTGGAGGAAAGTGCATCCCTTGAGGTATCTCAGGGATTTCATGATGAGTGGGATCTCTTGTTTGCTCCATCCTTTTCTTAGTGATGGGCTTGTCCTCATCAATGAGGATGTCTCCTTCTATGTCAACTCCAACTGAATAACAGAGGTGACAAATGAGATGAGGAAAGGCTAACCTTGCCAAGGTGGAGGACTTGTCCGCCACCTTATAGAGTTCTTGGGCTATAACCTCATGAACTTCTACTTCTTCTCCAATCATGATGCTGTGGATCATGATGGCTCGGTCTAGAGTAACTTCGGATCGGTTGCTAGTGGGAATGATTGAGCGTTGGATAAACTCCAACCATCCCCTAGCCACAGGCTTGAGGTCACGCCTTCTCAGTTGAACCGGCTTCCCTCTTGAATCTCTCTTCCATTGGGCGCCCTCTTCACAAATGTCAGTGAGGACTTGGTCCAACCTTTGATCAAAGTTGACCCTTCTAGTGTAAGGATGTTCATCTCCTTGCATCATGGGCAAGTTGAATGCCAACCTTACATTTTCCGGACTAAAATCTAAGTATTTCCCCCGAACCATTGTGTTCCGAGGGTTACCTGAAACGTGTAGCTCGGTCGTCTGGCAAGACCCGAGGTAGGGGTTCCGTGACCCGAGCTTGGTGTGCTGAGCGGCTGGGGGTTGTACCTGCAATGACACTCCGATGCTTAAGTTAGCGTGGGTCCAAGCAGATATTGAGTAGAATTAGAGTATGAGTTATACCTGGGTGCTCCAGTGTATTTATAGTGGTTGGTCGTGATCTTCCCTGGATAAGATATTCTTATCTTATCTTATCTTTGGGAGTCTTATCCCTATCTTTTGTGGAACCGCCTTTCCTAGGCCTTTTTCGGCCTTTAGGTTTTGGGCTTCATTCCTTTTGATGGGCCTTCTTCTTTATTTGTCCGAGGTCCGACCTTAGGCGTGGGCCTTTGGGACGAGGTCGGACCTTCTGCGAACTTCCCGAGTTTGGAGAGCTCGGTCAGGGTATGAACACATTGTAAGCCAATTCTTTGGGTCCGGGTTCACACTTTGATCATGGTTCTTGGTGATCCATGCATTGGGATAGAACTCTTGAACCATTAAGATTCCGACTTGTTGAATGGGGTTGGTAAGAACTTCCCAACCTCTTCTTCTAATCTCATGTCGGATCTCCGAATATTCACTCTTTTTGAGTTTGAAAGGGACCTCGGGGATCACCTTCTTCAAGGCCACAACTTCATAGAAGTGGTTTTGATGCACCCTTGAGATGAATCTCTCCATCTCCAATGACTCGGAGGTGAAAGCTTTTGCCTTCCCTTTCCTCTTTCTAGAGGTTTCTCCGGCCTTGGATGCCATAAATGGTTATGGAAAAACAAAAAGCAATGCTTTTACCACACCAAATTTAAAAGGTTTGCTCATCCTCGAGCAAAAGAAGAAAGAAGAGAGTAGAAGAAGAAGAAATAGATGAGATGGAGGTGGCTTTGTGGTTCGGCCAAAGGGGGGAGAAGTAGTGTTTAGGGTGTGTGAAAATGAGGGAGTGAAGATGGGTTTATATAGGGGTGGAGTGAGGGGTAGGGTTCGGCCATTATGGGTGGGTTTGGGAGGGAAAGTGGTTTGAATTTGAATGGTGAGGTAGGTGGGGTTTTATGAAGGATGAATGTGAGTGGTGAAGAGAAAGATGGGATTTGATAGATGAGGGGTTTTTGGGGAAGAGTGGTTGAGGTGATTGGTGAATGGGTGAAGAAGAGAGAGAGTGGTGGGGTAGGTGGGGATCCTGTGGGGTCCACAGATCCTGAGGTGTCAAGGAAAATTCAACCCTGCACCAAGTGGCGTGCAAAAATGCACCCTGTTGCCAATTCTGGCGTTAAACACCGGGCTGGTGCCCATTTCTGGCATTTAACGCCAAGTGCTTGCCCTTTTCTGGCGTTTAACGCCAGTCTGGTGCCCCTTTCTGTCGTTAAACGCCCAGAATGGTGCCAGACTGGGCGTTAAACGCCCATTTGCTAGCCTCGCTGGCGTTTAAACGCCAGCAAGTTCTCCTCCAGGGTGTGCTATTTTTCTTTCTGTTTTTCTTTCTGTTTTTGCTTTTTTAATTGATTTTGTGACTTCTCATGATCATCAACCTATAGAAAACATAAAATAACAAAGGAAAATAGATAAAATATAACATTGAGTTGCCTCCCAACAAGCGCTTCTTTAATGTCAGTAGCTTGACAGAGGGCTCTCATGGAGCCTCACAGATTCTCAGAGCAATGTTGGAACCTCCCAACACCAAACTTAGAGTTTGAATGTGGGGGTTCAACACCAAACTTAGAGTTTGGTTGTGGCCTCCCAACACCAAACTTAGAGTTTGACTGTGGGGGCTCTGTTTGACTCTGTTTTGAGAGAAGCTCTTCATGCTTCCTCTCCATGGTGACAGAGGGATATCCTTGAGCCTTAAACACAAAGGATTCTTCATTCACTTGAATGATCAATTCTCCTCTGTCCACATTAATCACAGCCTTTGCTGTGGCTAGGAAGGGTTTGCCAAGGATGATGGATTCATCCATGCACTTCCCAGTCTCTAGGACTATGAAATCAGCAGGGTTGTAATGGTCTTCAACCTTCACCAGAACATCCTCTACAAGTTCATAAGCTTGTTTTCTTGAATTGTCTGCCATCTCCAGTGAGATTCTTGCAGCTTGTACCTCAAAGATCCCTAGCTTCTCCATTACAGAGAGAGGCATGAGGTTTACACTTGACCCTAAATCACACAGAGCCTTCTTGAAGGTCATGGTGCCTATGGTACAAGGTATTGAAAACTTCCCAGGATCTTGTCTCTTTTGAGGTAATTTCTGCCTAGACAAGTCATCCAGTTCTTTGGTGAGCAAAGGGGGTTCATCCTCCCAAGTCTCATTACCAAATAACTTGTCATTTAGCTTCATGATTGCTCCAAGGTATTTAGCAACTTGCTCTTCAGTGACATACTCATCCTCTTCAGAGGAAGAATACTCATCAGAGCTCATGAATGGCATAAGTAAGTCCAGTGGAATCTCTATGGTCTCATTTTGAGCCTTAGATTCCCATGGTTCCTCATTAGGGAACTCATTGGAGGTCAGTGGACGCCCATTGAGGTCTTCCTCAGTGGCGTTCACTGCCTCTTCCTCCTCTCCAAATTCGGCCATGTTGATGGCCTTGCACTCTCCTTTTGGATTTTCTTCTGTATTGCTTGGAAGAGTACTAGGAGGGAGTTCAGTAATTTTCTTGCTCAGCTGTCCCACTTGTGCCTCCAAGTTTCTAATGGAGGACCTTGTTTCAGTCATGAAACTTTGAGTGGTTTTGATTAGATCAGAGACCATGGTTGCTAAGTCAGAGTGGCTCTGCTTAGAATTCTCTGTCTGTTGCTGAGAAGATGATGGAAAAGGCTTGCTATTGCTAAACCTGTTTCTTCCACCATTATTGTTGTTGAAACCTTGTTGAGGTCTCTGTTGATCCTTCCATGAGAGATTTGGATGATTTCTCCATGAAGAATTATAGGTGTTTCCATACGGTTCTCCCATGTAATTCACCTCTTCCATTGAAGGGTTCTTAGGATCATAAGCTTCTTCTTCAAATGAAGCGTCCTTAGTACTGCCTGGTGCATTTTGCATTCCAGACAGACTTTGAAAAATCAAATTGACTTGCTGAGTCAATATCTTGTTTTGAGCCAATATGGCATTCAGAGTATCAATCTCAAGAACTCCTTTCTTCTGATTTGTCCCATTGTTCACAGGATTCCTTTCAGAAGTGTACATGAATTGGTTATTTGCAACCATTTCAATTAGCTCTTGAGCTTCTGTAGGCGTCTTCTTCAGATGAAGAGATCCTCCAGTAGAGCTATCCAAAGACATCTTGGATAGTTCAGAGAGACCATCTTAGAAAATACCAATGATGCTCCATTCAGAAAGCATGTCAGAGGGACACTTTCTAATTAATTGTTTGTATCTTTCCCAAGCTTCATAGAGGGATTCACCTTCCTTCTGTTCAAAGGTTTGGACTTCCACTCTAAGCTTACTCAATTTTTGAGGTGGAAAGAACTTTGCCAAGAAGGCATTGACTAGCTTTTCCCAAGAGTTCAGGCTGTCTTTAGGTTGTAAGTCCAACCATATTCTAGCTCTGTCTCTTATAGAAAAAGGGAATAGCATAAGTCTGTAGACCTCAGGGTCAACCCCATTAGTCTTGACAGTGTCATAGATTTGCAAGAACTCAGCTAAAAACTGATGAGGATCTTCCAATGGAAGTCCATGGAACTTGCAATTCTGTTGCATTAGAGAAACTAATTGAGGCTTAAGCTCAAAGTTGTTTGCTCCAATGGCAGGGATAGAGACGCTTCTCCCATAGAAGTCGGGAGTAGGTGCAGTAAAGTCACCCAGCACCTTCCTTGCATTGTTTGCATTGTTGTTGTTTTCGGCTGCCATGGGTTGTTCTTCTTTGAAGAATTCTATTAGGTCCTTTACAGAGAGTTATGCCTTAGCTTCTCTTAGCTTTCGCCTCAAAGTCCTTTCAGGTTCAGGGTCAGCCTCAACAAGAATGCTTTTGTCTTTGCTCCTGCTCATATGAAAGAGAAGAGAACAAGAAAATGTGGAATCCTCTATGTCACAGTATAGAGATTCCTTGAGGTGTCAGAGGAAAAGAAAAATAGAAGGAAGAGGTAGAAGAATTCGAACTTAGTGAGATAGAGTTCGAATTGTGCATTGAGGAGGAGTGGTACTCCATAAATAGAAGGATGTGAGAAGATGGGAAGAGATTTTTCGAGAATTAATTAAAAGATTTTAAAATCATTTTGAAAAAGATTTTGAAGAAGATATGATTGAAAACTTTTTTTTTTTGAAAAAGATGTGATTTAAAAGTTATGGTTTTAAAAAGATGTGATTGAGAAGATATGATTTGAAAAACAATAAAAAAAGATTTGATTTTAAAAAATTAATGACTTGGCTAACAAGAAAAGATATGATTCAAACATTAAACCTTTCTCAACAGAAAAAGCAACATACTTGAAATGTTGAATCAAATCATTAATTGATAACAAGTATTTTTGAAAAAGGAAAGAAATTGATTTTGAAAAAGATTTGATTGAAAAGATATGATTTGAAAAAGATTTGATTTTGAAAAAATTTTGAAAACCTGAAAAATTTGAATTAAAAACAGAATCTTCCCTCTTGTGCCATCCTGGCGTTAAACGCCCAGAATGGTGCACATTCTGGCGTTTAACGCCCAAAGCACTACCCTTTTGGGCGTTAAACGCCCAGCCAGGCACCCTGGCTGGCGTTTAAACGCCAGTTTTTTCTTCTTCACTGGGCGTTTTGAACGCCCAGCTTTTTCTGTATAATTCCTCTGCTGCATGTACTGAATCTTCAGTTCCCTGTATTATTGACTTGAAAACAGAACCAAGATCAAATAAACAATGCATGCAAGACACCAAACTTAAAATGAGACACTATACTCAACAAGAAACATAAAATATTTTTGGTTTTTATGATTTTATAATAATTTTTTTTTGGATTTTTCGAAAATTAGGTGGCAAAGAAAATAAAGTTATCAAAATTCTTAATGAGAATTCCAGGAATCATGCAGTGTTAGTCTAAAGCTTCAGTCTAAAGGAATTAGACATGGATAGCCAAGCTTCAGCAGGACATTGCATTCAAGAGCTAAATTGATGAGAATCAATCAGCTTTGGTGATGATAAGATCATCACCTTGAAACACTAGAATTCATTCTTAAGAACTCTGAAAAATACCTAATCTAAGCAACAAGATGAACCGTCAGTTGTCCATACTCGAAACAATCCCCGGCAACGGCGCCAAAAACTTGGTATGCGAAATTGTGTCACTACTTTTCACAACTCAAATAATCCCCGGTAATGAGTCCAAAAACTTGGTGCTCAATACCATGGCATAAACACAACTTTGCACAACTAACCAGCAAGTGCACTGGGTCGTCTAAGTAATAAACCATACGCGAGTAAGGGTCGATCCCACGGAGATTGTTGGTATGAAGCAAGCTATGGTCACCTTGTAAATCTTAGTCAGGCAGACTCAAATGGATATGGGTGATATATGAATAAAACATAAAGATAAAGATAGAGATACTTATGTAATTCATTGGTGAGAACTTCAGATAAGCGAATGGAGATGCTTTGTCCCTTCCGTCTCTCTGCTTTCCTACTGTCTTCATCCAATCCTTCTTACTCCTTTCCATTGCAAGCTGTATGCAAGGGTTTCACCGTTGTCAGTGGCTACCTCCCATCCTCTCAGTGGAAATGTTCAACGCACCCTGTCACGGCACGGCTATCCAGCTGTCGGTTCTCGATCATGTCGGAATAGAATCCAGTGATTCTTTTGCGTCTGTCACTAATGCCCCACAATCGCGAGTTTGAAGCTCGTCACAGTCATTCAATCATTGAATCCTACTCAGAATACCACAGACAAGGTTTAGACCTTCCGGATTCTCTTGAATGCCGCCATCAATTCTAGCTTATACCACGAAGATTCCGGTTAAAGAACCCAAGAGATAAACATTAGAGCCTTGTTTGCTTGTAGAACGGAAGTGGTTGTCAGTCACTCGTTCATAAGTGAGAATGATGATGAGCGTCACATAATCATCACATTCATCATGTTCTTGAGTGCAAATGAATATCTTTGAATAAGAACAAGCTGAATTGAATAGAAGAACAATAGTAATTGCATTAATACTCGAGGTACAGCAGAGCTCCACACCTTAATCTATGGTGTGTAGAAACTCCACCGTTGAAAATACATAAGAACAAGGTCTAGGCATGGCCGTGAGGCCAGCCTCCCAATAATCTAAGAACAAGACGTCCAAAGATGATCTAGAGATCTAAAGTGATCAAAAGATTCAAAATACAATAGTAAAAGGTCCTATTTATAGGGAACTAGTAGCTTAAGAATTACAAAGATGAGTAAATGACATAAAAATCCACTTCCGAGCCCACTTGGTGTGTGCTTGGGATGAGCATTGAAGCATTTTCGTGTAGAGACTCTTCTTGGAGTTAAACGCCAGCTTTTGTGCCAGTTTGGGCGTTTAACTCCCACTTTGGTGCCAGTTCCGGCGTTTAACGCTGGGAATTCTGAAGGTGACTTTGAACGCCGGTTTGGGCCATCAAATCTTGGGCAAAGTATGAACTGTCATATATTGCTGGAAAGCCCAGGATGTCTACTTTCCAACGCTGTTGAGAGCGCGCCAATTGGGCTTCTGTAGCTCTAGAAAATCCACTTTGAGTGCAGGGAGGTCAGAATCCAACAGCATCTGCAGTCCTTTTTAGTCTCTGAATCAGATTTTTGCTCAGGTCCCTCAATTTCAGCCAGAAAATACCTGAAATCACAGAAAAACACACAAACTCATAGTAAAGCCCAGAAAAGTGAATTTTAACTAAAAACTAATAAGAATATACTAAAAACTAACTAAAATATACTAAAAACATACCAAAAACAATGCCAAAAAGCGTACAAATTATCCGCTCATCAACCAACAATCTCCGTGGGATCGACCCTTACTCGCGTAAGGTTTATTACTTGGACGACCCAGTGCACTTGCTGGTTAGTTGTGCGAAGTTGTGATAAAGAGTTGAGATTGCAATTGAGCGTACCATGTTGATGGTGCCATTGATGATCACAATTTCGTGCACCAGAAAGTCAAGTGAGTAAAGGTAACTTATGTTCGCAAGTCCTAGTCAAAGACTAGCGTTAGTGAAGCTCAAACCAACTAGCAAGTTTCAATCACCAACCAACAAGAGACTTTGACAATTCCAGGGTCTCTAATTACTCAATCTAAGCTAAGAACATAAAAAGCTAATTTAAAATCCAACCAAGAATTTTGTCAAACACTTAGAAGGCACAAAATAAAAACATAGAAAAATAATAAGAGATAATAAAATGTAAGATACCCAATTGCAAGACAACAATAATAAATGAAGAGAGAAGCAATAAATATGAAATACCTCAAATTGCATTAATAAGAAATTGAATCTAACATGAAGTTCATAAACCTAATTAGGGAAATAAACAAATCATCAAGAGAAATAAATAAACCAAAGTACTAGAACAATTAAAGTAGAAGAAACCTAAATTGAAGCAAGGTAGAATTCTGAAATTGAGAATAAATAAACCTAAAAACCTAAAACCTAGAGAGAGGAGAGTGCCTCTCTCTCTCTAGAAAACTACATCTAGGACCTAAAGTGTGAATAATGAGAAGTGTATGACTGATTCCTCCACTCTGCAGCCTCTAATCTGTGTTTTCGGGCTTGAAATTGGGTCCAAATCATCTTAGAAATTGCCCCCAGTAATTTCGTCATCCACGCGTACGCGTTGCCTAACAGCAAGGCAACTATGTCAAATTGCATAACATTTCAAAACCCTAGATGTTAGCTTTCCAACGCAATTGGAACCGTGTCCTTCGGACCTCTGTAGCTCAAGTTATGATCGATTTAATACGAAGAGGTCAGGCTCGACAACTTTGCAATTCCTTCAATTTCTTGTATTCCTTCCTCTTTTGCATGCTTCATTTCCATTCTCTAAGCCATTCCTGCCCTATAAACCTTGAAAACACTTAGCAAACATATCACGGCATCGAATGGTAATAAGAGAGGATTAAAAATAGCAAATTTAAGGCTAAAAAAGCATGTTTTCAATCATAGCATAAAATTAGGATGGAAAATGTAAAACATGCGATTTCTATGAATAAGTGTGAGAATAATGGATAAAATCTACTGAATTAAGCACAAGATAAACCGTAAAATAGCGGTTTATCAATCTCCCCACACTTAAACATTAGCATGTCCTCATGCTAAGCTCAAGAGGAGCTATAAAGAGTGAAGGCAAAATGGTAGAATGTATGAAATGCAACCTATCTATATGAATGCAACTATATGCTAAAATGTTTCTGCCTACTTGGTTAAAAGTAAACAAACTCTCCAAGACAAACATAAATAAATTCCACTAATTCAAATCACGCAACAAGATACAAGTAAACTTGCAAGAAGAAAGCTCATGAAAGCCGGGAACATAGAGTCGAGCATCAAACCCTCACTGGAAGTGTATACACTCCAATCACTCTAGTGTTTGAGGGTCGAGTCTCTCGGTTCTTTACTAATCTTGCTCTCTAAGGCTTGCTTTTCTTCTTCCAATCAACACAATTTAATGCACCAATACACATATCAAGAGGTCTTTTCAAAGGTTGTAATGGGGTTAAGGCCAAGGTAGGAATGTATTTGGTTAAGTGGACTAAATTCCAAATCCTTGATCAACCTAAACTTCTCACCTAACCTAAGACATTCCAAGACATTACAATGCAAAACCTAGCCATCCATTAAGTATTTTTCCACAAATTCATGCACCTTGATATCTTATAAGTACAAGTCATATGCATTAGTTCACTTATTTTCATTGGGGCATTTTGTCCCCTTTTTATTTATTTGCTCCTTTTTTTTTTCTTTTTCTTATTTCTCATTTTTTTCTTTTTTTTCTTTTCAGTGAATTAATGCATATGATTTATGTTGCATGAACAAGTGGTCAAATTGTTTTCACAATTTCATATAAGCATATAAAGTACCCAATCTCCTAAACATGTATTCTCCCAATTCAATTTCCTCACACTTAATTCATGTGCACCTCACTAGTCTAAGCTAATCAAACATTCAGATTAGGGACAATTATTGTTTTACACCTAGATTTAATGATGTGCTATAATAAAGAACAAAAGGGGTAATATAGGCTCAATATGGGGTTGCAAGGGTAATGATAGGGTAAGGCCATATGGATATGTGAGCTATAGTGAAACAAGGCCTCAATCATATAAGTGTATGCATACATTAAACCATGGAAATATAGAATCAAGCAAGATATAGATCACTATTTTAGAAAGGACAACACACACCAAAATAAAACATTGGTTGATAAAAGGCAACCAATCAAGTAGGCTCAAAATCTCACTGGTTTTGTGTGTTCGAGCTCTAAAACCATGTTCCAAATTAAAAATCTTCAAAACAAGTTTAACAAAAATTTTGATTTAAATTAGTGAAATGATATAAAATAGTGTCTTGAAAAAGAAAATATCACTTCAACCAAGTAGTAGTAAAATATGCACAAAGTCTAACAAACATGCAATCAAACATGCAAATGCAACCACTAACTATAAAGAAGAATAAAAATTGGTGTTGAAAAGAAAGTAACTAACCCACAGAAGTCGGTATCGACCTCCCCATACTTAAAGATTACACAGTCCTCGGGTTGCTACAACTGATGCACTTTCTCCAAAGAGTATACGGCAGGACTTGTTTGCTCTATTTAGAAGTATTCTAGTTTCCTTCTTGGTGGCCATCCTGAAAGAAGAGAAAAAGGAAGAAGAATAACCCACAAACAAAGATATAAAAATAAATAAAATATGGGTGGGTTAATGCCAAATAATAAGGAGGTTCTCGACTACATGGTAGCTACGACATGTAAGTGAGGAAGCAATAGAAGTAAAGGGCATATTAATAGTGCAAGAATTTCAACAATGAGGGAGAGAGAATGGGTCATGAAAGACAATATAAATTTATGTCAATGCAAAAGGGATAGAAGTGTCATAAAAAGTAGCATTGACCTATGAATAATAATACCCAAAAATATAAAACAAGTCACGAAGTACCAAAATAATGCAAGAAAAGATGCAACAGTTGAATAAGAACATTTAACACCAATGGAAAATTGGCAACTTAGAAAAGAAAATGAAAACATGCACAAATTTAAAATGTAATGAATGACAGTATGTAAATGCAATGAGTAAAAGAAAATGAAAGAGAATAGGGAGGAGAAGGTAAAGCAGAAGAAAGTAAGGAAGGAAGAGGAAAGAATAAGAAAGGAGAGAAAATAGTAGAAGAATGGAATCAGCAAAACGACGCGTAAGCGTCGCCCACGCGTACTCGTGGGTTAGCAAAATCACGAGTGACGCGTAAGCATCAGTCACGCGTACGCGTGACCACTTGTCATGCTAGACGCACGATTGCAGCACACCTCCAGCCCAACTCTCTGTCCAATTACCGAATTGCGCCGATTTTCATCCCACACGTATGCATCGCTGATGCTTATGCGTGGGTTGACTAAAATACCAGTGACACGCACGCGTCGACCACGCGTACGCGTGGGTTGGCTTGTGCGCAAGGTACCCTTTCTGCACAGTTCCATTGTAACTCTCTGCCTATTTTTTATTTTTACGCACCTACACATGACGCGTACGCGGCATAGGCGCTCACGTGTGGGCGCTTTTTTTTTTAATATAGAAAATTAAACTTAAATATGCAAAACTGTAAGTTGACACTAATATAAATAAAATAAAAATAATAAAAAGGGAAGTTCATACCGTGGTGGTTTGCCTCCTAGCTAGCACTTTTGTTCAACGTCCTTAAGTTGGACATTTGGTGAGCTTATTGTCAGGGTGGCTTATGCTTGAACTCTTCTTTGAATCCCCACCAATGTTTAGAATTCCAATATCCTCTGGGATCCCAAACTAGGCACATAAAGCCTTCAAGTAAGTTAAAGGAAGTGACAAGGCCCCAAGAGTGTTGATTGTTGGAATGAATTCCGGGGTCCCAAACCTTGCTTTTACACCCGTCTTCTTGTTGATCATTATTGTTCCAACCGTGTGGCAAGCAATCTGAATTCTCATTAAGACATCCAAACAACTTCATAGACCCATTCAATCGAGCTCTACACCAATCCTTGCACTTCAACTTGGAGCATGCAACCGTATTGAACCTTGCATGACAACTCTAACCACTACCCATCTCCCCTTACTCTTAAAGCGAAAAAGAGATCTAAGTTGACTATCCGTCTCAAGTAACTGATATTCAAGTGGGGAAGTAAAGGTTAAGGATAATAATTTTACCCACTTGAATGTTGTATTGGATGGTAATGGCTTTGGGAGAGGTGTTTCTAATGTCTTTGCAAGCTCTACTCCCTTGTGCTCTTCTTTGAATTCTTCCACCTCTTTGCAAACTTTTTCAATTTCAATCCTTTGTTCATCAATTTCATCTAACTCTTCTCCATCACTTAAATCATAAATGGGAGGATGAGAGAAATCTACCTCTGCATTGCTTTCTATCTCATCGGGAGAAGGTTCTTCAAGTTCAAAGGATTCACCACTAAGAATGTTTGATGCATGATCTTCATCACCAAGGGTACTCAACTCTTGCTTCATTCCTTCCAAGTCTTCATTCAACAATTGTTTTGGATGTTGTGCACTCTCCTCCTTAACATCAAATTCAATCTTCTTGGAGGGGTTTTCTTCCACTCTAGATTCCCATGGAGGTTCTGCATCTCCTAAGTCTTCAACCACCTCTTCCTCTTCTTTAACAACCATAGGTTCCTCCAATTGTTCTAACACAAAGCAATATTCCTCCTTTTCTACTAGAGTTTCAAAACTCTCCTTCATGCTGGGCTCTTCATTTGATTCTCCACATGTGGCCATGGGATTTTCTTGAGTGCTCAAACATCGGAAGGCTAATCGATTTACTATCTCGGCCAATGTAGCCGTAAATTCTAGTACCTCCCTTTTTATCTCTTCTTGTCCTTGAAGAAAAGCACCAAGGGTGTCGTTCATTGGAGATTGGAGTGGATATGAGGCTTCATCGTTTGGAAGAAAGGGTTCTTGATAGGAAGGTGGTTCATCTTGATAGGGATATGGAGGTGGTGTATATTGAGGTGGTGGTTATTGGGAGTAATTGTGTTGGAATGGGTGTGGTTCTATATATGGCTCATAGGGTGGCTAGTACGGTGGATATTGGTTGGGGTTATACGGGGGTGTTTGGTGAAATGGGGCTTGTGAGTACGGTGGTTCAAAACTATGTTGAGAAGGGGGTTCATAGGCATATGGTGGGGGCTTGTTGGTAACTACAAGGAGGTCCACCATACGTATTGTCTTCATATGCACCATGGAATGGCTCTTACTCATAGTACGTTGGTGGAAGTTGTTGCCAAAATGGTTGATCATAAGCGTGAGGCTCCTCCCACCTTTGATTGTCCCATCCTTGATGCATGTTTTCATTGCAGCTTCCATTCCCTACAACATAATTTGAACCAAACTCATAGCCAAAGGGGTGAGAATTCATAGAAGTAACTAAAAACAAAAGCTAATAAAAATAAGCAACAAAGTCCTAAAACTAATAAATAAGCAAAAAGCACATATTTACAATAACCAATAATAAGGCACCCGTTTGCAATTCCCCGGCAACGGCGCCATTTTGATGAATGAATTTTTGACGGTTTAGAATTTCACAAATAAATTCTCGTTACAAGTATGGTTTCTAAACCAACTAAAATCCTTTCATACAAAAAATTGTTTGTCACAAGTAACAAATCCAATAAAAATGAACCGAATTATTTAAACCTCGGGTCGTCTCTCAAGGAATCGCAGGAAAGTGTACTTATAATTGGTTATGAGATTGTATCTTTTTGGGTTTTTAATTGTTGAACAAGGAATGTAAATGACAAGAAGATAAACTAATAATTAAGAAAAGTCCTAGCAAGGATTGATGATTAGAATTCCTATCCCTATTATCATAGTCACTTGTGATGGTAATTGCCTTTTGCTTTCACTTGGTTAACCTCTAACAATGAATGAAAGTCAAGTGAGTAAAGTTAACTTAAGTTCACAAGTCCTAGACGAAGACTAGAGTTAGTGAATCTCAAGCCAACTAGCAAGTTTCAATCACCAACCAACAAGAGACTTTGACAATTCAAGGGTCTCTAATTACTCAATCTAAGCTAATAACATAAAAATCTAATTTAAAATCCAACCAAGCATTTTGTCAAACACTTAGAAGGCACAAAATAAAAATATAGAAAAATAATAAGAGATAATAAAATCTAAGATACCCAATTGCAAGACAACAGATAACAAATGAAGAGAGAAGCAATAAATATGAAATACCTCAAATTGCATTAATAAGAAATTGAATCTAACATAAAGTTCATAAACCTAATTAGTGAAATAAACAAATCAACAAGAGAAATAAATAAACCAAAGTACTAGAACAATTAAAGTAGAAGAAACCTAAATTGAAGCAAGGTAGAATTCTGAAATTGAGAAGAAATAAACCTAAAAACCTAAAACCTAGAGAGAGGAGAGAGCCTATCTCTCTAGAAAACTACATCTAGACTAAAGTGTGAATAATGAGAAGTGTATGATTGATTCCTCCACTCTGCAGTCTCTAATATGTATTTTCCTCCTCAAAGCTATTGGGATCAATGACAGACTTCTCTTGGAGAACTAAGAACTAATATGGAGCAATTGAGGGAAGAGTATCAAGAGCACTCCATCACCCTCAATGAAATAAGAGAAGATCAAAGAGCCATTAAAGAGGAACCAATGGGCTATAAAGAAAGAACAACAAATGCAAAGGAATGACATAGAAGAGATCCAGCATCACATTGGATCCTTAAGGAGGAGCACTAGCCGCCACCATTAGAGGTAGACTCGATTTCTTTTACTTCCTTTCCTTTTATTATTTTTTCTATTTTCTGTTATGTTTTGTTTGTTCTCTTGTTCTAGTTGCATAATCATTTGCATTGATGTCTTAAAGATGTAAAGTGTTCTATATATCTCTCACCTTGCTTAAAAGAAAATTTTATTTGAAAAAGAATTGAGAGATACATAAATTTCAAGTTTAAAATAATAGTTTAATTATTTTGGTGTGGTGGCATTGCTTTTGCTTTTCGAATGTATGAATAAACAATGCATATTTGAAGTTGTAATTTTAAAATGTTGGCTCTTGAAAGAATAAGGAAAAAGGAAAAGTATTATTGATAATCTGAAAAATCCAAAAATTGATTCTTGAAGGAAGAAAAAGGAGCAAAAAAAAAAAAGAAAGAGCATGTTGCAAAAGAAAAAAAATTATTATGCGTGCGAAAAAGAAAGAAAAAATGGCAAAAAGAAAAAAAATAAAAAGCAGAAAAATCCATTATTGCCCAAAAATGCAGGAAAAGGAGGGCATATTGAAAGAGCCAATAACCCTTTAAACCAAAAGGCAAGGGTAAAAGGATCCAAGGCTTTGAGCATTAGTGGATAGGATGGCCCAAAGGAATAAAATCTTGGCCTAAGCGGCTAAACCAAGCTATCCCTAACCATGTGATTGTGGCGTGAAGGTGTCATGTGAAAAGCTTGAGATTGAGCGGTTAAAGTCATGATCCAAAGCAAAAAGAGTGTGCTTAAGAACTCTGGACACATCTATCAGGGGACTCTAGCAAAGCTGAGTCACAATCTAAAAGGGTTCACCCAGTTAAAGTGTCTATGGCATTTATGTATCCGGTGGTAATACTGGAAAACAAAGTGCTTAGGGTCACGGCCAAGAATCTGAAAGCTGTGTTCAAGAATAAAAAAGAACTAAACTAGGAGAGTCAATAATATATCTAGATTCTGAGTTTCTAAAGAGACCAACATTTCTAAGTTTCAAGCCAAGACTGTTCAGAAGCGAAAAGCCACTAAGTCTCGCTCATCTAATTGTAACTAAGCTTCATTAGAAACTTAGAGATTTATTTATTGCGCCTTAATTTTTTTTATTAACTACTGTACTTTTAGTTGCTTGGGGACAAGTAACAGTCTAAGTTTGGTGTTGTGATGAGCGGATATTTTATACGCTTTTTGGTATCATTTTCATATAGTTTTTAGTATGTTTTGTTTAGTTTTTAATAATTTTTTATAGGTTTTAGTGTTAAATTCACATTTTCGGATTCTACTATGAGTTTTTTTACAATTTCAGGTATTTTCTGGCTGAAATTAAGGAGCTGGAGCAAAAGTCTGATTCAGAGACAAAGAAAGCACTGCAGATGTTGTTCGGATCTGACCTCCTTGCATTCGGAAGAGCTTTTCTGGAGCTACAAAAGTCCAAATGGAGCGTTCTCAATGGCTATGGAAAGCACACTTCCAGAGATTTCCAGCAATGTATAATAGACCATACTATGCTTTGGATTAGAAGGCTCAAAACTGGCGTCCAACGCCAGCTTCCTATTCCTTTCCAGGCGTCCAACGCCTAAAGAGCAGAGCCCAGCGTCCAAACTTCCAAAAAGGACACCCTAACCAGCGTTTCACACCCTAGAGACCTCATAACACGTGGATCTCATCAAAGCTCAGCCCAAACACTCACCAAGTGGGCCCCAGAATTGGATTTTAGCACTAAAAAGACTATTTTACCCTTACTAGTCATTAGTTTAGTATTTAAGGGGATTAATTTATGTTATTCGAACATCTTTGATGAGCGGATAATTTATACGCTTTTTTGCTTTGTTTTTAGGTAGTTTTTAGTAGGATCTAGCCACTTTTAGGGATGTTTTTATTAGCTTTTATGCAAAATTTACATTTCTGGACTTTACTATGAGTTTGTGTGTTTTTCTATGATTTCAGGTATTTTCTGGCTGAAATTGAGGGACCTGAGCAAAAATCTGATAGGAGGCTGACAAAGGACTGCTGATGCTGTTGCATTCTAACCTCCCACCACTCGAAATAGATTTTCTGGAGCTACAGAACTCCAAATGGCACGCTCTCAAATGCGTTGGAAAGTATACATCTAGGGCTTTCCAGAAATATATAATAGTCAATACTTTATTCAAGTTTAGACGATGCAAACTGGCGTTCAACGCCAGTTCCATGCTGTATTCTGGAGTAAAATGCCGGAAACACGTCACAAATAGAGTTAAACGCCAAAAACACGTTACAACTTGGCGTTTAACTCCAAGAGAAGCCTTTGCACGTGTAAAATTCAAGCTCAGCCCAAGCACACATCAAAGTGGGCCCCGGAAGTGGATTTCTGCACTTAGACTTATTTCTGTAAATCCTAGTAACTAGTTTAGTATAAATAGAACTTTTTACTATTGTATTTGCATCTTTTGATCATCTTTTGATCTCTTGATCATATTTTGGGGGCTGGCCATTCGGCCATGCCTAGACGACCATCACTTATGTATATTCAACGGTGGAATTTCTACACACCATAGATTAAGGTGTGGAGCTCTGCTGTACCTCAAGAATTAATGCAAAGTACTCTGTTTTTCTATTCAACTCTCATTTATTTCTATTCTAAGATATCCATTCGTGCCTAAGAACCTAATGAATGTGATGATTATGTGACACTCATCATCATTCTCACCTATGAACGCGTGCCTGACAACCACTTACGTTCTACAAGTAAACAAGCTAGAATGAGTATCTCTTGGGTTCCTTAACCAGAATCTTCGTGGTATAAGCTAGAATCCATTGGTAGCATTCTTGAGAATCCGGAAAGTCTAAACCTTGTCTGTGGTATTTCAAGTAGGATTCAGGGATTGAATGACTGTGACGAGCTTCAAACTCGCGAGTGTTGGGCATAGTGACAGATGCAAAAGGATCAATGGATCCTATTCCAGCATGATCGAGAACCGACAGATGATTAGCCGTGCTGTGACAGAGCACTGGACCATTTTCACTGAGAGGATGGACGGTAGCCATTGACAACGGTGATCCCTCAACATACAGCTTGCAATGGAAAGGAATATGCACGATTGGATGGAGACAGCCAGAAAGCAGACCTTTAAAGAGCTATACAGCACCTTCATATGCTTATCTGAAATTCCCACCAATGAGTTACATAAGTATCTTTATCTTTATTTCATGCTTTATTTATCTTTATATTCGAAAACCATTATAACCATTTGAATCCGCCTGACTGAGATTTACAAGGTGACCATAGCTTGCTCCATACCAACAGTCTCCGTGGGATCGACCTTACTCACGTAAGGTTTATTACTTGGACGACCCAGTGCACTTGCTAGTTAGTGATGCGAGGTTGTGAAGAAAGTGCTAAGATTATAAACGTGCATACCAAGTTGAGTACCATTGTTAGAGATCACAATTTCGTGCACCAAGTTTTTGGCGCCGTTGCCGGGGATTATTGAGTTTGGACAACTGACGGTTCATCTTGTTGCTCAGATTAGGTAATTTTCTTTTCAAAAGTTTTCAAAAATCTTTCAAAAATTTTTCTTTGTTTTTGTTTTCCAGATAAATAATTTTCAAAAAAAAAAAACCAAAAAAATTAATAAAATCATAAAAACCAAAAATATTTTGTGTTTCTTGTTTGAGTCTAGAGTCAATTTTTAAGTTTGGTGTCAATTGCATCTTTTTAATTTTTCTAAAAATTTTCGAAAAATTCATGCATGGTGTTAGTTCTTCATGATCTTCAAGTTGTTCTTGGTAAGTCTTCTTGTTTGATCTTTATATTTTCTTGTTTTGTGTCTTTTGTTGTTTTTCATATGCATTCTTGCATTCATAGTGTCTAAACATGAAAATTTTCTAAGTTTGGTGTCTTGCATGTTTTCTTTTCTTGAAAATTTTTCAAAAATAAGTTCTTGATGTTCATCATGACCTTCAAATTGTTCTTGGTGTTCATCTTGATATTCATAGTGTTGTTGCATGCATTATGTGTTTTGATTCATAATTTTCATGTTTTGAGTCATTTATTTGTTTTTCTCTCTCATTAAAAATTCAAAAAATAAAAATATATCTTTCCCTTAATTCTCTCATAAATTTCGAAATCTTTGGGTTGACTTAGTCAAAAATTTTTAGAATAAGTTGTTTCTTGTTAGTCAAGTCAAGATTTCAATTTTAAAAATCTTATCTTGTCAAAACTTTTTTTCAAAAATCAAATCTTTTTCATTCTTCTTTTATATTTTCGAAAATTTCTTTTAAATTGATTTTCAAAATCTTTTTCTTAATTTTATTTCATAATTTTCAAAAACTTTACTAACAATTAATGTGATTGATTCAAAAATTTTAATTTTGTTACTTTCTTGTTAAGAAAGGTTCAATCTTTAAATTATAGAATCATATCTTTTAGTTTTTTGTTAGTCAAGTAATCAATTTTAATTTTAAAAAATCAAATCTTTTTAAAAATAAATTTCAATCATATCTTTTCAAACATATCTTTTCAAATCATATCTTTTTCAAAATTAATTTCAAAATCTTTTCTAACTTTTTATCTTTCTAAAATTGATTTTCAAATCTTTTTCAACTAACTAATTGACTTTTTGTTTGTTTCTTATCTTTTTCAAAACTACCTAACTACTTTTCTCTCTCTAATTTTTGAAAATCCCTCACCCCTTTTTCAAAATTCTTTTTAATTAACTAATTGTTTCAAATTTTAATTTTAATTTTATTTCTTCTCTTAATTTTCGAATTTTAACTAATAATTAAAATAAAAACAAAAATATTTTTCTTCTCTTTTAGTTAATATTCGAATTCCCTCTCTCTCTCTCTCTCTCATCTTTTTCCATTTATTTATTCATTTGCTAACACTTCTATTCATCTTAAAATTCGAACCCCCTCTTCCTCTCTGTGTTCGAATTCTCCTATTCTTAACTTCTTCTACTCACATAAAGGAATCTCTATAATATGACATAGAGGATTCCATACTTTCTTTGTTTTCTTCTCTCTCATATGAGCAGGAACAAGGAAAAAGGCATTCTTGTTGAAGCTGATCCTGAACCTGAAAGGACCTTGAAGAGGAAGCTAAGAGCAGCTAAAGCACAACACTCTGAAGAGGACCCAACTGAAATTTTCAAACAGGAAAAAGATATGGCAGCCGAACCCAACAACAATGCAAGGAAGATGCTTGGTGTCCTTACTGCACTAAATTCCAACTTACATGGAAGAAGCATCTCAATTCCTGCCATTGGAGCAAACAACTTTGAACTAAAGCCTCAATTAGTTTCCCTGATGCAACAGAATTGCAAGTTTTATAGACTTTCATCAGAAGATCCTTTTCAGTTCTTAACTGAATTCTTGCAGATCTGTGATACTGTTAAGACCAATGGGGTTGATCCCGAGGTCTACAGGTTTATGCTTTTCCCTTTTGCTGTAAGAGACAGAGCTAGAGTATGGTTGGACTCTCATCCTAAAGATAGCCTGAACTCTTAGGATAAGCTGGTCACGGCTTTGCTAGCCAAGTTCTTTCCTCCTTAAAAGCTGAGCAAGCTTAGAGTGGATGTTCAAACCTTCAGACAAAATGAAGGTGAATCCCTCTATGAAGCTTGGGAAAGATACAAGCAATTGACCAAAAAGTGTCCTTCTGACATGCTTTCAGAATGGACCATCCTGGATATATTCTATGATGGTCTGTGTGAATTGTCTAAGATGTCATTGGACCATTCTGCAGGTGGATCTACTCACTTAAAGAAAACACCTGCAGAAGCTCAGGTACTCATTGACATGGTTGCAAATAACCAGTTCATGTACACTTCTGAAAGGAATCCTGTGAGTAAGGGGACACCTAAAAGGAAGGGAGTTCTTAAAATTGATGCTTTGAATGCCATATTGACTCTGAATAAAATGTTGACTCAGCAAGTCAACATGATTTCTCAGAGTCTGAATGGATTGTTAAATGCATCCAACATTACTAAAGAAGCATCTTTTGAAGAAGAAGCTTATGATCCTGAGAACCCTGCAATGGCAGAGGTAAATTACATGGGTGAAGCCTTTGGCAACACCTATAACCCATCATGGAGAAATCATCCGAATTTTTCATGGAAGGATCCACAGAAGCAAGGCTTCAATAATAACAATGGTGGAAGAAACAGGTTTAGCAATAGCAAGCCTTTTCCATCATCCTCTCAGCAACAGATAGAGAATTCTGAGAGGAGCCCCTCTAGCTTAGCAAACATAGTCTCTGATCTATCTAAGGTCACTTTGACTTTCATGAATGAAACAAGGTCCTCCATTAGAAATTTGGAGGCACTAGTGGGTCAGCTGAGTAAGAAAATCACTGAAACTCCTCCTAGTACTCTCCCAAGCAATACAGAAGAGAATCCAAAAAGAGAGTGCAAGGCCATTGATATAATCATCATGGCCGAATCCAAAGAGGAAGGGGAGGACATGAATCCCAATGAGGAAGACCTCTTGGGACGTCTTCCAGATAGAAAGGAGTTCCATATTGAGGACCTAAAGGAATCTGAGGCTCATATAGAGACCATAGAGATTCCATTAAACCTCCTTCTGCTATTCATGAGCTCTGAGAACTATTCTTCCTCTAAAGAGGATGAAGATGTAACTGAAGAGCAAGTTGCTCAATATCTTGGAGCCATCATGAAACTGAATGCCAAGTTATTTGGTAATGAGAATTGGGAAGATGAACCTCCCTTGTTCATTAGTGAACTAAATACATGGGTTCAGCAAACTTCTCCTCAAAAGAAACAAGATCCTGGTAAATTCTTAATACCCTATACCATAGGCACCATGACCTTTGAGAAGGCTCTGTGTGACTTGGGGTCAGGTATAAATCTTATGCCACTCTCTGTAATGGAGAAACTGGGGATCTTTGAGGTACAAGCTGCAAGAATCTCATTAGAGACGGCAGACAAGTCAATAAAACAAGCTTATGGATTGGTAGAGGACGTGTTAGTGAAGGTTAAAGGACTTTACATCCCTGCTGATTTTATAATCCTAGACACTGGGAAGGATGAGGATGAATGCATCATCCTTGGAAGACCCTTCCTAGCCATAGTAGGAGCTATAATTGATGTTGACAGATGAGAGCTAGTCCTTTAATTGAATGGGGACTACCTTGTATTTAAAGCTCAAGGATCTTTCTCTGCAACCATGGAGAGGAAGCATGAACAGCTTCTCTCAATGTAGAGTCAAACAGAGCCCCCACAGTTAAACTCTAAGTTTGGTGTTGGGAGGCCACAGCCAAATTCTAAGTTTGGTGTTGAACCCCACATTCAAACTCTAAGTTTGGTGTTGGGAGGTCCCAACAATACTCTGAATACTTGTGAGGCTCTATGAGAGCCCACTGTCAAGCTATTGACATTAAAGAAGCGCTTATTGGGAGGCAACCCAATTTTTATTTATCTATATTTCTATTGTTCTTTTATGTTTTATTAGGTTTATGATCATGTGGAGTCATAAACCAATTGCAAAAATTAAAAACAGAATAAAAAATAGCAGAAGAAAAAGCATACCTTGGAGGAAGAGCTTACTAGCGTTTAAACGCCAGTAAGGAGCATCTGGCTGGCATTTAACGCTAGAACAGAGTTTGAAGCTGGCGTTGAACGCCAGAAACAAGCAGCAGTATGGCGTTTAAACACCAGGATTGCACCCTGAGGAAAGCTGGCGTTAAACGCCAGAAACAAGCAGCAAAGTGGTGTTTAACGCCAGAAACAAGCATAGAGCTGGCGTTTAACGCCAGAAACAAGCATCAATCTGGCGTTAAACACCAGGATTGCATACAAAGGGCAATTTACACGCCTAAAGGGTGCAGGGATGAGAAATCCTTGACACCTCAGGATCCTGTGGACCCCACAAGATCACCTCAGGATCTGTGGACCCCACAGGATCCCCACCTACCTTCTCCCTCTCTCTCACACCTTTTCATAACACTCTTCCCCAAACATCATTCACCAATCACCTCAATCACTCTTCCCCGTCACCTCTTCACCACTTACATCCATCCTCTCTTCCCCAAAAACCCCACCTACCTTCAAATTCAAAATCTCTTTTCCACAACACAACCCTCTCTTCTCCCCCTTAGCTGAAACACACACCTTTCTCCCTCTCCTCCATATTTTTTTCTTCTTCTATTCTTTCTTCTTTTGCTCGAGGGCGAGCAACATTCTAAGTTTGGTGTGGTAAAAGCATAGGTTTTTTGTTTTTCCATAACCATTGATGGCACCTAAGGCCGGAAAAACCTCTAGAAAGAGGAAAGGGAAGGAAAAAGCTTCCACCTCCGAGTCATGGGAGATGGAGAGATTCATCTCAAGGGTCCATAGCTCAGTAGTAGAGCATTTGACTGCACATCAAGAGAGCTCACTCATGGATCTCAACAAGAGCATGAGGAATTCCCTCATCAAGAAATCCCTGAGATGCCTCAAGGGATACATTTTCCTCCACACAACTATTGGGAGCAACTAAGGATAGAGCACCAAAATCACTAGGGATCAAGCAACAGAGGCAAGGAAGAGACATAGAGGAGCTCAAGAACACCATTGGTCCTTCAAGAAGAAAGCGCCACCATCACTAAGGTGGACTCATTCCTTAACTTCCTTGTTCTCATTTCTCTATTTTTCGATTTTTGAGCTTTATGTTTGTCTATGTTTGTGTCTTTATTACATGATCATTAGTGTCTAGTGTCTATGTCCTAAGGCTATGAATAATTCCATGAATCCTTCACCTTTCTTAAATAAAAAATGTGTTTAAAATAAAAGAACAAGAAGTACATAAGTTTCAAATTCATCCTTGAAATTAGTTTAATTATATTGATGTGGTGACAATACTTTTTGATTTCTGAATGAATGCTTGAACAATGCATATTTTTTATCTTGTTGTTTACGAATATTAAACTTGTTGGCTTTTGAAAGAATGATGAAAAAGAGAAATGTTATTGATGATCTGAAAAATCATAAAATTGATTCTTGAAGCAAGAAAAAGCAGTGAATAAAAAGCTTTTGAAAAAAAATGGCAAAAAAAATAATAATAAAAAGAAAAAGCAAGCAGAAAAAGCCAATAGCCCTTAAAACCAAAAGGCAAGGGTAAAAAGGATCCAAGGCTTTGAGCATCAATGGATAGGAGGGCCCAAAGAAATAAATCCAGGCCTAAGCGGCTAAATCAAGTTGTCCCTAACCATGTGCTTGTGTCATGAAGGTCCAAGTGAAAAGCTTGAGACTGAGTGGTTAAAGTCGTGATCCAAAGCAAAAGAGTGTGCTTAAGAACCCTGGACACCTCTAATTGGGGACTTTAGCAAAGCTAAGTCACAATCTGAAAAGGTTCACCCAGTTATGTGTCTGTGGCATTTATGTATCCGGTGGTAATGCTGGAAAACAAAGTGCTTAGGGCCACGGCCAAGACTCATAAAGTAGCTGTGTTCAAGAATCAACATACTAAACTAGGAGAATCAATAACTCTATCTAAATTCTGAGTTTCTATAGATGCCAATCATTCTAAACTTCAAAGGATAAAGTGAGATGCCAAAACTGTTCAGAAGCAAAAAGCTACAAGTCCCGCTCATCTAATTAGAACTAATATTCATTGATGTTTTAGGATTTATAGTATATTCTCTTCTTTTTATCCTATTTGATTTTCATTTGCTTGGGGACAAGCAACAATTTAAGTTTGGTGTTGTGATGAGCGGATAATTTATACGCTTTTTGGCATTGTTTTTAGGTAGTTTTTAGTAGGATCTAGCTTCTTTTAGGGATGTTTTTATTAGTTTTTATGCAAAATTCACATTTCTGGACTATACTATGAGTTTGTGTATTTTTCTATGATTTTAGGTATTTTCTGGCTGAAATTGAGGGACCTGAGCAAAAATTTGATAGGAGGCTGACAAAGGACTGCTGATGCTGTTGCATTCTGACCGCCCCGCACTCGAAATAGATTTTCTAGAGCTACAGAACTCTATATGGCAGGCTCTCAACTGCGTTGGAAAGTAGACATCCAGGGCTTTCCAGCAATATATAATAGTTCATACTTTATTCAAGTTTAGACGATGCAAACTTGCGTTAAACGCCAGCTCCATGCTACATTCTGGAGTAAAACGCCAGAAACACGTCACAAACCAGAGTTAAACGCCAAAAACACGTTACAACTTGGCGTTTAACTCCAAGAGAAGCCTCTGCACGTGTAAAGCTCAAGCTCAGCCCAAGCACACATCAAAGTGGGCCCCAGAAGTGGATTTCTGTACTTAGACTTATTTCTGTAAACCCTAGTAACTAGTTTAGTATAAATAGAACTTTTTACTATTGTATTTGCATCTTTTGATCATATTTTGATCTCTTGATCATATTTTGGGGGCTGGCCATTTAGCCATGCCTAGACCACCATCACTTATGTATTTTCAACGGTGGAATTTCTACAAACCATAGATTAAGGTGTAGAGCTCTGCTGTACCTCGAGAATTAATGCAAAGTACTACTGTTTTTCTATTCAAGTCTCGTTTATTTCTATTCTAAGATATCCATTCGTGCCTAAGAACCTGATGAATATGAAGATTATGTGACACTCATCATCATTCTCACCTATGAACGCGTGCCTGACAACCACTTACGTTCTACAAGTAAACAAGCTAGAATGAGTATCTCTTGGGTTCCTTAACCAGAATCTTTGTGGTATAAGCTAGAATCCATTGGCAGCATTCTTGAGAATCCGAAAAGTCTAAACCTTGTCTGTGGTATTCCGAGTAAGATTCAGGGATTGAATGACTGTGACGAGCTTCAAACTCGCGAGTGTTGGGCGTAGTGACAGACGCAAAAGGATCAATGGATCCTATTCCAGCATGATCGAGAACCGACAGATGATTAGCCGTGCTGTGACAGAGCACCTGGACCATTTTCACTGAGAGGACGGACGGTAGCCATTGACAACGGTGATCCCTCAACATACAGCTTGCAATGGAAAGGAATATGCACGATTGGATGGAGACAGCCAGAAAGCAGACCTTTAAAGAGCCATACAGCACCTTCATATGCTTATCTGAAATTCCCACCAATGAGTTACATAAGTATCTTTATCTTTATTTCATGCTTTATTTATCTTTATATTCAAAAACCATTATAACCATTTGAATCCGCCTGACTGAGATTTACAAGGTGACCATAGCTTGCTCCATACCAACAGTCTCCGTGGGATCGACCTTACTCACGTAAGGTTTATTACTTGGACGACCCAGTGCACTTGCTAGTTAGTGATGCGAGGTTGTGAAGAAAGTGCTAAGATTATAAACGCGCATACCAAGTTGAGTACCATTGTTAGAGATCACAATTTCGTGCACCAAGTTTTTGGCGCCGTTGCCGGGGATTGTTGAGTTTGGACAACTGACGGTTCATCTTGTTGCTCAGATTAGGTAATTTTCTTTTCAAAAAGTTTTCAAAAATCTTTCAAAAAATTTTCTTTGTTTTCGTTTTCCGAAAAAGTAATTTAAAAAAAAACCAAAAAAATTAATAAAATCATAAAAACCAAAAATATTTTGTGTTTCTTGTTTGAGTCTAGAGTCAATTTTTAAGTTTGGTGTCAATTGCATCTTTTTAATTTTTCTAAGAATTTTCGAAAAATTCATGCATGGTGTTCTTCATGATCTTCAAGTTGTTCTTGATAAGTCTTCTTGTTTGATCTTCATATTTTCTTGTTTTGTGTCTTTTGTTGTTTTTCATATGCATTCTTGCATTCATAGTGTCTAAACATGAAAAATTTATAAGTTTGGTGTCTTGCATGTTTTCTTTTCTTGAAAATTTTTCAAAAATAAGTTCTTGATGTTCATCATGACCCTCAAATTGTTCTTGGTGTTCATCTTGATATTCATAGTGTTGTTGCATGCATTATGTGTTTTGATTCATAATTTTCATGTTTTAGTCATTTAGTTATTTTCTCTCTCCTCACTAAAAATTCAAAAAATAAAAAATATATCTTTCCCTTAATTCTCTCATAAATTTCGAAATCTTTGGGTTGAATTAGTCAAAATTTTTTAGAATAAGTTGTTTCTTGTTAATCAAGTCAAGATTTCAATTTTTAAAAATCTTATCTTGTCAAAACTTTTTCAAAAATCAAATCTTTTTCATTCTTCTTTTATATTTTCGAAAATTTCTTTTAAATTGATTTTCAAAATCTTTTTCTTAAATTTATTTCATAATTTTCAAAAACTTTACTAATAATTAATGTGATTGATTCAAAAATTTGAAGTTTGTTACTTTCTTGTTAAGAAAGGTTCAATCTTTAAATTCTAGAATCATATCTTTTAGTTTCCTGTTAGTCAAGTAATCGATTTTAATTTTAAAAATCAAATCTTTTTCAAAATTAATTTCAAAATCTTTTATAACTTTTTATCTTTCTAAAATTGGTTTTCAAATCTTTTTCAACTAACTAATTGACTTTTGGTTTGTTTCTTATCTTTTTCAATACCACCTAACTACTTTTCTCTCTCTAATTTTTGAAAATCCCTCACCCCTTTTTCAAAATTCTTTTTAATTAACTAATTGTTTCAAATTTTAATTTTAATTTTATTTCTTCTCTTAATTTTCGAATTTTAACTAATAATTAAAATAAAAACAAAAATATTTTTTTTCTCTTTTAGTTAATATTCGAATTCCCTCTCTCTCTCTCTCTCTCTCATCTTTTTCTATTTATTTATTCATTTGCTAATACTTCTATTCATCTTAAAATTCGAACCCCCTCTTCCTCTCTGTGTTCAAATTCTCCTATTCTCCTTCTCCTATTCTTATCTTCTTCTACTCACATAAAGGAATCTCTATACTATGACATAGAAGATTCCATACTTTCTTTGTTTTCTTCTCTCTCATATGAGCAGTGATTTGTGGAAAACGATCCAACACAAAACTCACCGGCAAGTGTACCGGGTCGCATCAAGTAATAAAACTCACGGGAGTGAGGTCGATCCCACAGGGATTGAAGGATTGAGCAATTTTAGTTCAGTGGTTGATTTAGTCAAGCGAATCAAGTATTGGTTGAGTGATTTTGTATCCAACAGTAAGTAAATGACAGAAAATGTAAAGGGGAAGGGAAGAATTGCAGAAATTAAAGAAAACTGAAAGTAAAAGAGCTGAATCTTAAAGAACAAGAAATTAAATGACTGAAACTTAAAGTGCAAGAAATGTAAATTGCAGTAACTTAAAGTGCAAGAAATATAAATTGCAGTAATGAAAAGGGATTTGAGGACTGGGATTTCAGGATTCAAGCGAGGGAAATTAAATTGCAACAATTATCAAAGCAAGAGATGATTTGAGTTCTGTTAGATATTAAACAGAAAGGGAAATTAAATTGCAGCAGGGGTTCACAGAAGAACCAAAAGGAAAATGGGATCTCAGGACTCCAGAGACTAGATAGCAAAGTCTAGATCTCAATTGCCTTCCCAGATCCAAATTCACAGAGCAATTAACAAGAAATTAAAGAGGAAGCAGTAAAGGAAATTGGATTCAACTTAATTATGCAGTGAGGTAATCAAAGATATATTAAATGGAGATTGAGACAGAAATTCCTTAATTCTTCACATCCAAGATTCAAACAAGAAAAGAAAAAATGCTCAAGCAAGAACGAGGAAGAAGAGAGATCAATTCTCCTCCCTAATTCTCTCAAATCTCAGTTCAAAGCTCTCAGAGAAAATGAAGTTTCAAAATGTAAAAATTCAAAAATCAAAAGAAGCTCTCTAATTACATCAAACTATCTCCTATTTATACACTTTCTATTCTTGGATTTTAGAATTTGGATGGGCTTTTGATTTGGTGAAGAAATGAATTTAATTGGATTTTTAATCCAATTTTTAGCCCATGAGAAAGTGGCTTCCAGGAGGCTGCCCTGCCCTTGTGGAGGGAAGAGTAGGAAATGGTGCGTTACGTGCGTGCTTGGTGTGTGTGATGCATCAGGATGCTGCCCTGCCCTTGTGGAGGGCAGGGCAGAGTTGCCATGGTGCGCCAAGTGCTGCCCGTGCGCGCTGCTGCTGGCCGAGACTCCCTTGGTGCGTGCCAATCTTGTGCGCTGGCCATGCACCACAAAAAGCTGCCCTGCCCTTGTGGAGGGCAGGGCAATGTTGCCAATGGTGAAGTTCCAAGTTTGAAACTTGGTGGAGGCACACGCTGCTTCTTTTTCTTTGGTTTTCTTGGCACCAAAGTCACGCCTAGTTCCTTACTTCCTCATGGTGCCATGTTCGATCCTGGGAGATTGAAAGCAAGCCAATTTTTGCTTGTTTTCATTGTGCTTGAGCGCTACTCCTTTCCTCTTTGTCCTTGGGTTCGAAACCCATAGGAAGCATTATGAAGCAATTTCTTTTGAATTGTTCTTGGATGAAGCCCGATATTGCTCTTGAGGAGGGCAGGGCAGAGTTTTTGCTTCCTTTAGTCCTTGGCATCAAATTGTGCTCCGCCCTTGTTGTGGGCAGGGCAATGTTGCTTTTCAAGGCTTGGCTCAATATGTTGCTCTCCTGGAGGGCAGTGTGCTCTTGTGGAGGGCAATGTTTGCCTCCTCCTTCTTTGTTGCACCACACTTCTCATTTCTTGGCCACACTTCTTTAAGCCACGTTTTTCTTCTTTTCTTCTTTCTTCACCTACAAGAAACCAAAACAACCAATCAAAGTATCTCTAAATTCATAAGGTTTATAATTCATTAAAATCAATTAATTTTAGCTCAAACCTCATGATTTAGCATCAATTTAATGGTGGTTGTTTGATTTAAAGAAGTTATGCATTTTCATTCCAAATTGCTTACTTAGGATGCAAGAAAGTGCATAAAGACTAGTAAAATAAGTGAAATTAGCTTGAAAAATGGGTATATGATGACCTGTCATCACAACACCAAACTTGATTCTTGCTTGTCCCCAAGCAAGCATCAAAACTAAGCGAAGATGAAATGAACAAGAAAAGAAAACATATCCTTATTAGGCATATAGCAGAATTTGATTCATGGAGTTTTTATGCAGAGAATGACAACTCAAGTTATTGTTTGCTGTTACATAATATACATTTTTCCTCAAAGGCTTACTAAACTTGCTGTTATAAGGTTTATTCTTTCTTTGCTCCCTTGCTAACTTTTCTTTTCTCATGTTGCTTAACAAGCTTATTATTTTTTTTGGAGGCTTGGTGTCTAATGTTGCAGTAGTAACCTTTGGCTTTATTTTTTACTCAACATCTTTCCACCACAGACACATGGCTCACTATTTCTTCCTAGGATCATTGATGCCCAGCATCTCTTTGGATAACTAAATGTTCTGTATCTAGGTTGCTCTTTATTGTGGACTTTCAATTGGCCATCCCAAATCAGTTGATCTAAGTGACCGGGTTTTGAAATACCCCTCAGAATTTACTTATCCAAGCATATCCTAGTACAAGAACACCACAGGCATGTGTCCTAGGGTCCAAGCTATTGGTGTCCAGCCTTTATTCTTTGTTTTTCTTGCCACATTGGCTTTTTCTTCTTTCCTTTCTTTCTGTTTTATTTTTGTTCTCAAGGACTTTTTTCTTTACTGATAAGAACCTTTATAACAGCAAGCTAGCTCACACTTCGATGAAAATGACATTATGCAGCAATTATTTTATGAGTTATGCATTTAATCAAACACATACACCACCATTAACTTCCATTCTAACTTATGCAACATTGGATGTTCACTTTCCAATTCAAACAATTCTCTTTTATTCAAGCATATAGGAAACAAAACAAAATTCAGCTAGGTGATGGATGACAAGCATTATGCAGATCAGCATACTTAATCAAACAACTTCACTTGCAACTAGATAAACACTTTAGCAGGATATAAAATGGTTCCCATGTTCAAAATAATTCACAGCAGCAAGGATTAAGTTTAGATACAACCTTTGAAATTGCAGCCCTTTGATTCTTCCTTCTGTTGTGTTTTCTTTGAGCTAAGATGCACAATATCTTCAATTGTTGACTCATGTCCTGCATAATTCTCAAAGTTGCTTGCTTCTCAAGCCCTTAATTACATGGTTAGTATGCATAAATTGAGTGTGGCTCTTAGATTTATTTTGGTGTTGGAGACACCAAACTTAATTGCTTGCCACTGCCTCTGATGCAACATGTTAACCATATTTGAAACCTTGTATCCTTGCTAAAGGTTATGGGATTGAAGCTAGAAAGCAGTTAAATAGTTGGATAATTTGTTTGATTGCTTGGGGCTAGTGTTATGCAAGAGGTAAGAATGTGCTTTTAAATGAGATTTTTGGTGAAACACCAAACTTAGAATCTTTCATTCTCCCTTGAGTTGTTTTGGTGTGCAACACCAAACTTAGCTCCTTGCAATGCATACCAATTATTCAACATCTTTATTGAAAAAGCTATGAAACGAAAACTACCTCAGGTTGGGTTGCCTCCCAACAAGCGCTTCTTTATTATCACTAGCTTGACATCTTCTATTTTTTACTTCAAGAAGGATTTAGATTCTGAACCTCTTTTTCCTTGTCCCATTGTCCTCCTAGGTATAGCTTTGCTCTGTGACCATTTGCTGTGAATCGACTCTTTGTTGCTTCGTCTAGCAATTCAATACTCCCATAAGGAAAGACCTTAGTTACCAAATATGGACCAGTCCACTTAGATTTAAGCTTGCCAGGGAATATTTTGAGTCGTGAGTTGTACAAGAGTACTTGTTGCCCAGGTTTGAATTCTTTCTTCAAGATCTTCCTGTCATGCCACCTCTTGGCTTTTTCCTTGTATATCTTGGTATTTTCATAGGCTTCGAGCCTAAATTCATCCAGCTCATTTGACTGCAACAACCTTTTCTCCCCTGCTGCTTCAGAGTCAAGGTTTAGGAGTTTAGTAGCCCAAAAGGCTTTGTGTTCAAGCTCTACAGGGAGGTGACAAGATTTGCCATATAATAGCTGAAATGGTGATTTCCCAATGGGAGTTTTGAAAGCTGTCCTGTATGCCCAGAGTGCATCTTCCAACTTCCTAGCCCAATCCTTTCTTGTGCTTCCTACTGTTTTCTCTAGGATTTTTTTCAATTCTCTGTTTGCTAATTCAGCCTGCCCATTAGTCTGAGGGTGATATGGTGTGGCTACTTTATGAATAACTCCATATTTATGAAGAAGTTTCTCCATTTGTTTGTTACAAAAATGACCTCCACCATCACTAATAAGACCCTTGGGTACCCCATATCTAGTAAAAATGTGCTTCTTGAGGAATTGAAGCATAATTTGTGCATCACAAGTAGTTGTGGCTATGGCTTCCACCCACTTTGAAACATACTCCACTGCTACCAAGATATATCTGAAGGAATAGGAGGGGGGAAAGGGTCCCATGAAATCAATGCCCCATAGATCAAATAACTCTAATTCCAAAATGAAATTCTGCGGCATCTCATTCCTTCTTGTCAATCCTCCTGCTCTCTGGCATTCATTACATTGGTGGACAAACTCTCTGGCATCTTTGAAGATAGTCAGCCAATAGAACCCACTTTGCAATATCTTTGCAGCTGTTCTTTCTGGACCAAAGTGTCCACCATAAGTTGAGCCATGGCAATGCCATAATATATCTCTTATTTCACTCTCAGGGACACATCTTCTAATTACTTCATCAGAACATCTCTTGAACAGAAAAGGTTCATCCCACAAGAACTTCCTTGCTTCATTGATTAGCTTCTTCACTTGTTGCTTAGAGAATTCTTGAGGTATCTTTCTCCCCACTTTGTAGTTTGCTATGTCAGCAAACCATGGTGTTTGTTGAACCAGCAATAGGTGTTCATCTGGGAAGCTTTCATTCACAGGTTGTGAGGCTTCTTGAATTGTTTCTTGTGGCAGCCTTGACAAATGATCAGCAACTCGGTTTTCAGTGCCTTTCCTGTCCCTTACCTCAATGTCAAACTCCTGTAGGAGTAGTATCCACCTGATAAGTCTTGGTTTAGCATCCTGCTTTGACATCAAATACTTGAGGGCAGCATGATCAGTATAAACCACAATTTTAGATCCTATCAAGTATGATCTGAACTTATCAAATGCATAAACTACAGCTAACAATTCCTTCTCTGTTGTGGTGTAATTTTTTTGAGCCTCATTCAACACTTTACTTGCATAATATATGACATGATGCAAGTTTCCCTTCTTTTGTCCAAGTACAGCACCAATTGCAATATCACTTGCATCACACATGAGTTCAAAGGGTAGTTTCCAATCCGGAGGTGTGATAATTGGTGCTGTTGTGAGTTTGTGTTTTAAAGTTTCAAAGGCATGCTGGCAATTTTCGTCAAAAACAAAAGGATTATCAATCATTAACAGATTACTCAAAGGTTTGGCTATTTTAGAAAAATCCTTGATAAACCTTCTATAAAATCCTGCATGCCCCAAGAAACTTCTAACAGATTTCACATTAGTTGGTGGAGGGAGCTTTTCTATAATTTCCACCTTTGCCTTGTCAACCTCTATCCCTTTTCTTGAAACTTTATGACCAAGAACAATCCCCTCAGGTACCATGAAATGGCACTTTTCCCAGTTTAAAACTAAATTAGTTTCTTGGCACCGTTTCAAGACAAGAGTTAGATGTTTCATGCAAGTATTGAAATTGTCACCAAAAACAGAAAAGTCGTCCATGAAAACCTCTAAAAACTTTTCGACCATATCTGAAAAAATGGAGAGCATACACCTTTGAAAAGTGGCTGGGGTATTGCATAGTCCAAATGGCATTCTTCTATAAGCGAAAACTCCAACTGGACATGTGAATGAAGTCTTTTCTTGGTCCTTTGGATCTACCACTATCTGATTATACCCAGAATAGCCATCCAGGAAGCAATAGTAAGCATGGCCGGCCAATCTTTCAAGCATCTGATCAATGAAAGGAAGTGGGAAATGATCTTTGCGTATGGCATCATTCAGCCTCCTATAGTCAATACACATCCTCCATCCTATCACAGTTCTTGTGGGAATGAGTTCATTTTTCTCATTAATAATGACTGTCATTCCACCCTTCTTTGGTACCACTTGGACTGGGCTTATCCATGAGCTATCAGAGATAGGATATATTATCCCTGCATTCCACAATTTCATTACTTCTTTGATGTTGAACTACTGCTTTGGAGTTGTCCTCCAAGAGGATTTTATGCATACACACTGCAGGGCTAATGCCTTTTAGATCATCAATGGTCCATCCTAAAGCATCCTTGTGAGCTCTGAGTACATCAAGGAGCTCTCCTTCTTCTTTCTTTGTCAGGGATGAATTGATGATCACTGGTTAACTCTCTGATGTGCCAAGGAATGCATATTTGAGATGGGTGGGTAATGGCTTCAGTTCTTGCTTTTGCACTTCTTCCTTCTTGCTTGGTTTCACCTCCTTGTCAATAGAAATTTCAGCCGCGTGTTCCTCTACTGTCTCTTGATTGATTTCTTCTTCTTGCTCATGCTGATAAGTGTCTAACATTTCTTCCACCAGGCTCTCTATCATATCCACCCTCAGGTAATCTTCTTGCTCAGGAGGGTGTTGCATTGACTTGAAGACATTTATGATCATTTGCTCATTGTGTACTCTGAAGATCATTTCTCCTTTTTCCACATCTATAATGGCTCTTGCAGTCGCTAGAAATGGTCTTCCCAAGATGATTGAATTGTTTCCTTCCTCGTCGGTGTCCAAGATCACAAAATCCACAGGGAAGATAAACTTCCCAACCTTCACTAACAGATTTTCCACAATTCCATTAGGTGTCTTGATTGATTTGTCGGCCATGACTAGTGACATCCTGGTGGGTTTGAGTTCTTCTATAGCAAGCTTCCTCATCATGGACAGGGGCATTAAGTTGATACTAGCTCCAAGATCACAGAGAGCTTTGTCCAAGGTTAATTTGCCTATAGTGCATGATACCACAAAACTCCCTGGATCTTTAAGTTTTGGTGGAATTCCTTTTTGGAGCACCACGCTACATTCCTCACTGAGCATTACCGTCTCCTTCTCATTCCAGTCTCTTTTCTTGTTGATGAGCTCCTTTAAGAACTTGGCATATAGAGGCATTTGCTCCAATGCCTCAGCCAAAGGTATATTGATTTCCAGCTTCTTGAAAGTCTCAAGGAATTTGTGGAAATGTTGATCCTTTGCTTCTTTTTGGAATCTCTGTGGATAGGGTAGTGAAGGTGTAAGACTCTTCTCCACTTGCTGCTGTTTTGGATTTGGTTCTTCCATGATCTGCTTTCCCTTCTTTAAATTCTGAGGTTGGTTGTCCTCTTCTGTGAGCTTTTCTGCGTCATTCTTGTTTGTTATGTCCTTGTTATTAGCTCTATCTTTCTCTGTTGGTTCTGTGTCATTCTCCATAAGTTTCTTGGTTGCTCCTTGGTTGCCATCCACCAATGTCTTTCCACTCCTTAATTGTACGGTTTTGCATTCTTCTTTTGGATTAGGAATGGTATCACTTGGTAGTGAGCTTGAAGGTCTCTCTATAGAAATCTGCTTGCAGATTTGTCCAATCTGCCTTTCTAGGCTCTTCATGGAAGCTTCTTGGTTCTTTGTTGTCAATTCTTGGTTCTTCATCATTTTCTCCATGAGCAGCTCTAGATTAGTAATCCTATGAGAGTCTTGTGAGATTGGTTGGTTTTGGGGTGTTGATGGATGATGGTAGGTGTTTTGGTTAGTTAGTTGGTTATTGGGTGGATAATGGTTAGAGTTGGGGTAATTATTTTGTGGTTTTCTGTATATGTTTTGGTTAGTGTTTGGCTGGTTGTTGTGGTTTGTGCTTTTCCAATTGTTTTGATTTGAGTTCATTTGCCATGGCTGCTGAGTTTGATTGTGGTTGTCTCCCCATCTGACGTTGGGATGATTTTTCCAAGAGGGATTGTAAGTATCACCATAGACTTCATTTGTTCCAGGATTTTGGTTGTGCATGTATTGGACTTGCTCTTGCTGTTGCTCCTCTTGAATTTCTTCATTTTGCCCCCAAGTAGTTGATGGTTGGCTTGTGGCACTCACTGATGCAACTTGAAGGCTATCAATTCTCTTGGCCATTTGCTCAAATTGTTGCTGAATCTGTTGCTGCATCATTTTATTCTGAGCTAGGATTGAATCCACTCCTTCCAACTCCATTACTCCTCTCCTTTGTGATGGTTGGCATTGCCTTTGGTGAGCAAAGAAATATTGGTTGTTAGCCACTATATCAATGAGGTTTTGAGCTTCCTCTATAGTTTTCATGAGTTGTAATGAGCCTCCAGCTGAATGATCAAGTGCTTCTTGAGCTTTCAGAGTAAGTCCTTCATAGAAGTTCTGTAGCTTGTCCCACTCAGTAAACATTTTTGGTGGACATTTCCTTAGCAGAGCCTTATATCTTTCCCATGCCTCATATAAATTTTCAACATCCATTTGAGTGAATGTCTGCACCTCAGTCTTCAATCTTATGATCCTTTGAGGGGGATAAAATTTGGCAAGAAACTTGCTCACCAAATCATCCCAAGTGTTGATGCTTTCCTTTGGAAATGTTTCTAGCCATTGAGTGGCTTTATCCCTGAGAGAGAATGGAAAGAGCAGTAACTTGTAACTGTCAGGAGGCACACCATTGGTTTTGACAGTGTCACAAATCCTCAAGAAGGTAGATAGATGTTGATTCGGGTCCTCCAATGGCCCTCCTCCAAAAGAGCAGTTGTTTTGGACCAATGTGATGAGTTATGGCTTTAGTTCAAAGTTGTTTGCATTGACAATAGGGGTAAGAATGCTACTCCCACAATGTCTAGCATTTACAAATGTGTAGGAAGCCAGTACTCTTCTTTGTTGTGGGTTATTGTTGGCCCCTCCTTTTGGTTAATTGGGATTTGATGGATCTCCTTCCATTTCTTGGAATTCCTCCTCGTATTCTTCCTCTCCAATAACGTTCTTCCCTCTTTCAGCTCTTCTTATTCTTCGAAGAGTTCTTTGGTCAATTTCAGAGAGAATAGGGGAAGCTCTTCCTGTACCTGACATACAAACACACAATAAGAAACACACAGATGCAGAAAACCAGTGAAACTTCAATCTATTGCTAGAATGGAGTTTTAGTTAGTTTAAGCAAAAATTCAAACAGTTAGTGTGTTAGTTAAAAATAAAGAAAAAGTGCTTGATCTAGATCTCCACTTCACTTAATCATTGTCAATCTATTTCAATCCCCGGCAACGGCACCAAAAACTTGATGTGTGGAAAACGATCCAACACAAAACTCACCGGCAAGTGTACCGGGTCGCATCAAGTAATAAAACTCACGGGAGTGAGGTCGATCCCACAGGGATTGAAGGATTGAGCAATTTTAGTTCAGTGGTTGATTTAGTCAAGCGAATCAAGTATTGGTTAAGTGATTTTGTATCCAACAGTAAGTAAATGACAGAAAATGTAAAGGGGAAGGGAAGAATGGCAGAAATTAAAGAAAACTGAAAGTAAAAGAGCTGAATCTTAAAGAAAAAGAAATTAAAAGACTAAAACTTAAAGTGCAAGAAATGTAAATTGCAGTAACTTAAAGAGCAAGAAATATAAATTGCAGTAATGAAAAGGGATTTGAGGACTGGGATTTCAGGATTCAAGCGAGGGAAATTAAATTGCAACAATTATCAAAGCATGAGATGATTTGAGTTCTGTTAGATATTAAACAGAAAGGGAAATTAAATTGCAGCAGGGGTTCACAGAAGAACCAAAAGGAAAATGGGATCTCAGGACTGCAGAGACTAGATAGCAAAGTCTAGATCTCAATTGCCTTCCCAGATCCAAATTCACAGAGCAATTAACAAGAAGTTAAAGAGGAAGCAGTAAAGGAAATTGGATTCAACTTAATTATGCAGTGAGGTAATCAAAGATATCTTAAATGGAGATTGAGACAGAAATTCCTCAATTCTTCACATCCAATATTCAAACAAGAAAAGTAAAAATGCTCAAGCAAGAACGAGGAAGAAGAGAGATCAATTCTCCTCCTTAATTCTCTCAAATCTCAGTTCAAAGCTCTAAGAGAAAATGAAGTTTCAAAATGTAAAAATTCAAAAATCAAAAGAAGCTCTCTAATTACATCAAACTATCTCCTATTTATACACTTTCTATTCTTGGATTTTGGAATTTGGATGGGCTTTTGATTTGGTGAAGAAATGAATTTAATTGGATTTTTAATCCAATTTTTAGCCCATGAGAAAGTGGCTTCCAGGAGGCTGCCCTGCCCTTGTGGAGGGCAGAGCAGGAAATGGTGCGTGCGGCTCATTGCGTGCGTGCTTGGTGTGTGTGATGCATCAGGATGCTGCCCTGCCCTTGTGGAGGGCAGGGCAGAGTTGCCATGGTGCGCCAAGTGCTGCCCGTGCGCGCTGCTGCTGGCCGAGACTCCCTTGGTGCATGCCAATCTTGCGCGCTGGCCATGCACCACAAAAAGCTGCCCTGCCCTTGTGGAGGGCAAGGCAATGTTGCCAATGGTGAAGTTCGAAGTTCGAAACTTGGTGGAGGCACACGCTGCTTCTTTTTCTTTGGTTTTCTTGGCACCAAAGTCACGCCTAGTTCCTTACTTCCTCATGGTGCCGTGTTTGATCCTGGGAGATTGAAAGCAAGCCAATTTTTGCTTGTTTTCATTGTGCTTGAGCGCTACTCCTTTCCTCTTTGTCCTTGGGTTCGAAACCCATAGGAAGCATTATGAAGCAATTTCTTTTGAATTGTTCTTGGATGAAGCCCGATATTGCTCTTGAGGAGGGCAGGGCAGGGCAGAGTTTTTGCTTCCTTTAGTCCTTGGCATCAAATTGTGCTCCGCCCTTGTTGTGGGCAGGGCAATGTTGCTTTTCAAGACTTAGCTCAATATGTTGCTCTCCTGGAGGGCAGTGTGCTCTTGTGGAGGGCAATGTTTGCCTCCTCCTTCTTTGTTGCACCACACTTCTCATTTCTTGGCCACACTTCTTTAAGCCACATTTTTCTTCTTTCGTTCTTTCTTCACCTACAAGAAACCAAAACAACCAATCAAAGTATCTCTAAATTCATAAGGTTTATAATTCATTAAAAATCAATTAATTTTAGCTCAAACCTCATGATTTAGCATCAATTTAATGGTGGTTATTTGATTTAAAGAAGTTATGCATTTTCATTCCAAATTGCTTACTTAGGATGCAAGAAAGTGCATAAAGACTAGTAAAACAAGTGAAATTAGCTTGAAAAATGGGTATATGATGACCTGTCATCAAGCAGGAACAAGGAAAAAGGCATTCTTGTTGAAGCTGATCCTGAACCTGAAAGGACCTTGAAGAGGAAGCTAAGAGCAGCTAAAGCACAACACTCTGAAGAGGACCCAACTAAAATTTTCGAACAGGAAAAAGATATGGCATCCGAACCCAACAACAATGCAAGGAAGATGCTTGGTGACTTTACTGCACCAAATTCCAACTTACATGGAAGAAACATCTCAATTCCTGCCATTGGAGCAAACAACTTTGAGCTAAAGCCTCAATTAGTTTCTCTAATGCAACAGAATTGCAAGTTTTATCGACCCTGAGTCGCTCAGGTATTACTTGGGTGACCGAGTGTACTTGCTGGTATAGCTGTATGAAAATGTAGGGATTCGTGCACCAGGCTGTTGTGTCACCGCGGGAGGAGGAGGGCTCGCCAAAAAGTTGCTATCTTTCTCCTGTTCTACTTCACCGTAGCGAAATCCTCTACCCCCTGTTTGTTGGAGCTACTACTATCCATCACTACCTTCTACCTTGCTTTCACATGGGCTAATGCTAGATGATAATGGAGGGTGAAGCTGCTGTGTTAATGATACAGTCCATCCAGCCATTGTTATCACAATCCTATCCCAGATTTCTTCTGATTTTGACAGTTTGAGGTAGGGGGCTTCATTTTAAAATCAAAAGTTTTGATTTAAGAATGCATATAAATCTTATTGAATAATTGAAAATATATTATAATAATTTAGAATGATTAATTGATGAGTTTGATTTGGATTGTGACTAAAATAGTGATTGATTTGAATGTAGTTATGTATGGTAGTTGATTGGATGATTTTTATGATATAGCTTGTTATAACTGTGAGGATAGTTTAATGGCTGGGCTAATTTTCTGAGTTGTGATTTATTGATTATGACTGTGGCTGTGAATTGTGACTACTTTTGAGGTCATTATGATAATGATCATTGGTTTGATTATTTTATTGGATCTTGATGAATTGGATTGGTTGTGAATACGTTATGTTTATGCTTTGGTTAAAATGATGTATGAATTGAGAATTGCTTAGTGAACATTAATCTTGCTTGTTCGCAGTATATTGATTGTTGAATTGATTTCTGATAAGCTAAGTTTGAAATTGTAAATTGTAAAAAGATCATAGATCGACTGTTAAACTAATTTCATGAAATCGAATTTGTAAACTAATGCAGTAACTTTAAGAGTATAAAAATAATTTTGTAATAATAAAAAGTTATATGGAGCCAAATTTTGGGTGAACATAAGAGTTGACTTTAGGAGAACTAGGATTTTATGAATAACATATTTTTGTAAGTGTGTTTTGATGTCAATGCTGCTAAAAGTTTGGTTAACCTGGATGGTAATATATTTAAGTATTTGGAAATAAAAATCTATTAGTCTTTTGGTTAAAAATAATTTATGAATTGATGAGATTGGGGTTTGATTATTAAATTAGTTTCTTAAAAAAATTGGTTTCTTGACTAAAGTAGTAATTTTGAGGGTTTACAAGTAATTTTATAATAACTAAGGAGATTAAGAAAATTTAAATGATTAATTGAGAACCTTTTGTTTGATAATTATTGAGAAAAGGTTGATGAATTGATGAAATTGAGGGAACCCTTAACGGGTTGTTAAGTCCATTTTTAGGGGAGTTCGGTGCATGAAATTGACTCCGTAATATCCGCACAGATAGACCGACAAGTGCACTGGGTCATCCAAGTAATACCTTAGGTTAGTGAACAAGCAATGGATATCTTGTAAATGTTAGTCAGGCGGATAGAAAATATAGTTGTTGTGAAAAATGCATAATAACAGGATAAAGATAGAATTACTTAATTGGTGTGAAATCAATAATAATAGAATGGTTGAGGCTTCAGAGATGCTTCCCCTTTCTGGATTAACTCTTCTCATTGTCTACTTCAACTTCTGATGATTCATTCCATGGCAGGCTGTAAGTGACTAATGCCAGGTTAGTGGTCATTAATCTCCTTGATGCACTACTATTTTGTGGAACATCTTGTGCTTAATTTGGGTGGTTTTTATCTACTTTTCCCACATTTATTCAATGAAATAGCATGGTTTCAAGATTATCTCCTAATTCGTGCTAAAGTGTGAAAACATGCTTTTTTAGCCCTTAATTGCTAATTTTGATTCACCTTTGATTCCGCTAGATGCCTTGATGTGTTTGTTAGTGAATTCAGATTGGAAAGACTAGGAATGGATCAAAGGGAGTGGAGAACACATGGAAAAACAAGGATTTGGGATGCTGAGGTCGACGCGCACGCGTGGAAGGTGACGTCGCAAGGCGATGCATACGTGTGACATACGCGTACGCATGGATGAGAAATGCCAAACGACGTGTACGCATGACCCATGTGTACGCGTCAGTGTTCGCACGTGACCTCATTAAAGTGAATACGCTGGGGGTGATTTCTCGGCTTCCCAGGCCCAATTCCAACTCACTTTTGATGCTATTTAAACCAAAGATTCAAGGGGAATCAACATATTTAGTCATAGTTTAGTTTAGTTAATGCTTTAGTTAGTTTCTAGAGAGAGAAGCTCTCTCTTTTCTCTAGAATTAGGATTAAGTTTAGATCTAGATCTACTTCTTCTACTTCTTCTCTTTTGCGTTGATTTTCCTTTTTCTTCTTTAATTGTTCTCTTGTAGTTGTAACATTCTACTTCTCTTGTAATTTCTTTGTATTGTTAGTTGTAGTTTATGAATTCTTTTGTAGATCTACATTTCCTTTCAATGTAAGTTATTGTTTTCATGCCTTTTAATCCTTGCTTTAGTTTTCTATTGTTAATCTCTTGTCTTGATTAGTTGTAGTCCTTTTAATTCTTGCAATTTGTGATATTTACTTTTATTGCCTTCTATGTGTTTGTTGAAATGCTTTTCCTAGTTATGAGTTAGGTTTTTCTCCTCTTGGCTTTGGTAGAGTAATTAGTGACTCTTGAGTTATCTAATGCTTTTGTTGATTGATAATTGAAAGTTGCTAATTGATTTGAATTCCACTAACTCTAGTCTTTTCTTAGGAGTTGACTAGGACTTGAGGAATCAAATTGATTCATCCACTTGATTTTCCTTCATAGTTAGAGGTTGACTAAGTGGGAGCAATGGACAATTTATGTCACAATTGAGGAGGATAATAAGGATAGGACTTCTAGTTCTCATACCTTGCCAAGAGTCTTTTTTATATTTGAGTTCGTTTACTTTCTTGTCATTTACTATTCATGTTTCTCACTTAAAACCCCAAAATATACATCTCCTAACCAATAGCAAGAACATTTCCCTGCAATTCCTTTGAGAGACGACCCGAGGTTTGAATACTTCGGTTTATATTTTTAGGGGTTTGTTACTTGTGACAACCAAATTTTTGTATGAAAGGATTTTAGTTGGTTTAGAAACTATACTTGCAATGAGAATTTATTTTTGAATTCTTTACCAACCAAAAATCCGTTCATCAAAATGGCGCCGTTGCCGGGGAATTGCAAATGTGCTCTTGTTATTGGTTATTGTATATATGTGAATATTGTGAATATGTTTGCCTTTTGTTTCTTTGTTGGTTTTTGCTTGTCTTAGGGTTTGGTTTTCTTTGTTTCTTATTAGATTTTGTTTTCATTTTCTCTTGCTATTATGAATTCTCACTTTGGCTATGAGTTTGGTTACAATTATGTTGTAGGAAGCGGAGATTACAATGAGAATATGCATCAAGGATGGGACAATCAAAGGTGGGATGAGCCATATACATATGATCAATCCTCTTGGCAACAACCTCCACCAATGAACTATGAACAAGAGCCATTCTATAATGCATATCAATCAAATGGCTATGGTGAATCTTCTTGTGACTATCAAGAACCACCACCATATGCCTATGAGCCATATCCTCAACATAGCGATCAACCATACTCACAAGCCCCCTTTTTACCAAACACCTCCATATGATCCTAATCCATATCCATCACACCCACCATCTTTTGAGCCATATGAACCATATATGGAACCACCACAATATCAATACTCCCAAGAACCACACAATTCATTTACAACACCTCCATATTTTGACCAAGAAAAACCACCTTCCCATTATGAACCCTTTCTCCAAAATAATTTACCCTCCTATTCACCCCAAGCCGCAATGGATGACTCTCTCACCTTGCTACTTCAAGGGCAAAAAAAATGCAAAGGGAGACACTAGAATTTGTGGCTACCTTAACCGAGGTAGTAAACCGATTAGCTTCCCATTGTTTAAGCACTCAAGGAACTCCCATGGCTACATGTGGAGAAACAATTGAAGAGCATAGCATGAAGGAGAGATTGGAAAATTCGATGGAGAATGAGGAGTTTGATTTTGTGTTAGAACAATTGGAGGAACCTATGATTATTGAAGAAAAAGAAGAAGTGGTGGAAGATCTAGGAGATGCGGAATCTCCATGGGAACCTAGTATCATAGAAAATTCGTCCAAGAAGATTGAATTTGATGTTGAGGAGGAGAGTGCACAACCTCCAAAGCAATTGTTGAATGAAGACTCGGAAGGAATGAAGCAAGAGGTGAGTTCCCATGGCAATGCAGATCATGCATCAAACCTTCTTGGTGGTGAATCCTTTAAACTTGAAGAACCTTCTCCCGGTGAATTAGAAAACAATATGGAGGTAGATTTCTCTCATCCTCCCATTTATGATTTGAGTGATGGAGAAGAGTTAGATGAAATTGATAAACAAAGGATTGAAAGTGAAGAAGTTTGTGAGGAGGTGGACGTGGTCAAGGAAGAAAACATAAGGGAGTAGAGCTTGCAAGGACATTGGAAATACCTCTCCCCAAGCCATCACCATCCATTCTTTTATTCAAGTGGGTAAATTCCTTATACATAAGCTTCATTATTCCCCTTGAATATGGTTTTCTTGAAATGGATGGTCAACTTAGACATCTTTGTGGCTTTAAGAGCAAAAAGGAGATGGTTAGTGGTTAGCATTGTAAGTCAAAGTCTATTATAGTCACATTGATAGTCACATGCTTAAGACTTAAAAGCAAAGGTTGGTGTAGAACTAGAGTGCATGGGTCTAGGAAGATGTTTGGCCTCTTAAATGAGAATTCCAAGATTATGCCACCTGGATGGATTAATGGTGATCAACTTGAAGACAGTGTACAAATAAGATTTGGGATCCGGGAATACATGTGGATCAATTTTGGGAGCCCTTAGCTTGTGAAGAACTCCATGAAAGCTTGGAGACATTGATTTTGAAGAATGGAGCTTATTGGAGACTCAAGCATTGGTGAATGTTCCATGATGGCAAGCAAAAGCCACCTTGAGAGGAGCTCCCCAAAAGTCCAACTTAAGGACAATAAACAAAAGTGCTAGGTGGGAGACACCCTATCATGGTAACATCTTTTCATTTTCTCTTTTGTAAATATTGGTAATTAGTTAATTTCATATTTTGGTTGGTTTGTTGAGTTTAATTGGTAGTTTAGTATGTTGAATAAGGTTTTATGGTGTTTTAGTAGCTGTTTGGAGGTTTGAAATGCTTGGTTTGGTGCAAAAACATGGAAAAATTTTGAAAAACAAAGCACCAACCCACGCGTACGCGTCATCCACACGTATACGTGGATCCAAGTGTTTTGACCATCCACACGCACGCGTGGCCCACACATACTCGTGGATCTAGAAGTTTCACCTCCTAGCCAAAAACTAGAGAGTTGTGCCTAAAGTGTGCCAGACTTGTGCATGAGGCACAAGTCAACCCACGCGTATGCGTGCCTCACGCGTACACGTTGCTCTCTGATTTACCATGCACGTGTACGCATGACCAACGCATACGCGTCACTTCCATTTCGCCTCACCACGCGCACGCGTCCCTGCACGCATACGCGTGGATAGCCTTTCTTCATCACACTTCTTTTCCTCTTTTCTCCATTTCTTTCCTTCTTCTTTCTTCTTCCCTTCTCCTACCCCTCATCCAACACTTCCAAACACCATATATAACCATTCCTTTTAGTTAGTTAATTAGCTAGTCATTTAGTTAGTTTGATTTTTGGTTAATTTTTGTTTTTCATTACAAGTATTGGATTATTGATATTTTTTACTGTTTATCGCTGCTTAGTACTCAATGGGGTGTTAGTTTAACGTTATTATTGTTAATTTCCATTGTCGGATTCTCTTGTTGAGGTTATAATTTGTTACTTGGTTTTGAGTTCTTCATGCCTCACCTTGTGAATACCAAGTGAATGACATTGCTTTTAGAGCGTTTTAAATCTTTTGAATTGCATGATTTGGATACCATGTGATTTGAATCCATTCTTTGATTAGGCAATTTCTTGATGGATGATGTTGTGCATTTATCTTAATGTGTAACACCCTAAATTAGCCTAAGCTTTACCTCGCGTCGTAAAGCAAGGGTTAGTCAAGGATTATGATAGTTCTAAGCTCATAATATATATATATATATATATATATATATATATATATATATATAGAGAGAGAGAGAAAGGATAGTATAATCTAGAAGCCCGATGAAGGATATAGCTCAAAACAGGATTTGAAAAGCGCAAAATATACTAACGAAGCTACTAGCTTAAGGCACAAGAAATAGATTTAAGATAATAAAAGATAAATATATAATATCATAAGAAACTAGCCACGATTGGTAGAGTTTAAGCCGGCTAGTCATATACAACCCATATATGAATCCAAACAGTAAAAAAATTAGCTTATTGATGAGCGGATAAATTATACGCTTTTTGGCATTGTTTTTAGTATGTTTTAGTTAGTTTTTATTAAATTTTTATTAGTTTTTAGTTAAAATTCACTTTTCTGGACTTTACTATAAGTTTGTGTGTTTTTCTGTGATTTCAGGTATTTTCTGGCTGAAATTGAGGGACCTGAGCAAAAATCTGATACAGAGGCTGAAAAGGGCTGCAGATGCTGTTGGATTCTGACCTCCCTGCACTCAAAGTATATTTTCTGGAGCTACAGAAATCCAATTGGCGCGCTTTTAATTGCGTTGGAAAATAGACATCCTGGGCTTTCCAGAAATATATAGTAGTCCATACTTTGCCCGAGATTTGATGGCCCAAACTGGCGTTCCAAATCAGCTCAAGAATTCCCGGCGTTAAACACCGGAATTGGCACATAATTGGGAGTTAAATGCCCAAACTGGCACAAAAACTGGCATTTAACTCCATGAAAAGTCTCTACACATGAAAGCTTCAATGCTCAGCCCAAGCACACACCAAGTGGGCCTGGAAGTGGATTTTTACGTCATTTACTCATTTTTGTAAAACCTAAGCTACTAGTTCTCTATAAATAAGACCTTTTGCAATTGTATTTTCATCTTGGTTCTTCTGGTTCCCTCTCTGGGGCCGAAGCCAATGATCACCATTATCACTTATGTATTTTCAACGGTGGAGTTTCTACACACCATAGATTAAGGTGTGGAGCTCTGCTGTACCTCGAGTATTAATGCAATTACTATTGTTCTTCTATTCAGTTCAGCTTATTCTTGTTCTAAGATATTCATTCGCACCCAAGAACATGATGAATATGATGATTATGTGACGCTCATCATCATTCTCACTTATGAATGCGTGCCTGACAACCACTTCCATTCTACAAGCAAACAAGGCTTGAATGTTTATCTCTTGGATTCCTTTATCAGAATCTTCGTGGTATAAGCTAGAATTGATGGTGGCATTCAAGAGAATCCGGAAGGTCTAAACCTTGTCTATGGTATTCTGAGTAGGATTCAAGGATTGAATGACTGTGACAAGCTTCAAACTCGCGATTGTGGGGCGTTAGTGACAGACGCAAAAGAATCACTGGATTCTATTCCGACATGATCGAGAACCGACAGCTGAATAGCCGTGCTGTGACAGAGCGCGTTGAACATTTTCACTGAGAGGACGGGACTGTAGCCATTGACAATGGTGATGCCCAACATACAGCTTGCCATGGAAAGGAGTAAGAAGGATTGGATGAAGACAATAGGAAAGCAGAGAGACGGAAGGGACAAAGCATCTCCATACGCTTATCTGAAATTCTCACCAATGAACTACATAAGTATCTCTATCTATATTTTATGTTTTATTCATCTTTTAGTCATTAATCCTCCATAACCATTTGAATCCACCTGACTGAGATTTACAAGATGACCATAGCTTGCTTCATACCAACAATCTCCGTGGGATCGACCCTTACTCGCGTAAGGTTTATTACTTGGACGACCCAGTGCACTTGCTGGTTAGTTATGCGAAGTTGTGATAAAGAGTTGAGATTGCAATTGAGCGTACCATGTTGATGGCGCCATTGATGATCACAATTCCGCGCACCACTTATACAAGTTTTTTTCTCTCTAAGTCAAGCCTCTTGGAAAAGCAAAATAAAAAAGTGGGAGACATATATAAAATAAATCAAAAGACTCAAAAGACGTATCTGGATCCTCCGCTTCTGTCACCAACCAGACAACTCACCGATGTGGGTTTCGACCTGCATCTGAAAAATACAACAGAGATATGGTATGAGAACCGGAGGTTCTCACTATCGTAACAGTGCCCAGTGATGTAGAATATAAGACCACGGGACGCCAAAGACAATCCTAGACTCCATATCTATCACAAGAATTCAAGCTTAAAGCATTCTAGACAATAAAGCATAATATGTAAAACCTTAGTATATCAAAAGGGTAATCTATTCTTAAGGGATTTTCTACTCTAACCAAACACCGCTGTCCCACAACCTTCACCAACCTATCCTCCATGCGAACCCCTTGCCATCGCCTACCTAACCTCTTCAAAACCAGACAAACACAGGTAATACAAGCAAGGAAAACACAGGTAATATTCAAGTATGTAGCAAGTAATTCAAGAAGCAAGAAGGCATATTATACAAGTAGGCAAACTCAAGTAGTCAAAGCAGGAAAACATATATAAGATGAATATGATGAATGTCTGTCCTATTGGCTATGATATCACATGTCGGTTATTGGGCCAAACCCGATAGCAAATCCGGTCGACAACTCCCGGACTAGCCTCTCTGTTGCGCATAAGGAGGAAAATTCTGAGGGAGAGTGCCCTTCTACCTTCTCCTTTCAGAGGGGAATATTTCGGGGGAGCATGCCCTACCACCTTCCTCTGGTTGTCACATGATTCTGTGGGTTAGTACCCTACCAGCTTGCAATCAGAGAGAAACCCATGTTCAGGAAGAAAAATTCCAAAGGAGAGTGCCCTACCATCTTCTCCTTTCAGAGGAAAATATTCCGAGGGATGCGTGCCCTACCACCTTCCTCTGGAGCAATCAAAATGAGTGAGAAGCTCAACGTCAAGCCTCAATCCGAACATAAGCTGGATACTGCCACAGCCCCTACGACGGATCGCAACGCATATTATAATTACGAAATCAAACTCAGAGGCTACTCCTCATAGCACACTTCCACTCACTCTCATTTTATCAACCATACTCATCCATTTCCAAATATTCAACTCATCACAACCATCACTTATTCATGACTTCCTATTCCGAGACTTGCTAGTTTGTTACTTTCTCAATTTCATCCACCATTCTTCTTTCGCACTACACGCAACTTGTTCCGGGGGTTACCTGAAACGTGTAGCTCGGTCGTCTGGAGATGCCCGAGGTGGGGGTTAGGGACCCGAGCTTGATGTGTTGGCGGTTGGTGGTTGTACCTGCAATGACACTCCGATGCTTAAGTTAGCATGGGTCCAAGCAGATATGTGTAGAATGTGGAATGAATGCCATACCTGGGTGCTCCAGTGTATTTATAGTAGTTGGTCGTGATCTTCCCTGGATAAGATATTCTTATCTTATCTTATCTTTTGGGAGTTTTACCTCTATCTTTGTGGAACCGCCTTTCCTAGGCCTTTTTCGGCCTTTAGGTTTTGGGCTGCGTTCCTTTTGATGGGCCTTCTTAGCTTTATTGTCCAAGGTCCGACCTCAGGCGTGGGCCTTGGGACGAGGTCGGACCTTTCATGGATTTTGCCGAGTTGGAGGAGCTCGGTCAGGGTATGAACAGTGCCCCTGCCCGAGTTCGTCCTTTTTGGGAGGTCGAGCTCGGGCATAGTTGTTTTTCAAATTTCAAAAAATGGCCGTTCCTGCATTTATTGCATTTTACCGTTTCTCCTCGATTTCCGTTCGGGCTCTGTGAAGGCATTATTTATTTGCTCCCTTCCTTTTTCTTCGTTTATTCTGTTCCTTCCTGTTTTTCTAAGTTTTCGCCATCTCTTTTTCGAGCACCGCTTCTTCTTTCTCTTTGTTCTTCTTCCCCGAATCTTTCCGTGCGTCTTTCCGGGGTTTCCTCTGTGCCGCCGTTTCGTTCTCCTTGCTTCGGAGCTCGTCGTCTTCTTTCTTTCTTCCAGGTTTGTTCCCGTCTCTTTTCTTTGTGTACATATGCTTACATATGCTTTCTGTTCTTTTGTGTGGCTCTTTGTCTGTTTCTTCTTTCTTTATGCCTGGGTTGCCCCAAAAAGAGGCGCCGCCATTGCTTTGTTTGTATATGGGGGGGCTCTTTTGTTTTTCTGGTACTTTGTTCCGGGTTGCCGTATTTTCTTTTGTTGGGTTTTTGTTTCTTGCTTGGCTGAACGGGTTTTCGCTGTCTGCTTTATGTGATTTTTGCTTGCTGTTGTACTTCTTCTTTGTAGGTAAGAGTTTCATGTCTCGAAAGGTTCTTCAAGCGATGTCGACCAAGATTCCAAGTGGTCTTGGTTGGGTAGACCCTCTTCCCCTAAAAGTCCCTTCTGTGGTAGATTCTGAATATTTGGCTAGGTTCCGTAGGCACTGTAGCATATGTGAGAATAGAGAGTCTGAGAGGGATTATGAACTAGTAGCCCCGGAATCCGAGGAGAGAGTGTGCTTCCCGCCTTTAGATAGTTCCGAGAAGCTCTTCTTTTATGCTTATGATTGTTTTTTCTCTAAGCTGAATGTCCGACTTCCCTTTACCGATCTGGAGTCCGAGGTGTTGTGGTCTTGTAACCTTGCCCCTACGCAGCTCCATCCAAATTCTTGGGCGTTTTTAAAGCTGTTTCAACTTTTGTGTCAGTTTTTGGGCGTCTCTCCCTCACTTGCTTTATTTTCCTATTTGTTTGTGTTGACGAAGCCGGGGTCGGGTGGAGGGAAGGTATCCTGGGTTTCTTTTAGGGCTAACCAGGGAAGGAAGTTTTGTAACCTGTATGATGAGTCCTTTCATGATTTTAAGAATTTTTATTTCAAGGTTCGGGCTACTGGAGACGTCCGACCTTTCTTTCTAGATGAGAGTGGGGAGCCTTCTTTTCCTCTTTGTTGGCAGGAGAATGTAGTGTCTGCTAAGTATACTTTTGAGAGTCTAGATGAGGTGGAGCAGGCTTTTGTGGGTGTGGTGAGCAGTTTATGGGGTCGGGCACCTCACTTGGACACGAAGAAAATGTTGGGAGATCCAAGCCTTCCCCGTTCCGAGTTAGGTAGTTCCCGACCTCTTCGAGATTCATCTTTTCTTAGTATTTTGGTTTTGCTTGTTTTGGTGGAATTTCTGTTGTGGTAATCCTTTTCTTTTTATTTCTGCAGAGATGTCTTCTCAGGCGGATTCCATGAAGTTTCTTCGTCGGACGAAGAAATCTGTGGCTGCTCGAAATATCGAGGCTGGGGCGGCTTCTGCCCGATCTTCTCCGCAGAAGACTACTGTGGGTGTTCAGACTCGGTCGAAGACTATTCCGACTCCCCAGTTCCGAGCTATAAGTCAAGATCCTCCGACCTCCGGGCCTGCTACCTCTTCTCCTCCCCCGTTCTCGGGTCCTCCCCCCAAGAAGCAGAAGACCTCTCAAGAGCTTGCGTGTTTTAATGATAAGGATTTCGATGCTCTCGGTTGGATTGAACAGCATATTCTCCCTCAGACTTTTATCTCTACTGATGACGTGTCTATGGAGCATCATTTTCAGTATATGGCGCGGAGTTGTGTTCGGATGGCCAGTCTTCATGCTGCTATTGCCCGGGAGTTCAAGAAATCCCCCATTGGCGCGACCAGCTCCCGACTTGAGAAGGCTCAGTCCGAGTTCGAGAAGATTAGTGAGCTGAAGGCTGCTAGGATTACGGAGCTGGAGGCCTCTTTGGAGAAGGAGAAAGCTAAAGCTACCGCGGCTGTGGCGGCAGCGAAAGCGTCCGAGGAGATGGCGAAGGCGGCGACGGAGAATTATACTCGGATATATGCCGAGCTTGTGGAGACAAGGGAGAAGTTGCAATCTGCTCAGGATGATTTTTACGAGCTGGAAGGCCATGTGGCTAAGGGTATGGATGCTATGTTCGAGAATTTGAAGGCTCAGGTCCGGGTTCTTGCTCCTGACCTGGATCTGAGCTTATTTAGTACGGATAACGTTGTTGTGGAGGGAAAGATTGTTCCTGCTCCCAATGAGGATGAGGTTCCGGTGTCCGATCCCAAGGTTCTGGTGTCCGACCTTAAGGTTCCGGTTGCGGACCCGACTTCACCTTTGGCCGGGGATGGATCTGGTGTGGAGGTTTCAAGCCGGGATGACGGTGCCGTTGATGCAGTCCCGATTTCTATGTTTCCTCCGCAGCCTTCTGTTGATGTGGAGTCCGGAAAGGACCTTGATCCTCTGTAATCTTTTATTTTTGGTTTTTTGCCCGGCCTGTGGGCTCTTTTGCTTTTGGATGGTTTCTGTGAACGCTTTGGACACCTTTTTGCTTTTAGCTACTTGTAGTAACTTTTTAGCTTTATGGTGTTTTATTCGCGTTTTGACTTTTTGTTCCGCTTTTATGCTTTTTTAGTTGTTTTTGGATAACAACTTTTTTAGCTAGCGCTTTGAAACTTTGCTTTGCCTCTTCCTTTGATTTCGTTTTTTCGCTTGTACTTTTTAGTTGTTTTTGTATAGCAACTTTTTAGCAAGCGTTTTCGAAATCTTGGCTTTGCCTCTTCCTTTGATTTCATTTTTTTCGCTTGTACTTTTTAGTTGTTCTTGTATAGCAACTTTTAGTAAGCGTTTTCGAAATCTTGGCTTTGCCTCTTCCTTTGATTTCGTTTTTTCGCTTGTACTTTTTAGTTGTTCTTGTATAGCAACTTTTAGTAAGCGTTTTCGAAATCTTGGCTTTTGCCGCTTTAAGGCTTCTTTCTTGGATCCGGGTTTTTCCTCGGACCTCGGGTGTTCGAGTACTTTCCTTTGTTGGGTCCGACCTTGTCGTTGGTCGGCCTTTTAAGTTATTTTTGTAATCTCTTTTTATTTGGCTTTTTGAACCTTTTCAGAGTTACTTTATAACTTCTCACATTAATTTGAACCTCGTCGCTTTATCTTTGCCGACCTTGTGCGGTCTTTTTGGCAAATGATTTTTTGCGTTTTGCCGAGCATAAATTAATGCGCCTTGGCGGGGTACTTTGATTTGTTTCATCATGAGGAAGAAGAAAAGAAAATAGAGAAATTTGATTAGTATTAAAAAAGAAAGAATATTTACAGAGTGTTTTACCCTTGACTAGGTCGGGTGTCTTACTTAACGGGTGTCTCATTAAAAAACCCTTGTAGGGAAAAAGAGTACACCTCGGGTTAAGTTTTTCTAGCTGTAGTACCGTCTTAGATTACAGGCGTGCCAGGCCTGGGCAGCTCATTGCCTTCTAGGTCGGATACTTTGTAATAGCCTGTCCCTAAGACTTCCGTTACCTTGTAGGGTCCTTTCCAATTTGCAGCTAGCTTTCCTTCTCCCGACTTTTGTGTTCCGATGTCATTTCGGATTAGAATCAGGTCGTGAATGGAGAAGCTTCGCTTTATTACTCTCTGATTGTATCTGAGGGCCGTTCGCCGTTTTAAGGCTTCTTCTCGGATCCGGGCTCTTTCTCGGACCTCGGGGAGGAGGTCGAGTTCTTCCTTTTGTGCCTGCGGGTTATCTTCTTCGCTGTAGAAGATGACTCTGGGTGACCTTTCCTCTATTTCGATAGGAATCATTGCCTCCATCCCGTAAGATAGTCGGAATGGCGATTCTCCCGTTGTAGAGTGTGGAGTTGTCCGATATGCCCATAGCACCTGGGGGAGCTCTTCGGCCCATGCCCCTTTGGCTTCTTGGAGTCTCCGTTTTAACCCGGCCAAGATGACTTTATTTGCAGCTTCTGCTTGTCCATTGGCTTGCGGGTGCTCGACTGAGGTGAATTGTTGTTTGATTTTTAGTTCGGCCACCAAGTTCTGAAAACTTGTGTCTGTGAACTGTGTTCCGTTGTCTGTTGTGACGGAGTAGGGGACTCCGAACCTTGTGACAATGTTTTTGTATTGGAATTTGTGACTTTTCTGAGCCGTAATGGTGGCTAAGGGTTCAGCTTCGATCCACTTTGTGAAGTAGTCGACCCCTACTATGAGGTATTTGACTTGCCCCGGTCCTTGGGGGAACGGGCCGAGTAGGTCAAGTCCCCATTTTGCGAAGGGCCATGGTGCGGTGATGCTGATAAGGTCTTCGGGTGGTGCTTTGTGAAAATTGGCGTGTTTTTGGCAGGGGGGCATATTTTCACAAATTCCGTTGCGTCTCTTTGCAAGGTCGGCCAGTAGAACCCGGCTCGGACTACTTTCTTGGATAATGCCCGAGCTCCGAGATGGTTCCCACACATGCCTCCGTGGACTTCTTCGAGGACGCTCTTTGTTTCTGAGGTCGGGACGCACCTAAGGAGGGGGATTGAGAATCCTCTTCTGTATAATACGTCGTGAATTAGTGTATAATTCTGGGCGTCTTTCGTGAGTCTTTTAGCTTCCTTTCTTTCGGTGGGGAGGGTTCCCGACTTCAGGTAGTTGAGTATGGGGGTCATCCATCCTTGCTGTTGGTTGGATATATTTAGCGTTTCTTCCTCTCTTATCACGGAGGGAGATTGTAAGGTCTCCTGGAGGAGACTTCTGTTGTTGCCTCCGGGCTTGGTGCTGGCGAGCTTTGAAAGGGCGTCTGCCCGGGCATTTTGTTCCCGAGGTATGTGCTGGATCTGTATTTCTGAAAAGTGGCGTAGTTGTGCTTGTGTTTGGTCCAGGTATTTTTTCATAGTTGGGTCTTTGGCCTGGTAGCTTCCATTTACTTGTGACGTGACGACCTGGGAGTCGCTGAAGATCGTGATTCTCTGGGCTCTGACTTCTTCGGCTAGTTTTAGGCCTGCTAGTAGGGCCTCGTATTCGGCTTGGTTGTTCGAAGCCTGGAACTCGAATTTTAGGGATAGTTCTATCCGCGTTCCTTGGTCGCTTTCGAGTATAACCCCTGCTCCACTTCCTGTTTTGTTTGAGGATCCGTCGACATACAGGTTCCATGAGAGTGGGGTTCCAGGGGTCTCAGTGTATTCTGCGACGAAGTCGGCTAGATACTGAGATTTTATGGCAGTCCGGGCTTCATAGTGGAGGTCGAACTCGGACAGTTCCACCGCCCATTGTAGGATTCGTCCCGCCAGGTCTGTTTTTTGTAGGATGTGTCTCATGGGTTGGTTTGTCCGAACTTTGATGGTGTGGGCTTGAAAGTAGGGACGGAGCCTCCGAGCTGTGAACACTAGGGCGTAGGCGAATTTTTCTATTTCTGATAGTTTAATTCGGCCCCTTGTAGTGCCTTGCTTACAAAGTATATGGGGTGTTGTCCTTGGTCATTTTCTCGTGTTAATGCTGAAGCGACTGCTCGATGTCCGACCGAGAGGTATAGTACGAGCTCTTCCCCTTTTAAAGGTCGGGTTAGGATTGGTGGCTGCCCGAGGAATTCTTTGAATTCTTGAAAGGCTTTTTCGCACTCCGGGGTCCATGAGAAGGGTTTCCCTTTCTTTAGGAGTGAGTAGAGAGGTAGTGATTTTATCGCTGATCCTGCCAAGAATCTTGATAGGGCGGCCAGCCTTCCATTCAGTTGTTGTACTTCTTTGACACACGTCGGGCTCTTCATATTGAGTATCGCTTGGCATTTGTCCGGGTTTGCTTCGATGCCCCTTTGAGTCAGCATGAAGCCTAAGAATTTTCCGGCTTCTGCGGCGAAGGTGCACTTCGTCGGGTTAAGTCTCATGTTGTGTTTTCTGAGGGTGCTGAAGACACTGGTGAGGTCGGTCAGCAGGTTTCTGTCTTCTTGTGTTTTTACCAGCATGTCATCGACGTACACCTCCAGTTGTAGTCCGATGTGCTCTGAGAACACTTTGTTCATTAGCCTCTGGTAGGTTGCCCCTGCGTTTTTCAGCCCGAAGGGCATTACTACGTAGCAGTAGTTTGCCCTCGGGGTCATGAACGAGGTTTTTTCTTGGTCGGGTCCGTACATCGGGATTTGATTGTATCCCGAGTATGCATCCATGAAGGAGAGATATCTATAGCCTGAGGCTGCGTCTACTAAGGCGTCGATGTTTGGTAGTGGATATGGGTCTTTGGGGCAGGCTTTGTTGAGATCCGTGTAATCGACGCACATCCTCCATTTTCCATTGGGCTTTTTCACCAGGACCACGTTTGCGAGCCATAGGGGGTATTTTACTTCCCTAATGAACCCTGCATCTAGTAGTGCTTGTACTTGTTCTTCTATTGCTTGCATGCGTTCGGGTCCGAGCTTCCTGCGTCTTTGTTGGACGGGTCGGGATCCCGGGTACACTGATAGCTTATGGCACATCAGGTCGGGGCTTATGCCTGGCATGTCGGAGGCTTTCCAGGCGAAGAGGTCGGAATTTTCTTTTAAGAGGGTTATGAGTTCCTCTTTTAGGCCTGCTTCGAGGTTTGCTCCTATGTTTGTTACTTTTTCAGATGTGTTCCCGATCTGGACTCTTTCGGTTTCTCCCTCTGGTTGCGGCCGAAGATCTTCTCGGGCTTGAACTTGCCCGAGTTCTATTGTGTTGATCTCTTTTCCTTTTAGGCTCAGGCTTTCGTTGTAACATCGCCGTGCTAGTTTTTGGTCGCCTTTTAGGGTAGCGATTCCTTTTGTGGTAGGGAACTTCATACAGAGGTGTGGGGTCGAGACTATAGCTGCCAGTCTATTTAGGGTTGGTCGCCCAATGAGGGCATTGTATGCTGAAGTGACGTCGACTATAATGTAGTCGATGTTAATGTTTTAGATTGCTCGCCTCTTCCAAAGGTAGTGTGTAGCGAGACGTATCCTAAGGGATGGATTGGGGTATCCCCTAGCCCAAATAGGTCGGTGGGATAGGCCTTTAGTTCTTTTTCTTCAAGTCCGAGCTTGTCGAAGGCCGTTTTGAACAGGATATCTGCTGAGCTTCCCTGGTCAATCAGGGTTCGATGTAAGTTGGCGTTTGCTAGGATAATGGTGATTACCATTGGATCGTCGTGCCCGGGTATTATCCCTTGAGCATCTTCTCGGGTAAACGAGATAGTAGGTAGTTCGGGCAGGGGACTGTCTTCTCGGACGTGGTAGACTTCTTTGAGGTGTCTTTTTCGCGAGGATCGGGATGTTCCTCCGCCTGCAAACCCTCCATTTATCATGTGAACGTGCCTTTCGGGGGTTCGTGGGGTTTGTTCGGCCCGATCTTCGTTATCTCCCCGCCTCCTCTTCCTGGTCTCTTCTCCTTTCTCTGATATGTATCTGTCGAGTTTTCCTTCTCTGGCTAGCTTTTCTATAACGTTTTTTAGGTCGTAGCAGTCGTTAGTAGAATGACCGTAGAGCTTGTGATATTCACAGTATTCGGACCGATCTCTCCCCGCTCTCTTGTGTTTTAAAGGTCGGGGCGGTGGAATTTTTTCGGTGTGGCATACTTCTCTGTAGACGTCTACCAGGGAGACTCGGAGGGGGGTGTAGTTGTGGTACTTCCGTGGCTTGTCCGAGTTGGGTTCTTCTTTCTTCTTCTGTTCCCGATCTCGATCTCGGAGTGGGTAGGTTGATTCCTTCCTAGAAGAGTCTCTTAGCTGGGAGGTTTCCTCCATGTTGATATATTTTTCTGCCCGCTCCTGTACCTCGTATAGGGAGGTCGGGTATCGTTTGGATAGGGATTGGCTAAACGGTCCCTCTTTTAGGCCGTTTGCTAGTCCTATGATGGCCGCTTCAGTGGGCAAGTGTTGTATGTCCAGGTAGGCTTTGTTGAATCGCTCCATGTATTCTCGGAGAGTTTCTTGGTTACCTTGTTTGATCCCGAGTAGACTGGGGGCATGTTTTGCCTTGTCCTTTTGAATGGAGAACCTTGTTAGGAATTTTTTGGTTAGGTCTTCGAAGCTGGTGATTGATCTTGGTGGCAGGTTGTCGAACCACTTCATGGCTGACTTGGTGAGAGTGGTGGGGAAGGCTTTGCACCGAATCGCGTCGGAGGCGTCAACTAGGTACATTCTGCTTCTGAAGTTGCTGAGGTGGTGACTTGGATCGGTGGTGCCATCGTAGAGATCCATATCGGGTGGTTTGAAGTTTCGCGGTACCTTCTCCTTCATGATCTCTTGCGTGAAGGGATCATGGCTGTCTTCGGGGGGTGTCGCGTTCTGTCCGATCTTTCAGGTTGGCCTCTATTTTTCGCAGTTTTTCTTCTAATTCTCTGCGCTTGCGAGCCTCCCTTCTCAGATCTTGTTCAGTTTCTTTTTGCTTCTTTATGTCCTCTTCGAGTTGTTTCAGTCGGTTTGTTGTGCCCGGACTGCTTCTAGAATTTCCGAGCTCTTTTCTTTTTCGGGATTTTGTGGATCCTTGTTTGGGAGTGATGTCTTTGGGCGATTCTGTTTGTTTCCTCCTGGAGTGCGTGGTGACAGAGGGCTGTCCGGTCGTTCTCCGGTGTCAACTTCCTCCTCTTGTTCTGATGCAACGTGGTCATTGTTGAGAGGGTCGTCCGCCATGGTAAAGGGATGACTTCCAGGTCCCCGGCAACGGCGCCAATGTTCCGGGGGTTACCTGAAACGTGTAGCTCGGTCGTCTGGAGATGCCCGAGGTGGGGGTCAGGGACCCGAGCTTGATGTGTTGGCGGTTGGTGGTTGTACCTGCAATGACACTCCGATGCTTAGGTTAGCATGGGTCCAAGTAGATATGTGTAGAATGTGGAATGAATGCCATACCTGGGTGCTCCAGTGTATTTATAGTAGTTGGTCGTGATCTTCCCTGGATAAGATATTCTTATCTTATCTTATCTTTTGGGAGTTTTACCTCTATCTTTGTGGAACCGCCTTTCCTAGGCCTTTTTCGGCCTTTAGGTTTTGGGCTGCGTTCCTTTTGATGGGCCTTCTTAGCTTTATTGTCCGAGGTCCGACCTCAGGCGTGAGCCTTGGGACGAGGTCGGACCTTTCATGGATTTTGCCGAGTTGGAGGAGCTCGGTCAGGGTATGAACACAACTCATCCTCGGTACACCAGAAACCTAAGCCTCCGTTATCTAATCTTTAACGGTAATAATTAACTAAAACCCTTCTCCTATTTCTCATATTCCCATACTCAAAATTAAGCCCAAAAGCCTTAAAATGGTGTTAAAGAAGGTTACAACCATGTTGGGAAGCTGAAATAGTTGAAAACAAAGTTTAAAATTATGAAACAGGACGTGCGAATCTGCACAGGGGTGTGCGTGCGCACGCCCAGAAAGGTTTTGAAAGTGTGCGTACGCACAGGGATGTGCCCGCGCACAGGTAATAAAATTTATAAAGTCTGTTTACTCGCACAGGCTATGCAAGTGCCCTTAACAGACGTCCCTCCCTGACTTGTGCCTGCGCACAGGGCTATGCGTCCACACAGGTCGTAATTCTTCATTGATGTGCGCGTGCACAACCAATGCTAGCACTGCTACCAAAGCCCTTTCCCCCACCTGTGCATATGCACAGGTCTATGCATTCGCACATAATAGAATTTTCGTAGGGTTGTGTGTGCGCAAAGGCTGTGCATGCGCATATATCAGAAAGTCCTGAAATTCTACAACTTTGCAGAATTTCAGATTTTGAACACCAAATTTGAATTATCATAACTTCCTCTATAAAATTCCAAATTTCAGAAACTTTATATCGATTCAAAGGATTTTCAAAGATCATTAATTCTAGGCAAGTTTCATCAGATTTTGAAAGCCGAGGCAAAAGTTATAATCAGACAAAGTTCATCAAAAACCAATTTTTACCTAAAAACACAATTTCCTCAATTTCTTTGTAAAACACAACCAAACCATTCCAAACTCCAATTCTCATCAAAATCACACCCTATGACATATTACCCCAAGCCTACCACATTTTTCTTCACCTTGCCTCGTCCTCAATATCAACATCAATATATTACATATTTCAATCCCATTAACAATTTCCAACTACATTACTAATTCATCACATCAATATCACATATATATCCACTCAATTCCCTTCTCAACTTCACACATCATTCATTCTCATCCTATCCTTATCAATCATTATAATCAAATTCAACAATCCTCAAATCACCATAAACTATCATTCAATAATTCAACAACCATTCAAATCCAAACCTATCCTATGGGCCACTAGCCTATGTGTCCACGAATATTATATACTACATAGAGGAAACCGAAACCATACCTTGGCTGATTCCCAATATGCCTTTAACCTACAAATGAGCACAAGCAAGCTCTCAACTCCAAACCAAGCTTTCAATTCCACTCCAACAAGCACAAATAAGCTCCAAAAGCTCCCAATATCACAATAACCAAACTATACACATATAAATCACCACAAATCAGCTTAGGGCTTAACATAAATCAAATTTCACAAGGGTTTAGTATCTCTTACCTCTCCCAACAGATATAAGGCCAAAATCCAAGGCTAAGCAAGGATTAGAGCAAACCTAAACATCTAAAATCACAAAATCTCACTTAACCCAAAACCCTAGATTTTCGAAATTTTAAAAGGAGGAACAAAAAAGATTTAGTGGTTACCTTACTACTTTCTTGGGTGGATTTTGTAGAGCTCGTCCCAAGGAGCGCGTAGCCGCAAACAGTGCGGCGATCGGAGCTCTGTAGCTCAAGATATTGCGAAAAGAAGAAAGGGGTGAATAGTGTTTCTTCGTCTTCCTCCTCTCCTCTCAATTTCTGAAGTGTGTGTGTTTAATGATGAATGGGTGATAAACCCCATTTTGAGGGTTTATCTTGTATTAATTTCAGGGGTTTTATCAATGATTCCACACGCTTTTCATATGAAAATACAAGACTTTGTGTTCCTTTCCTAATATTTGCCTCATCGATGAAAACATGCTTATTTTGCACTAAATTAGATGCATTTCTAATCTCCTCTTGGTGCCATTCGATGCCGTGACCTGTGCGTTAAGTGGTTTCAGAATATAGGGCAGGGATAAACCAGAAGAGAGAAGGAGAATGGGCGCAAAGGAAAGGAGCATGAGAAATTGAGCTTTAGGAACTTCAGCAAGGGCGCGTGCGCGTACTTGGCGCGCCCGCGTGGATTGCGCAGCTAGAAGTCAAAGCCAGAAGCCAAGCCACGAGCCGGCATGTGTAGTGGCTAAGCCATAATCCCCATGGGCGCGCACGCGTACGTTGTGCCTCCGCTCGCATTGCAAGATGCCCCAGTGGCGCGCACGCGTGCTTTGCGCGTGCGCGCCGATGCTCAAATATGATTTTTTTAGAAGTCACGTGACCTGGGCGTGGAGACAGTTGGAGATCTCATCTTGGGGAAGTGCCTTGGCGGGAAGAGCTTAAGAAGACCAAGGGTTGAAGGATTAAGGGACTTTTGGCTCATTTTAGATTGTTCTAGATTTTTTTGCTATTGGTAGTTACACTCTTGGGTAGAGGGAGAGATTCCAAGCTCTCATTAGGGTTCATCTTCTTCCATTTCTGAATTCTCAATCACTCTTTGGTGAGATCTATTGCAATTCTCAATTTACTTTGTTCATGTTATAGATCTTCTTCTCTAATCTCAATTAGTGCTTGTAATTGCTCAATTTTCATAGATCCTAAATTCACTTTGTAATTTTGGATTCTATCAATTTCTTGAGAAGTTCATTTCCATTGTTGTTCTTTGTTGATTGTTGTTAATTTCTTGTGTTGAAGCACTTTTAATCCTAATTTCTTCTCATTCTTACTATGCCTTTCATCCTTGCTCATCAATTGTTTGATAAAATGCCAACACTAGTTATGGAGTAAAAGTTTCTTACTTGGCATAGGGTTTGGATCATTAGAAAGAGTTGAATAGCTTATGTCAATTGTTGATTTGGAATTAGAAATTGCTAATTGACTTGGAGTGCACTAAAGCTAGATTTCCCTAGGGTAAAACTAGGACTTGTGACTCAAGTTAGTTACTCTCATTTGACTTTCCTCTATACCTAGGGGTTAACTAAATGAAGCAAAACCTAATTGTTATCATCATTGAGGAAGCAATAATGATAGAATTTCTAATGCCGACCCTAGGCCAAGTCTTCCAAAATTGATTGTTTGTCATCTATTTTGCTAAACCCTCAAAGAATCATAACAAGGCTTTCTAATCAATAAGATGCATTCTCTAGCAATTCCAGGGGAGGACGACTCGGGAGACTAGTACTCTCGGTTATAGATTGTAGGATTGTTTGATGCGAAGTTTAAGTGTCGGTTAGACTATACTCACGATCATATTCATCATTGAATTCTAAATCGACATGCTAAAATTTCGTTTATCAATGGGTTCATTAATGAGCCCTTATATACGTTGGACTTGGGCCCAACTTGGGCTCGATTCAACTCGTTAGCGTTTTTAGCCCGTTTGGCCCAACTTCGGCCAAATCTTTAACACTAACTTCCGGTTTTCCATTTCTAATATATTTTCTAAGAGGTTTGACCGTTCTCACTGTTTCTCACGCAGCACCGAGCAGACTTGAACCGGCTTAACCGGTTCAACTGCCGGTTCATGATTTTTTACGATTTTTCGTAGAAAACACATTTTCTTACTCGGAAGGACCTACTGAGTTCAAAAATTATATTTAAATCCCCTAATTCTCATCCTAACTTTCTAGAATTTAATTTTGGCATTTAAATGATTTTATTTGTAAAAACAATGGTTCTTACATCCTCCCCTCTTTAAAAAGATTTTCACCCTCGAAAATCTGGATCACGCGTTGTAATATACATATGCTTATATATATCCTCCATGAAGCATCCTACTTTTGACGTTGCCAAATCAACAAGTTGCCAATGCATCTCTTTCACCATCATCCTACCGTGTCGATTTTCTCTCTTGCCAACTCCTCGAGAGAATAGTTCACTCGGAGAGGTAGAAAATGAGCGGATTTGGTTAAGCGAACCACAATCACCCAAACCGTATCAAATCCCAACCTAGTCCTCAGCAAACCGATCACAAAGTCCATCGCAATTTTTTCCCACTTCCACTAAGGAATCTCAAGTGGTTGTAGCATTCCTGATGGCTTCTGATGCTCTATCTTTACTTTCTGGCACGTCAAACACTTGGATACCACTATAGCTACATCACCTTTCATCTCAGGCCACCAGAAAATCTTCTTTAAGTCATACTACATCTTCGCACTTCTGGGATGAATAGGAAATCCACTATAGTGAGCCACCGACAACAAGTCTTGCCTCAACCTCCAAACATCCGGTATGCAATTTCTTCCCTTATATCTCCATAATCCTTCACCATCTTTAGTGAAATCTTCACGCCTCTTATCACCAACTGGTTGGAACAATTTTTGAAGCTTCCGCTCATCTTGCTGAGCCCTCTGAATCTCCGTTTTAAACGTGCGTGAAATCTACAACTGGCTCAAACAAGCTCTTCCGGCAACATCACTAATGTCCAGCTTAAGATCCACAAACTTATCCACTAAATCCACTTCTTGGATTCTCGCCCAAGCAATTGTTAAAGATTTCTGACCCAATGCGTCTGCGACTACTTTTGCCTTTCTAGGGTGATAACTCAGTTCAAAATCATAGTCCTTTAGCAACTCCACCCGTCTTCTCCAATGCATTTTTAAGCTCTTTCTAGTCAAATACATACCTGAGACTCTTATGATCAGAAAAGACGCTAAACCTCACTCCCACGGGTGGTGCATCAAAATCTTCAGTGTAAACACAATCGTCGCTAATTCTAGGTCATGAGCTGAATAGTTCACCTCATGTGGTCTCAGCTGACGCGATGCGTAAGCCACCACATTATGGTGTTGCATCCACACGCAACCTAAACCCTTCAGAGCAGCATCACAGTATACTTCGAACGGTTCATGCAGTTCCAACAAGATTAAAACAGGTGCTGAAGTTAACTTCTCTTTCAAAGTATGAAAACTTGCTTCACACTCCAACATCCAAACAAATGGCGCTTCCTTTCTTGTCAACTTAGTGATCGGTAATGCAATTTGGGAAAATCCTTTAATGAATCTCCGATAATATCTGGCTAAACCCAAGAAGCTTCTGACTTCCATCACCGTTGTTGGTCTTCCATATCCCATTACTGTTTCTGCCTTAGAAGGATCTACGACTATTCCTCCCTTGCTCACCACATGACCTAAGAGCTTCACTTCTTCCTTCTAGAACTCACACTTCGACAACTTAGCATACTACTTTCGCTGCGTCACTCTGATTATAGTCATTACAAATCCAAAAATTTTTCTTAAATCAAATACCGGTTTTGTAATATTTTTCAAAACCTTTAAAGCAAGTCCAATCTAATTGAGACCATTGTTAAAACCTTATCAAAAGAGTAAAAAAACTTTTTAATTTGTAAATCAATCATCTTAAAGCCCGATTTTCCTAAATTCATTGAAAACTTTAAATTTGAATCCCTGTTGATAAGCTAGATTTACAACCAAAATCATAAGTCAACAAAATCCTAGGAATCACTTTCCTTTTAAATTCGTGTCATTTGATCAAAAGTTCCAGTCCTAGTTTCAAAATCAAATCATTCAAACCAGAATTTCAAACCAGGTTTAAAAATCCATCTAAGCTTTAAAACCTTCTTCAATAGGAACGATGATATTCTATACTATGAAGATAAGTTGAGGTTTGGCCATCAGCTTAGTAATTACCTCAATCCTATTGTTGTGATCGACCCGCCTCATGTGTTCTTCGGAGTGGACAATCTTTAACCAAATTGTCCTGGTGTGCGGCACTTGTAACATAGTTTCTTAGCCAATTGGCATGGCCTATTCGGATGGTAGTTCCCACACTCCTGACCTTTCATATTAGGGGAATAAGCTCTTGAACAAGGTGATTGTCGCGTTCCCTACTAGTGTTTACTCCATGAGTGTCCCTTGACGAGGCCATCGTCTTCGCGTTCTCTTTAACCACTCTTGTTCACTAGATCAGAGAAAATACGGATCTCCATAGGAGCCACAGCAATCCTGGTGTCGTCCTTCAAACCCCTTTGATACTTAACACACTTCCAGCTTTCTTAGGCTTCAAGAGCACCCTGACACGCCTTAGAGAACCTACAAAGTTCCTCAAATTTGCTTGTATAATCTGCCACCGACAAGGAACCGTGCTCCAGCTGCAACAATTCCATCTCCTTTGCTTCCTGTTCCGGGGGTTACTTGAAACGTGTAGCTCGGTCGTCTGGAGATGCCCAAGGTGGGGGTTAGGGACCCGAGCTTGATGTGTTGGCGGTTGGTGGTTGTACCTGCAATGACACTCCGATGCTTAAGTTAGCATGGGTCCAAGCAGATATGTGTAGAATGTGGAATGAATGCCATACCTGGGTGCTCCAGTGTATTTATAGTAGTTGGTCGTGATCTTCCCTGGATAAGATATTCTTATCTTATCTTATCTTTTGGGAGTTTTACCTCTATCTTTGTGGAACCGCCTTTCCTAGGCCTTTTTCGGCCTTTAGGTTTTGGGCTGCGTTCCTTTTGATGGGCATTCTTAGCTTTATTGTCCGAGGTCCGACCTCAGGCGTGGGCCTTGGGACGAGGTCGGACCTTTCATGGATTTTGCCGAGTTGGAGGAGCTCGGTCAGGGTATGAACAGTGCCCCTGCCCGAGTTCGTCCTTTTTGGGAGGTCGAGCTCGGGCATAGTTGTTTTTCAAATTTCAAAAAATGGCCGTTCCTGCATTTATTGCATTTTACCGTTTCTCCTCGATTTCCGTTCGGGCTTTGTGAAGGCATTATTTATTTGCTCCCTTCCTTTTTCTTCGTTTATTCTGTTCCTTCCTGTTTTTCTAAGTTTTCGCCATCTCTTTTTTGAGCACCGCTTCTTCTTTCTCTTTGTTCTTCTTCCACGAATCTTTCCGTGCGTCTTTCCGGGGTTTCCTCTGTGCCGCCGTTTCGTTCTCCTTGCTTCGGAGCTCGTCGTCTTCTTTCTTTCTTCCAGGTTTGTTCCCGTCTCTTTTCTTTGTGTACATATGCTTACATATGCTTTCTGTTCTTTTGTGTGGCTCTTTGTCTGTTTCTTCTTTCTTTATGCCTGGGTTTCCCCAAAAAGAGGCGCCGCCATTGCTTTGTTTGTATATGGGGGGGGCTCTTTTTGTTTTTCTGGTACTTTGTTCCGGGTTGCCGTATTTTCTTTTGTTGGGTTTTTGTTTCTTGCTTGGCTGAACGGGTTTTCGCTGTCTGCTTTATGTGATTTTTGCTTGCTGTTGTACTTCTTCTTTGTAGGTAAGAGTTTCATGTCTCGAAAGGTTCTTCAAGCGATGTCGACCAAGATTCCAAGTGGTCTTGGTTGGGTAGACCCTCTTCCCCTAAAAGTCCCTTCTGTGGTAGATTCTGAATATTTGGCTAGGTTCCGTAGGCACTGTAGCATATGTGAGAATAGAGAGTCTGAGAGGGATTATGAACTAGTAGCCCCGGAATCCGAGGAGAGAGTGTGCTTCCCGCCTTTAGATAGTTCCGAGAAGCTCTTCTTTTATGCTTATGATTGTTTTTTCTCTAAGCTGAATGTCCGACTTCCCTTTACCGATCTGGAGTCCGAGGTGTTGTGGTCTTGTAACCTTGCCCCTACGCAGCTCCATCCAAATTCTTGGGCGTTTTTAAAGCTGTTTCAACTTTTGTGTCAGTTTTTGGGCGTCTCTCCCTCACTTGCTTTATTTTCCTATTTGTTTGTGTTGACGAAGCCGGGGTCGGGTGGAGGGAAGGTATCTTGGGTTTCTTTTAGGGCTAACCAGGGAAGGAAGTTTTGTACCCTGTATGATGAGTCCTTTCATGATTTTAAGAATTTTTATTTCAAGGTCCGGGCTACTGGAGACGTCCGACCTTTCTTTCTAGATGAGAGTGGGGAGCCTTCTTTTTCTCTTTGTTGGCAGGAGAATGTAGTGTCTGCTAAGTATACTTTTGAGAGTCTAGATGAGGTGGAGCAGGCTTTTGTGGGTGTGGTGAGCAGTTTATGGGGTCGGGCACCTCACTTGGACACGAAGAAAATGTTGGGAGATCCAAGCCTTCTCCGTTCCGAGTTAGGTAGTTCCCGACCTCTTCGAGATTCATCTTTTCTTAGTATTTTGGTTTTGCTTGTTTTGGTGGAATTTCTGTTGTGGTAATCCTTTTCTTTTTATTTCTGCAGAGATGTCTTCTCAGGCGGATTCCATGAAGTTTCTTCGTCGGACGAAGAAATCTGTGGCTGCTCAAAATATCGAGGCTGGGGCGGCTTCTGCCCGATCTTCTCCGCAGAAGACTACTGTGGGTGTTCAGACTCGGTCGAAGACTATTCCGACTCCCCAGTTCCGAGCTATAAGTCAAGATCCTCCGACCTCCGGGCCTGCTACCTCTTCTCCTCCCCCGTTCTCGGGTCCTCCCCCCAAGAGGCAGAAGACCTCTCAAGAGCTTGCGTGTTTTAATGATAAGGATTTCGATGCTCTCGGTTGGATTGAACAGCATATTCTCCCTCAGACTTTTATCTCTACTGATGACGTGTCTATGGAGCATCATTTTCAGTATATGGCGCGGAGTTGTGTTCGGATGGCCAGTCTTCATGCTGCTATTGCCCGGAGTTCAAGAAATCCCCCATTGGCGCGACCAGCTCCCGACTTGAGAAGGCTCAGTCCGAGTTCGAGAAGATTAGTGAGCTGAAGGCTGCTAGGATTACGGAGCTGGAGGCCTCTTTGGAGAAGGAGAAAGCTAAAGCTACCGCGGCTGTGGCGGCAGCGAAAGCGTCCGAGGAGATGGCGAAGGCGGCGACGGAGAATTATACTCGGATATATGCCGAGCTTGTGGAGACAAGGGAGAAGTTGCAATCTGCTCAGGATGATTTTTACGAGCTGGAAGGCCATGTGGCTAAGGGTATGGATGCTATGTTCGAGAATTTGAAGGCTCAGGTCCGGGTTCTTGCTCCTGACCTGGATCTGAGCTTATTTAGTACGGATAACGTTGTTGTGGAGGGAAAGATTGTTCCTGCTCCCAATGAGGATGAGGTTCCGGTGTCCGATCCCAAGGTTCCGGTGTCCGACCTTAAGGTTCCGGTTGCGGACCCGACTTCACCTTTGGCCGGGGATGGATCTGGTGTGGAGGTTTCAAGCCGGGATGACGGTGCCGTTGATGCAGTCCCGATTTCTATGTTTCCTCCGCAGCCTTCTGTTGATGTGGAGTCCGGAAAGGACCTTGATCCTCTGTAATCTTTTATTTTGGTTTTTGCCCGGCCTGTGGGCTCTTTTGCTTTTGGATGGTTTCTATGAACGCTTTGGACACCTTTTGCTTTTAGCTACTTGTAGTAACTTTTTAGCTTTATGGTGTTTTATTCGCGTTTTGACTTTTTGTTCCGCTTTTATGCTTTTTTAGTTGTTTTTGGATAACAACTTTTTTAGCTAGCGCTTTGAAACTTTGCTTTGCCTCTTCCTTTGATTTCGTTTTTTCGCTTGTACTTTTTAGTTGTTTTTGTATAGCAACTTTTTAGCAAGCGTTTTCGAAATCTTGGCTTTGCCTCTTCCTTTGATTTCGTTTTTTCGCTTGTACTTTTTAGTTGTTCTTGTATAGCAACTTTTAGTAAGCGTTTTCGAAATCTTGGCTTTGCCTCTTCCTTTGATTTCGTTTTTTCGCTTGTACTTTTTAGTTGTTCTTGTATAGCAACTTTTAGTAAGCGTTTTCGAAATCTTGGCTTTTGCCGCTTTAAGGCTTCTTTCTTGGATCCGGGTTTTTCCTCGGACCTCGGGTGTTCGAGTACTTCCCTTTGTTGGGTCCGACCTTGTCGTTGGTCGGCCTTTTAAGTTATTTTTGTAATCTCTTTTATTTGGCTTTTTGAACCTTTTCAGAGTTACTTTATAACTTCTCACATTAATTTGAACCTCGTCGCTTTATCTTTGCCGACCTTGTGCGGTCTTTTTGGCAAATGATTTTTTGCGTTTTGCCGAGCATAAATTAATGCGCCTTGGTGGGGTACTTTGATTTGTTTCATCATGAGGAAGAAGAAAAGAAAATAGAGAAATTTGATTAGTATTAAAAAAGAAAGAATATTTACAGAGTGTTTTACCCTTGACTAGGTCGGGTGTCTTACTTAACCGGGTGTCTCATTAAAAAACCCTTGTAGGGAAAAAGAGTACACCTCGGGTTAAGTTTTTCTAGCTGTAGTACCGTCTTAGATTACAGGCGTGCCAGGCCCTGGGCAACTCATTGCCTTCTAGGTCGGATACTTTGTAATAGCCTGTCCCTAAGACTTCCGTTACCTTGTAGGGTCCTTTCCAATTTGCAGCTAGCTTTCCTTCTCCCGACTTTTGTGTTCCGATGTCATTTCGGATTAGAATCAGGTCGTGAATGGAGAAGCTTCGCTTTATTACTCTCTGATTGTATCTGAGGGCCGTTCGCCGTTTTAAGGCTTCTTCTCGGATCCGGGCTCTTTCTCGGACCTCGGGGAGGAGGTCGAGTTCTTCCTTTTGTGCCTGCGGGTTATCTTCTTCGCTGTAGAAGATGACTCTGGGTGACCTTTCCTCTATTTCGATAGGAATCATTGCCTCCATCCCGTAAGATAGTCGGAATGGCGATTCTCCCGTTGTAGAGTGTGGAGTTGTCCGATATGCCCATAGCACCTGGGGGAGCTCTTCGGCCCATGCCCCTTTGGCTTCTTGGAGTCTCCATTTTAACCCGGCCAAGATGACTTTATTTGCAGCTTCTGCTTGTCCATTGGCTTGCGGTGCTCGACTGAGGTGAATTGTTGTTTGATTTTTAGTTCGGCCACCAAGTTCTGAAAACTTGTGTCTGTGAACTGTGTTCCGTTGTCTGTTGTGATGGAGTAGGGGACTCCGAACCTTGTGACAATGTTTTTGTATAGGAATTTGCGACTTTTCTGAGCCGTAATGGTGGCTAAGGGTTCAGCTTCGATCCACTTTGTGAAGTAGTCGACCCCTACTATGAGGTATTTGACTTGCCCCGGTCCTTGGGGGAACGGGCCGAGTAGGTCAAGTCCCCATTTTGCGAAGGGCCATGGTGCGGTGATGCTGATAAGGTCTTCGGGTGGTGCTTTGTGAAAATTGGCGTGTTTTTGGCAGGGGGCATATTTTCACAAATTCCGTTGCGTCTCTTTGCAAAGTCGGCCAGTAGAACCCGGCTCGGACTACTTTCTTGGATAATGCCCGAGCTCCGAGATGGTTCCCACACATGCCTCCGTGGACTTCTTCGAGGACGCTCTTTGTTTCTGAGGTCGGGACGCACCTAAGGAGGGGGATTGAGAATCCTCTTCTGTATAATACGTCGTGAATTAGTGTATAATTCTGGGCGTCTTTCGTGAGTCTTTTAGCTTCCTTTCTTTCGGTGGGGAGGGTTCCCGACTTCAGGTAGTTGAGTATGGGGGTCATCCATCCTTGCTGTTGGTTGGATATATTTAGCGTTTCTTCCTCTCTTATCACGGAGGGAGATTGTAAGGTCTCCTGGAGGAGACTTCTGTTGTTGCCTCCGGGCTTGGTGCTGGCGAGCTTTGAGAGGGCGTCTGCCCGGGCGTTTTGTTCCCGAGGTATGTGCTGGATCTGTATTTCTGAAAAGTGGCGTAGTTGTGCTTGTGTTTGGTCCAGGTATTTTTTCATAGTTGGGTCTTTGGCCTGGTAGCTTCCATTTACTTGTGACATGACGACCTGGGAGTCGCTGAAGATCGTGATTCTCTGGGCTCCGACTTCTTCGGCTAGTTTTAGGCCTGCTAGTAGGGCCTCGTATTCGGCTTGGTTGTTCGAAGCCTGGAACTCGAATTTTAGGGATAGTTCTATCCGCGTTCCTTGGTCGCTTTCGAGTATAACCCCTGCTCCACTTCCTGTTTTGTTTGAGGATCCGTCGACATACAGGTTCCATGAGAGTGGGGTTCCAGGGGTCTCAGTGTATTCTGCGACGAAGTCGGCTAGATACTGAGATTTTATGGCAGTCCGGGCTTCATAGTGGAGGTCGAACTCGGACAGTTCCACCGCCCATTGTAGGATTCGTCCCGCCAGGTCTGTTTTTGTAGGATGTGTCTCATGGGTTGGTTTGTCCGGACTTTGATGGTGTGGGCTTGAAAGTAGGGACGGAGCCTCCGAGCTGTGAACACTAGGGCGTAGGCGAATTTTTCTATTTTCTGATAGTTTAATTCGGCCCCTTGTAGTGCCTTGCTTACAAAGTATATGGGGTGTTGTCCTTGGTCATTTTCTCGTGTTAATGCTGAAGCGACTGCTCGATGTCCGACCGAGAGGTATAGTACGAGCTCTTCCCCTTTTAAAGGTCGGGTTAGGATTGGTGGCTGCCCGAGGAATTCTTTGAATTCTTGAAAGGCTTTTTCGCACTCCGGGGTCCATGAGAAGGGTTTCCCTTTCTTTAGGAGTGAGTAGAGAGGTAGTGATTTTATCGCTGATCCTGCCAAGAATCTTGATAGGGCGGCCAGCCTTCCATTCAGTTGTTGTACTTCTTTGACACACGTCGGGCTCTTCATATTGAGTATCGCTTGGCATTTGTCCGGGTTTGCTTCGATGCCCCTTTGAGTCAGCATGAAGCCTAAGAATTTTCCGGCTTCTGCGGCGAAGGTGCACTTCGTCGGGTTAAGTCTCATGTTGTGTTTTCTGAGGGTGCCGAAGACACTGGTGAGGTCGGTCAGCAGGTTTCTGTCTTCTTGTGTTTTTACCAGCATGTCATCGACGTACACCTCCAGTTATAGTCCGATGTGCTCTGAGAACACTTTGTTCATTAGCCTCTGGTAGGTTGCCCCTGCGTTTTTCAGCCCGAAGGGCATTACTACGTAGCAGTAGTTTGCCCTCGGGGTTATGAACGAGGTTTTTTCTTGGTCGGGTCCGTACATCGGGATTTGATTGTATCCCGAGTATGCATCCATGAAGGAGAGATATCTATAGCCTGAGGCTGCGTCTACTAAGGCGTCGATGTTTGGTAGTGGATATGGGTCTTTGGGGCAGGCTTTGTTGAGATCCGTGTAATCGACGCACATCCTCCATTTTCCATTGGGTTTTTTCACCAGGACCACGTTTGCGAGCCATAGGGGGTATTTTACTTCCCTAATGAACCCTGCATCTAGTAGTGCTTGTACTTGTTCTTCTATTGCTTGCATGCGTTCGGGTCCGAGCTTCCTGCGTCTTTGTTGGACAGGTCGGGATCCCGGGTACACTGATAGCTTATGGCACATCAGGTCGGGGCTTATGCCTGGCATGTCGGAGGCTTTCCAGGCGAAGAGGTCGGAATTTTCTTTTAAGAGGGTTATGAGTTCCTCTTTTAGGCCTGCTTCGAGGTTTGCTCCTATGTTTGTTACTTTTTCAGATGTGTTCCCGATCTGGACTCTTTCGGTTTCTCCCTCTGGTTGCGGCCGAAGATCTTCTCGGGCTTGAACTCGCCCGAGTTCTATTGTGTTGATCTCTTTTCCTTTTAGGCTCAGGCTTTCGTTGTGACATCGCCGTGCTAGTTTTTGGTCGCCTTTTAGGGTAGCGATTCCTTTTGCGGTAGGAAACTTCATACAGAGGTGTGGGGTCGAGACTATAGCTGCTAGTCTATTTAGGGTTGGTCGCCCAATGAGGGCATTGTATGCTGAAGTGACGTCGACTATAATGTAGTCGATGTTTAATGTTTTAGATTGCTCGCCTCTTCCAAAGGTAGTGTGTAGCGAGACGTATCCTAAGGGATGGATTGGGGTATCCCCTAGCCCAAATAGGTCGGTGGGATAGGCCTTTAGTTCTTTTTCTTCAAGTCCGAGCTTGTCGAAGGCCGTTTTGAACAGGATATCTGCTGAGCTTCCCTGGTCAATCAGGGTTCGATGTAAGTTGGCGTTTGCTAGGATAATTGTGATTACCATTGGATCGTCGTGCCCGGGTATTATCCCTTGAGCATCTTCTCGGGTAAACGAGATAGTAGGTAGTTCGGGCAGGGGACTGTCTTCTCGGACGTGGTAGACTTCTTTGAGGTGTCTTTTTCGCGAGGATCGGGATGTTCCTCCGCCTGCAAACCCTCCATTTATCATGTGAACGTGCCTTTCGGGGGTTCGTGGGGTTTGTTCGGCCCGATCTTCGTTATCTCCCCGCCTCCTCTTCCTGGTCTCTTCTCCTTTCTCTGCTATGTATCTGTCAAGTTTTCCTTCTCTGGCTAGCTTTTCTATAACGTTTTTTAGGTCGTAGCAGTCGTTAGTAGAATGACCGTAGAGCTTGTGATATTCACAGTATTCGGACCGATCTCTCCCCGCTCTCTTGTGTTTTAAAGGTCGGGGCGGTTGAATTTTTTTGGTGTGGCATACTTCTCTGTAGACGTCTACCAGGGAGACTCGGAGGGGGGTGTAGTTGTGGTACTTCCGTGGCTTGTCCGAGTTGGATTCTTCTTTCTTCTTCTGTTCCCGATCTCGATCTCGGAGTGGGTAGGTTGATTCCTTCCTAGAAGAGTCTCTTAGCTGGGAGGTTTCCTCCATGTTGATATATTTTTCTGCCCGCTCCTGTACCTCGTATAGGGAGGTCGGGTATCGTTTGGATAGGGATTGGCTAAACGGTCCCTCTTTTAGGCCGTTTGCTAGTCCCATGATGGCCGCTTCAGTGGGCAAGTGTTGTATGTCCAGGCAGGCTTTGTTGAATCGCTCCATGTATTCTCGGAGAGTTTCTTGGTTACCTTGTTTGATCCCGAGTAGACTGGGGGCATGTTTTGCCTTGTCCTTTTGAATGGAGAACCTTGTTAGGAATTTTTTGGTTAGGTCTTCGAAGCTGGTGATTGATCTTGGTGGCAGGTTGTCGAACCACTTCATGGCTGACTTGGTGAGAGTGGTGGGGAAGGCTTTGCACCGAATCGCGTCGGAGGCGTCAACTAGGTACATTCTGCTTCTGAAGTTGCTGAGGTGGTGACTTGGATCGGTGGTGCCGTCGTAGAGATCCATATCGGGTGGTTTGAAGTTTCGCGGTACCTTCTCCTTCATGATCTCTTGCGTGAAGGGATCATGGCTGTCTTCGTGGGTGGTGTCGCGTTCTGTCCGATCTTTCAGGTTGGCCTCTATTTTTCGCAGTTTTTCTTCTAATTCTCTGCGCTTGCAAGCCTCCCTTCTCAGATCTTGTTCAGTTTCTTTTTGCTTCTTTATGTCCTCTTCGAGTTGTTTCAGTCGGTTTTGTTGTGCCCGGACTGCTTCTAGAATTTCCGAGCTCTTTTCTTTTTCGGGATTTTGTGGATCCTTGTTTGGGAGTGATGTCTTTGGGCGATTCTGTTTGTTTCCTCCTGGAGTGCGTGATGACAGAGGGCTGTCCGGTCGTTCTCCGGTGTCAACTTCCTCCTCTTGTTCTGATGCAGCGTGGTCATTGTTGAGAGGGTCGTCCGCCATGGTAAAGGGATGACTTCCAGGTCCCCGGCAACGGCGCCAATGTTCCGGGGGTTACCTGAAACGTGTAGCTCGGTCGTCTGGAGATGCCCGAGGTGGGGGTCAGGGACCCGAGCTTGATGTGTTGGCGGTTGGTGGTTGTACCTGCAATGACACTCCGATGCTTAAGTTAGCATGGGTCCAAGCAGATATGTGTAGAATGTGGAATGAATGCCATACCTGGGTGCTCCAGTGTATTTATAGTAGTTGGTCGTGATCTTCCCTGGATAAGATATTCTTATCTTATCTTATCTTTTGGGAGTTTTACCTCTATCTTTGTGGAACCGCCTTTCCTAGGCCTTTTTCGGCCTTTAGGTTTTGGGCTACGTTCCTTTTGATGGGCCTTCTTAGCTTTATTGTCCGAGGTCCGACCTCAGGCGTGGGCCTTGGGACGAGGTCGGACCTTTCATGGATTTTGCCGAGTTGGAGGAGCTCGGTCAGGGTATGAACACTTCCCTTGTAGACTTAGGAAAATACTTCTTGTAGAAGGCCATCTGGAACACATCCCAAGGAATGTCGGCGTTTTGAAGCTGTAACAAGCGGCACTCAACTTGCCACCAATGCTGGGCCTCTTCCTGAAGCTGATAAGCGACAAACACCACATATTGGTTGTGCGGGACATGCTGTGCCTGCGGCGCACGCTCCTTCGCTTGGAACCAGTTGTCCGCTCCTGTGGGAATTGTTAAACCTTTGAAACTTGGCAGATGCACGTAGAGAAAAGTTACTAAGGTCATCGGAGCAGCTCCCGTGTTGTCTCTGCTCCCTTCAACATTCTCATCCGCATTTCCTTCACCATTCCTGTTTTCGTTCCGGCCAATTGACCTAACCTCTGCACAACTTGCAGAGTCGCAACAGTGTTAGCCTCCATGGTGTTCGCAAGGTTCGCCATTGCCGTAATGAACTCGGCATGGTTATCGGCCGGTGGCTCATTCCTATTCTCTCTTTGTGAACGTGTACGACCTCATCCGCAAGTAGCAATTAGGGTTCCTTTCTACAGCAAACATTCGATATCAAGGTGATCAGTCTCAATATAAAAGGTTTAGTGCTTCAATTATTCCAAAAAGGAACTCACAAATAAGCATGCTATGAAATATCAAGTAGTTAACCTAAATAGCATGAAAGAAAAAAATGACCCAGAGTATGCAATGAAGCACAATCGGTCCATTCCTCAGGCTCACGAGGACAAACCGCTCTGATACAACTAAATGTAACAACCTAAATTAGCCTAAGCTTTACCTCGCATCGTAAAGCAAAGGTTAGTCAAGGATTACGACAATTCTATGCTCATACATAATATACATATATATATATATATAGAGAAGATAGTATAACCTAGAAGCCCGATGAAGGATATAGCTCAAAACAGGATTTGAAAAGCGCAAAACGTACTAACAAAGCTACTAGCTTAAGGCACAAGAAATAGATTTAAGATAATAAAAGATAAATATATAATATCATAAGAAACTAGCCACGGCTCGCGGAGTTTAAGCCGGCTAGTCATATATAACCCATATATGAATCCAAATAATTAAAAAAAAAAACAGCTTATACAAGTTTTGTTCTCTCTAAGTCAAGCCTCTAGGAAAAGCAAAATACAAAAATGAGAGACATATATAAAATAAATCAAAAGACTCAAAAGACATATCCGGATCCTCCGCTTGTCTAACTAACCAGACAACTCACCGAGGTGGGTTGCGACTTGCATCTAAAAAATACAACAGAGATATGGTATGAGAACCGGAGATTCTCAGTATGGTACTAGTGCCCAGTGATGTAGGATATAAGACCTCGTGACGCCAAAGGCAAACCTAGACTCCATATCCATCACAAGAATTCAAGCTTAAAGCAGTCTAGACAATAAAGCATAACATGTAAAACCTTAACAAAACTTAAAACCTTAGTATATCAATAGGGTAATATATTCTTAAGGGATTTTCTACTCTAACCAAACACCGCTGTCCCACAGCCTTCACCAACTTATCCTCCATGCGAACTCCTCACCATCGCCTACCTAACCTCCTCAAAACCAGACAAACATAGGTAATACAAGCAAGGAAAACATAGGTAATATTCAAGTATGTAGCAAGTAATTCAAGAAGCAAGTAGGCATATTATACAAGTAGGCAAACTCAAGTAGTCAAAGCAAGCAAACATATATTAGATGCATATGATGAATGTCTATCCTATTGGCTGTGATATCACATGTTGGTTATTGGGCCAAACCCGACAGTAAATCCAGTCAACAACTCCTGGATTACTCTCTCTATTGTGCATAAGGAGGAAAATTCCGAGGGAGAGTGCCCTACTACCTTCTCCTTTCAGAGGAGAATATTCCGGGGGAGCATGCCCAACCACCTTCCTCTGGTTATCGCATGATTCTGTGGGTTAGTGTCCTACCACCTTGCAATCAGAGAGAAACCCATGCTCAGGAAGAAAATTTCTGAGGGAGAGTGCCCTACCACCTTCTCCTTTCAAAGGGAAATATTCCGAGGGATGTGTGCCCTACCACCTTCCTCTAGAGAAATCAAAATGAATGAGAGGCTCAACGCCAAGCCTCAATCCGAACTTAGGGGAGATACTGCTACAGCCCCTACTACGGATCGCAATGCATATTATAATTACGAAATCAAACTCAGAGGCCACTCCTCATAGCATACTTCCATTCACTCTCATTCCATCAACCATACTCATCCATTTCCAAATCTTCAACTCATCACAACCATCACTTATTCATGACTTCTTATTCCGAGACTTGCTAGTTTGTTACTTTCTCAATTTCATCCACCATTCTTCTTTCGCACTACACCCAACTCATCCCCGGTACACCAGAAACCTAAGCCTCTGTTCTCTAATCTTTAATGGTAATCATTAACTAAAACCCTTCGCCTATCTCTCATATTCCCATACTCAAAATTAAGCCCAAAAGCCTTAAAATGGTGTTAAAGAAGCTTACAACCTTGTTGATAAGGTGAAATAGTTAAAAATAAAGTTTAAAATTATGAAATAGGGTGTGTGATAAACCACTATTTTGTGATTCATATTGGGTTTAATTGTGTGGTTTTATCAGGTCTTCGCCCACTTATTCATATGATTTGCATGCATTTATAATTCCTTCTTAAAAATATTCTATGATTGAAAACATGCTTCCTAAAGACCTTTTAGTTGTATATTTTTATCTTCCTTCGTACCATTCGATGCCGTGATCTCTGTGTTAAGTGTTTCAGGCTTCATAGGGCAGGAATGGCGTAAGGAATGAAGAGGAAGCGTGCAAAAATGGAAGAAACACAAGGAATTGAGGAGATGACCAGCGAGAAGTCACGCGGTCGCATGGCTCACGCAACCGCGCGAAATGGAAGAAATTAGAGTCACGCGCTCGCGTGCCTGACGCGACCGCGTGGATTGGAAGCTGCACGAACGACGCGAATGCGTGGACGACGTGCACGCGTGGTACGAGAAATGCTGAGTGACGCGAATGCGTGGACGAAGCGGCCGCATGACGTGCGCGATCTACAGAATTTCAGAAGTCGCTGGCACTGATTCTGGGCCGCATTTTAACCCAGTTTTCGGCCCAGAAACACAGATTAGAGCCAGGGAACATGTAGAGACAAAACAACAATTCATTCCACACAATTTCAAGTTTTTAGATCTGAATTTACTCCTCCCCTAGGTTTTTGACTTGAACATTCATAATTTAGGATTTTGAAGAATTGTGGCTTTAGCTTTTGAGAAGAGTCTACCTCTGGTACTAGTCATTATAGCTTGTTATTTTACTTTTCATTTACTCTTCCATATTCTTAATTTATCCAGAGTTGACATTAGATTATTTTTCATAGTTTATTAATATAAGACTATTTTTACTTTTAATTAATCTCTTTTGTTATTATTTATTATGTCTTCCTCTACTTCCCCTATTGATTTAGTAAAGTCTACAATTATGATTATGGAGTAGTCCCCCAACTTGATTGGGAGATGATTAAAAGGAGAACCTTGAGTTAGAATACTCAAGAGTTCAATTATAATTGGTTCATTGTTGGTTGGCCTGTTAATCACTAACTCTAATCCTTCCCAAGGGAAAGATTAGGACTTGTGAATAGAAGTTGACTTTTAATTTGACTTTCCTTCATTTGTTGAGGGTTAACTAAATGTAAACAATGACTAATTATTAATTGCTCTTGATAAAATTCTAACAAGGATAGAACTTCCAATTAATCTTCTCCCGGTCAAGATTTTATTTAAGTCATATAAATTCTCTAATTTAATTTTCCGTTCATCAAATTCAAAACCCCTTTTGAAAACCTCTGATTGATAAAATAGCACATCTTTCTGCAACTCGTTGGGAGACGACCTGGGACTCATACTCCCAGTATTTTATTTCTAAAATTTGTGACAACCCTTTTTTTTAAATTGATGAATGGATTTTTACCGGTTAAGAACTGTACTCGCAACGCCATTTTTCTAATTAATTCTTAATCTGCCAATTTATGCTCACGTCAATTTTTGGCGCCATTGCCGGGGAGTTGCAATAGTGTGCTAATTTATTGATTGGAATTTATTTAATTGCATTTTTCTTTTTTATTTTGTTACTATGAGCTGCACGTTTCTTTCGTTAAATGACGCGTTCACTTCCTGATCCAAGCTTGCCAGTATTTGACCTTGAGATTGAAAGAACTATTTCATGCATAAGGCAAGATCGGCGTCGGTTAGTCCTCTCCGAGGACAAATCTGAAACGTCATCTAAGGAAGAAACCAGCTCCCTCTCTACTGATCCAGTTCCTTTACATGCAGGTGACATGGCAGCACCTATGAGAGTCACTATCTAGGAGCAAGGAGCCTTTGATTTTACACTACAGCCATTCCGGGCACACCACCCAGCGGTGGCTATGGACTTTGAAATAAAGACTGCACTACTCAACTTGATGCCCGAGTTTTATGGCTTACCTGCTCAAGAGCCTATCAAGCACCTTAGGGATTTTTAGACTGCTTGTTCCACTGTTAAGCGTGATGGTACTGACGAAACTTCTATTCTGTTAAAAGCTTTCGTATTCTCTCTTGAGGAGAAAGCAAGAGAGTGGTACTACACTCAACCCGAAGCAACTGTTTCTAATAGGGATATGCTTCGAAGAGAATTTTTGGAAAAAATTCTTTTCAGCTGAGGTTACTAATAAACTAAGGAAAGACATGTCCATGATCGTTCAGGACGAATCTGAGACTCTCTATGAATACTTAGAGCGCTTCAATAATCTTCTAGAAGCATGTCCCCACCATATGATTGACAAGATGGTGTTGCTCGGCAACTTTACACAGGGCATGAAATCTCAAGATAAGACCACGTTGGAAGGTGTTAGAAATGGATCTATGAAAAAGTACAAGACTACGGAAGAGGCATGGCAATTGATCAGCGACTTAGCTGAATCTACTAGGAATCACAGGCAGAAATAAAGTTGGTCAAGAGCTGTTGCAGAGGTATCCTCTAGCAAAGAGACTGCTGCTATAACTCAGAGCTTATGTGAAATGACCAACTTACTGAAGCAGATGCAACTAAGTCAACAACAAGCTCAGCAAGTTCAGCCTTCTCCACCACAGCACAGCCAATAGTTGGTCCCACAAAGAGTATGTGGGATCTGTGCAGATTACAGTTATTATACTGATGAGTGTCTGCAACTCCAACAGGAAGACCACACTGTGGCAGCCACTCATAACTTCTATGACCTCCCCAATCAAGGGTATAATCAAGGTGGCAGCTACAACCATGGATGGCAGGATAACCCCAACCAAGGTTGGAGGGACAATCATAACAGAGGAGGCAGAGATAACAATGGAAACCAGAGATGAAATAACAATAACAACTTCAGACAGCAGAATCAGAATCAGAATCAGATCTACAGAGCACCTCATCTAAGGCAGCCTCAAGCATCTTAGCAGATGGTGGACGAAATTGTGATCACATGCTCTTTGTACTTGTATGAAATTTAATAATTGGCTCTATTTGAATTCACAACTCCGTTCAACTAACCAGCAAGTGTACTGGGTCGTCCAAGTAATAAACCTTACGCGAGTAAGGGTCGATCCCACAGAGATTGTTGGTATGAAGCAAGCTATGGTCACCTTGTAAATCTCAGTTAGGCAGATTAAAATTGGTTTATGGATTTTCGAATAATTAATAATAAATAGAAAATAAAAAGGGATAGAAATACTTATGTAAATCAATAGTGGAAATTTCAGATAGGCGTATGGAGGTGCTGTGCTCCTCTTGAAACTCTACTTCACTACTCACTCTTTCTTCAATCCTTCTTACTCCTTTCCATGGCAAGCTGTATGTAGGGCATCACCATCATCAATGGCTACTTTTAATCCTCTCGGGAAAATGGTCCTATGCACTGTCACTGCACGGCTAATCGTCTGGAGGCATCACCCTTGGTTGATGGCTACATCCCATCCTCTCAGTGAAAATGGTCCAAATGCTCTGTCACAGCACGGCTAATCATCTGTCGGTTCTCAATCAGGTTGGAGTAGAATCTATTGATTCTTTTGCATCTGTCACTAATGCCCAGCCTTCAGGAGTTTGAAGCTCGTCACAGTCATTCAATACCAGAATCTTACTCGGAATACCACAGACAAGGTTAGACTTTCCGGATTCCCGGGATCCTACTCGGAATACCACAGACAAGGTTAGACTTTCTGGATCCCCATGAATGCCGCCATCTATCTAGCTTATACCACGAAGATCCTGTTGGGGAATCTAAGAGATATGCGCCCGGCCTAAGGTAGAACGGAAGTGGTTGTCAATCACGTGCGTTCATAAGTGAGAATGATGATGAGTGTCACGGATCATCACATTCATCAAAGTGTTGTGCAACGTATATCTTGGAATAAGAATAAAAGAGAATTGAATAGAAAGTAATAGTGATTGTATTGAAACTTGAGGTACAGCAGAGCTCCACACCCTTTATCTATGGTGTGTAGAAACTCCACCGTTGAAAATACATAAGTGAAAGGTTCAGGCATGGCCGAATGGCCAGCCCCCATGAATGTGATCAATAGCCTCTTAAGATGGAGAATAAAACAAAACTGAGACCAAAGATGTCTAATACAATAGTAACTTATCCTATTTATACTAGACTAGCTACTAGGGTTTACATGAGTAAGTAATTGATGCATAAATCCACTTCCGGGGCCCACTTGGTGTATGTTTGGGCTGAGCTTGATCTATCCACGAGCTGAGGCTTTTCTTGGAGTTGAACTCCAAGTTATGACGTGTTTTGGGCGTTCAACTCCGGATCATGACGTTTTTCTGGCGTTTAACTCTAGACAGCGGCATGTACTTGGCGTTCAACGCCAAGTTACGTCGTCATTTTCCGAATAAAGTATGGACTATTATATATTGCTGGAAAGCTCTGGATGTCTAATTTCCAACGCCGTTAAGAGCGTGCCATTTGGATTTCTGTAGCTCCAGAAAATCTATTTCGAGTGCAGGGAGGTCAGATTCCAACAGCATCAGCAGTCCTTTTGTCCGCCTTTTACAGAGTTTTGCTCAAGTCCCTCAATTTCAGCCAGAAATTACGTGAAATCACAGAAAAACACACAAACTCATAGTAAAGTCCAGAAATGTGAATTTAACATAAAAACTAATGAAAACATCCCTAAAAGTAGGTTGAACTTACTAAAAACTACCTAAAAACAATGCCAAAAAGCGTATAAATTATCCGCTTATCACAACACCAAACTTAAATTGTTGCTTGTCCCCAAGCAACAGAAAATCAATTAGGATAAAAAGAAGAGAATATACTATAAATTCCAAAATATCAATGAATATTAATTATAATTAGATGAGCGGGACTTGTAGCTTTTTGCTTCTGAACAGTTTTGGCATCTCACTTTTTCCTTTGAAGTTCAGAATGATTGGCTTCTCTAGGAACTTAGAATTTTGGATAGTGTTATTGATTCTCCTAGTTAAGCATGTTGATTCTTGAACACAGCTACTTTTATGAGTCTTGGCCGTGGCCCTAAGCATTTTATTTTCCAGTATTACCACCGGATACATGAATGCCACAGACACATAACTGGGTGAACCTTTTCAGATTGTGACTTAGCTTTGCTAGAGTCCCCAGTTAGAGGTGTCCAGAGCTCTTAAGCACACTCTTTTTGCTTTGGATCACGACTTTAACCACTTAGTCTCAAGCTTTTTACTTGGACCTTCATGACACAAGCACATGGTTAGGGACAGCTTGATTTAGCCGCTTAGGCCTGGATTTTATTTCCTTGGGCCCTCCTATCCATTGATGCTCAAAGCCTTGGATCCTTTTTACCCTTGCATTTTGGTTTTAAGGGCTACTGGCTTTTTCTGCTTGCTTTTTCTTTTTCTTTCTATTTTTTTTTCGCCACTTTTTTTTTTCGCAAGCTTCTTCTTGTTCACTGCTTTTTCTTGCTTCAAGAATCAATTTCATGATTTTTTAGATTGTCAATAACATTTCTCCTTGTTCATCATTCTTTCAAGAGCCAACAATTTTAACATTCATAACAACAAGATCAAAAGACATATGCACTGTTCAAGCATTCATTCAGAAAACAAAAGTATTGTCACCACATCAATATAATTAAACTAAATTCAAGGATAAATTCGAAATTCATGTACTTCTTGTTCTTTTGAATTAAAACATTTTTCTTTTAAGAGAAGTGAAGGATTAATGGAATTTATTCATAGCTTTAAGACATGGTTACTACATACTAATGATCATGAAATAAAGACACAAAACATAGATAAACACAACATAAAAACCAAACACAGAAAGAAATAAAGAACAAGGAATGAATCCACCTTTAGTGGCGTCTCCTTCTTGAAGGACCAACAATGTCCTTAAGCTCTTCTATGTCCCTTCTTTGCCTTTGTTGCTCCTCCCTCATTGCTCTTTGATCTTCTCTTATTTCTTGGAGAATGATGGAGTGCTCATGATGTTCCACCCTTAATTGTTCCACATTGTGGCTCAAATCTTCTAAGGAGGTGTTGAGTTGCTCCCAATAGTTGTTGGGAGGGAAGTGCATCCCTTGAGGCATCTCAGGGATTTTTTGATGATGAGCTTCCTCATGCATCTCTTGAGAACCGTGAAGGGCTTCTCTTGCTTGCTCCATCCTCTTCTTGGTGATGGGCTTATCCTCTTCAATGAGGATGTCTCCTTCTATGATGACTCCAGCTGAGTAACATAGATGGCAAATAAGGTGAGGAAAAGCTAGCCGTGCCATATTGGAGGGCTTGTCGGCTATTTTGTAGATTTCATTGGAGATGACCTCATGAACTTCTACTTCCTCTCCAATCATGATGCCATGAATCATGATGGCCCGATCCACAGTAACTTCAGATCGGTTGCTAGTAGGAATGATGGAGCGTTGAATGAACTCCAACCATCCTCTAGCCACAGGCTTGAGGTCCAGTCTTCTTAGTTGGACTGGCTTGCCTTTGGAGTCTCTCTTCCATTGAGCTCCTTCCACACATATGTCCATAAAGACTTGGTCCAACCTTTGATTAAAGTTGACCCTTCTAGTGTAGGGGCGTTCATCTTCTTGCATCATGGGCAAGTGAAACGCCAACCTCACATTTTCCGGACTAAAATCTAAGTATTTCCCCCGAACCATTGTGAGATAATTCTTTGGACTCGGGTTCATACTTTGATCATGGTTCCTAGTGATCCATGCATTGGCATAGAACTCTTGAACCATTAAGATTCCGACTTGTTGCATGGGGTTGGTTAGGACTTCCCAACCTCTTCTTCAGATTTCATGTCGGATTTCCGGATACTCATTCTTTTTGAGCTTGAAAGGGACCTCGGGAATCACCTTCTTCTTTGCCACAACATCATAGAAGTGGTCTTGATGGCTCTTAGAGATGAATCTTTCCATCTCCTATGACTCGGAGGTGGAAGCTTTTGTCTTCCCTTTTCCTTTTCTAGAGGATACTCCGGCCTTAGGTGCCATTGATGGTAATGGAAAAACAAAAAAAAGCTTATGTTTTTACCACATCAAACTTAAAATATTGCTCGTACTCGAGCAATATAAGAAAGAAGAGAAGAAGAAGAAGAAGAGAATATGGTAGAGGGGGAGAGATGAAGGTTCGGCCAAGTGAAGAAGAAGGGGTTGTGTTGTGTGAAAATGAAGTAGAATGAAAGGGTATTTATAGGGAGAGGGGGTAGTGTGGATTCGGCCATTTAGGGTGGGAATGGGTGGGAAAATGTTTTTGAATTTTTGAAGGTAGGTGGGGTTTATGGGGAAGAGTGGATGGATGTGAGTGGTGAATGGGTTGATTGGGAAGAGAAATTGAGGTGATTGGTGAAAGTTGTTGGGAAGTGTGACATGGGGAAGAGTAATCACAAAAACTAGGATTAAGAGGTAAGGTGGGAATATGGTAGGTGGGGATCCTGTGGGGTCCACAGATCCTGAGGTGATCCTGTGGGGTCCACAGGTCCTGTGGTGTCAAGGAATTCCATCCTTGCACCAAATAGGCATGTAAAATGCCTTGGCACACCATTCTAGCGTTTAAACGCCCATTGGTGCACATTCTGGGCATTCAACGCCCATGTAAAGCATGTTTCTGGCGTTGAACGCCAGTTTCATGCTTGTTACTGGCGTTCAGTGCCAGCTTTTCTTCTCTGGGCACATTCCTGGCGTTCAGCGCCAGAATGTTGCTTGTTTCTGGCGTTCAGCGCCAGAATGGTGCTCTGTTCTGGCGTTGAACGCCAGCCTGTGCGTCCTTCAGGGTGTGAAGTTTTTCTTCTGCTGTTTTTGATTCTGTTTTTAATTTTTATGATTCTTTTCGTGACTCCTCATGATCATGTACCTAATAAAACATAAAATAACAATAAAATATAATAAAATAAAAATTAGATAAAATTGGGTTGCCTCCCAACAAGCGCTTCTTTAATGTCAATAGCTTGACAGTGGCTCTCATAGAGCCACAAGGTGATCAGGTCAATGTTGTATAGTTGCCAACACCAAACTTAGAGTTTGACTGTGGGGGCTCTTCTTGACTCTGAACTGAGAGAAGCTCTTCATGCTTACTCTCTTTTGTCACAGAGGGATGGCCATGTGCCTTAAACACAAGGTAGTCCCCATTCAATTGAAGGACTAATTCACCCCTGTTGACATCTATCACAGCTCCTGCTGTGGCTAGGAAAGGTCTTCCAAGGATGATGCAATCATCCTCTTCCTTCCTAGTGTCTAAGATTATGAAATCAGCAGGGATGTAAAGGCCTTCAACCTTTACTAACACGTCCTCTACTATTCCATAAGCTTGTCTCAATGACTTGTCTGCCAATTGTAATGAGAACAAGGCAGGTTGTACCTCAATGATCCCCAGCTTCTCCATTACAGAGAGTGGCATAAGATTTATCCCTGACCCCAGATCACATAGAGCCTTTTCAAAGGTCATGGTGCCTATGGTACAAGGTATTAGGAACTTGCCAGGATTTTATTTCTTTTGAGGTAGAGTTTTCTGAATCCAAGTATCTGGTTCACTAATGAGCAAGGGAGGTTCACTTTCCCAAGTCTCATTACCAAACAACTTGGCATTCAGCTTCATGATAGCTCCTAAATATTGAGCAACTTGCTCTCCAGTTACGTCTTCATCCTCTTCAGAGGAAAAATAGTCTTCAGAGCTCATGAATGGCAGAAGGAGATTTAATGGAATCTCTATGGTCTCTATATGAGCCTCAGATTCCTTTGGATCCTTAATAGGAAACTCCTTCTTGCTTGAGGGATGTCCCAGGAGGTCTTCCTCACTAGGATTTTCGTCCTCTTCCTCCCTTGTGCATTCGGCCACATTGATCACATCAATGGCCTTGCACTCTCCTTTTGGATTTACTTCTGTATTACTTGGGAGAATACTGGGAGGAGTTTCAATGACTTTCTTACTCAGCTGGCCCACTTGTGCCTCCAAATTTCTAATGGAGGATCTTCTTTCATTCATGAAACTGAAAGTGGCCTTTGACAGATCAGAGACTATATTGGCTAAATTAGAAGTGTTTTGTTCAGAATTCTCTGTCTGTTGCTGAGAAGATGATGGATATGGCTTACTATTACTCAGCCTATTGCGTCCACCATTGTTAAAGCCTTTTTGAGGCTTTTGTTGATCCTTCCATGAGAAATTTGGATGATTTCTCCATGATGAGTTATAGGTGTTACCATAAGGTTCACCCATGTAATTAACCTCTGCCATGGCAGGGTTCTCAGGATCATAAGCTTCTTCAGAAGCTGCCTCTTTAGTACTGTTGGATGCATGTTGCCATCCACTCAGATTTTGAGAGATCATGTTGACCTGTTGAGTCAACACTTTGTTCTGAGCCAATATGGCATTCAGAGCATCAATTTCAAGAACTCCTTTCTTTTGAGGTATCCCATTATTCACAGAATTCCTCTCAGAAGTGTACATGAATTGGTTGTTTGCAACCATGTCAATGAGTTCTTGAGCCTCTTCAGGCATTTTCTTCAGGTGAATAGATCCACCTGCAGAATGGTACAATGACATTTTCGAAAATTCAGAGAGACCATAATAGAATATATCTAATATGGTCCATTCTGAAAACATGTCAGATGGACATCTTTTGGTCAGCTGCTTGTATCTTTCCCAAGCTTCATAGAGGGATTCACCATCTTTTTGTTTGAAGGTTTGAACATCCACTCTCAGCTTGCTCAGCTTTTGAGGAGGAAAGAATTTATCCAAGAAGGAAGTGACCAGCTTATCCCAGGAGTCCAGGCTATCCTTGGGTTGTGAATCCAACCATATTCTAGCTCTGTCTCTTACAGCAAAAGGGAAAAGCATGAGTCTGTAGACTTCAGGATCAACTCCATTCGTCTTTACAGTCTCACAGATCTGCAAGAACTCAGTTAAAAAATGATAAGAATCTTCAGATGGAAGTCCATAAAACTTGCAGTTTTGTTGCATTAGGGCAACTAGTTGAGGCTTAAGCTCAAAGTTATTGGCTCCAATGGCAGGAATGGAGATGCTTCTTCCATCAAACTTGGACGTTGGCTTTGTGAAGTCACCAAGCATTCTCCTTGCATTATTATCATTTTCGGCTGCCATCTCCTTCTCTTGTACAAAAATTTCTGAAAGGTTGTTTCTGGATTGTTGTAATTTAGTTTCTCTTAATTTTCTCTTCAGAGTCCTTTCAGGTTCTGGATCAATTTCAACAAGAGTGCCTTTTTCCCTGTTCCTGCTCATATGAAAGAGAAGAAAACAAGAAAAGAAAGAGGAATCCTCTATGTCACAGTATAGAGATTCATTTATGTTAGTAGAAGAAGAAAGGGGAGAAGAATGTAGAAGAGGGGATTCGGATAATTAGATGGAGAGAGGTGAAGAGAAGTGTTAGTAATTAAATAATTAAATAGAAGAAGAAAAGAGAAGGGAAATTTCGAAAATATTGAAAAAGAGGTTAGTAATTTTCGAAAAATTCAAGATAAAATATAATTGAAATTAAAATTTAAAGCAATTAATTAATTAAAAAGAATTTTTGAAAAAGAGAGAGGTATTTTCGAAAATTGAAGAGGGAAAAGTAGTTAGGTGGTTTTGAAAAAGATAAGAAACAAACAAAAAGTTAGTTAGTTGATTGAAAAAGATTTTAAAATCAAATTTGAAAAAGATAAGAAGATAAGAAGTTAGATAAGATATTTTGAAATCAAATTTTGAAAAAGATAAAATTTTGAGAAGGATAAGATAAAAAGATATTTTGAAAAAGATTTAATTTTTAAAATGACTTGACTAACAAGAAACTACAAGATAAGATTCTAGAACTTAAAGATTGAACCTTTCTTAACAAGAAAGTAACAAACTTCAAATTTTTAAACCAATCACATTAATTGTTAGCTAATTTTCGAAAATTAGATGTAAAGATAAGAAAAAGATTTTGAAAAAGATTTTTGAAATTTTCGAAAAATAGAAAAAATGAAAAAGATATGATTTTTGAAAAAGATTTTAAAAAGATAAGATTTTTAAAATTTGAAATTTTGACTTGACTTGTAAGAAATAACTAATTTTAAAAATTTTTGACCAAGTCAACCCAAAATTTCAAAAATTTGGAGGGAAATAAGGAAAAGATATTTTTTTGATTTTTGAATTTTTAATTATGAGAGAGAAAAATAACAAAAATACTCAATGCATGAAATTTTTTAGATCAAAACAATGAATGCATGCAAGAATGCTATGGATGTCAAGATGAATACCAAGAACACTTTGAAGATCATGATGAACATCAAGAACATATTTTTGAAAAATTTTTAATGCAAAGAAAACATGCAAGACACCAAACTTAGAAATCTTTAATGCAAGGAAAATATGAATGCAAGGATGCACATGAAAAACAAGAAAAGACACAAAACAAGAAAATATCAAGATCAAACAAGAAGACTTACCAAGAACAACTTGAAGATCATGAAGAACACTATGAATGTATGAAATTTTCGAAAAAAAATGCAAGAAAAATTTTTAAAGCATGCAATTGACACCAAACTTAAAAATTGACTCAAGACTCAAACAAGAACACAAAATATTTTTGGTCTTTATGATTTTATGATTTTTTTGTATTTTTATTAAAAAAATTTTTTTCGAAAATATTTTTGGAAAAATGAAAAAGAAAAGAAAAATTTTGAAAAAGATTTTTGAAAAGAAACTTACCTAATCTGAGCAACAAGATGAACCGTCAGTTGTCCATACTCGAACAATCCCCGGCAACGGCGCCAAAAACTTGGTGGACGAAATTGTGATCACATGCTCTTTGTACTTGTATGAAATTTAATAATTGGCTCTATTTGAATTCACAACTCCGTTCAACTAACCAGCAAGTGTACTGGGTCGTCCAAGTAATAAACCTTACGCGAGTAAGGGTCGATCCCACAGAGATTGTTGGTATGAAGCAAGCTATGGTCACCTTGTAAATCTCAGTTAGGCAGATTAAAATTGGTTTATGGATTTTCGAATAATTAATAATAAATAGAAAATAAAAAGGGATAGAAATACTTATGTAAATCAATAGTGGAAATTTCAGATAGGCGTATGGAGGTGCTGTGCTCCTCTTGAAACTCTACTTCACTACTCACTCTTTCTTCAATCCTTCTTACTCCTTTCCATGGCAAGCTGTATGTAGGGCATCACCATCATCAATGGCTACTTTTAATCCTCTCGGGAAAATGGTCCTATGCGCTGTCACTGCACGGCTAATCGTCTGGAGGCATCACCCTTGGTTGATGGCTACATCCCATCCTCTCAGTGAAAATGGTCCAAATGCTCTGTCACAGCACGGCTAATCATCTGTCGGTTCTCAATCAGGTTGGAGTAGAATCCATTGATTCTTTTGCGTCTGTCACTAACGCCCAACCTTCAGGAGTTTGAAGCTCGTCACAGTAATTCAATACCGGAATCCTACTCGGAATACCACAGACAAGGTTAGACTTTTCGGATTCCCAGGATCCTACTCGGAATACCACAGACAAGGTTAGACTTTTCGGATCCCCATGAATGTCGCCATCTATCTAGCTTATACCACGAAGATCCTGTTGGGGAATCTAAGAGATATGCGCCCGGCCTAAGGTAGAACGGAAGTGGTTGTCAATCACGTGCGTTCATAAGTGAGAATGATGATGAGTGTCACGGATCATCACATTCATCAAAGTGTTGTGCAACGTATATCTTGGAATAAGAATAAAAGAGAATTGAATAGAAAGTAATAGTGATTGTATTGAAACTTGAGGTACAGCAGAGCTCCACACCCTTTATCTATGGTGTGTAGAAACTCCACCGTTGAAAATACATAAGTGAAAGGTTCAGGCATGGCCGAATGGCTAGCCCCCATGAATGTGATCAATAGCCTCTTAAGATGGAGAATAAAACAAAACTGAGACCAAAGATGTCTAATACAATAGTAACTTATCCTATTTATACTAGACTAGCTACTAGGGTTTACATGAGTAAGTAATTGATGCATAAATCCACTTCCGGGGCCCACTTGGTGTATGTTTGGGCTGAGCTTGATCTATCCACGAGCTGAGATTTTTCTTAGAGTTGAACTCCAAGTTATGACGTGTTTTGGGCGTTCAACTCCGGATCATGACGTTTTTCTGGCGTTTAACTCCAGACAGCAGCATGTACTTGGCGTTCAACGCCAAGTTATGTCGTCAATTTCCGAATAAATTATGGACTATTATATATTGCTGGAAAGCTCTGGATGTCTACTTTCCAACGCCGTTGAGAGCGTGCTATTTGGAGTTCTGTAGCTCCAGAAAATCCATTTCGAGTGCAGGGAGGTCAGATTCCAACAGCATCAGCAGTCCTTTTGTCAGCCTTTTTCAGAGTTTTGCTCAAGTCCCTCAATTTCAGCCAGAAATTACCTGAAATCACAGAAAAACACACAAACTCATAGTAAAGTCCAGAAATGTGAATTTAACATAAAAACTAATGAAAACATCCCTAAAAGTAGCTTGAACTTACTAAAAACTACCTAAAAACAATGCCAAAAAGCGTATAAATTATCCGCTCATCAGCAGACCCCTCAGATCACTTATCCCTCTTCATCTCATAATGATGAGTTACTACAATCTATTGATCAGAGACAGTAGGCCATGGAAAACAACCTTACTTCTACTCTAAATGGTCTGAACTCTACCTTGCAAGCCCTTGTCTCACAAACTGGATCGCTGAATAACTCTAACAACCCGTCCTCAAGCTCTGGTAGACTCCCCTCTCAATCATTACCTAACCCCAAGGGTGGCATCAATACTATTACCCTGAGATCTGGAACCATACTCCAAGAGAGGAATACAGAGGAATCAAGCCCATCAGAACACGCCCCAACTGCGGACACGGTTGAGGTAGAGGATGTTGAAGAAGCAGATGAAGCACAAGACATGGCTGTAGCAGAAGCAGCCCAACCAAGGAATGCAGAACCCCAGCAAGCTGAAGCTATAAAGGACACCACTCCTATTCCATTTCCACACCTTGCTAAGAAGCCCAGAAAGTAGTTGGAACTTGATCCCAAAATGGTAGAGATCTTCAAGAAGGTTGAGGTAACTGTTCCCCTTTTTTATGTTATTCAGCAAGTGCCTAAATATGCAAAGTTTCTAAAAGAGTTGTGCATACATAAAGATAAAATTAATGAATTAGAAACTATTCCTTTAGGTAGTTCTATATCTACTTTAATGGAAAATATACCTAAAAAATGTAGTGACCCAGGCCCATGCATGGTTAACTGTACCATTGGAGGTGTGATATTTTTTGACTGTATGTGTGATTTAGGAGCATGCGTGAGTATTATGCCCTTGTCTATATATAATGCTTTAAGGCTCCCTCCCTTAAAAAGGTCGGCAGCTCGTTTTGTGTTAGCAGATAAAAGCAGTATCACAGTGGTTGGAATTGCTGAAGATGTATTAGTGAGCATTAAGGGGCTCACGTTTCCCATTGACTTTTATATCCTGGAGATGCCCCAAAATGACTCAGGGAGACCTTCATCAATCCTGCTTGGTAGACTGTTTTTGAAGACTTCAAAATTCAAGCTGGATGCCTTTTCGGGTACCTATTCCTTTGAGGTAGATGGCAGAACAGTGAGCTTCAATCTAGATAAAGCTATGAAGCATCCCCCAGAAGATCACTCCATATTCCAATGTGACATCATTGATGAGATTATAGCTGCAATCCACTAGGAAGAAATGGAAGAGAGTCACATGGAGCAAGATCCAAGTGTGGGGACACCCTCTAAACATACTGAAGATTCATTACCATTTTCACCAGCCCCAGAGAATCTAGAACCAAACCATGAGCGGAAAATGGAATTAAAGCCCCTTCCTCCACACCTCAAGTATGCATACCTTGAGGACAAGCAGAAGTTCCCAGTTATCATTGCAAGAGAGCTCACTTTCCAACAAGAAGAACAACTGCTTAGTCTATTGAGGACGCATAAGAAAGCGATTGGATGGAGCTTGGCGGATATAGTAGGCATCAACCCTCAAGTTTGTGAACATAGAATATTGATGCACGAAAACTTGTCTCTCAACAAATTTCCCTTCGGCAAGTATACCGAATTTGTCGTCAAGTAAAAACTCCCAATAGAGTGAGGTCGAATCCCACAGGGATTGATTGGTCAAGCAACTTTAGTTGGAAGGGTATGCTAGTTGAGCTAAACAGAGTGTAGTTTGTGAATTGCAAAAAATTAAATGACGAAAAAGTAAATAGCAGAAATTAAAGTGCAGAATCTTAAATGGGGATTTGGGGTAATGAGCATGAAAATAACTGACAAAAAATAAAGAGAATGGGTAAGATCAGAAATGCGGAATTCATTGGGTTCAGGAGATGTTGTATTCTCCGGATCAAGTTTATTTTCATCTCTTTCTCAATCAATGCATCTATTGATCTCCTTGGCAATCTTAGGTGATTAGATTCCAATTCCTTGGTAATCCAATCTCTCTAAGCTTGAACAATTGCCCAATTCCTTGATTTAATTGCTCATGGGAAGAGATGAAGTATGGTCATTGATTATACCACATGTATTTCCAAATCAAAGTGTTGGGAGGATTACATGTCACTATATCCGCCCAGACCCCAATTTGGTCCAACATGAGAAAGCATTTCTAGCATGATCTCCTCATCCCTTTTCCAAGGCTCAGAGGAGATCCAATTATGGAGAGTTTCTTTTCCAAGACAACTAATTAATTGAATTAAGATCGAAAACTTTTTAGTAAATCAAAAGATAAGAAAGAAGAAGAGAATGAAAACTATAATTGATCCATCAAATTACACCAGAGCTCCCTAACCCAATGAAAGGGGTTTAGTTGTTCATAGCTCTAGAAATGGAAAATGGCAGAAAATAACACATTCCAGCTAAAAGTGCAAAAAAGTAAATATACAGAGAGTAGTTCTCCAAAGTGCCCAGCTCTTCTATAGTTCAAAACTACTCCTATATATACTACTCCTCTTGATCTTCTAGTGAGTTCTTCAAGTCTTGGATGTGGGCTTTAGATCTTGAGTTGAAGCAGTTCCAATCTTTAGTGGGCCCAGCTTGTAGAGAGTATGAATTAGGCATGGGCGTTACTGAAGTTAACGTTAAGTGACATTGTGGGTTTGAGAACGTTAGTGGCAATCACAATTTTCACTAACGTACCAACCCCCTATAGCCTACGTTAACTCCAACGTTACTAGCACTAACGTGACCACTAACGTTGCCTTGTAAATCTTCGCTAGCGTTATTGGGACTCATCTTTCCCAATAACGTTGGCTTATAACCCTTTGTCCCTACGTTAGAGTTCACGTTAGTATAACTAATGTGGCTCTTAACGTGGTTATGCCTCACCTTCGAGAGCGTTAGTGACACTTACCTTTGTCACTAACGCTCAAAGTGCCCCTACTCTCCACGTTAGAGCTCACGTTAACTAAGTTAACGTGGCTACTAACGTGGTAGTAATGCCATCTTCCAACGTTAGTGACAAAGGTGAGTGTCACTAACATTGGCTCATCAATCTCAGCTCTACGTTAACTTTCACGTTAGTGGTCTTAACGTGACCACTAATGTGGGCAATGCTAGTTGATCCAACGTTAGTGACAAAGGTGAGTGTCACTAACGTTGGCATTGTTCCTCTCTTCCACGTTAGAGTTCACGTTAACTAAGTTAACATGACTCTTAACGTGGCTCATTGCCAATTCTTGGAACGTTAGTGGTGTTCACGTTTACCACTAACGTTGGAGCTTTCTTTTGTCTCCACGTTAACTACCATGTTAACTTAGTTAACGTGGCAATTAACATGGGCTTATGATGGCTTCGCGGGCGTTATTGGTGATCACTTTTCTCCTTAACGTTGCAAGCTATTTACCATTCCACGTTAGTGGTCACGTTAACTAGATTAACGTGAGTACTAACGTGGTTCTTCCTTGCTTCCTTTGTCCTGAAATCAAGCAAATAAAGTGCATCAAAGCTCTAGCCAAAGTCATGAGATTATGCATCATCAATTTATCATTCAATTCTAACAAAAATCCTCATGAAATTATGTGAAATTCACAATAGTTGCTTGAATCAAGGTGTAAGTGTATTTTCATCCAAAACTTGCATTATTCACTAAGAAAATGCATGAAACTACCTTAAAACAGTAAAGAAAAGGTCATTGAAACTGGCCTAGATGCCCTGGCATCAAATTTTCTTAGAAGAAGGAGCAAAGCCTATCCGTCAACCTCAGAGAAGGTTGAATCCCACCATCTTGGAAGTTGTCAAGAAGGAAGTAACCAGACTACTTGAAGCAGATATCATTTACCCCATTTCAGATAGCGAATGGGTCAGCCCAGTGCAAGTGGTGCCCAAGAAGTCTGGAGTCACAACAATAAGGAATGAGCAAGGAGAACTTCTAACAACCAGAGTACAGAACGCATGGAGAGTTTGCATTGACTACAGGCGTCTCAACCAAGCCACTCGCAAGGATCATTATCCCTTGCCATTCATTGATCAGATGCTTGATCGCTTGTCAGGTAAATCTCACTACTGCTTTTTAGATGGTTATACAAGTTATTTTCAAATCCATACAGCTCCTGAGGATCAGGAAAAGACTACCTTTACATGTCCTTTTGGGACTTATGCTTATAAAAGAATGCCCTTTGGCTTGTGCAATGCACCAGCTACTTTTCAGAGGTGTATGATGAGTCTTTTCTCTGATCTCATTGAGACTTGTATGGAAGTTTTTATGGATGACTTTAGCATTTATGGTGATTTATTTAACCTTTGCTTGGATAGTTTGTCTAAAGTATTGGACAGGTGTGTTAGTTCAAACCTTGTTTTAAATTTTGAAAAGTGTCATTTTATGGTAAAACAAGGTATTGTTCTATGACATGTTGTTTCTGATACTGGTATCTCTGTAGACCCAGCAAAGGTGGATGTTATTTCTAGTTTAACTTACCCCTCCTCTGTGAGGGAAGTCCGTTCGTTCCTTGGCCATGCAGGTTTTTACAGGAGATTCATTAAGGACTTCAGTAAGGTAGCACTACCCTTGTCCAAACTACTGCAGAAAGATATTGAGTTCGAGTTCAGTGAGGATTGCAAACAAGCATTTGATAAGCTAAAGACCGCCTTGACTCAAGCCCCGATTGTGAGGGGACCAGACTAGAGTCAACCATTTGAAATCATGTGTGACGCCTCCAATCATGCAGTAGGAGCAGCACTGGCTCAACATGAAGGTAACGACCCTTTTGTAATTGCTTATGCATCTAAGACTTTAGATGCTGCTCAATCTAATTACACTACTACTGAAAAAGAGCTTCTAGGTATTGTTTTTGCTCTGAATAAATTCCAAGCCTATTTACTTGTTACTAAGGTAGTAGTGTACTCAGATCATGCAGCTCTAAAATATTTATTAGCTAAAAAGGAGTCTAAACCAAGGTTAATACGTTAGATGCTACTGCTGCAAGAATTTGATATGGAAATTAAAGATAGGAGTGGTAAACAAAATTTAGTGGCTGACCACTTGAGTCGCCTTGAGCACACTAAAGATGACTCCATTCCTATCAATGATAATTTCCCATTTGATAGCTTACAGGTAGTATCTAATGTAGCCCCTTGGTATGCACCTGTAGCTAATTATCTAGTTAGCCATACTTTTCCTCCCAATTTTACTAAGTGTCAGAGAGACAAGCTGAAAAGCGAGTCCAAATATTATGTATGGGATGACCCATATCTATGGAGGTGTGGTGCTGACTAGGTAATTAAACGGTGTGTACCTCAATCAAAATTCCAGTCCATTTTAGAGGCCTGCCACTCATCTGATAGTGGAGGACATTTTGGCCCTCAACGAACTGCTAGAAAAGTTTTAGACTGTGGATTCTGGTGGCCTACTCTTTTTAAAGATGTTGCTGATCTTTGTAAATCTTGTCCTCCATGCCAAAGGTTTGGTAATATATCCCAGAGGGATGAAATGCCTCAACAAATTATGCTTTTCTGTGAAATTTTTTATGTTTGGGGCATTGACTTCATGGGTCCATTTCCAAATTCTAATGGCCACCTTTATATACTGTTAGCTGTAGATTATATTTCTAAATGGGTGGAAGCCATTCCTACCCGTACTGATGATGCTAACACCGTTGTTTCCTTTGTTAGAAACCATATTATTTTTCGCTTTGGATCACCACGAGCAATCGTGAGCGATCAAGGCACTCACTTTTGTAACAGGAGACTAACAGGTTTACTAAAGAGGCACGGGATCATTCATAAAGTATCAACCACCTATCACCCCCATACTAATGGGCAAGCAGAGGTGTCTAACAGAGAGATAAAGCGCATACTGCAAAAGGTAGTCAAGCCTCATAGAAAGGACTGGAGCACTAGGCTCCAAGACGCGCTTTAGGCATATCGGACAGCATATAAGACACCGATTGGGATGAGTCCTTTCCGCTTGGTTTATGGAAAGGCCTGTCATCTTCTAGTTGAGTTAGAACACAAGGCCTTCTGGGCGGTAAAGGAATGCAACATGGACTATGAGAGAGTCAGAGCTGAACGGAAGTTGCAACTACAAGAATTAGAGAGCCTTCGTCTTGAAGCTTATGAAAACTCTAGGTTGTATAAAGAGAAGGTGAAGGCTGTGAATGACAAGAGCATTAAGAGAAGAGAATTCCAACCAGGGGACTTAGTCCTACTTTACAACTCCAGAATGCGACTCATGCCAGGCAAGCTGAGATCCAGATGGGATGGTCTGTATCGAGTAGAGCGGGTGGAACCATACAGAGTCTTTCACTTGAGCCATCCTTCAAGCTCTAAACTTATCAAGGTCAATGGACATCGCTTGAAGTTATTCCATGGTGAAAAGATGGCGAAAAACCAGGAATTAGAGATCTTCCTCTTGGAAGATCCGCCCTCAGCAGAAGACTGAGCTAGTGGAGCATCCAACTTAAGGATGTTAAAGCAAAGTGCTAGGTGGGAGACAACCCACCATGGTATGATCGTTCTTCCCCTCTCATTATCTTCCCTAGTCAATAACTCTTCTCAGTACTAATGCCTATCTTTTGCATCTCATCCACATACTGCATATTGCATTTTTATAAAAAAAATGGGTTACGACAAGCGACGCGACGGCGTCGCTGGCGCGCTCGCGTCATTGTGCCTTCGAAGCATTAATGAAAAGGAACAGAGAGTTGCGCAGGTATGTGGCTGAAGGCGTGCCCCTGGCACCATTTGATCCACGCGTCTGCGTGGATGACGCAATGCGTCAGTCGTAACAATGCCTCCCCATGCGTCCGCGTCAACCACGCGAACGCGTGGCTCTGCAATTCGACGTAAAAGGATGTATGGTAGTGAGTTGCGCTAGAGCTGGGCTGCACTTGTGCTAGTCGTACAAGCCCTGCCACTCGAACGCGTGCCCCACGCGTCCGCGCCGTTTTCTCAATCTGGCCATCCATGCGATCGCATCAACCACGCGATTGCGTCACCCTAAATTTTAGCAAAACATAATTTGAACAGAAAGTTGTGCAAGCGTGAAGCTGCCCTCGCGCCACTAGCGCAAATCAAGTCACACGTCCGCGTCATTTCATTTAAGGGCTTTCCACACGACCGCGTGCCCCACGCATCCGCGTCGCTTGCGCCGCCCAACTCATTCAAATCTGCCAGATTATCTTTTCTTTTCTCATCCCATTCCTATTTTATTTCTCCCCTCCTTCTTCCTCCCTTCTTTCTCTCTTCTACCCCCTATTTCCAACCACCATTATCAAGGTCTTTTCTTCTCTTCTCCCCTCCCTACTTTTTCATTCTTCTTCTTATTTTCATGTTTTCTTTTTCTTTCATCTTCCTCTTCTTGGTGTTGGAGATTTATTTGGGTCATTATTTTTATATGTTGCTTGTGAATTATTTAGGACTTGTTTAACAATTATATATTATTTTATAGGGTTACTTGCATGTTCCAGTTCATATTTTTCATACCTTATTTAACATGCATGCTATGTGTTTGTGAAAATGTCCATATGGCCTTTTGCACTATTTTTAGCTTTCTTTCACTCTACTACTCTAAATGCCTGCTTTTCACAACACCCTTTTTATATTTTATTAATTAAATATAATTGTTGTTACAAGCATATTGTTAGTTGGAAAGACTTGGTAATGTAACTTGGACATTGAATGCTTGATCTATGCTACTCATGCCCTTGCCGGCATGCTAATAAACACTTGGCATTTGACTGTCATCACATGCACTTGCTTTATTTCCATTGTTGATTTGCCACATATAGTCATGACCATGTGTTCACATCATTATCCTTTCCTATGCATTGATTACCACCTTTCCCATTCTTTTTCTTGCTATAACCCTTGAAATATTCATGTCTTTACTCGTTTCCTTTTAGGATGGCCACCAAGAAAGGCAAGGAGAAAGCTACCCCCGAATCCACAGCAAGGAAAGGAACTAAAAGAGCATTAGTGGCAGAGCCATCTTCAACTGCAGTTAAGCCCTCAACAAAAAGAATCAAAAGGATTATAAAGGTCGATGAAAAAGAGAAAGCCTTCCCAGCAAAGGACACTGCACGATTTCCCAATCGTTACTGTGAGCAGATGTTCCCCATTCTAGCAGCTCGGAATTACAGCAACGAACACCTTCTTATCCTTCCATCTCGTATTGCCAACTTTGTTGAGCCACAAATTGCACAAAGACATTGGGGATTCCTACAGAGACAGCCAAGACAGGTTAACCTTTCTTGGGTAGTTGAGTTCTACTCCAATTTCCACCTGCCGACCCTGCAGTCTTTTTATGTTCGCCAGAAGCAAGTCCCCATTACAGAAGAGGCCATTCAGCGAGCCCTAGATCTTCCCCCTGCTCCCGAAGGATTGGACGCATTTCAAGAAGCCGCACTCAAGTGTCAGGTGTACAAATTTGACTAGGACGTTGTTCTCAGAGTTATCGCACAACCTGGTAGCAAATGGATCTTCGGATACCATCGTTCCCGTCCTAAGGGGATCTCGGCTTCCGCACTCACCTTAGAGGCTCACGTATGGGCACAGATTATGTCTCATTACATCTTTTCGAGCACTCATGAGTCCTCCTTCACTGCAGACATGGCCGTTCTACTATGGTGCATCCTCACGAACCAGCCTCTAAATCTACTAAGACAGATCCGGAATGCTATGGGACACATACAAATCGCGGGCAACCTTCCTTTCCCCGCCTTGGTCTCAAATCTTGTCTCAACAGCCGGAGTCTCCTACAGAGCTGGGGACACCAAAGCCATACTTCCACGGGATGATCAGTACGTCCCTAACAGAAGATATCTCATGCCACCACTTGCCACTACCAGTCAGTCCACAGAAGATGCTGCAGACATTCCCCCATCTACTAATTAGCTGCTACATCAAATACTGAAGAGGTTGGACCAACAAGACCAGAAAGCAAAGCTCCGTGAGTGCCGCAACCACCACCGATTCAAATACCTCAAGGAGCTACTCACAGGCAACCATAGACCTGATGAGGACCCAGGCACTCTGGACTCTACTTCCTTTACTAACACAGGGAGCCATGACGGTCCCGACTGTAGAGATACTGCTACCACCCCACCCTTGTTCCTAACAGATGGCACCGAGGACGGTGCAAAGCCTTAAGTGTGGGGAGGTCGGTCAGTACCTGACTTCCGGAGGTAATTCTTTCCCCCTAACACCAACTTCTTTTTCTTTAGAATAGGATAGATTGTATAATTGTAGGTTAATTGCATGCATGTTCTACCTGATTGAAAAGATAATAAGTTTCTTTTAAGACCATATATTTTTTTTAAAATTTCACTAATTTAAATCAAAACACTTATGTTAAATTTGTTTGAAGTTGAAATTGGAACAGGATTTTGAGCTAAAAGAACACACAACCCGTGAGACTTTGAGCCTAAATACATGGTTACACTATTTAACCATAAACATTTTTTATTTCTCGTGTGTTTTCTTCTCTATGACTGTGATCTAAATTTTGTTTTATCCTATATGTCCAATGTTAATGTGTTATGTGCATGCATATGATTGAGGCCATTGTTTGTTTAGCTCACATATCCCAAATAAGCCAACCCTTTTAATTACCTTTGTTAACCACTTTGAGCCGTTGTTAATCCCATTTATTCTATATTTTACCACATTACTAGCCTTAAGCAGAAAAACAATGAAAAATCCCAATTGAATCTTTGGTTAGCTTAAGATAGAATGTGTGTTAACTAAGTATGAGAAAATTGTGGGAATAAAGGGTAATAGGAGAATATGTCGTGATGAAATAAAGGGAAATTGGGTACCTATTCATGTGAAACCATAAAAGAACATTACAAATCTATGTGCATTGATAAGCTAAAAATTTTTTTTTCCTTTATGTTAATGAATAAAGGGACAAAATCACCCCAATGATAAGTCAGAGTTTAATAATCAATGCACATGTGATAAAATTAAAATGAAGGTTGATGCATGAATATGGAATGTGAAAAGGAGATTCTGGGTAGCTAAGATGAATGTTAAAATTATATAGAATATACGTATGTTAGGTGAGAGCTTAGGTTAATTAAAGATTCAATGTATAAGCTCACTTAGCCATATGTGTATCCTCACTTACCTTATCCCCATTACAACCACGTAAAGACCTCATGATGTTTGCATGGGCATTTTAAAATTGTTGATTGGTTAGGTGAAAAACAAAATTTTCGAAAGGCATGATTAGAGAAGGATAGAGTGATTACCTCATATACTAGAGATGATTAGAGTGCACACGCACCAACAGTAAGGGTTCAATGCTAAGTCCTATATTCCTTGCTTTCACGAGCTATCTTCTTACAAATTTATCTGCTTTTACAATATGAATTGAATTAGTGAAATCTACCCCATGTTTTGTCTTAGAGAACTTATCTATTTTTAATCATGTAGACAAAATCATATAGTTGCATTCATATGTATATAGGTTGCATTGCATGAGTCTTACATGTTCCTATTCATTCACATTTATCTCCTTCAACTTAGCATGAGGATATGCTAATGTTTAAGTGTGGGGAGGTTGATAAACCACTATTTTGTGATTCATATTGTGTTTAATTGTGTGGTTTTACCAAGTCTTCACCCACTTATTCATATGATTTGCATGTATTTATAATTCCTTCCTAAAAATATTCTATGATTGAAAACTTGCTTCCTAAAGACCTTTTAGTTGTATATTTTTATCTTCCTTTGTACTAATCGATGCCGTGATCTGTGTGTTAAGTGTTTCAGGCTTCATAGGGCAGGAATGGCGTAAGGAATGAAGAGGAAGCATGCAAAAATGGAAGGAACACAAGGAATTGAGGAGATGACGCGCTCGCGTGCCTGACGCGACCGCGCGGATTGGAAGTTGCACGAACGACGCGAATGCGTGGACAACGCACACGCGTGGTACGAGAAATGCTGAGTGACACGAACGCATGAACAACGTGGCCGCGTGACGTGCGCGATCTGCAGAATTTCAGAAGTCGCTGGCACAGATTCTGGGCCGCATTTCAACCCAGTTTTCGGCCCAGAAACACAGATTTGAGCCGGGGAACATGCAGAGGCAAAACAACAATTCATTCCACACAATTTCAAGTTTTTAGATCTGAATTTACTCCTCCCCAAGGTTTCTGACTTGAACATTCATAATTTAGGATTTTGAAGAATTTTAGCTTTAGCTTTTGAGAAGAGTCTACCTCCGGTACTAGTCATTATAGCTTGTTATTTTACTTTTTATTTACTCTTCCATATTCTTAATTTATCTAGAGTTGACATTGAATTATTTTTCATAGTTTATTAATATAAGACTATTTTTACTTTTAATTAATCTCTTTTATTATTATTTATTATGTCTTCCTCTACTTCCCCTATTTATTTGGTAAAGTCTACAATTATGATTATGGAATAGTCCCCCAACTTGATTGGGAGATGATAAAAAGGAGAACCTTGAGTTAGAATACTCAAGAGTTCAATTGTAATTGGTTCATTGTTGGTTGGCCTGTTAGTCACTAACTCTAATCCTTTCCAAGGGAGAGGATTAGGACTTGTGAATAGAAGTTGACTTTTAATTTGACTTTCCCTCATTCGTTGAGGGTTAACTAAATGTAAACAATTACTAATTATTAATTGCTCTTGATAAAATTCTAATAAGGATAGAACTTCCAATTAATCTACTCCCGGTCAAGATTTTATTTAAGTCATATAAATTCTCTAATTTAATTTTCCGTTCATCAAATTCAAAACCCCTTTTGAAAACCTCTGATTGATAAAATAGCACATCTTTCTTTAACTCGTTGGGAGACGACCTGGGACTCATACTCCCAGTATTTTATTTCTAAAATTTGTGACAACCCTTTTTTTTAAATTGACGAGTGAATTTTTGCCGGTTAAGAACTGTACTCGCAACGCCATTTTTCTAATTAATTCTTAATCTGCCAATTTCCGCTCACGTCAGCGTGTGCGTCCGCACAGGGGTGTGTGTGCGCACGCCCAGGAAGGTTTTGAAGGTGTGTGTACGCACAGGGGTGTGCATGCACACAGGTACTAAAATTTATAAAGTCTGTTCACTCGTACAGGCTATACAATCGCCCCTAACTGACGTCCCTCCCCAACTTGTGCGTGCACACAGGGCTGTGCATCCGCACATGTCGTAATGCTTCATTGATGTGCGTGCGCACAACCAATGCTAGCGCTGCCACCAATGCTTCATTGATGTGCGCACAAACAACCAATGCGAGCGCATATATCAGAAAGTCCTGAAATTCTGCAACTTTGCCGAATTTCAGATTTTGAACACCAAATTTGAATGATCATAACTTCCTCTAAAAAATTCCAAATTTCACAAACTTTATATTGATTTAAAGGATTTTTAAAGATATTTAATTCTAAGCAAGTTTCATCAGATTTTTAAAACTGAGGAAAAAGTTATGATCAGACAAAGTTCATCAAAAACCAACTTTTACCCAAAAACACAATTTCCTCAATTTCTTTGTAAAACACAACCAAACCAATCCAAACCATTCCAAACTCCAATTCTCATCAAAATCACACCCTATGACATATTACCCCAAGCATGCCACATATTTCTTCACCTTGCCTCATCCTCAATATCAACATCAATATATTACATATTTCAAACCTCATTAACAATTTCCAACTACATTATCAATTCATCACATCAATATCATATATATCCACTCAATTCCCTTCTCAACTTCACACGTCATTCATTCTCATCCTATCCTTATCAATCATTATAATCAAATTCAACAATCCTCAAATCACCATAAACCATCATTCAATAATTCAACAACCATTTAAATCCAAACCTATCTTATGGGTCACTAGCCTATGTGTCCATGAATATTATATACTACATAGAGGAAACCAAAACCATACCTTGGCCGATTTCCAATATGCCTTTAACCCGCAAATGAGCACAAGAAAGCTCTCAACTCCAAATCAAGCTTTCAATTCCACTCCAACAAGCACAAATAAGCTCCAAAAGATCCCGATATCACAATAACCAAACTATACACATATAAATCACCACAAATCAGCCTAGGACTTAACATAAATCAAATTTCACAAAGGTTTAGTATCTCTTACCTCTCCCAATAGATTTGATGGCCAAAATCCAAGGCTAAGCAAGGATTAGAGCAAACTTTAAACATCCAAAATCACAAAATCTCACTTAACCCAAAACCCTAGATTTTTGAAACTTTGAAGGGAGGAAAAGAAAAGATTTAGTGGTTACCTTACTACTTTCTTGGGTGGGTTTTGTAGAGCTCATCCCAAGGAATGCGTAGCCGCAAACGGTGCAACAATCGGAGCTCTGTAGCTCAAGATATTGCGAAAAGAAGAGAGGGGTGAATAGTGTTTCATCTTCTTCCTCCTCTCCCCTCAATTTCTGAAGTGTGTGTGTTTAATGATGAATGGGTTCATTAATGAGCCCTTATATACGTTGGACTCGGGCCCAACTTGGGCTCGGTTCAACCCGTTAGCGTTTTTAGCCCGTTCGGCCCAACTTGGGCCAAATCATTAACACTAACTTCCGGTTTTCTATTTCTAATATATTTTATAAGAGGTTTGATCATTTTCACTGTTTCTCGTGTAGTTCCCGGCAGAATTGAACCGGTTCAACCGGTTCGACTACCGGTTCGTAGTTTTTCACGATTTTTCACAGAAAACACACTTTCTGACTCAGAAGGACCTACTGAGTTCAAAAATCATATTTAAATTTCCAAATTCTCATCCTAACTTTTCGGAATTCAATTTGGGCATTTAAATGATTTTATTCGTAAAAATGCCGGTTCTTACATAATGCATTGTGTTTCTTGATCATATGCATCCATATGTTTTTAGCTTGAATGCTTTCATGCTTCTTTATTGCTTATTTGGTTATTTTGACCCAGAAGTTTAGAGCATCTCAAGCACGTTAGGATGAGTGGAGTACATGCTCTTCTTTATGTAATTTTGACTTAGCTCTATGATAGTGTGTGTGTTCTAAAAGGTGCCTAATTTAGAGTTCACACACCTATTTTTCATCAATGTCACACTAATTCACTCACCTCATTCTAGTGATTTACCTCATTCGTACAATTTATGCTTCCTTGGTTTTGTATTTTTTCATCTTACGGTGTTATTTTCAGCTTTTCATGAATGATGCACTACAAGTAACAAAGCGGAAGCGGAAGAAAAAACATGCAGCAACCTGTTGATCTACCAGCTGAAGGTAGTGATTCGGAGAGTTGTCGTAACCCCTTGCTGATGCATGGAAACTTGTCTCTCAACAAATTTCCCTTCGGCAAGTATACCGAATTATCGTCAAGTAACAACTCACAAAAGAGTGAGGTCGAATCCCACAGAGATTAACGGATTAAGCAAACAATGATTAATTAATTATCCTAGTTAGACGAATCATATTGGAGTGATAAGTAACAAGGAAATGTAAATGGCATAAAAGTAAAGAAAAGCTATAAAGTGCAGAAGAGTAAAATGGCAAGAAAAGTAAATGTAAGAACTAAAAGTAAAATTAACATTGGAATCAAGAGATATTGCAATCCTTCGGATCAAGTTCATTCTCATCTCTTCCTCAATCAATGCATTCATTGATCTCCTTGGCAATCTTAAGTGATTGGATTCCAATTCCTTGGCAATCCAATCTCTCTAAGCTTGAACAATTGCCCAATTCCTTGATTTAATTGCTCATGAGAAGAGATGAAAGTGTGGTCACTGATTATACCACATGTATTTTCAAATCAAAGTGTTGGGAGGATTAAATGTCACAATATCCATCCAAACCCCAATTTGGTCCAACATGAGAAAGCATTTCTAGCATGATTTCCTCATCCCTTTTCCAAGGTTCAAAAGAGATCCAATTATGGAGAGTTTCTTTTCCAAGACAACTAACCAATTGAATTAAGATTGAAAGCTTTCTAGTAAGATCAAGAGAAAAGAAAGAAGAAGAAGAATAAGAACTACAATTGATCTATTGAATCACAACAGAGCTCTCTAACCTAATGAAAAGAGTTAGTTGATTATTGCTCTACCAAAATAGAAAAGAAGAAAGTGCAGAAAAGTAAAGATGAAGATTAAATCTAACATTGAAACTTCCAAATTCATAAATGAAAAGTACAAAGAAAAGAAGAGAAGGAAAAGTGAGTGAGGGGAGGGAGTCCGAAGACCCCACTTCAATCCCCAATTTCCCAGCCTTCCGTCCAACCCCGTCCCCCTTTGAATGTACAAAATAAGGCCTTTATATAGGCTCTCCTAAATTACAAAATGAAATTAAAAGCAAATTACAATTAAATAAAAATTCCTATTCAAGATGCTTCTTGTGGCCTTGATTTGTTGACACTTGTGGGCTTGCTTCCTTGAGGTTGGGTGGTCCTTGAAAGAGAAGTGATCAAATTGAGGCCCATGGTGAAATGCTGCCCAGTTGGTGTTTTTGGGGCTTAGAAGATGCCTCTTGTTTGTGCTTCAATTTCATGCCCACTATAGACTATTATATATCTTTGGAAAGCTCTGAATGTCAGCTTTCTAACGCAACTAGAATCACCTCAATTGGATCTCTGTAACTCAAGTTATACTCCTTTGAAGTGAACATGGTCGCTGGCATAGTTGCTAGCGTTAATGGAAAACGTGAGTCACGTTAACACTAGCGACTAGCGTTAATGAAAAACGTGAGTCACAATAACGCTAGCAATCAGGGGCTCAAACTTAATGTCCACCCCATACTATTATATATTGTTGGAAAGCTCCAGATGTCTACTTTCCAACGCCTTTGGAAGCGCATCATTTTGAGCTCTACAGCTCGAGTTATATGTCTTGGAAGGTGAAGAGGTCAGTTGGCCTTACTACAGGTTGATACCATGTTCATCTTTGCACTTTTGGGGCAGGTTTTCTCCCTCAAATTTGTGTCAACCATGTAGTGCCATATATGCTTGGAAAGCTCTGGAATCCTACTTTCCAATGCTACTGGAATCACCTCATTTGGAGCTTTGTGGCTCAAGTTATGCGTGTTTGAAGAAGGCATGGATAAGTAACTTAGTTAACGTGGAAGTTAACGTGGGTCTTTTTTTGCTTCGCCAATGTTAGTGGCACTCACTTTTTCCACCAACGTTGGCATCTCCCTTTCCTTCCACGTTAACTACCACGTTAACTTAGTTAACGTGGCTGTTAACGTGGGTCTTTTTGCTTCGCCAACGTTAGTGGCACTCACTTTTTCCACTAATGTTGGCATCTCCCTTTCCTTCCACGTTAACTACTACGTTAACTTAGTTAACGTGGCTGTTAACGTGGGTCTTTTTGCACCTTCGCAAACGTTAGTGGCACTCACTTTTTTCACTAACGTTGGCCCTTCTTCAAAGTTAATGCCATTAACGTTCCCACTTTCCTTCCTTCCACGTTAGTGCCCACGTTAGTTACACTAACGTAGCCACTAACGTGGCTCTTCTCTTCTTCTTTTGGCCTGAAATCAATCAAACAAAGTGCATCAAAGTCTTGCTCTTAATCATGGGATCATGCATCATCCAATTTATCATTCAATTTATGCATAATTCTCATGAAATCATTCAAAATTCACAATGTTTGCTTGAATCATGGTATGATTGCATTTTCAACCAAATACTTGCTTATTTCTTAAGAAAATGCATGAAACCAACCTAAAGCATACAAAAAATGGCTAGTAAAACTAGCCAAGATGCCCTAGCATCACAACACCAAACTTAAAGCATGCTTGTCCCCAAGCAAGAAAAGAACTATGCACAAAGAATTCTCTTTAATTGGAATGTATTGAAGAATTGCTTATGATGCCTTAGTGGGTGAAGTGAATAAGTGACAGTGGGGTAAACTCTAATTTGTATGCTTATGCAAGGATTCCAGTGCTCATTAGTCCTCACATTTTGGAAGTCTTAGATCTTAGGACTTTCATTCAAATAATATTATGGAAGCCTCTTTATAGATTGTCACCTTGAAGCAGCACTTATTTTCTAGCATCTTCTTTCTTTTTGGGATTTGGCCTCGACTCTAGGTGTCATGTATCAAAGCGGCTTTTTAAGATAAGCTTTCAATCAATACTCCCAAACCAGTTGGTCTAAGGTATTAGGTGTTGAAGTTCCCCTTAGGATTTACTTGCTCAAGCCTCTCTCTTTGATACAAATCCACCACAAGCATTTAACTAGGACAATAACTCTTTGAGTTCTTGTTTCTTTCTTTTTTTTTCTTCCTAGTAATTGATGCTCAGAGCCTTGGGCTTCTTCTTTGTTTTTCTTTTTCTTTTGTTTTCTTTTGTTACTGCTTCTTGGATCAATAGATGTTTGAGAAATTCCATAATACTTCTCTAAACTTCATTTCCTGTCTATGAGCTCCCATGCAAGTTTTCATAAACATGCAACCTCAATACACAATCATACAATCAGAACCTCCACTCCTCTTAATTTTTTGCTTGCCCCATGATTTATAAAATTCTTCAACATTTTCCTTTTAAAAGAATGATTTCTTTGTTGCATTCTTAAAGATATTGGGTACAAGTAAAACTCAAGATGATAATCATGATATCATAGCAACATGTCACAAATCAAATATCAAATTATGCTTATTCACAAGGAGTAATCACACATGCATACAAAGAAAATAGAAGACAATCATGCAATTTAAAGTGCTGGAAATAAGTAAGAGGAGAAAGGAACTTTACCACCTTGTAGTTTATCTTCATTGTTGTTGCCCTTTTCTTCCTATTCTTTCCCTTCCCACACCAACCTTAGAATGCTTGCTTATGCTCAAGAAACAATTAAAACAGTGGTGATGGGGTCTATGATGGATCATGAATGTCTTAGAATGAAGTGTGAGTATGCATGTGTTTCAGCAAGCAGGATTAAGGACACAATAAAGGCACATGAGACACAAACAGAGACATTTTGATTGCATTAATAAGTGGTGTGCTTGGTACCTTGCATGAAAGATAAGTGCCACACCAAACTTAGTGTGACACTCTCAATTTAGAATGTTGCAAGTACCCAGTGAAGATTGAAAATCAAATTGTTGCATGGTAACACCAAACTTAGAATGCAATCATATGTCAAGTTATTTAAAGTAAACTAAGCAAAACAAGGAAATATTACCTACGGTTAGGTTGCCTCCCAACAAGCGCTCTTTTAATGTCATTAGCTTGACATGTTGTTCATTACTTTCTTCCTCTTCTTCCAGTTTGTTAAGAGGAATGACCTCAAGAGGAAAGAGGAGCCAGTTAATGCCCCTTGTTTAGAGTGCCTCTCCCTAGCAAGCTTTCTTTTGTTGTTAGCTTGAGTAAACTTGCTTGTTGGGGTAGGGGTGGGATGGCTTTTGGTTGACCTTTTTTTCTTCATGGATATTGTCCTTCTTTTCTTGGTCACCATCCTCTTTTTAGTGCTCATGTTGATTGTCTTCACCACCTTGATTTCAGGACTTGGGTGTTGTATGATGGTTGGAGCATCTTCTTCATCAAGTGCTTCTTGAATTGGTGGTCCAATGAACTCACCCTTTATGCAACTTTTTATTTCATTGGAGTGTGGGCTCCCTTGATTAACTTCCTCCCTTGTTCTTGACCGTTGAATGCACTCCTCTGTTTCTGGAGAGAGTGAAGTGGTCTCTCTTTGTGATTTCAGCTTTTCAATGAATTGTTCTTCAGAATAGAGTTGTGCATTCTGTCTCAATTTTTCTTCATGGACCCTTTCTGCTATTTTCTCCTCTTCGACTGTCTTCATATTTTTTCAAGGAGGAGTTCTACCCTAGTGAGTATATCTTCTTCTCTACTTCTTTTGAGTTCTTCAAGGATGAGTTCCATCCTAGCAAGTCTATCTAAAGGAGGTTGGGTAGGTTGTAATGGTTGGTTGTTTTGTGGTTGTGTGTTCTGAAAGTGGTATGAGTCTTGTGGGTAGTTGATTGAGTTTTGTGGATGATGAAATAAATTGTATGGATTTGGGATAGACCTTTATGTTGAGGCGTACTCAAATGATGAAGAATTTAGGCGTGTAAAACTTGGAGGTGAGGTTGTATAATTGAGAGGTGATGGCTCTTGATAAATGGGGTATGAATGAGTGAAATTTCTTTGGTTCTGATCTCCCCAGGCACAGCTTGAGTAGTGCTCAAAGTCATCAAAATATGAATCATTTTGTGGCTCTGGAAAGTACCCCATTTCATGTTTTTGATACTCCCATCCACCATGAGCATAGTAAAGTGGATCATTCTATGGTGGTGGAGAGTTTTCCATGAAATTTGATTGACTACCATATGATGGATGCTCCTTTCTTTCCTACAGAAAGCTTTGTCTCAAACAATAATCACCAAAAGAAATTGGAATCTCCATTGTCACAGATGAGGAAATTCCCAGTGAGGCAATATCACAAAGAGTTAGTTAGCAAAAGAAAATAAAGAAACAAAAGAAAACAAAAATAAAAGAAAAGCGTCTAATCTAGTAAATCAATCAACCGGCAGTTTGTTAATCACAGTTAATCCCCGGCAACGGCGCCATAAACTTGATGCATGGAAACTTGTCTCTCAACAAATTTCCCTTCGGCAAGTATACCGAATTATCGTCAAGTAATAACTCACAAAAGAGTGAGGTCGAATCCCACAGAGATTAACGGATTAAGCAAACATTGATTAATTAATTATCCTAGTTAGACGAATCATATTGGAGTGATAAGTAACAAGAAAATGTAAATGGCATAAAAGTAAAGAAAAGCTATAAAATGCAGAAGAGTAAAATGGCAAGAAAAGTAAATGTAAGAACTAAAAGTAAAATTAACATTGGGATCAAGAGATATTGCAATCCTCCGGATCAAGTTCATTCTCATCTCTTCCTCAATCAATGCATTCATTGATCTCCTTGGCAATCTTAAGTGATTGGATTCCAATTTCTTGGCAATCCAATCTCTCTAAGTTTGAACAATTGCCCAATTCCTTGATTTAATTGCTCATTGGAAGAGATGAAAGTGTGGTCACTGATTATACCACATGTATTTCCAAATCAAAGTGTTGGGAGGATTAAATGTCACAATATCCATCCAAACCCCAATTTGGTCCAACATGAGAAAGCATTTCTAGCATGATTTCCTCATCCCTTTTCCAAGGTTCAAAAGAGATCCAATTATGGAGAGTTTCTTTTCCAAGACAACTAACCAATTGAATTAAGATTGAAAGCTTTCTAGTAAGATCAAGAGAAAAGAAAGAAGAAGAAGAATAAGAACTACAATTGATCCATTGAATCACAATAGAGCTCTCTAACCCAATGAAAAGAGTTAGTTGATCATTGCTCTACCAAAATAGAAAAGAAGAAAGTGCAGAAAAGTAAAGATGAAGATTAAATCTAACATTGAAACTTCCAAATTCATAAATGAAAAGTACAAAGAAAAGAAGAGAAGGAAAAGTGAGTGAGGGGAGGGAATCCGAAGACCCCACTTCAATCCCCAATTTCCCAGCCTTCCGTCTAACCCCGTCCCCCTTTGAATGTACAAACTAAGGCCTTTATATAGGCTCTCCTAAATTACAAAATGAAATTAAAAGCAAATTACAATTAAATGAAAATTCCTATTCTAGATGCTTCTTGTGGCCTTGATTGGTTGACACTTGTGGGCTTGCTTCCTTGAGGTTGGGTGGTCCTTGAAAGAGAAGTGATCAAATTGAGGCCCATGGTGAAATGCTGCCCAGTTGGTGTTTTTGGGGCTTAGAAGATGCCTCTTGTTTGTGCTTCAATTTCATGCCCACTATAGACTATTATATATCTTTGGAAAGCTCTGAATGTCAGCTTTATAACACAACTGGAATCACCTCAATTGGATCTCTGTAACTCAAGTTATACTCCTTTGAAGTGGACATGGTCGCTGGCATAGTCGCTAGCGTTAATGGAAAACGTGAGTCACGTTAACGCTAGCGACTAGCGTTAATGGAAAACGTGAGTCACAATAACGCTAGTAATCAGGGGCTCAAACTTAATGTCCACTCCATACTATTATATATTGTTGGAAAGCTCTGGATGTCTACTTTCCAACGCTTTTAAAAGCGCATCATTTGGAGCTCTACAGCTCGAGGTATACTTCTTGGAGGGTGAAGAGGTCAGTTGGCCTTACTACAGGTTGATACCATGTTCATCTTTGCACTTTCGAGGCAAGTTTTCGCCCTCAAATTTAGTGTCAATCATGTAGTGCCATATATTCTTGGAAAGCTCTGGAATCCTACTTTCCAATGCCACTGGAATCACCTCATTTGGAGCTTTGTGGCTCAAGTTATGCGTGTTTGAAGAAGGCATGGTCAGGCTATCAGGTGGGACTTTTGCCTACATTAACTACCACGTTAACTTATTTAACGTGGAAGTTAAAGTGGGTCTTTTTTTGCTTCGCCAACGTTAGTGGCACTCACTTTTTCCACTAATGTTGGCATCTCCCTTTCAGTTAACGTGGAAGTTAAAGTGGGTCTTTTTTTGCTTCGCCAACGTTAGTGGCACTCACTTTTTCCACTAATGTTGGCATCTCCCTTTCCTTCCACGTTAACTACCACGTTAACTTAGTTAACGTGGGTCTTTTTGCACCTTCGCAAACGTTAGTGGCACTCACTTTTTCCACTAACGTTGGCCCTTCTTCAAAGTTAATGCCATTAACGTTCTCACTTTCCTTCCTTCCAAGTTAGTGCCCACGTTAATGTAACTAACGTAGCCACTAACGTGGCTCTTCTCTTCTTCTTTTGGCCTGAAATCAATCAAACAAAGTGCATCAAAGTCTTGCTCTTAATCATGGGATCATGCATCATCCAATTTATCATTCAATTTATGCATAATTCTCATGAAATCATTCAAAATTCACAATGTTTGCTTGAATCATGGTATGATTGCATTTTCAACCAAATACTTGCTTATTTCTTAAGAAAATGCATGAAACCAACCTAAAGCATACAAAAAATGGCTAGTAAAACTAGACAAGATGCCCTGGCATCACATGCTCATCTTTGGATGCACCGAGGATGGTGCAAACTTTTAATTGTGAGGAGGTCGTCCGACCAGTCGGCGTTTTTGGGTGGCAAGCTTCTAATCCCAACACTTTTGCATCTCATTTTAGGATTTTAGTTGTATTTTCTTATTTTTCACATATACATATAATAAGCTTAGTTAAAATCATGATATTTTTCAAGAAAAAACATTCTTTAGAGGGCATTGACATCTCAATTGATTTGAGTGAAAAATTTTGTTTTCATTGAACTTGCTTAAATTATATCTTGTGGAACATGTTTTAAGCTAAGAGCACAAGCTCGTGAGTTTTGAGCCTAATGGTGTGGTTACATCTTATAACCACTTTATTTCCTTTTTGTGTGCATTATTCTCTTTCTATGATTATGATCTTTGATTTGTTTGATTCTTTATATCCATTATTTCTTGTATTCATGCATTTATATGATTGAGGCCATCATTTCAATTAGCTCACTTACCCAAATAGCCTACCTTTTATCTTCTATTGTTAGCCAACTTTGAGCCTACGATTAACCCACTTTTTCATAATTTTAGCATATTACAAGCCTTAAAGTGAAAGACAATAAATGTCCCTTATTTGGTACTTTGATTAGCTTAGACTAGTGTGTGTGTATCATTCAAGTGTGGGCAAACTTGGGACATTGGTTGGGAAAAAGGTGTGTGTTGTATTTTTGTTGAAAATGTTGGGAATTGGGTACATGCTCATGTGTTAATTAAATGTAAAGCCATATGCAACGATACTTCTATATACCCTTTATTGCAAAAAGAAAGAAAAAATGAGAAAAAAATAAAAAAGAAAAAAATATATATCAAAAGAAAAGAAAAAGAAAAAAAATAGAAAGAAAAGGAAAAAGAAAAGGAAATAAAAAGGGGACAAAATACCCCAAAGTGAAGCTCAATAATAGTCAATGCATATGTGTTGTGATCAAGAAAAGAACACATGAGTATGTGAAAAAGTTAAGAATGGGTAGTTAGGTTAGCTTTGAAATTGTATAGGTTGTTATATAGGTTAGGTGGGAGGTTTATGTTAATCAAAGATTCAAATTCAAGCTCACTTAACCAAATATACATACTTACCTTTACCCTAGCCCCATTACAACCTATGGAAAAGACCTCGTGGTATTTGTATGCATGCATGGAATAATTGTTGATTGTTACATGAAAAACAAATCTCGGAAAGAATGATTAGGGAAGAATTGAGTGAATCAACCCTAAACACTTGAGCGACTAGAGTGCAAACACTTCCGGTGAGGGTTTGATCACTCAATTACATGTTTTCACCTATAATCAACACTTTTCTTGCAAGTTTGTAAAAATCTTTAATAGCTCAATTCAATTGTGGTTTGGCTTGGTTGTTAATACCTTTAGCCCTTATGCTAATATATGCTTTCTTGGAAGTTGATTTATTTTGACCAAGGACTTGCGTCCATTTAGGAACTTACATCCAGTTAGAGTGCATATAGTTAGTTTACATTGAATAAATGATAGTACCCTTTGTTTCTCTTTCTTGGTTAAACATGAGGACATGCTTGGTTTAAGTGTAGAGAGATTTGATGCACCACTATTTCGTGGTACATCTTGTGCTTAATTTAGGGAATTTTATCAACTTTTACCCATATTTATCCAATAAAATAGCATGGTTTCATGATTGTCTCCTAATTTTTGCTTAAGTGTGAAAACATGCCTTTTAGGCCCTTAATTGCTAATTTTGATTCACCTTTAATTCCACAAGATGCCTTGATGTGTTTGTTAGTGAATTTAAATTGGAAAGGCTAGGAATGGATCAAGTGGATGAAGAGGAAAAACATGCAAGTGGAGAATGGAAAAACAAGGATTTGGGATGCTGAGATCGACACCCACGTGCAGCAGATGCGCATGCGTAGAAGCTGACGTTGCAAGGCGACGCGTACGCGTGACATACGCGTACGCGTGGATGATAAATGCCAAACAACGCGTACGCGTGACCCATGCGTACGCGTCGGTGCTCGCACGTGACCTCATTAAAGTGAATCCACTGGGGGCGATTTCTAGATTCCTAGGCCCAATTCCAACTCACTTCTGATGCTATTTAAACCAAGGATTCAAGGGGAATCAACATCTTTAGTCATAGTTTAGTTTAGTTAATGCTTTAGTTAGTTTCTAGAGAGAGAAGCTCTCTCTTCTCTCTAGAATTAGGATTAGGTTTAGATCTAGATCTACTTCTTCTACTTCTTCTCTTTTGGTTTGATTTTCCTTTTTCATCTTTAATTGTTCTCTTGTAGTTGTAACATTCTACTTCGCTTGTAATTCCTTTTTATTGTTAGTTGTAGTTTATGAATTCTTTTGTAGATCTACATTTCCTTTCAATGCAAGTTATTGTTTTCATGCCTTTTAATGTTTGCTTTAGTTTTCTATTGTTGATCTCTTGTCTTGATTAGTTGTAGTCCTTTTAATTCTTTCAATTTGTGATGTTTACTTTTATTGCGTTCTATGTGTTTGTTGAAATGCTTCTCCTAGTTATGGGTTAGGTTTTTCTCCTTTTGGTTTTGGTAGAGTAATTGGTGACTCTTGAGTTATCTAATGCTTTTGTTGATTGATAATTGAAAGTTGCTAATTGATTTGAATTCCACTAACTCTAGTCTTTCCTTAGGAGTTGACTAGGACTTGAAGAATCAAATTGATTCATCCACTTGACTTTCCTTCATAGTTAGAGGTTGACTAAGTAGATAAATCAATTTGATTCCTCAAGTCCTAGTCAACTCCTAAGGAAAGACAAGCTTTAGTGGAATTCAAATCAATTAGCAACTTCTAATTATCAATCAACAAGAGGGTTTGATAATTCAAGAGTCTCTAATTACTCAACCAAAGCCAAGAGAAGAAAAACCTAACTCATAACTAGAAAAAGCATTTCAACAAACACATAGAAGTCAGTAAAAGTAAACATCATGAATTGCAAGAATTAAAGGAACTACAACTAATCAAGACAAGAGATCAACAATAGAAAACTAAAGCAAGCATCAAAGGACATGAAAACAATAAATTGCATTGAAAGGAAATGTAGATCTACAAAAGAATTCATAAACTACAACTAACAATATAAAAGCAGTAGAATGCTACAACTACAAGAGAACAATTAAAGATGAAAAAGGAAAATCAAAGCAAAAGAGAAGAAGTAGATCTAGATCTAAACCTAATCCTAATTCTAGACAGAAGAGAGAGCTTCTCTCTCTAGAAACTAACTCTAAACTACTTCTAAAACTAAACTATGACTAATGTGTAAAAGTGTTGATCCCTGATGACAAGTCATCATATACCCATTTTTCAAGCTAATTTCACTTGTTTTATTAGTCTTTATGCACTTTCTTGCATCCTAAGCAAGAAATTTGGAATGAAAACACATAACTTCTTTAGATCAAGCAACTACCATTAAATTGATGCTAACTCATGAGGTTCAAGCTAATTTTAATTGAATTTTAATTGATTTATAAGCCTTGTGAATTTAGTGATACTTGGAGTGGTTGTTTTGGTTTATTGTAGGTGAAGAAAAGAAAAAAAGGAAAAGCGTGGCTTAAGAAAGCGTGGCCCAAGGAGAAAAGAGCATGGCGCATGAAAGGGAGGAAGCAAACATTGCCCTCCACAAGGGCACACTGCCCTCTAGGAGGGCAACATAAGGGAACAAAGCTTGAAAGGCAACTCTGCCCTGCCCACGACAAGGGCAGAGCACAAATCTGTGCCTTGGAATCAAGAAGATCAAAACATTGCCCTGCCCTCCTCAAGGGCAGTATCGGGCCTTCATGGAAAATAAATCAAAGGAAAAAGCCTACCAATGCTTGCTACAAGAGTTGAACACGGGACAATGAAGAAGCAAGGAACTAGGCTTGATTATGGTGCCAAGAAAGCCAAGGAAAATAAGTAGCGTGTGTTTCAGCCAAGTTTCGAACTTGGAACTTCACTTTTGGAAACACTGCCCTGCCCTCCGCGAGGGCAGGGCAGCATTTTGTGGTGCACAGCCAGCGCACCATTCTGGCGCACCAAGGGAAGGCTCGACAGCACCAGCAGCACACACAGGCACCAATCTGGTGCACCAAAAAGTTCTGCCCTGCCCTCCGCGAGGGCAGGGCAGCATTCTGCAGCATCACACACCAAGCACGCAAGCACCAACACGCACCATTTTCTGCCCTGCCCTCCACAAGGGCAGGGCAGCCTCCTGGAAGCCAATTTTTCATGGGCCAAAAATTGAATTAAAAATCCAATTTAATTCAATTCTTCACCAAATCAAAAGCCCATCCAAATCCCAAGATCCAAGAATAGAAAGTGTATAAATAGGAGTTAGTTTGATGTAATTAGGACTTTTACTTTTCACCTTTTACTTGACTTTTGAATTTGGCACTTTCTTTGGAGCTTTGAATTTTGCAACTTCTCTTGGTGACTTCACTGAGATTTCAGAGAATTGGGGAGGAGAATTGATCTCTCTTCTTCCTCGTTCTTGCTGGGGCACTTTTACTTTTCTTGTTTTGAGTTTTGGGTGTGAAGAATTGAGGAAATTCTGTCTCAATCTCCATTCACAATCTCTTTGATTTCATTTCTGCATAATTGAATTAAAACACATTTCCTTTACTGCTTCTTCTTCAATTTCTTGTTAATTACTTTGTGAACTTGGATCTGGGAAGGCAATTGAGATCTAGGCTTAGCTACCTAGTCTCTGGAGTCCTGAGGTCTCAATTTACTTTTGGTTCTTCTGTTAACCTTTGCTGCATTTAATTTCCTTCTGTTTGAGTTCTAATTGCTTCTAATTCAATTTCTGTTCTATTGATTGTTGCAATTCAATTTCTCTTGCTTAAATTCTGAAATCCCTGTCCTCAAATCCCTTTTACATTCAAGCAATTTATATTCCTTGCAATTTAAGTTACTGCAATTTACATTTCTTGCACTTTAAGTTTCAGTCATTTACTTTCTTGTTCTTTAAGATTCAGCACGTTTACTTTCCTGTCCTTTTATTTACTACAATTCTCCCTTCCCCCTTTACATTTTCTGTCATTTACTTTCTGCTAAATACAAACCACTCAACCAATATTTGATTCGCTTGACTAAATCAACCACTAAACTAAAATTGCTCAATCCTTCAATCCCTGTGGGATCGACCTCACTCATGTGAGTTATTATTACTTGATGCAACCCGGTACACTTGCCGATGAGTTTTGTGTCGGATCGTTTTCTGCACATCAAGTTTTTGGCGCCGTTGCCGGGGATTGAATTAGATTGACAATGACTAAGTAAGGTGGTGGTCTAGATTAAGCATTTTTTTTAACTAAGCACATTAACTGTTTGACACATTGTGTCACCTAACCCTCTAACCACATTCTAGCATTAGAATGTCCATGTTTCATTTGGTTTGTTTGTGATTCTTGCAAGTCATGGATGCTGAGGTGCGTGAAGAGGGAGTGAGCAACAATACCCAGCCTGCAAGAAGGGTGTTGGCCTCTTACACTATCCCCAATGCAAGAAACTGCGGGAGTAGCATACTCACTCCCAACGTTCATGCAAATAATTTTGAGTTGAAGCCTCAACTTATCACTCTGGTGCAGAACAATTGCTCCTATGGAGGAAGTCCACTTGAAGATCCAAACCAACACTTATCCATCTTCCTCAGGATTTGTGAAACTGTCAAAACAAGTGGTGTGCATCCAGACATCTACAAGCTACTACTGTTTCCATTCTCTCTGAAGGATAAGGCCACTCAATGGCTAGAGACATTTCCCAAAGAAAGCATCAATAATTGGGAAGACTTAGTGAGCAAATTCCTAGCCAAGTTCTATCCACCCCAAAGGATTATCAAGCTGAAAACAGAGGTGCAAACATTCATTCAAAGGGATGGAGAGTCGCTGTATGATGCATGGGAGAGATACAAGGCCTTAATCAGGAAATGTCCCCCAAAAATGTTTAGTGAGTGGGATAGACTCCAAAACTTCTATGAAGGGTTAACCCAGAAAGCTCAAGAAGCATTAGATCATTCAGCAGGAGGCTCATTGCAGCTAATGAAGACAGCAGAGGAAGCCTAAAACCTCATAGAGATGGTGGCAAACAATCAATATTTCTTTGCTCATTAAAGACAACGCCAACCAGCCCAGAGAAGGGATGTGCTGGAGCTTGAAGGTGTTGACGTTCTCTTGGCACAAAATAAACAGATGCATCAACAGCTTCAGCAACAAATAGAAATGATGGCCAAGAAAATTGATGGACTGCAAGGTGTTGCAGTAAACACACAATGCCAATCTCAAACCTCACATGGGTGGAATCAATCTGAAGAAAGTTTTGGGACATTCAATTTTGAGCAACAAAGCCCTGAGCAGGTGCAATGCATGAACAATACTTCAAGTTCATTTTTCAACACAATTTTCATGGTAATGCACACAAGACACCCTGGAAGACTCATTCTAATTCAAGGTGGGGTGAGCATCAGAATCAAGGACAAAGGGACTTCAACTCTGGCAGCCTCAGCAACACAAGCAACCATAACCGATCCAATAATACTAACCAATTCAAAAATTCACAAAACACATATCACCAACCCCATAATAACTTACAAAACCACCAGAATAACTTTTCCACAACCACATCCCACCCACAAAGTACCCCCACAATTAATTCAGACAACTTCCAACAACAACCATCTCATTTCACACAACCACAACCAAATTCAGACTCTCAAAGAATCTCAAGTCTAGAGAAAATGATGGAGAAACTCATGAAAAATCAAGAAATGGCAAGACAAGATCAGGAAGCTGCAAGGAAAGATCAGACCCTGGCATTCAAAAACCAAGAAACCTCAATCAGAAACCTTGAGAGACACATGGGGCAAATGGCTAAGCAAATTTCAGAAATGGATGAGAAGAGAGCAAATGCCTTCCCCAATGTTACTGAAGAACACCCAAGGGACAAAGGAAAAGTCACAAAATGGGAGGAGTGCAAAGCAATCACAGTGGGAAGTGAGAAGACTATGAAGAAGGAAGCCATCAATCAGGACAAACACAACAGAGAAGTTCCACAAGAAGAGACAGAAGGGAAAAGTAAAGAGGATCTAGAAACCAAAAATGCAAAAATTTCAAAGGGATACAAGAACACCATTGAATCACAACTACAAGAGAAGAGGGAAGGAGTGAATCCTTGTGTCCCCAAACTTCCATACCCTCAGAGGTTTAAAAAAGAAAATGAGGATAAGCAATACTCAAAATTCCTGGACATATTCAAGACACTTAGCATCAATATTCCTTTCTTGGAAGCACTTGAACAGATGCCACTATATGCCAAATTCATGAAGGAAGTGCTGACAAAGAAAAGATCCCTGAAGGAAGGACAGATTATTGAGATGACAAAGGAATGTAGTGCTATCCTCCAAAGAGAGTTGCCAAAGAAGAAAGATGATCCTGGGACTTTTTACATACCTTGCACCATAGAAAACATAACAATTGAGAAGTCATTCTGTGACCTCGGTGCAAGCATAAACTTGATGCCTTTGTCTCTAATGAAGAAACTTCAAATTTCTGAGTTGAAGTCCACACAAATAGATCTCCAAATGGCTGACAAATCCACTAAGCAAGCACTGGGAGTTGTGGAGAATGTGTTGGTAAAAGTGGGAAAATTCTTTCTCCCTGTTGACTTTGTTATCTCAGATATAGAAGAGGACCCTAACACTCCCATTATCATGGAAAGGCCTTTTCTAGCTACAGGCAGAGCATTGATAGATGTGGAAAAAGGGGAATTGTTGCTGAGAGTGCATGATGAGCATCTAGCATTCCATGTTTTTAAAACCTTGCATGAACCCATTCAAGAAGAAGATTTTATGAAGGATAAGGCCAGAGATCAAAGTTTGAAGGAGGCAGTCAATGAGTTAACTCCAAGACTTCTAAATCCATGCTTGAAAGCAGTAGAGATGGTGCAACAAACCAAAGAAGTCAAGGAGGAACTAGATCCAAAACCTCCAGATGAGAAATTCAACATCCCAGATAAAGAACAACCAAGGCAGGGAGTATCTTTTGAGAAAGAAAAGAAAAAAAGGCCAAGAGGGTGGAGAAACAAGAAAATCCCTACTGAAGGCTTTTCACCAGGGGATAAAGTGGTGTTAAACACCCAACCAATGAAGGTGTCTCCACAGTTATCTGAATACTACACTGTGAACCGGGTCCTTTCACTTGAACACCTCGAGATCATCAAAGAGGAGACTGGAAGGAAGTTCACAATAAGAAGTGAAAAGCTGAGGCACTATGATTTTCAGCCTCCATGATCAAAGAATGGAGGATGTCAAGCTAATGACAATAAAGAAGCGCTTGTTGGGAGGCAACCCAACCTGAGGTAGTTTTCTTTTCATAGCTTTTTCAATAAAAATGTTGAATAATTGGTATGCATTGCAAGGAGCTAAGTTTGGTGTTGTACACCAAAACAATTTAAGGGAGAATGAAAGATTCTAAGTTTGGTGTTCCACCAAAAATCTCATTTAAAAACACATTCTCACCTCTTGCATAATGCTAGCTCTAAGCAATCAAATAAATTATCCAACTATTTAACTGCTTTCTAGCTTTAATTCCATAACCTTTAGCAAGGACACAAGGTTTCACATATGGTTAACTTGTTGCATTAGAGACAGTGGCAAGCAATTAAGTTTGGTGTCCCCAACACCTAAATAAATCCAAGAGCCACACTCAATTTATGCATACTAACCATACAATTAAGGGCTTGAGAAGCAAGCAACTTTGAGAATTATGCAGGACAAGAGCCCACAATTGAAGATATTATGCATCTTAACTCGAAGAGAACACAACAGAAGGAAGAATCAAAGAGATGCAACTTCAAAGGTTGTATCTAAACTTAATCCTTGCTGCTGTGAAGTGTTTTGAATCTAGAAACCATTGTATGTCCTGCTAAAGTGTTTGTATATTTGCAAGTGGAATTGTTTGTTAAGAATGCTAAATCTGCACAATGCTTGTTATCCATCACTTAGCTAAATTTTGATTTGTTTCCCACATGCTTTAATAAAAGAGAATTGTTTGAATTAAAAAGTGAAATATCCAATGTTGCATAAGTAAGAATGGAAGTTAATGGTGGTGTATGTGTTTGATTAAATGCATAACTCATTAAATAATTGTTGCATAATATCATTCTCATTCAAGTGTGAGTTAGCTTGCTGTTATAAAGATCCTCATCAATAAAGAAAAAGCCCTTGAGAACAAAAACAGAAAAAAAAAGGAAGAAGAAAAAGCCAAAGTGGCAAGAAAAACAAAGAATAAAGGTTGGACACCAATAGCTTGGACCCTAGGACATATGCCTGTGGTGTTCTTGTACTAAGATATGCTTGGATGAGTAAATTCTGAGGGGTATTTTAAAACCCGGTCACTTAGATCAACTGATTTGGGATGGCCAATTGAAAGTCCACAATAAAGAGCAACTTAGATACAAAACATTTAGTTATCCAAAGAGATGATGGGCATCAATGATCCTAGGAAGTAATAGTGAGCCATGTGTCTGTGGTGGAAAGATGTTGAGTAAAAGAAAAAAATGAAGCCAAAGGCTACTACTGCAACATTAGACACCAAACCTCCAAAAAGAATAATAAGCTTGTTAAGTATTATAAGAAAGAAAAGTTAGCAAGGGAGTAATTAAAAAGTAAGTCTTATAACAGCAAGTTTAGCAAGCCTTTGAGGAAAGATGTATATTATGTAACAGCAACAATAATTGAGTTATCTTTGTCTGCATAAAGACTCCATAAATCAAGTTCTGCTATATGCCTAATAAGGATATGTGTTCTTTTCTTGTTCAATTCAATTTCTCTTAGTTTTGATGCTTGCTTGGGGACAAGCAAGATTTAAGTTTGGTGTTGTGATGACAAGTCATCATATACCCATTTTTCATGCTAATTTCACTTGTTTTATTAGTCTTTATGCACTTTCTTGCATCCTAAGCAAGAGATTTGGAATGAAAACACATAACTTCTTTAGATCAAGCAACTACCATTAAATTGATGCTAACTCATGAGGTTCAAGCTAATTTTAATTGAATTTTAATTGATTTATAAGCCTTGTGAATTTAGTGATACTTGGAGTGGTTGTTTTGGTTTATTGTATGTGAAGAAAAGAAAAAAAGGAAAAGCGTGGCTTAAGAAAGCGTGGCCCAAGGAGAAAAGAGCGTGGCGCATGAAAGGGAGGAAGCAAACATTGCCCTCCACAAGGGCACACTGTCCTCTAGGAGGGCAACATAAGGGAACAAAGCTTGAAAGGCAACTCTGCCCTGCCCACGACAAGGGCAGAGCACAAATCTGTGCCTTGGAATCAAGAAGATCAAAACATTGCCCTGCCCTCCTCAAGGGCAGTTGGTGCGCGAAATTGTGAACAATACTTTTCACAACTCTCATAATCCCTGGTCATGAACTCCAAAAACTTGGTGGTTCAATTCCATGGCATTACACAACTTCGCACAACTAACCAGCAAGTGCACTGGGTCGTCCAAGTAATACCTTACGTGAGTAAGGGTCGATCCCACGGAGATTGTTAGCATTGAAGCAAGCTATGGTCATCTTGTAAATCTTAGTCAGGCAAACTCAAATGTATATGATGATGAACGAAAATAACATAAAGATAAAGATAGAGATACTTATGTATATCATTGGTGTAAGAGCTTCAGACAAGTGTATGAAGATGCCTTCCCTTCCGTCTCTCTCTGCTTTCCTACTGTCTTCATCCAATCCTTCTTACTCCTTTCCATGGCAAGCTCGTGTGGGGTTTCACTGTTGTCAGCAGCTACCTCCCATCCGCGCAGTGAAAGCTAATGCACGCACTCTGTCACAGTACTGCCAATCACCGGTTTGGTTCCCTCCCCTACCGGAATAGAATCCCTCTTTTGCGCCTGTCACTAACGCCCAGTAGGTTACAGGTTTGAAGCACGTCACAGTCATTCAATCATTGAATCCTACTCAGAATACCACAGACAAGGTTTAGACCTTCCGGATTCTCTTGAATGCCGCCATCAGGTCCTGCCTATACCACGAAGATTCCGATTAAAGAATCCAAGAGATATTCACTAAGCCTTGGTTGCTTGTAGAACAAGAATGGTTGTCAGTCACCTTGTTCATAGGTGAGAATGGTGATGGGCGTCAATCATCACCTTCATCAAGTTGAAGAACAAGTGATATCTTGGACAAAGAACAAGTGGAATTGAATGGAAGAACAATAGTAATTGCATTAATACTCGAGGTACAGCAGAGCTCCACACCTTAATCTATGGTGTGTAGAAACTCCACCGTTGAAAATACATAAGAACAAGGTCTAGGCATGGCCGAATGGCCAGCCTCCCAAAGGTCTAAGATAGCATCAAACGAAGATAGCTACCAAAAGTCTCCCTAAATACAATAGTAAAAGGTCCTACTTATAGAAAACTAGTACATAGATGAGTAAATGACATAAAAATCCACTTCCGGGCCCACTTGGTGTGTGCTTGGGCTGAGCAATGAAGCTTTTTCGTGTAGAGACTCTCCTTGGAGTTAAACGCCAGCTTTAGTGCCAGTTTGGGCGTTTAACTCCCAATTAGGTGCCAGTTCCGGCGTTTAACGCTGGAATTTCTTGAGGTGAATTTGAACGCCGGTTTGGGCCATCAAATCTTGGGCAAAGTATGGACTATTATATATTGCTGGAAAGCCCAGGATGTCTACTTTCCAACGCCGTTGAGAGCGCGCCAATTGGGCTTCTGTAGCTCCAGAAAATCCACTTCGAGTGCAGGGAGGTCAGAATCCAACAGCATCTGCAGTCCTTTTGAGTCTCTGGATCAGATTTTTGCTCAGATCCCTCAATTTCAGCCAGAAAATACCTGAAATCACAGAAAAACAAACAAACTCATAGTAAAGTCCAGAAAAGTGAATTTTAACTAAAAACTAATAAAAATATACTAAAAACTAACTAGATCATACTAAAAATATACTAAAAACAATGCCAAAAAGCATACAAATTATCCGCTCATCACAACACCAAACTTAAATTGTTGCTTGTTCCCAAGCAACTGAAGATCAATAAGATAAAAGAAGAGAATATGCAATGAACTCCAAAAACATCTATGAAGATCAGTATTAATTAGATGAGCGGGGCTTTTATCTTTTTGCCTCTGAATAGTTTTGGCATCTCACTCTATCCCTTGTAATTCAGAATGATTGGCTTCTTTAGGAACTCAGAATCCAGATAGTGTTAATGATTCTCCTAGTAAAGTATGATGATTCTTGAACATAGCTATTTCTTGAGTCTTGGCCGTGACCCAAAGCACTCTGTCTTCCAGTATTACCACCGGATACATACATGCCACAGACACATAATTGGGTGAACCTTTTCAGATTGTGACTCAGCTTTGCTAAAGTCCCCAATTAGAGGTGTCCAGGGTTCTTAAGCACACTCTTATTTGCCTTGGATCACAACTTTATTTCTTTTTTATTCTTTCTCCTTTTTTTTTCGGTTTTTTTTTTCGTTTGCTTTTTCTCTTTTTTTTTCTGCTTTTTCTTGCTTCAAGAATCATTTTTAATGATTTTTCAGATCCTCAGTAACATGTCTCCTTTTTCATCATTCTTTCAAGAGCCAACATTCATGAACCACAAGTTCAAAAGACATATGCACTGTTCAAGCATACATTCAGAGAACAAAAGTGTTGCCACCACATCAAAATAATTAAACTATTATAAAATTCAGAATTCATGCAACTCTTTCCTTTTCAATTAAGCACGTTTTTTATTCAAGAAGGGTGATGGATTCATAGGACATTCATAACTTTAAGGCATAGACACTAAGATACTAATGATCACAAGACACAAACATGGACAAACATAAAGCATAAAAATCGAAAAACAGAAGAATAAAGAACAAGGAAATCAAGGAACGGGTCCACCTTAGTGATGGCGGCTCTTTCTTGCTCTTGAAGATCCTATGGAGTGCTTGAGCTCCTCAATGTCTCTTACTTGTCTTTGTTGCTCCTCCCTCATGATCCTTTGGTCTTCTCTAATTTCATGGAGGAGAATGGAGTGTTCTTGATGCTCCACCCTTAGTTGTCCCATGTTGGAACTCAATTCTCCTAGGGAGGTGTTTAATTGCTCCCAATAATTTTGTGGAGGAAAGTGCATCCCTTGAGGAATCTTAGGGATCTCATGGTGAGAGGGGTCTCTTGTGTACTCCATCCTTTTCTTGGTGATGGGCTTGTCCTTATCAATGGGGGTATCTCCCTCTATGTCAACTCCAACTGAATAACAGAGGTGACAAATGAGGTGAGGAAAGGCTAACCTTGCCAAAGTGGAGGTTTTGTCCGCCACCTTGTAGAGTTCTTGGGCTATAACCTCATGAACTTCTATTTCTTCTCCAATCATGATGCTATGAATCATGATGGCCCGGTCTATGGTAACTTCGGACCGGTTGCTAGTGGGAATGATTGAGCGTTGTATGAACTCTAACCATCCTCTAGCCACGGGCTTGAGGTCATGCCTTCTCAATTGAACCGGCTTTCCTCTTGAATCTTGCTTCCATTGTGCGCCCTCTTCACATATGGTTGTGAAGACTTGGTCCAACCTTTGATCAAAGTTGACCCTTCTAGTGTAAGGGTGCTCATCTCCTTGCATCATAGGCAAGTTGAACGCCACCCTCACACTCTCCAGACTAAAATCCAAGTATTTCCCCCGAACCATAGTGAGATAATTCTTTGGATTCGGGTTCACACTTTGGTCATGGTTCTTGGTGATCCATGCATTGGCATAGAACTCTTGAACCATCAAGATTCCGACTTGTTGAATGGGGTTGGTAAGTACTTCCCAACCTCTTCTTCGGATCTCATGGCGGATCTCCGGATATTCACCCTTTTTGAGTGAAAAGGGGACCTCGGGGATCACCTTCTTCAAGGCCACAACTTCATAGAAGTGGACTTGATGCACCCTTGAGAGGAATCTATCCATCTCCCATGACTCGGAGGTGGAAGCTTTTGCCTTCCCTTTCCTCTTTCTAGAGGTTTCTCTGGCCTTGGATGCCATAATGGTTATGAAAAAGCAATGCTTTTACCACACCAAACTTAAAATGTTTGCTCGTCCTCGAGCAAAAGAAGATAGAAGAGAGTAGAAGAAGAAGAAATGAGGAAGAGGGGGAAGGTGGTGTGTTCGGCCAAGAAGGGAAAGAAGGGGTGTTTAGGTTGTGTGAAAATGAAGGGTTGAAGAAAGGTATATATAGGAGAGAGGGGGGTAATGGTTCGGCCATGATGGGTGGGTTTGGGAGGGAAAGTGGTTTGAATTTGAAGGGTGAGGTTGGTGGGGATTTATGAAGGATGGATGTGAGTGGTGAAGAGAAAGATGGGATTTGATAGGTGAAGGGTTTTTGGGGAAGAGGTATTGAGGTGATTGGTGAATGGGGGAAGAAGAGAGAGAGTGATGGTGGGGTCCTGTGGGGTCCACAGATCCTGTGGTGTCAAGGAAAAGTCATCCCTGCACCAAATGTTGCTCAAAATCACGTTTTGAGCCATTTCTGGCGTTAAACGCCGGGCTGGTGCCCATTCCTGGCGTTTAACGCCAGGTTGTTGCCCTTTACTGGCGTTTAACGCCAGTCTGGTGCCCCTTTCTGGCGTTAAACGCCCAGAATGGTGCCAGACTGGGCGTTAAATGCCCAACAGCTAGCATTACTGGCGTTTGAACGCCAGCTTCTTCTCCTCCAGGGTGTGCTGTTTTTCTTCCTGTTTTTCATTCTGTTTTTGCTTTTTTCATTATTTTTGTGACTTCTTATGATCATCAACCTACAAAAAGGATAAATAACAAAAGAAAATAGTTAATTATAAAACATTGGGTTGCCTCCCAACAAGCGCTTCTTTAATGTCATTAGCTTGACAGAGGACTCTCATGGAGCCTCAGAGATACACAGAACCGTGTTGGAACCTCCCAACACCAAACTTAGAGTTTGAATGTGGGGGTTCAACACCAAACTTAGAGTTTGGTTGTGGCCTCCCAACACCAAACTTAGAGTTTGACTGTGGGGGCTCTGCTTGGCTCTGTTTTGAGAGAAGCTCTTCATGCTTCCTCTCCATGATGATAGAGGGATGTCCTTGGGCCTTAAACACCAAGGATTTTTCATTCACTTGAATGATTAACTCTCCTCTATCAACATCAATCACAGCCTTTGCTGTGGCTAGGAAGGGTCTGCCAAGGATGATGGATTCATCCATGCACTTCCCAGTCTCTAGGACTATAAAATCAGTAGGGATGTAATGGTCTTCAATCTTCACCAAAACATTCTCTACAAGTCCATGAGCTTGTTTTCTTGAATTGTCTGCCATCTCTAATGAGATTCTTGCAGCTTGCACCTCAAAGATCCCTAATTTCTCCATTACAGAGAGGGGCATGAGGTTTACACTTGACCCTAAGTCACACAAGGCCTTCTTGAAGGTCATGGTGCCTATGGTACAAGGTATAGAAAACTTCCCAGGATCTTGCCTCTTTTGAGGCAGTTTCTGCCTAGACAAGTCATCCAGTTCTTTGGTGAGCAAAGGTGGTTCTTCCTCCCAAGTCTCATTTCCAAATAACTTGTCATTTAGCTTCATGATTGCTCCAAGGTATTTAGCAACTTGCTCTTCAGTGACATACTCATCCTCTTCAGAGGAAGAATACTCATCAGAGCTCATGAATGGCAGAAGTAAGTCCAATGGAATCTCTATGGTCTCATTTTGAGCCTCAGATTCCCATTGTTCCTCATTGAGGAACTCAGAGGAGATTGGTACACGCCCACTGAGGTCTTCCTCAGTGGCGTCCTCCTCCTCTCTTTCCTCTCCATATTCGGCCATGTTTATGGCTTTGCACTCTCCTTTTGGATTTTCTTCTGTATTACTTGGAAGAGTACTAGGAGGGAGTTCAGTAATTTTCTTGCTCAGCTGTCCCACTTGTCCTTCCAAATTTCTGATGGAGGACCTTGTTTCATTCATGAAACTTTGAGTGGTCTTTATTAGATCATAGACCATTGTTGCTAAGTCAGAAGTATTCTGCTTAGAACTCTCTGTCTGTTGCTGAGAAGATGATGGAAAAGGCTTGCCATTGCTAAACCTGTTTCTTCCACCATTATTGTTATTGAAACCTTGTTGAGGTCTCTCTTGATTCTTCCATGAGAAATTTGGGTGATTTCTCCATGAAGAATTATAGGTGTTTCCATAGGGTTCTCCTAGGTAATTCACCTCTTCCATTGAAGGGTTCTCAGGATCATAAGCTTCTTCTTCAGATGAAGCATCCTTAGTACTGTTTGGTGCATTTTGCATTCCAGACAGACTTTGAGAAATCAAATTGACTTGTTGAGTCAATATCTTGTTCTGAGCCAATATGGCATTCAGAGTGTCAATCTCAAGAACTCCTTTCTTCTGACTAGTCCCATTGTTCACAGGATTCCTTTCAGAAGTGTACATAAATTGGTTATTTGCAACCATTTCAATCAATTCTTGAGCTTCTGCAGGCGTCTTCTTCAGATGAAGAGATCCTCCAGCAGAGCTATCCAAGGACATCTTAGATAGTTCAGAGAGACCATCATAGAAAATACCTATGATGCTCCATTCAGAAAGCATGTCTGAGGGACATCTTCTGATTAATTGTTTGTATCTTTCCCAAGCTTCATAGAGGGATTCTCCATCCTTCTGTCTGAAGGTTTGGACTTCCACTCTAAGCTTACTCCATCTTTATGGTGGAAAGAACTTTGCCAAGAAGGCATTGACTAGCTTTTCCCATGAGTGCAGGCTTTCTTTAGGTTGAGAATCCAACCATATTCTAGCTCTGTCTCTTACAGCAAAAGGGAATAGCATCAGTCTGTAGACCTCAGGGTTAACCCCATTAGTCTTGACTGTGTCACAGATTTGCAAGAATTCAGCTAAGAACTGATGAGGATCTTCCATTGGAAGTCCATGGAACTTGCAATTCTGTTGCATTAGAGAAACTAATTGAGGCTTAAGCTCAAAGTTGTTTGCTCCAATGGCAGGGATAGAGATGCTTCTCCCATAAAAATTAGGAGTAGGTGCAGTAAAGTCACCCAGCACCTTCCTTGCATTGTTGGCATTGTTGTTGTTTTCGGCTGCCATGTGTTCTTCTTCCTTGAAGAATTCGGTCAGGTCCTCTAAAGAGAGTTGTGCTTTAGCTTCTCTTAGCTTTCTCTTCAAGGTCCTTTCAGGTTCAGGATCAGTTTCAACAAGAATGCCTTTGTCTCTGCTCCTGCTCATATGAAAAAGGAGAGAAAAAGAAAATGTGGAATCCTCTATGTCACAGTATAGAGATTCCTTGAAGTGTCAGAGGAAAAGAGAAATAGAAAGAAGAAGGAGAAGAAGAATTCGAACTTTATTAGTTAGAGTTCGAATTGTGCATTAAGAAGGAGTAGTACTCCATAAATAGAAGGATGTGGGAAGGAGGGAAGAGAATTTTCGAAAATTCAATTAAAAGATTTTGAAAACATTTTGAAAATTTGATTGATAATTTTCGAAAATTCAAAGTGAAAAAGAAATCAAGTGATTTTTGAAAAAGATTTTGAAATTAGAAGTTTAAAAAGATTTGATTGAAAACTATTTTGAAAAAGATGAGGTTAAGAAGATATGATTGGTTTTTAAAAAGATGTGATTGAGAAGATATGATTTGAAAACAATTTGAAAAAAATATGATTTGAAAACAATTTGAAAAGATATGAAAAAAAAAATTGATGACTTGCCTAACAAGAAAAGATATGATTCAAACATAAAACCTTCCTTAACAGAAAAGGCAAAAAATGTTCAATCAAATCATTTATTTTTAGTAAGTATCTTTTAAAAAGGAAAGAAATTGATTTTGAAAACATTTGATTGAAAAGATATGATTTGAAAAAGATTTGATTTTGAAAAACTTTGAAAATTTGAAAAAAAATTGATTTGAAAACAAAATCTTCCTCCTAGCACCATCCTGGCGTTAAACGCCCAGAATGGTATACATTCTGGCGTTTAACGCCCAAAATGCTACCTCTTTGGGCGTTAAACGCCCAACCAGGTACCCTGGCTGGCGTTTAAACGCCAGTCTGCCTTCTTCACTGGGCATTTTTGAATGCTCAGCTTTTTCTGTATAATTCCTCTGCAGTATGTTCTGAATCTTCAATTCTTTGTATCATTGACTTGAAAAGACACAAATTAAAAATATTTTTGGATTTTTAATAATCAAAATGCAACAAGAATCAAATAACAATGCATGCAAGACACCAAACTTAGCAGTTTGTGTACTACTGACACTATATGAGACACATAAACACTCAAGCCAAAAGAATTCAAAGATCAGAGTAAGAAATCATCAAGAATTACTTGAAGATCCTTAAGACACATGAATGAATGCATGCAATTGACACCAAACTTAAGATGAGACACTAGACTTAAGCAAGAAACAGCAAATATTTTTTTGGTTTTTATGATTTTGTAATTTTTTTTTGTATTTTTCGAAAATTAAGTGGAAAAACATATCAAAATTCTTAATGAGAATTCCAGGAATCAGTGCAATGCTAGTCTAAGACTCCGGTCCAGGAATTAGACATGGCTTCACAGCCAGCCAAGCTTTCAAAGAAAGCTTCGGTCCAAAACACTAGACATGACCAAAGGTCAGCCAAGCCTTAGCAGATCACTGCTCCAAAAGCAAGATTGATGAAAATCAACAAGCTCTTGTGGTGATAAGTTGAAACCTCGGTCCAATCAGATTAGACATGGCTTTTCAGCCAGCCAGATTTCAACAAATCATCATGAAACTCTAGAATTCATCTTTAAGAATTTCGAAAAAAAATAAATACCTAATCTAAGCAACAAGATGAACCGTCAGTTGTCCAAACTAGAACAATCCCAGGCATTGTTACCAAAAGCTTGCTCAAAACTTGAACAATCCCCGGCAACGGCGCCAAAAACTTGGTGCGCGAAATTGTGAACAATACTTTTCACAACTCTCATAATCCCTGGTCATGAACTCCAAAAACTTGGTGGTTCAATTCCATGGCATTACACAACTTCGCACAACTAACCAGCAAGTGCACTGGGTCGTCCAAGTAATACCTTACGTGAGTAAGGGTCGATCCCACGGAGATTGTTAGCATTGAAGCAAGCTATGGTCATCTTGTAAATCTTAGTCAGGCAAACTCAAATGTATATGATGATGAACGAAAATAACATAAAGATAAAGATAGAGATACTTATGTATATCATTGGTGTAAGAGCTTCAGACAAGTGTATGAAGATGCCTTCCCTTCCGTCTCTCTCTGCTTTCCTACTGTCTTCATCCAATCCTTCTTACTCCTTTCCATGGCAAGCTCGTGTAGGGTTTCACTGTTGTCAGCAGCTACCTCCCATCCGCGCAGTGAAAGCTAATGCACGCACTCTGTCACAGTACTGCCAATCACCGGTTTGGTTCCCTCCCCTACCGGAATAGAATCCCTCTTTTGCGTCTGTCACTAACGCCCAGTAGGTTACAGGTTTGAAGCACGTCACAGTCATTCAATCATTGAATCCTACTCAGAATACCACAGACAAGGTTTAGACCTTCCGGATTCTCTTGAATGCCGCCATCAGGTCCTGCCTATACCACGAAGATTCCGATTAAAGAATCCAAGAGATATTCACTAAGCCTTGGTTGCTTGTAGAACAAGAATGGTTGTCAGTCACCTTGTTCATAGGTGAGAATGGTGATGGGCGTCAATCATCACCTTCATCAAGTTGAAGAACAAGTGATATCTTGGACAAAGAACAAGTGGAATTGAATGGAAGAACAATAGTAATTGCATTAATACTCGAGGTACAGCAGAGCTCCACACCTTAATCTATGGTGTGTAGAAACTCCACCGTTGAAAATACATAAGAACAAGGTCTAGGCATGGCCGAATGGCCAGCCTCCCAAAGGTCTAAGATAGCATCAAACGAAGATAGCTACCAAAGGTCTCCCTAAATACAATAGTAAAAGGTCCTACTTATAGAAAACTAGTACATAGATGAGTAAATGACATAAAAATCCACTTCCGGGCCCACTTGGTGTGTGCTTAGGCTGAGCAATGAAGCTTTTTCGTGTAGAGACTCTCCTTGGAGTTAAACGCCAGCTTTAGTGCCAGTTTGGGCGTTTAACTCCCAATTAGGTGCCAGTTCCGGCGTTTAACGCTGGAATTTCTTGAGGTGACTTTGAACGCCGGTTTGGGCCATCAAATCTTGGGCAAAGTATGGACTATTATATATTGCTGGAAAGCCCAGGATGTCTACTTTCCAACGCCGTTGAGAGCGCGCCAATTGGGCTTCTGTAGCTCCAGAAAATCCACTTCGAGTGCAGGGAGGTCAGAATCCAACAGCATCTGCAGTCCTTTTGAGTCTCTGGATCAGATTTTTGCTCAGATCCCTCAATTTCAGCCAGAAAATACCTGAAATCACAGAAAAACACACAAACTCATAGTAAAGTCCAGAAAAGTGAATTTTAACTAAAAACTAATAAAAATATACTAAAAACTAACTAGATCATACTAAAAATATACTAAAAACAATGCCAAAAAGCATACAAATTATCCGCTCATCAGCAGTATCGGGCCTTCATGGAAAATAAATCAAAGGAAAAAGCCTACCAATGCTTGCTACAAGAGTTGAACACGGGACAATGAAGAAGCAAGGAACTAGGCTTGATTATGGTGCCAAGAAAGCCAAGGAAAATAAGTAGCGTGTGTTTCAGCCAAGTTTCGAACTTGGAACTTCACTTTTGGAAATACTGCCCTGCCCTCCGCGAGGGCAGGGCAGCATTTTGTGGTGCACAGCCAGCGCACCATTCTGGCGCACCAAGGGAAGGCTCGGCAGCACCAGCAGCACACACAGGCACCAATCTGGTGCACCAAAAAGTTCTGCCCTGCCCTCCGTGAGGGCAGGGCAGCATCCTGCAGCATCACACACCAAGCACGCAAGCACCAACACGCACCATTTTCTGCCCTGCCCTCCACAAGGGCAGGGCAGCCTCTTGGAAGCCAATTTTTCATGGGCCAAAGATTGAATTAAAAATCCAATTTAATTCAATTCTTCACCAAATCAAAAGCCCATCCAAATCCCAAGATCCAAGAATAGAAAGTGTATAAATAGGAGTTAGTTTGATGTAATTAGGACTTTTACTTTTCACCTTTTACTTGACTTTTGAATTTGGCACTTTCTTTGGAGCTTTGAATTTTGCAACTTCTCTTGGTGACTTCACTGAGATTTCAGAGAATTGGGGAGGAGAATTGATCTCTCTTCTTCCTCGTTCTTGCTGGGGCACTTTTACTTTTCTTGTTTTGAGTTTTGGGTGTGAAGAATTGAGGAAATTCTGTCTCAATCTCCATTCACAATCTCTTTGATTTCATTTCTGCATAATTGAATTAAAACACATTTCCTTTACTGCTTCTTCTTCAATTTCTTGTTAATTGCTTTGTGAACTTGGATCTGGGAAGGCAATTGAGATCTAGGCTTAGCTACCTAGTCTCTGGAGTCCTGAGGTCTCAATTTACTTTTGGTTCTTCTGTGAACCTTTGCTGCATTTAATTTCCTTCTGTTTGAGTTCTAATTGCTTCTAATTCAATTTCTGTTCTATTGATTGTTGCAATTCAATTTCTCTTGCTTAAATTCTGAAATCCCTTTTACATTCAAGCAATTTATATTCCTTGCAATTTAAGTTACTGTAATTTACATTTCTTGCACTTTAAGTTTCAGTCATTTACTTTCTTATTCTTTAAGATTCAGCACGTTTACTTTCCTGTCCTTTTATTTACTGCAATTCTCCCTTCCCCCTTTACATTTCCTGTCATTTACTTTCTGCTAAATACAAACCACTCAACCAATATTTGTTTCGCTTGACTAAATCAACCACTAAACTAAAATTGCTCAATCCTTCAATCCCTGTGGGATCGACCTCACTCATGTGAGTTATTATTACTTGATGCGACCCGGTACACTTGCCGGTGAGTTTTGTGTCGGATCGTTTTCCGCACATCAATCCCCTTCTAATCCTTGGGTTTAATAGCATCAGAAGTGAGTTGGATTTGGGCCTGAGAAGCCCAAAAATCGCCCCCAGCGGATTCACTTTAAGTGGGTCATGTGCTAGCGCTGACGCGTATGCGTGGGTCATGCGTACGCATTGATGGCATTTTCATTCCATGCGTCATGTATGCGTACGCGTCGCCATGCGACTCCAATTCCGCGCGTGCGCGTCTACTGTGCTTTCGCGTCGATCTCGGCATCCCAAATCCTTGGTTTCCTATGATTCCTCCACTTGCATGCTTTTCCTCTTCATCTCTTTGATCCATTCCTAGCCTTTCCATCCTGATTTCACTTAACAAACACATCAAGGCATCTAGTGAAATCAAAGGGGAATCAAAATTAACCAATTAAAGGCCTAAAAAGCATGTTTTCACACTTAAGCACAAATTAGGAGACAATCATGAAACCATGCTACTTCATTGGATAAATATGGGTAAAAGGTGGTAAAATCTCCTAAATTATGCACAAGATGTACCGTGAAATAGTGGTGCATCAAATCTCCCCACACTTAAACCAAGCATGTCCTCATGCTTAATCAAGAAGGAAACAAAGGGTACTATCACTTATTCAATGTAAACTAAAATATATGCAATCTACCTACATGCAACTATCTAAATGGATGCACTACTTGGTCAAAATAAATCGATTCCCAAGAAAACATATATGAGCATAAGGGCTAAAGGTATTAACAACCAAGCCAAACCACAATTGAATTGAGCTATTAAAGATTTTTACAAACTTGCGAGATAAGTGATGATTGTAGGTGAAAACATGTAATTAAGCAATCGAACCCTCACCGGAAGTGTTTGCACTCTAGTCGCTCAGGTGTTTAGGGTTGATTCACTCAATCCTCCCCTAATTATGCTTTCCAAGATTTGTTTTTCATCTAACAATCAACAATTATTTCATGCATGCATACAATTATCATGAGGTCTTTTCCATAGGTTGTAATGGGGCTAGGGTCGAGGTAGGATGCATATATGGTTAAGTGAGCATGAATTTGAATCTTTGATCAACTTAAACTTCCCACCTAAAATGTGAATTTAGCATAAAAACTAATGAAAACATCCCTAAAAGTAACTAGATCCTACTAAAAACTACCTAAAAATAATGCCAAAGAGCGTATAAATTATCCGCTCATCACAACACCAAACTTAAATTGTTGCTTGTCCCCAAGCAACTGAAAATCAAAATAGGATAAAAAGAAGAGAATATACTATAAATCCAAAAAACATCAATGAATATTAGTTCTAATTAGATGAGCGGGACTTGTAGCTTTTTGCTTCTGAACGGTTTTGGCATCTCACTTTATCCCTTGATGTTTAGAATGATTGGTATCTATAGGAACTCAGAATTCAGATAGTGTTATTGATTCTCCTAGTTAAGTATGTTGATTCTTGAACACAGCTACTTTTATGAGTCTTGGCCGTGGCCCTAAGCACTTTATTTTCCAGTATTACCACCGGATACATAAATGCCACAGACACATGACTGGGTGATACGTAAAAATTAGATTTCACGTATTTACCGGCAAGTATACCGGGTCGTATCAAGTAATAAAACTCACAAAGAGTGAGGTCGATCCCACGGAGATTGGTAGATTAAGCAACTTTAGTTAATGGTAAATTTAGTCAAGCAAACATAGTTTTGATTTCATGAGCATTTTGATTTTTGAACATAATTGCAAGAATGTAAATGACACAAAATGTAAAGAACTAGAATAGAGAAATAAAATGAAAGTAAATGACGGCAACTTAAAGTGCAAGAAACTTAAATGACATCAAAGATAAATTGCAAGGAATTAAAGGTTGCAGAAATTTAAAGAGCATAAGAGTAAATAACAAGAATTAAAGGAACAGAATGTAATAACAAGAATAGTAAATTGACAGAATGTAGAAGGGAGTTGGGCAATGGGTTTTCAAACACTAAGAACAAGAGAAATAAGAATTAATGATAGAGAGGATCATTAGGGATCAGAGATGCTAGTTTTCATGAATTGATGTTAGTCAAATCTTCCTCAATCATGGGTATAGATCCATGGCAAGTGGGTGATTGAATCCCAATCTCTTGGTGATTCAATCTCTCTCAACATAATCAACTGCCACTCTCGTGATCTAATTGTTCATGAGAAGAGATGAAGCTCAAATCTATCCAGCCACACAATTCCTATAATCTCAACCAAGGAGAGTTACATCTCACATACTAACCAAGGTATATTGATTAAAGAAATCATGAAAGGATCAACTCTAAACTGAATTATGTGGCTCATTCCTCAAACTCACCACATAATTCATATAGATTAACCCCTCTCTCGATGGTGGTTGAATCTTTGAAGATCAAGAGTTTCCTCTTTAGATCAACCACTAGAATTGAGGAGGAGAAGATGGGTTCACCAATTCATTCCAACCAACAGAGCTCCTCCCCCTAATGAAAGTGGGGTTTAGTGAGTCATTGCTCCAATTTCAACAACAATTGCCATGAACAAAAATTAAACTAAGTGTAAAGGAAGAAGAAGAAGAAGAATGAAGTGCTTAAAGATTAAGAAAAATGAAGAAGAGAAGTTCCAAGATGAACCAAAATTAGCTCTCTGGGTCTCCTCTCGGAAGTACCAAAAGAGTTCTCAAATACAAGTGCTAAAAAGTGTAAAAATGTCTAAGTGTCAAAAAGTAAAGTAAAAGTGTAAAAGTCCCCCACAAGTACAAACTCAATCTCTATTTATACTAGTCCTAAAGCTCTTCCAAAGATCTTCACTTGGGTTAGCAATATGGGCTTCCTCTTTGTTGAATTCTTGGCTCAATTGGAGAAGTTGTTAGCCTTTGTGATGAATAAGGGAAGCAAAGCAAGTTGGAACCAATTCTGGCCCATTGAGGGGCGTTGTTGGCAATAACTCAGGCCTTAGTGCACGTTGGCAACGTGCATGCCAATTTCCTGGAAGTGAGTTTGAGACTTGGGCGTTGCTAGCCCAAGTTGTTGCAAACAACTTGCTCTTCCTCTTCTTGGCTCTACTTTCATGCTAAATGTAGCCCAGAATTTGAGTGTCAACCTTCTGCCTCACTATGAACTATTATACATCATTGGAAAGCTCTTGATGTCTATTTTTCAATGCCACTGGAATCACCTCATTTGGACTTTCCTAGCTCAAGTTATGCTTCCTCAAAGAAGGTAAGGTCAAGCTGCCAAGTTGTTGCCAAGTTGTTGCCAAAAACGCACCTTAACCCCCAAGTTGGCAACGTGCTCGTGCCTAGCCTCCCAAGGCAGGGGCTTGGGACTGGCGTTGTTGCAAAACACGCCCCCTATCCAGCACGTTGGCAACGTGCTCGAGCCACACTCCAAGGCTCCTCTCTAGCTCCCTTAAATTTCACTTCATGTTCTTGTTTTTAGGGCCTAAAGATGACTCTGGTTTGGCTCCAATCTTGTGCTCCACCATGGACTATTATATATGGTTGGAAAGCTCTGAATGTTAGCTTTCCAACGCAACTGGAAGCACTCAATTTGGATCTCTGTAGCTCAAGATATCTTCCATTGAAGTGGACATGTTCAGGCTGCCTTGTTGGAGTTGTTGTGAATAACGCCCATTCATTCCAAGTTAGCAACGTGCACCACAATTTCCTGGCGTTGTTGCCAAACACTCCTTCTCTTTAGCACGTTGGCAACGTGCTCGAGCCTTTCTCAAGGCTCCAAGTTTGCTTGACAAGTTGGCGTTGGCAACGCCCATCTAGCGTTGGCAACGTGGTTGGTGCCTTGATTGGCGTTAGCAACTTGAGTGGTGCCTCTCCCTGGCGTTAGCAACTTGGTTGGTGCGGCCATTGGGCGTTGGCAACGTGGTTGGTGCACATTCTGGCGTTGCCAACTTGGTGTTGGCGTTGGCAACTTGGTGACATCCTCCCCTGGTGGCTCCTGGCGTTGCCAACTTGGTGTTCAAGTTGGCAACTTGCAATGCTTCATTCCCTTGCATTTGGGGCTTAAGTTTCCCTCTGATTTGAGCTTCCATTCCTTGCCACATTATGGACTATTGTATATCGTTGGAAAGCTCTTGATGTCAGCTTCTCAACGCAATTGGAATCATGTCAATTGGATCCTTGTGGTTCGAGATATTCATCCTTGAAGAGGGGAAGGTCAGGCTGCAATTTCTGCTGATCATGCACTAGCACGTTGCCAACTTGGTTTCCAAGTTGCCAACGTGCTACACCTCCTGGCAGCACCAATTTGGGCGTTGGCAACTTGGAAACCAAGTTGCCAACGTGCTCTCTCATCCTGGTTGCATCAAATGGGCGTTGCCAACTTGAGGATCAAGTTGGCAACATGCATCTCCTTCTTGCTCCAAGATTTCCTTGCATCATTGTCTTCTTGCTTCATCACCTATCATAAACCAAAGAAATAGCTTCAAAGTCTTACCAATTCATGCACAAATTCCATGAGATTCATTCATACTCATTCATGTATATATTCTTTAAATCATTTGCATGAATTTGGCTAGAATCACATGTTCCTTGGTATTCTCATGCATGAAGATAAAACTCATAAAAGGACTTGTTTATTTAGAGAAAATGAGTGAAACTAAGCTAAAACCAACTAAACTAACTAGCTAATATAGTAAATATGCAAATGCATCACAACACCAAACTTAAACCTTGCTTGTCCTCAAGCAACAAAAGAACTATGCACAAAGATTTCTTTAAATTGGAATGAGTTGAGGAATAGCTTGTAATACCTTGGTGAGTGAAGTGATTAGGTGATAGTGGGGTGAACTCTGAATTATGTGTTCATGCAAGGGTCCCAGTGCTTATCAGTCCTTACATTTTGGAAGTCTTAGATCTTAGGACTTTCATTCAAATGATATCATGGAGATCTCTTTATATGTAATCACCTTGAAGCAGCTTATAATTTTTGTGCTTTGACCTCGACTCTAAGTGTCATGTCTCAAGGCGGCTCTTTAGATAAGCTTTCAATCAATACTCCTAAACCAGTTGGTTTTAAGGTATTAGGTGTTAAAGCACCCCCAAGGATTTACTTGCTCAAGCCTCTTTCCTTGACACACTTCAACCACAAGCATTTACTAGGATAGCAACTCTTTTGAGTTTTTGTTTCTTTCTTTCTTTTTCTGCCTAGTAATTGATGCTCAGAGCCTTGGGCCATGTTCTTTTTGTTTTTGCACTTTCTTTTCTTCCTTTTGCTCTGTTTGCTGCTTCTTGGATCAATAGATTTTTGAGAATCTCTACAATACTTCTTTGAACTTCATGTCCTGCCTATGAGCTCCCATGCAAGTTTTCACAAGCATGCAACCTCAATACATGATCATACTACTAGAACCACCACTTCTCCTAATCTTTTGCTTGCCTCAAAAACTGATTTTATTCCTCAATCCTTCTTTTCAAAGAACTTTCATGTGATGCATTCTTGAAAATTGAGTGCAAACAAGTTTTGAAGATAAGAATGTTGTGAATAATCAAGCATCTTGCTTATTATAAAGAAAGACTATGCTATGAAGGCAGGCGGGAATATAAAGAGAAAAATTATATGATGCAGACAAACAGGGCAAATAAGGATACAATCCAACTTTCAATCACAGCAACATTTGATGTAAAATATCACTTAACAATACAACCTGTTGGAGTTCACTTGCTTTTCTTCTCATCATCATCATTGCTAGCCTTTATGTTCATCTTTTGCTTCTTTGATTGATGATGCTTAATCCCTCCAAAGGCTTGTATGACATTCTACAATGACATTAAAAGTTGCTTGTTCCCCAAGCACTTAGAAACAGTGGTTAGTCTGCATGATTTATTTGTGGGCTTTTTGAACTTACTTTGGTGTGGGAACACCAAACTTAGTACCTTGCCAATGCATCAAATTAACCATGTGTGAAACTCTTTCTTCTTTTTCTAAGGTAATAGACTAAAAACTAGAAAACAGCAAGATAATTAACTAGTCCGTCTAAATGCATGAATCTAGCCTTATGGCAGAAAGTGAGAATGTGTTTTATGATGGGATTTTGGTGGAACACCAAACTTAGAATCCTTCATTCTCCCTTAGATTGTTTTGGTGTGCAACACCAAACTTAGCTTCTTGCAATCTAGATGAAACTAATTAACAGTTTTATTGAATTAGATATGAAAAGATGGTTACCTCTGGTTGGGTTGCCTCCCAACAAGCGCTCTTTTATTGTCACTAGCTTGACATTTGTCCCTCTTTAGGGCGGATGATGATCATAGTGCCTTAATCCTTCCCCTCTCACCGTGAGCTTCCTTCCAGTATCATTCTTGATGATTTCCACATGTTCAAGTGAGAGGATTTTGTTCACTGTGTAGTATCCAGAAAAGTGTGGAGATGTCTCTTTTGGTTGGTAAGTTAGCATCACTTTATCCCCTGGTGAGAAGTCTTCAGTGGAGATTTTCTTGTTTCTCCATCCTCTTGGCATTTTCTTCTTGGGACTCTCTTCTTTTCCAGGAGATAGTTCAGGTTTTGGAATCTCAATTTTTGGACAGTCCTTGCTATGAATCTTAAATGCTGACTTTGATTGCAGCTTCTCCTCTATTCTTTGAGCTTGTTGCAGCACCTCCACCTCTTCATTTTCTTTCCTGCATGAGCTTGGAAGTGCCTCATCAGGTGCCTCTTTTAAGTTTGGATCTATGGAATCAATCTTCATACACTCTTCCTCTTGGGTGGAGTCTTGCAAATTCTTGAAGACATGGAACACTATATGCTCATCATGCACCCTTAGCATTAATTCTCCTTTTTCGACATCTATCAATGCCGTGGCAGTAGCTAAAAAGGGCCTCCCTAGAATAATGGGAGTGTTGTCATCTTCCTCTATGTCTAGGATGACAAAGTCAACTGGGAGGAAAAATTTGTCCACCTTTACTAATACATTCTCTACAACCCCAAGTGCTTGTTGAATAGATTTGTCCGCCATTTGAAGGGCTATCTTTGTAGGTTTCAATTCATGAATCTGAAGCTTCCTCATCAAAGATAGAGGCATCAAATTTATGCTTGCACCAAGATCACAAAATGCTCTCTCAATCATCATGTTACCTATTGTGCAGGGGATGTGAAAGCTCCCTGGGTCTTTCATCTTCTTTGGCAACTTTTTCTGGATGATGGCACTACACTCCCTGGTCATCACAACCGTTTGTCCCTCTTTCAAGGATCTTTTCTTTGTCAACAATTCCTTCATGAACTTAGCATATAGGGGCATCTGTTCAAGTGCTTCAATGAAGGGGATGTTGATGTGTAGTGTCTTGAATATTTCCAAGAATTTGGAATATTGCTTCTCTTTGTTCTCTTCTTTAAACCTTTGAGGGTATGGGAGCATTGGTTGGTATGCTTTCACTGCCTCCTTCTTAGCTAATTTATCACTTTGTGTATAGGTTTCTTGCTCCTGCTTTTGTTCCTTCACCTCTTCTTTTAAGCCTTCTTTGATGTGCTCTTCCTGAGTAATGGCTTCTGTCTCCACTTTCTTCCCACTTCTCAGGGTGATTGCTTTACACTCCTCCCATTTTATGGCTTTTTCTGTGTCTCTTGGGTTGGGTATCGTATCACTTGGAAGAACATTGGTTGGCCGTTCAGCTTGTTTGGCTAATTGTCCCACTTGTCGCTCAATACTCTTCATGGTGGCCTCATGTTCCTTTTGTCCCTTAGCTAAGGCTTGAGTGGTTTGAGCAAGTGCTTGCAAGGTTGCTTCAAGACTTGAAATTCTGGTCTCATGATGGTCAATTGGGGATATGATGGGGGTTGATTGTTGTTGAAAGTTGTTGGGTGGATTAGTATGGTAATTCTGTGCATTGGATGTTGGTGCAGAAAAGTTGCTTTGGTGAGTTTGTGAGTTATTATGAGGTGATTGATATGTGTTTTGTGTTTTTCTATATTGGTTAGTGTTGGTGGCATGGTGATTTTGGTTATTTGTGTTACGGGTGTGGTTGTGGCTGTTGTTCTTTTGCCAATGGTTTTCACCCCACCTTAGATTGGGATGATTTTTCCAAGAGGGGTTGTATGTATTACCATGAAATTCATCCTGAGAATTTGAAGTATTTTGCATGTATTGAACTTGTTCTTGTGGGTGTTCAACAGTGATTCCTTCACCTTGGCTCCATTCAAGTGATGGTTGATTTGTTGTGTTCACTAATGCTAGCTGGAAACCATCCATTCTCTTTGTTATCATTTCCATTTGTTGTTGGATTTGTTGGTGCATTAACTTATTTTGTGCCAAGATAGCGTCAACACCTTCAAGCTCCATTACACCTTTCTTTGGGGCCGGGTTATGTTGCCTCTCTGATGAGTAATAATACTGATTGTTTGCCACAATCTCAATGAGGTCTTGAGCCTCCTCAGCAGTTTTCATCATGTTGAGTGATCCTCCTGATGAGTAGTCTAGCCCCTTCCTTGCTTCGAAGTTTAAGCCTTCATAGAAGTTTTGGAGCTTAACCCAATCACTAAACATGTCAGGGGGACATCTTCTCATTAGTGCCTTGTACCTTTCCCAGGCTTCATATAGCGACTCCCCTTCCATTTGCCTGAAAGTTTGAACCTCTGTCTTCAACTTGATGATCTTTTGAGGTGGGTAGAATTTTGCTAGAAATTTGCTCATCACCTCATTCCAATCATTGAGGCTTTCCTTGGGGAATGATTCTAGCCATTGAGTGGCCTTGTCCCTCAAAGAGAATGGGAATAGCAACAACTTGTAGACATCTGGATGCACTCCATTTGTCTTCACTGTATTGCATATCCTCAGAAAAACAGATAGATGTTGATTTGGGTCTTCAAGAGGTCCCCCTCCATAAGAGCAATTGTTCTGTACCAAAGTGATGAGCTGAGGTTTTAACTCAAAGTTATTGGCCTGAACATTTGGTGTAGCAATACTGCTCCCACAATGTCTTGGGTCAGGGATGGTATAGGAAGATAGCACCCTTCTAGCTTGTCCACCATTATTGTTGACCCCTCCAGGAGGATTTTGTATCTCATCCTCCATGGTTTGATCTTCTTCCTCTGATTCCTCTGACCCTTCTTCACCAACTATGAACTTTCCTCTTTCTGCTCTCCTTATCCTTCGGAGGGTTCTCTCGTCCTCAATATTACGTCTACTAGCTCCTGACATACACAAACACAACCAAAATCACAAGTGAGACACTCTAAAACTAGAGTGGAATTGGAGTTAGTGAAACAAAGTATCAAACAGTTAGTGGGCTTAACAAAATTACTAAAAAAAATGCTTAATCTAAACTACCATTCACTTAATCATTGTCAATCTTTTCCAATCCCCGGCAACGGCGCCAAAAACTTGATACGTAAAAATTAGATTTCACGTATTTACCGGCAAGTATACCGGGTCGTATCAAGTAATAAAACTCACAAAGAGTGAGGTCGATCCCACGGAGATTGGTAGATTAAGCAACTTTAGTTAATGGTAAATTTAGTCAAGCAAACATAGTTTTGATTTCATGAGCATTTTGATTTTTGAACATAATTGCAAGAATGTAAATGACACAAAATGTAAAGAACTAGAATAGAGAAATAAAATGAAAGTAAATGACGGCAACTTAAAGTGCAAGAAACTTAAATGACATCAAAGATAAATTGCAAGGAATTAAAGGTTGCAGAAATTTAAAGAGCATAAGAGTAAATAACAAGAATTAAAGGAACAGAATGTAATAACAAGAATAGTAAATTGACAGAATGTAGAAGGGAGTTGGGCAATGGGTTTTCAAACACTAAGAACAAGAGAAATAAGAATTAATGATAGAGAGGATCATTAGGGATCAGAGATGCTAGTTTTCATGAATTGATGTTAGTCAAATCTTCCTCAATCATGGGTATAGATCCATGGCAAGTGGGTGATTGAATCCCAATCTCTTGGTGATTCAATCTCTCTCAACATAATCAACTGCCACTCTCGTGATCTAATTGTTCATGAGAAGAGATGAAGCTCAAATCTATCCAGCCACACAATTCCTATAATCTCAACCAAGGAGAGTTACATCTCACATACTAACCAAGGTATATTGATTAAAGAAATCATGAAAGGATGAACTCTAAACTGAATTATGTGGCTCATTCCTCAAACTCACCACATAATTCATATAGATTAACCCCTCTCTCGATGGTGGTTGAATCTTTGAAGATCAAGAGTTTCCTCTTTAGATCAACCACTAGAATTGAGGAGGAGAAGATGGGTTCACCAATTCATTCCAACCAACAGAGCTCCTCCCCCTAATGAAAGTGGGGTTTAGTGAGTCATTGCTCCAATTTCAACAACAATTGCCATGAACAAAAATTAAACTAAGTGTAAAGGAAGAAGAAGAAGAAGAATGAAGTGCTTAAAGATTAAGAAAATGAAGAAGAGAAGTTCCAAGATGAACCAAAATTAGCTCTCTGGGTCTCCTCTCGGAAGTACCAAAAGAGTTCTCAAATACAAGTGCTAAAAAGTGTAAAAATGTCTAAGTGTCAAAAAGTAAAGTAAAAGTGTAAAAGTCCCCCACAAGTACAAACTCAATCTCTATTTATACTAGTCCTAAAGCTCTTCCAAAGATCTTCACTTGGGTTAGCAATATGGGCTTCCTCTTTGTTGAATTCTTGGCTCAATTGGAGAAGTTGTTAGCCTTTGTGATGAATAAGGGAAGCAAAGCAAGTTGGCACCAATTCTGGCCCATTGAGGGGCGTTGTTGGCAATAACTCAGGTCTTAGTGCACGTTGGCAACGTGCATGCCAATTTCCTGGAAGTGAGTTTGAGACTTGGGCGTTGCTAGCCCAAGTTGTTGCAAACAACTTGCTCTTCCTCTTCTTGGCTCTACTTTCATGCTAAATGTAGCCCAGAATTTGAGTGTCAACCTTCTGCCTCACTATAAACTATTATACATCATTGGAAAGCTCTTGATGTCTATTTTTCAATGCCACTGGAATCACCTCATTTGGACTTTCCTAGCTCAAGTTATGCTTCCTCAAAGAAGGTAAGGTCAAGCTGCCAAGTTGTTGCCAAGTTGTTGCCAAAAACGCACCTTAACCCCCAAGTTGGCAACGTGCTCGTGCCTAGCCTCCCAAGGCAGGGGCTTGGGACTGGCGTTGTTGCAAAACACGCCCCCTATCCAGCACGTTGGCAACGTGCTCGAGCCACACTCCAAGGCTCCTCTCTAGCTCCCTTAAATTTCACTTCATGTTCTTGTTTTTAGGGCCTAAAGATGACTCTGGTTTGGCTCCAATCTTGTGCTCCACCATGGACTATTATATATGGTTGGAAAGCTCTGAATGTTAGCTTTCCAACGCAACTGGAAGCACTCAATTTGGATCTCTGTAGCTCAAGATATCTTCCATTGAAGTGGACATGTTCAGGCTGCCTTGTTGGAGTTGTTGTGAATAACTCCCATTCATTCCAAGTTAGCAACGTGCACCACAATTTCCTGGCGTTGTTGCCAAACACTCCTTCTCTTTAGCACGTTGGCAACGTGCTCGAGCCTTTCTCAAGGCTCCAAGTTTGCTTGACAAGTTGGCGTTGGCAACGCCCATCTAGCGTTGGCAACGTGGTTGGTGCCTTGATTGGCGTTAGCAACTTGAGTGGTGCCTCTCCCTGGCGTTAGCAACTTGGTTGGTGCGGCCATTGGGCGTTGGCAACGTGGTTGGTGCACATTCTGGCGTTGGCAACTTGGTGTTGGCGTTGGCAACTTGGTGACATCCTCCCCTGGTGGCTCCTGGCGTTGCCAACTTGGTGTTCAAGTTGGCAACTTGCAATGCTTCATTCCCTTGCATTTGGGGCTTAAGTTTCCCTCTGATTTGAGCTTCCATTCCTTGCCACATTATGGACTATTGTATATCGTTGGAAAGCTCTTGATGTCAGCTTCTCAACGCAATTGGAATCATGTCAATTGGATCCTTGTGGTTCGAGATATTCATCCTTGAAGAGGGGAAGGTCAGGCTGCAATTTCTGCTGATCATGCACTAGCACGTTGCCAACTTGGTTTCCAAGTTGCCAACGTGCTACACCTCCTGGCAGCACCAATTTGGGCGTTGGCAACTTGGAAACCAAGTTGCCAACGTGCTCTCTCATCCTGGTTGCATCAAATGGGCGTTGCCAACTTGAGGATCAAGTTGGCAACATGCATCTCCTTCTTGCTCCAAGATTTCCTTGCATCATTGTCTTCTTGCTTCATCACCTATCATAAACCAAAGAAATAGCTTCAAAGTCTTACCAATTCATGCACAAATTCCATGAGATTCATTCATACTCATTCATGTATATATTCTTTAAATCATTTGCATGAATTTGGCTAGAATCACATGTTCCTTGGTATTCTCATGCATGAAGATAAAACTCATAAAAGGACTTGTTTATTTAGAGAAAATGAGTGAAACTAAGCTAAAACCAACTAAACTAACTAGCTAATATAGTAAATATGCAAATGCATCACAACACCAAACTTAAACCTTGCTTGTCCTCAAGCAACAAAAGAACTATGCACAAAGATTTCTTTTAATTGGAATGAGTTGAGGAATAGCTTGTAATACCTTGGTGAGTGAAGTGATTAGGTGATAGTGGGGTGAACTCTGAATTATGTATTCATGCAAGGGTCCCAGTGCTTATCAGTCCTTACATTTTGGAAGTCTTAGATCTTAGGACTTTCATTCAAATGATATCATGGAGATCTCTTTATATGTAATCACCTTGAAGCAGCTTATAATTTTTGTGCTTTGACCTCGACTCTAAGTGTCATGTCTCAAGGCGGCTCTTTAGATAAGCTTTCAATCAATACTCCTAAACCAGTTGGTTTTAAGGTATTAGGTGTTAAAGCACCCCCAAGGATTTACTTGCTCAAGCCTCTTTCCTTGACACACTTCAACCACAAGCATTTACTAGGATAGCAACTCTTTTGAGTTTTTGTTTCTTTCTTTCTTTTTCTGCCTAGTAATTGATGCTCAGAGCCTTGGGCCATGTTCTTTTTGTTTTTGCACTTTCTTTTCTTCCTTTTGCTCTGTTTGCTGCTTCTTGGATCAATAGATTTTTGAGAATCTCTACAATACTTCTTTGAACTTCATGTCCTGCCTATGAGCTCCCATGCAAGTTTTCACAAGCATGCAACCTCAATACATGATCATACTACTAGAACCACCACTTCTCCTAATCTTTTGCTTGCCTCAAAAACTGATTTTATTCCTCAATCCTTCTTTTCAAAGAACTTTCATGTGATGCATTCTTGAAAATTGAGTGCAAACAAGTTTTGAAGATAAGAATGTTGTGAATAATCAAGCATCTTGCTTATTATAAAGAAAGACTATGCTATGAAGGCAGGCGGGAATATAAAGAGAAAAATTATATGATGCAGACAAACAGGGCAAATAAGGATACAATCCAACTTTCAATCACAGCAACATTTGATGTAAAATATCACTTAACAATACAACCTGTTGGAGTTCACTTGCTTTTCTTCTCATCATCATCATTGCTAGCCTTTATGTTCATCTTTTGCTTCTTTGATTGATGATGCTTAATCCCTCCAAAGGCTTGTATGACATTCTACAATGATATTAAAAGTTGCTTGTTCCCCAAGCACTTAGAAACAGTGGTTAGTCTGCATGATTTATTTGTGGGCTTTTTGAACTTACTTTGGTGTGGGAACACCAAACTTAGTACCTTGCCAATGCATCAAATTAACCATGTGTGAAACTCTTTCTTCTTTTTCTAAGGTAATAGACTAAAAACTAGAAAACAGCAAGATAATTAACTAGTCCGTCTAAATGCATGAATCTAGCCTTATGGCAGAAAGTGAGAATGTGTTTTATGATGGGATTTTGGTGGAACACCAAACTTAGAATCCTTCATTCTCCCTTAGATTGTTTTGGTGTGCAACACCAAACTTAGCTTCTTGCAATCTAGATGAAACTAATTAACAGTTTTATTGAATTAGATATGAAAAGATGGTTACCTCTGGTTGGGTTGCCTCCCAACAAGCGCTCTTTTATTGTCACTAGCTTGACATTTGTCCCTCTTTAGGGCGGATGATGATCATAGTGCCTTAATCCTTCCCCTCTCACCGTGAGCTTCCTTCCAGTATCATTCTTGATGATTTCCACATGTTCAAGTGAGAGGGTTTTGTTCACTGTGTAGTATCCAGAAAAGTGTGGAGATGTCTCTTTTGGTTGGTAAGTTAGCATCACTTTATCCCCTGGTGAGAAGTCTTCAGTGGAGATTTTCTTGTTTCTCCATCCTCTTGGCATTTTCTTCTTGGGACTCTCTTCTTTTCCAGGAGATAGTTCAGGTTTTGGAATCTCAATTTTTGGACAGTCCTTGCTATGAATCTTAAATGCTGACTTTGATTGCAGCTTCTCCTCTATTCTTTGAGCTTGTTGCAGCACCTCCACCTCTTCATTTTCTTTCCTGCATGAGCTTGGAAGTGCCTCATCAGGTGCCTCTTTCAAGTTTGGATCTATGGAATCAATCTTCATACACTCTTCCTCTTGGGTGGAGTCTTGCAAATTCTTGAAGACATGGAACACTATATGCTCATCATGCACCCTTAGCATTAATTCTCCTTTTTCGACATCTATCAATGCCCTGGCAGTAGCTAAAAAGGGCCTCCCTAGAATAATGGGAGTGTTGTCATCTTCCTCTATGTCTAGGATGACAAAGTCAACTGGGAGGAAAAATTTGTCCACCTTTACTAATACATTCTCTACAACCCCAAGTGCTTGTTGAATAGATTTGTCCGCCATTTGAAGGGCTATCTTTGTAGGTTTCAATTCATGAATCTGAAGCTTCCTCATCAAAGATAGAGGCATCAAATTTATGCTTGCACCAAGATCACAAAATGCTCTCTCAATCATCATGTTACCTATTGTGCAGGGGATGTGAAAGCTCCCTGGGTCTTTCATCTTCTTTGGCAACTTTTTCTGGATGATGGCACTACACTCCCTGGTCATCACAACCGTTTGTCCCTCTTTCAAGGATCTTTTCTTTGTCAACAATTCCTTCATGAACTTAGCATATAGGGGCATCTGTTCAAGTGCTTCAATGAAGGGGATGTTGATGTGTAGTGTCTTGAATATTTCCAAGAATTTGGAATATTGCTTCTCTTTGTTCTCTTCTTTAAACCTTTGAGGGTATGGGAGCATTGGTTGGTATGCTTTCACTGCCTCCTTCTTAGCTAATTTATCACTTTGTGTATAGGTTTCTTGCTCCTGCTTTTGTTCCTTCACCTCTTCTTTTAAGCCTTCTTTGATGTGCTCTTCCTGAGTAATGGCTTCTGTCTCCACTTTCTTCCCACTTCTCAGGGTGATTGCTTTACACTCCTCCCATTTTATGGCTTTTTCTGTGTCTCTTGGGTTGGGTATCGTATCACTTGGAAGAACATTGGTTGGCCGTTCAGCTTGTTTGGCTAATTGTCCCACTTGTCGCTCAATACTCTTCATGGTGGCCTCATGTTCCTTTTGTCCCTTAGCTAAGGCTTGAGTGGTTTGAGCAAGTGCTTGCAAGGTTGCTTCAAGACTTGAAATTCTGGTCTCATGATGGTCAATTGGGGATATGATGGGGGTTGATTGTTGTTGAAAGTTGTTGGGTGGATTAGTATGGTAATTCTGTGCGTTGGATGTTGGTGCAGAAAAGTTGCTTTGGTGAGTTTGTGAGTTATTATGAGGTGATTGATATGTGTTTTGTGTTTTTCTATATTGGTTAGTGTTGGTGGCATGGTGATTTTGGTTATTTGTGTTACGGGTGTGGTTGTGGCTGTTGTTCTTTTGCCAATGGTTTTCACCCCACCTTAGATTGGGATGATTTTTCCAAGAGGGGTTGTATGTATCACCATGAAATTCATCCTGAGAATTTGAAGTATTTTGCATGTATTGAACTTGTTCTTGTGGGTGTTCAACAGTGATTCCTTCACCTTGGCTCCATTCAAGTGATGGTTGATTTGTTGTGTTCACTAATGCTAGCTGGAAACCATCCATTCTCTTTGTTATCATTTCCATTTGTTGTTGGATTTGTTGGTGCATTAACTTATTTTGTGCCAAGATAGCGTCAACACCTTCAAGCTCCATTACACCTTTCTTTGGGGCCGGGTTATGTTGCCTCTCTGATGAGTAATAATACTGATTGTTTGCCACAATCTCAATGAGGTCTTGAGCCTCCTCAGCAGTTTTCATCATGTTGAGTGATCCTCCTGATGAGTAGTCTAGCCCCTTCCTTGCTTCGAAGTTTAAGCCTTCATAGAAGTTTTGGAGCTTAACCCAATCACTAAACATGTCAGGGGGACATCTTCTCATTAGTGCCTTGTACCTTTCCCAGGCTTCATATAGCGACTCCCCTTCCATTTGCCTGAAAGTTTGAACCTCTGTCTTCAACTTGATGATCTTTTGAGGTGGGTAGAATTTTGCTAGAAATTTGCTCATCACCTCATTCCAATCATTGAGGCTTTCCTTGGGGAATGATTCTAGCCATTGAGTGGCCTTGTCCCTCAAAGAGAATGGGAATAGCAACAACTTGTAGACATCTGGATGCACTCCATTTGTCTTCACTGTATTGCATATCCTCAGAAAAATAGATAGATGTTGATTTGGGTCTTCAAGAGGTCCCCCTCCATAAGAGCAATTGTTCTGTACCAAAGTGATGAGCTGAGGTTTTAACTCAAAGTTATTGGCCTGAACATTTGGTGTAGCAATACTGCTCCCACAATGTCTTGGGTCAGGGATGGTATAGGAAGATAGCACCCTTCTAGCTTGTCCACCATTATTGTTGACCCCTCCAGGAGGATTTTGTATCTCATCCTCCATGGTTTGATCTTCTTCCTCTGATTCCTCTGACCCTTCTTCACCAACTATGAACTTTCCTCTTTCTGCTCTCCTTATCCTTCGGAGGGTTCTCTCGTCCTCAATATTACGTCTACATACACAAACACAACCAAAATCACAAGTGAGACACTCTAAAACTAGAGTGGAATTGGAGTTAGTGAAACAAAGTATCAAACAGTTAGTGGGCTTAACAAAATTACTAAAAAAAAATGCTTAATCTAAACTACCATTCACTTAATCATTGTCAATCTTTTCCAATCCCCGGCAACGGCGCCAAAAACTTGATACGTAAAAATTAGATTTCACGTATTTACCGGCAAGTATACCGGGTCGTATCAAGTAATAAAACTCACAAAGAGTGAGGTCGATCCCACGGAGATTGGTAGATTAAGCAACTTTAGTTAATGGTAAATTTAGTCAAGCAAACATAGTTTTGATTTCATGAGCATTTTGATTTTTGAACATAATTGCAAGAATGTAAATGACACAAAATGTAAAGAACTAGAATAGAGAAATAAAATGAAAGTAAATGACGGCAACTTAAAGTGCAAGAAACTTAAATGACATCAAAGATAAATTGCAAGGAATTAAAGGTTGCAGAAATTTAAAGAGCATAAGAGTAAATAACAAGAATTAAAGGAACAGAATGTAATAACAAGAATAGTAAATTGACAGAATGTAGAAGGGAGTTGGGCAATGGGTTTTCAAACACTAAGAACAAGAGAAATAAGAATTAATGATAGAGAGGATCATTAGGGATCAGAGATGCTAGTTTTCATGAATTGATGTTAGTCAAATCTTCCTCAATCATGGGTATAGATCCATGGCAAGTGGGTGATTGAATCCCAATCTCTTGGTGATTCAATCTCTCTCAACATAATCAACTGCCACTCTCGTGATCTAATTGTTCATGAGAAGAGATGAAGCTCAAATCTATCCAGCCACACAATTCCTATAATCTCAACCAAGGAGAGTTACATCTCACATACTAACCAAGGTATATTGATTAAAGAAATCATGAAAGGATGAACTCTAAACTGAATTATGTGGCTCATTCCTCAAACTCACCACATAATTCATATAGATTAACCCCTCTCTCGATGGTGGTTGAATCTTTGAAGATCAAGAGTTTCCTCTTTAGATCAACCACTAGAATTGAGGAGGAGAAGATGGGTTCACCAATTCATTCCAACCAACAGAGCTCCTCCCCCTAATGAAAGTGGGGTTTAGTGAGTCATTGCTCCAATTTCAACAACAATTGCCATGAACAAAAATTAAACTAAGTGTAAAGGAAGAAGAAGAAGAAGAATGAAGTGCTTAAAGATTAAGAAAATGAAGAAGAGAAGTTCCAAGATGAACCAAAATTAGCTCTCTGGGTCTCCTCTCGGAAGTACCAAAAGAGTTCTCAAATACAAGTGCTAAAAAGTGTAAAAATGTCTAAGTGTCAAAAGTAAAGTAAAAGTGTAAAAGTCCCCCACAAGTACAAACTCAATCTCTATTTATACTAGTCCTAAAGCTCTTCCAAAGATCTTCACTTGGGTTAGCAATATGGGCTTCCTCTTTGTTGAATTCTTGGCTCAATTGGAGAAGTTGTTAGCCTTTGTGATGAATAAGGGAAGCAAAGCAAGTTGGCACCAATTCTGGCCCATTGAGGGGCGTTGTTGGCAATAACTCAGGCCTTAGTGCACGTTGGCAACGTGCATGCCAATTTCCTGGAAGTGAGTTTGAGACTTGGGCGTTGCTAGCCCAAGTTGTTGCAAACAACTTGCTCTTCCTCTTCTTGGCTCTACTTTCATGCTAAATGTAGCCCAGAATTTGAGTGTCAACCTTCTGCCTCACTATGAACTATTATACATCATTGGAAAGCTCTTGATGTCTATTTTTCAATGCCACTGGAATCACCTCATTTGGACTTTCCTAGCTCAAGTTATGCTTCCTCAAAGAAGGTAAGGTCAAGCTGCCAAGTTGTTGCCAAGTTGTTGCCAAAAACGCACCTTAACCCCCAAGTTGGCAACGTGCTCGTGCCTAGCCTCCCAAGGCAGGGGCTTGGGACTGGCGTTGTTGCAAAACACGCCCCCTATCCAGCACGTTGGCAACGTGCTCGAGCCACACTCCAAGGCTCCTCTCTAGCTCCCTTAAATTTCACTTCATGTTCTTGTTTTTAGGGCCTAAAGATGACTCTGGTTTGGCTCCAATCTTGTGCTCCACCATGGACTATTATATGGTTGGAAAGCTCTGAATGTTAGCTTTCCAACGCAACTGGAAGCACTCAATTTGGATCTCTGTAGCTCAAGATATCTTCCATTGAAGTGGACATGTTCAGGCTGCCTTGTTGGAGTTGTTGTGAATAACGCCCATTCATTCCAAGTTAGCAACGTGCACCACAATTTCCTGGCGTTGTTGCCAAACACTCCTTCTCTTTAGCACGTTGGCAACGTGCTCGAGCCTTTCTCAAGGCTCCAAGTTTGCTTGACAAGTTGGCGTTGGCAACGCCCATCTAGCGTTGGCAACGTGGTTGGTGCCTTGATTGGCGTTAGCAACTTGAGTGGTGCCTCTCCCTGGCGTTAGCAACTTGGTTGGTGCGGCCATTGGGCGTTGGCAACGTGGTTGGTGCACATTCTGGCGTTGCCAACTTGGTGTTGGCGTTGGCAACTTGGTGACATCCTCCCCTGGTGGCTCCTGGCGTTGCCAACTTGGTGTTCAAGTTGGCAACTTGCAATGCTTCATTCCCTTGCATTTGGGGCTTAAGTTTCCCTCTGATTTGAGCTTCCATTCCTTGCCACATTATGGACTATTGTATATCGTTGGAAAGCTCTTGATGTCAGCTTCTCAACGCAATTGGAATCATGTCAATTGGATCCTTGTGGTTTGAGATATTCATCCTTGAAGAGGGGAAGGTCAGGCTGCAATTTCTGCTGATCATGCACTAGCACGTTGCCAACTTGGTTTCCAAGTTGCCAACGTGCTACACCTCCTGGCAGCACCAATTTGGGCGTTGGCAACTTGATCTCTCATCCTGGTTGCATCAAATGGGCGTTGCCAACTTGAGGATCAAGTTGGCAACATGCATCTCCTTCTTGCTCCAAGATTTCCTTGCATCATTGTCTTCTTGCTTCATCACCTATCATAAACCAAAGAAATAGCTTCAAAGTCTTACCAATTCATGCACAAATTCCATGAGATTCATTCATACTCATTCATGTATATATTCTTTAAATCATTTGCATGAATTTGGCTAGAATCACATGTTCCTTGGTATTCTCATGCATGAAGATAAAACTCATAAAAGGACTTGTTTATTTAGAGAAAATGAGTGAAACTAAGCTAAAACCAACTAAACTAACTAGCTAATATAGTAAATATGCAAATGCATCACTGGGTGAACCTTTTCAGATTGTGACTTAGCTTTGCTAAAGTCCCCAGTTAAAGGTGTCCATAGCTCTTAAGCACACTCTTTTTGCTTTGGATCACAACTTTAACCACTCAGTCTCAAGCTTTTAACTTGGACCTGCATGACACAAGCACATGGTTAGGGACAGCTTGATTTAGCCGCTTAGGCCTGGATTTTATTTCCTTGGGCCCTCCTATCCATTGATGCTCAAAGCCTTGGATCCTTTTTACACTTGCCTTTTGGTTTTAAGGGCTATTGGCTTTCGCTGCTTGCTTTTTCTTTTTCTTTCTAATTTTTTTTCTTTTCGCCATTTTTTTGACAAACTTTTTAATCACTGCTTTTTCTTGCTTCAAGAATCAATTTTATGATTTTTCAGATCATCAATAACATTTCTCTTTTCTATCATTCTTTCAAGATCCAACAATTTTAACATTCATAAACAACAAGTTCAAAAATATGCACTGTTCAAGCATTCATTCAGAGAACAAAAAGTATTGTCACCCCATCAATATAATTAAACTAAATTCAAGGATAAATTCGAAACTCATGTACTTCTTGTTCTTTTGAATTAAAAACATTTTTCATTTTAGAAAGGTGAAGGATTCATGGAATTATTCATAGCCTTAAGACATAGACACTGGACACTAATGATCATGTAATAAAGACACAAACATAGACAAACATAGAGCATAAAATCGAAAAAAAGAGAAATAAGAACAAGGAATGAGTCCACCATAGTGATGGTGGCGCCTTCTCCTTGAAGAACCAATGATGTCCTTGAGCTCTTCTATGTCTCTTCCTTGCCTTTGTTGTTCCCCCCTCATTGCTCTTTGATCTTCTCTGATCTCATGGAGGATGATGGAGTGCTTTTGATGTTCCACCCTTAATTGATTCATGTTGTAACTCAAGTCTTCTAGAAAAGTGTTGAGTTGTTCCCAATAGTTGTTGGTAGGAAAATGAATCCCTTGAGGCATCTCAGGGATTTCTTGATGATGAGCTTCCTTATGTGTCTCTTGAGATCCATGAATGGGCTCTCTTGTTTGCTCCATCCTCTTCTTAGTGATGGGCTTATCCTCTTCAATAAGGATGTCTCCTTCTATGATAACTCCAGCTGAGTAGCATAGATGGTAAATGAGATAAGGAAAAGCTAACCATGCCAAGGTAGAGGGCATTTCTGCTATTTTGTAGAATTCAAGAGAGATGACTTCATGAACTTCTACTTTCTCTCCAATCATGATGCCATGAATCATGATGGCCCGATCCATAATTACTTCGGATCGGTTGCTAGTGGGGATGATGGAGCGTTGGATGAACTCCAACCATCCTCTAGCCACAGGCTTTAGGTACAGTCTTCTTAATTGAACCGGCTTGCCTTTTGAATCTCTTTTCCATTGAGCTCCTTCCACACATATGTCCATGAGGACTTGGTCCAACCTTTAATCAAAGTTGACCCTTCTAGTGTAGGGGCGTGCATATTCTTGCATTGCAGGCAAGTTGAATGCCAACTTTACATTTTTCGGACTGAAATCTAAGTATTTTTCCTGAACCATTGTAAGATAATTCTTGGGATTCAGGTTCATACTTTGATCATGGTTCCTAGTTATCCATGCATTGGCATAGAACTCTTGAACCATTAGGATTCTGACTTGTTGAATAGGGTTGGTCAGAACTTCCTAACCTCTTCTTTGGATCTCATGTCGGATCTCCAGATACTCATTTTTCTTGAGCTTGAAAGGGACCTCATGGATCACCTTCTTCTTGGCCACAACTTCATAGAAGTGGTCTTGATGGGTTTTAAAGATGAATCTCTCCATCTCCCATGACTCGGATGTGGAAGCTTTTGTCTTTCCTTTCTTCTTTCTAGAGGTTTCTCCGGTCTTAGGTGCCATCAATGGTTATAGAAAAATAAAAAAGCTATGCTTTTACCACACCAAACTTAGAATATTGCTCGCCCTCGAGCAAGAGAAGAAAGACGAGAAGAAGAAGAAGAAAATAAATGAAGGAGAGGGAGAGAGGTGTGTATTCGGCCAAGTGGGATAAGAGAGGGTTGTGTTGTGTGAAAATGAAGAAGGATAGAGGGGTTTATATAGTGGAGGGAAAGGGGTTAAGGTTCGGCCATTTAGGGTGGGTTTAGGTGGGAAAGTGATTTTGAATTTTGAAGGTAGGTGGGGTTTATGGGGAAGAGTGGATGTATGTGAGTAGTGAAGGGTGATGACAAGTCATCTTAGCCTAGTTTCACTAGTCTTTTTCTTTGTTTTTATTAGGTTTTATGCACTTTCTTGCATTCTAAGTAAGTAATTTGGAATGGAAATGCATGACTTCTTTGAATCAAACAACCACCATTTAATTGATGCTAAATCATGAGGTTTAGGCTAAATTTAATTGATTTTTAATGATTTATAAACCTTGTGAATTTGGTGATACTTTGATTGGTTATTTTGATTAATTGTAGGTGAAGAAAAGAAGAAAAGAAGAAAGCGTGGTCTAAGAAGTGTGGCCAAGGAAGGAAGAAGTGTGGCACAACAATGAAAGAAGTGTGGCGCAACAAACCATGAAGCTCATTCCAAGAGCACCATGCTCACCAAGGGAGCGCTACATTTTCTCTCAAGGAACCAGGGCACAATGCTTTGCTCACTTTGTGAACTGAGCACAATATGAAGCAGAGAAACATGGAAAGGAAAAACAATGCTCAGCTCACCAAGTGAGCATTGTCGAAAGCATTGAAGAAATAATTCAAAGAAAACAAGTTGCAAGTGCATGCTCCAAGACTTGAACCCATGACCAAGGGGGATGAGGGAGGCGCTACTCACATGGAAAAATAAGCCAAAAATGGCCAAATGCATTCCCCAAGGTTCGAACTCAACACCTTGAGGAAGCAAGGAGCAAGGCACCACAAGAAAACCAAGGAAAAGCTTCAGTGCATGCTTCCCATGCATTTCGAACCAAGGACCTTCCCTTGGAAGAGCCAATGCTCAGCTCACTTAGTGAGCAGAGCGCTATTCTTGGTGCAAGGGAGCACATCTTGGCACGGCCAGGAAGGAGTGGAGCGCGCATGACACGATCCAGGGGCAGCACACAAATTGGCACCAAGGCACCAATGCTCAGCTCAACTTGTGAGCTGAGCATTCCCCTGATGCATTTCACGTTACAAGGGAATCAACACAAGGCCTCAATGCTCAGCTCAACTTGTGAGCTGAGCATCCTCCTGGAACCACATTCTTCATGGGCTGAAAATTCAATTAAAAATCTAACTTAATTCATTTCTTCACCAAATCAAAAGCCCATCCAAATTCCAAAATCCAAGAATAGAAAGTGTATAAATAGGAGCTAGTTTTATGTAATTAGGACCTCTAGAATCACTTTTGAATTTTCCTTTTTACTTTCATTTTCATTTTGAGCTTTAACTTTTGAATTTAGATCTTAGAGAATTGGGAAGGAGAATTGATCTCTCTTCTTCCTTGTTCTTGCTTGAGCACTCTCTACTTTTCTTGCTTTTGATCTTGGGTGAAGAATTGAAGAACTTCTGTTTCAATCTCACCTTGAGATCTCTTGTTTACTCTTTCTGCATAATTGAATTTTACTTCTGTTCATTGCTTCTTCTTCTGCTATTTCTGCAATTTTCTTTCCTTTATTTCTCTTGCAATTGTTCTTGTTAGATCAAGGAAGGATTTGAGATCTAGACGTGTTATCTAGTCTCTTCCACTCCTGAGATCTTCAACCACTTTTAATTTGCTGCAAATTAAGCATTGCTTTTCTGTTCTAAATTCTTCAAGGCATTTTACTCTTCTGTTTGAGATCTACTTCACTACAATTCAATTTTCTCTTTTATGTTTAATGAAATTTACTTGTTCTTGTTTAATTTCTGCAATCCCAACCCCCAATTCCTTTTATGATTCAAGCAATTTACATTTCTTGCACTTTAAGCTTCAGCCATTTACATTTCTTGCAATCTAAGTTTCTACAATTTCATTTACTTGCACTTTAAGATTCAGCCTCTTTACTTTCTTGCTCTTTGATTTACTGCAATATTCCCTTCTCCCTTTACATTCCAAGCAATTTAGCTTCTGTTAATGATAAACCACTCAACCAATACCTGATTCGCCTGACTAAATCAACCACTAAACTAAAATTGCTCAATCCTTCAATCCCTGTGGGATCGACCTCACTCTAAGTGAGTTTTATTACTTGATGCGACCCGGTACACTTGCCGGTGAGTTTCGTGTCGGATCGTTTTCTGCACATCAAGTTTTTGGCGCCGTTGCCGGGGATTGAAATAGATTGACAATGATTAAGTGAAGTGGAGGTCTAGATCAAGCACTTTTTCTTTTCTGTTTCTTTAATTTTTGATTGACCCACTAACTGTTTGAATTTTTGCTTAAGCTAACTAAAACTTCACTCTAGCAATAGATTGAAGTGTCACTGGTTTTGTGTGTATTTCTTATGTTTTGTTTATATGACATATATAAGAAGAACTACACCCACCTTTCATGAACAAGACGAACGAACCCTCAGGAGATTAAGAAGAGCTGAAAGAGGGAAAAACATTGTTGGAGAGGAGGAGTCAGAAGAAGAATTTCAAGAGATGGAGGAACATTCAACCAATCCACCAGGAGGAGCAGCTAACAACAACAACAATCCACCACAGAGGAGAGTTTTGGCCTCCTACACGTTTGCAAATCCCAGACATTGTGGAAGCAGCATCTTAACTCCAAATGTTAATGCAAACAATTTTAAACTAAAGCCACAACTTATCACTCTAGTTCAAAATAATTGCTCTTATGGAGGAGGACCACTTGAAGACCCCAATCAACACTTGTCTACCTTCTTGAGGATTTGTGACACTGTCAAAACCAATGGTGTGCCTCCTGACAGATACAAGCTACTGCTCTTTCCATTCTCTCTCATAGACAAAGCCACTCAATGGTTGGAATCCTTCCCAAGAGACAGCATCAACAATTGGGATGATTTGATAACCAAGTTTCTTGCCAATTTCTACCCACCCCAAAGGGTCATTAGGTTGAAGACTGAGGTACAAACATTCACACAAATGGAGGCTGAACCCATATATGAAGTATGGGAGAGATACAAAGCTCTAATCAGGAAGTGTCCTCCTGAAATGTTCATTGAATGGGATAAGTTGCAGAATTTTTATGAAGGCTTAACATTGAAATCCCAGGAAGCATTGGATCACTCAGCTGGAGGCTCTTTGTAACTCATGAAAACTGCAGAGGAAGCCCAGAATCTCATTGATATGGTGGCCAACAACCAGTATTTCTTTGCTCACCAAAGGCAACGTCAACCATCACAAAGGAAAGGAGTGATGGAGTTGGAAGGAGTGGATTCAATTCTAGCTCAAAACAAAATGATGCAACAGCAAATTCAACAACAATTTGAGCAAATGGCCAAGAGGATTGACAATCTCCAAGTTGCAGCAGTCAACACAAGCCAATCATCAACCACTTGGGGGCAAAATGAAGAAATTCAAGAGGAGCAACAGCAAAAGCAAGTCCAATACATGCACAACCAAAATTCTAGATCAAATGAAGTCTATGGTGATACTTACAATCCCTCTTGGAAAAACCATCCCAACCTCAGATGGGGAGACAACCATAATCAAACTCAGCAGCCATGGCAAAGGAACTCAACTCAAAACAATTGGAAAAACACAAACCACAACAACCAGCCGAATACTAACCAAAACACATACAGAAAACCACAAAACACTTACCCCAACTCTAACCATCATCCATCTAATAACCAACTCACTAACCAAAATACATACCATCAATCATCAACACCCCACAACCAACCAATCTCCCAAGACTCTCAGAGAATCACTAATCTAGAGATGCTCATGGAGAAGATGATGAAGAACCAAGAACTGACCACAAAGAACCAGGAAGCCTCCATGAAGAACCTAGAGAGGTAGATTGGGCAAATCTCCAAGCAGATTTCTGTTGAGAAACCATCAGGCTCACTACCAAGTGACACCATTCCTAATCCAAAAGAGGAGTGCAAGGCTATACAGTTAAGGAGTGGAAAAATCCTGCTGAAAGATGAAGAAGCTACCAAGAAGCCAAAGGAAAGTGACGGAAAACAAGCTGAAGGAGAGAAAGCCAATGATGAAGATGCAACAGCAAGCAATCAGCCTCAAGAAAAGGAAGACCAGGCACCAAAATTAAGAAAAGAGAAGGAAGTAATGGGAGAGTCAACAAAGGAACAAAAGCAGGAAGTGAACTTCACACCTCCATTGCCATATCCTCAAAGGTTCAGCAAAGAGACTAAGGACCAGCACTTCACAAAATTTCTTGAAGTCTTCAAGAAGTTGGAGATCAATATTCCCTTAGCTGAAGCATTAGAACAGATGCCCCTGTATGTAAAATTCTTGAAAGAGCTCATCAACAAGAAGAGGAGTTGGCAGGAAAAGGAGACTATACTTCTCACTGAAGAATGTAGTGCTGTGATTCAAGGATGTATTCCACCAAAGCTCACAGATCCAGGGAGCTTTGTAGTTTCATGCACCATTGGCAAAATGACCTTAGATAAAGCTCTCTGTGACCTTGGTGCTAGCATTAATCTGATGCCGTTATCAATGATAAAAAAACTTGCCATAGAAGAACTCAAACCCACCAGGATGTCTCTGGTGATGGCTGACAGATCAATCAAGACACCCAATGGCATTGTGGAAAACTTGTTAGTCAAGGTTAGGGAGTTTATCTTCCCTGCAGACTTTGTAATTCTGGATACAGAGGAGGAAGGAAATAATTCAATCATCTTGGGAAGACCATTTTTAGCCACTGCCAGAGCTATTATTGATGTAGAGAAGGGGGAGATGATTTTCACGGTGCATAATGAACAAATGGTCATCAATGTTTTCAAATCAATGCAACACCCCCCTGAACAAGAAAACTACATGAAGGTGGATATGATAGAATGTCTGGTGGAGGAAATGTTAGAAGCCACTTGTCATGAGCAATAGGAAGAAGAAGTGGCAGAAATCTCCAGTGAAGACAAGGAGAAAGAGAAGCCAAAACAGGAGTTGAAGCCTCTGCCCCATCACCTCAAGTATGTGTTCCTAGGAGAAGAGAAGACCTTACCCGTAATCATCAACTCCTCCTTGGGATGGACAATTGACGATATCAAAGGCATTAGCCCAACCATTTGTATGCATAAGATTTTGTTGGAAGAAGAATCAAAGCCTGTGGTTCAACCCCAAAGAAGGCTCAACCCAGCTATGAAGGAAGTAGTTCAAAAAGAAGTAATGAAGTTATGGAATGCTGGAATAATCTTCCCAATCTCTGACAGCTCATGGGTGAGCCCGGTTCAAGTTGTACCAAAGAAAGGAGGAATGACGGTCATCACCAATGAAAAGAATGAGTTAATCCCTAATAGAACAGTGACTGGGTGGAGGATGTGCATAGACTATAGAAGATTGAATGATGCCACAAGGAAAGATCATTTTCCTCTCCCATTCATTGATCAGATGCTGGAAAGATTGGCCGGCCATGCCTATTATTGCTTCTTGGATGGGTATTTCGGGTACAACCAAATCGTGGTAGACCCCAAGGACCAAGAGAAGACTGCCTTCACATGTCCATTTGGAGTTTTTGCATACAGGAGGATGCCTTTTGGGCTATGCAACGCCCCAGCCACGTTTCAGAGGTGTATGCTTTCTATTTTCTCTGATATGGTTGAAAAATTTTTAGAAGTCTTCATGGATGATTTTTCTGTCTTTGGCAATTCATTTAATACTTGTTTGCATCATTTAACTCTTGTTTTGAAAAGATGCCAAGAAACTAACTTGGTCTTGAACTGGGAAAAATGCCATTTCATGGTTCCTGAAGGGATAGTTCTTGGGCATAAAGTGTCATGCAAAGGTATAGAAGTTGATAAAGCAAAAATAGAAATTATTGAAAAACTTCCTATACCCGTTAATGTGAAAGCAGTAAGGAGTTTTCTTGGGCATGCTGGTTTCTACAGAAGGTTTATCAAAGATTTCTCAAAAATAGCAAAGCCGTTGAGCAATTTGCTAGTGATTGATAACCTTTTCATCTTTGATGGCAACTGTAAGCATGCCTTTGAAACCTTAAAGAGAAAACTCATCACAGCACCAATCATCACACCCCCTGATTGGAACTTACCTTTTGAACTTATGTGTGATGCAAGTAACCTTGCTATTGGTGCTGTGCTGGGACAAAAGAAAGATAAGTTGCACCATGTCATATATTATGCCAGCAAAGTGTTAAATGAAACACAGAAAAATTATACCACCACTGAGAAAGAACTTTTGGCAATTGTTTATGCATTTGATAAGTTTAGGCAATACTTGATTGGCTCAAAAGTTATAGTGTACACTGACCATGCCGCTCTCAAGTATTTAATGTCTAAACAGGATTCAAAGCCAAGGCTTATTAGGTGGGTGCTGCTGCTACAAGAGTTTGATATTGAAGTAAGAGATAGGAAGGGAAGTGAAAATCAAGTGGCAGATCATTTATCAAGGGTACCACAAGAGGCCTATCAGGATAGACCACAACAAGTAAATGAGAATTTCCCTGATGAGCACCTGTTTCAAATTCAACAAGCACCTTGGTTTGCTAACATAGCAAATTACAAAGTAGGAAGGAAGATACCTCAAGACTTCTCTAGGCAACAAGTGAAAAGGTTACTCAATGAAGCAAAGAAGTTCTTGTGGGACGAACCCTTCTTATTCAAGAGGTGCTTTGATGGAATGATTAGGAGATGTGTCCATGAAAATGAAATGAAGGACATATTGTGGCACTGTCATGGTTCAGCATATGGTGGACACTTTGGACCAGAGAGAACAGCTGCAAAGGTACTACAAAGCAGTTTCTATTGGCCAACTATCTTCAAGGATGCCAGAGAGTTTGTTCACCGATGCAATGAATGCCAAAGAGCTGGAGGATTGACAAAAATGAATGAGATGCCTCAGAATTTCATCTTAGAAATAGAGCTATTTGACCTATGGGGTATTGATTTCATGGGGCCTTTTCCCCCTTCTTACTCTTTCAGATACATCTTGGTGGTAGTGGAGTATGTCTCAAAGTGGGTGGAAGCCATAGCCATAACCACTTGTGATGCACAGATTGTCCTTCAATTCCTTAAGAAGCATATCTTCACCAGATATGGAGTACCCAAGGGTCTTGTCAGCGATGTTGGTGGCCACTTCTGCCACAAAAAATTGGAGAAGCTCCTCCACAAATATGGAGTAATCCATAAATTAGCCACACCATACCATCCTCAGACTAATGGCCAGGCTGAACTAGCAAATAGAGAGTTGAAGAGAATTTTAGAAAAAACATTGGGAAGCACAAGGAAAGATTGGGCCAGGAAGTTAGAAGATGCACTCTGGACATACAGGACAGCTTTCAAAACTCCCATTGGAAAGTCCCCATTTCAACTATTATATGGAAAATCTTGTCACCTCCCTGTAGAGCTTGAACATAAAGCTTTTTGGGCCACTAAACTCATCAACCTTGATGCTCAAGAAGCAGGAGAAAAGAGGCTGCTACAACTAAATGAGTTGGATGAGTTTAGACTAGAAGCTTATGAGAGTGCTAAGATATACAAAGAAAGAGCTAAGATGTGGCATGACAAGAAGATCTCAAAGAAAGAGTTCAAGCCAGGACAGCAAGTGCTCCTGTATAACTCAAGGCTCAAGATCTTTCCTGGCAAGCTCAAGTCCAAATGGACAGGTCCATATCTAGTAACAAAAGTTTTTCCTTATGGAAGTCTTGAACTGCTAGATGAAGCTACACAGAACCACTTCACAACAAATGGGCACAGAGCAAAGCCATATCTAGGAGGACAATGGGACAAGGAAAAAGAAGTTCAAAATCTGAACTGAACAAGCACAAGCACAGAGAATGTCAAGCTAGTGACAATAAAAGAGCGCTTGTTGGGAGGCAACCCAACCTGAGGTAGTTTTTCTTTTCATAGCTATTTCAATAAAAAGGTTAATCAGCTTTATCTATATTGCAAGAAGCTAAGTTTGGTGTTGCACACCAAAATAATATAAGGGGGAATAAAGGATTCTAAGTTTGGTGTTCCACCAAAATCTCATCATAAAACATACTCTTACCTTCTGCATAATGCTAGCTTCAAGCATTTAGATAAACTAGTTAACTATTTTGCTGTTTCCTAGTTTTCAGTTTTATTACTTTTAGCAAAGAAAAAAAAAAGAAAAAAAAAGAAGAATTTCACATATGGTTAATTTGATGCATGAGAATCACTGGCAAGGTACTAAGTTTGGTGTTCCCACACCAAAGTAAGTTCAAAATCCCACAAATAATCAATGCATGCTAACCATTTTTCAAGTGCTTGGGGAACAAGCAACTTTCAATATCACTACAGAGCATCATACAAAATTTTGGAAAGGTTAAGCATCATCAATCAAAGAGATGAAAGAGGAATATGAAGACCAGTAATGATGATGATGAGGAGGAGGAAAGCAAGTAAATTCCAAAAGGTTGTATTGTTAAGTGATTATTTTACATCAGATATTGCTGTGATTGAAAGTGATATTATATCCCTGTTTGTCTGTCTGCTTAGTACAGTTCTCTATAATTCAATAATTAAGATGCTTGATTATTCACAACACTATACTTTTCAAACTTGTGTGCACTCAAGATTTCAAAAAAAGGGGCACCACATGACAGTTCTTTGAAAAGAAGGATTGAGGAATTACACAATTTCGAGGCAAGTAAAAGATTAGGAGAAGTGGTGGTTCTAGTTGTGTGACTATGCATTGAGGTTGCATGCTTATGAAAACTTGCATGGGAGCTCATAGGCAGGACATAAAGTTCAAAGAAGTATTGTGGAAATTCTCAAACATTTATTGATCCAAGAAGCAGCAATCAAAAGAAAAATAAAGAAAACATAAAAACAAAAAGAACATGGCCCAAGGCTCTGAGCATCAATTACTAGGCAGAAAAGAAGAAAGAAACAAGAACTCAAAGAGTTGTTATTCTAGTAAATGCTTGTGGTCGAATTGTGTCAAAGAGAGAGGCTTGAGCAAGTAAATCCTTAGGGGTGCTTTAACACCTAATACCTTAAAACCAACTGGTTTAGGAGTATTGATTGAAAGCTTATCTAAAGAGCCGCTTTGAGACATGACACTTAGAGTCAAGGCCAAAGCACATAAAAATATAAGCTGCTTCAAGGTGATTACCTATAGAGAGATCTCCATGATACCATTTGGATGAAAGTCCTAAGACCTAAGACTTCCAAGATGTGGGGACTAGTAAGCACTGAAATTCTTGCATGAGCATATAATCTAGAGTTCACCCCATTGTCACTTAATCACTTCACTCACATGATAGCACATATTATTCTTTAAATCCATTCTGATTGAAAGAACCTTTGAGCATAATTCTTTTCTTGCTTGGGGACAAGCAAGTTTTAAGTTTGGTGTTGTGATGACAAGTCATCTTAGCCTAGTTTCACTAGTCTTTTTCTTTGTTTTTATTAGGTTTTATGCACTTTCTTGCATTCTAAGTAAGTAATTTGGAATGGAAATGCATGACTTCTTTGAATCAAACAACCACCATTTAATTGATGCTAAATCATGAGGTTTAGGCTAAATTTAATTGATTTTTAATGATTTATAAACCTTGTGAATTTGGTGATACTTTGATTGGTTATTTTGATTAATTGTAGGTGAAGAAAAGAAGAAAAGAAGAAAGCGTGGCCTAAGAAGTGTGGCCAAGGAAGGAAGAAGTGTGGCACAACAATGGAGGAAGTGTGGCGCAACAAACCATGAAGCACACTCCAAGAGCACCATGCTCACCAAGGGAGCGCTACATTTTCTCTCAAGGAACCAAGGCACAATGCTCTGCTCACTTTGTGAGCTGAGCACAATATGAAGCCAAGAAACAAGGAAAGGAAAAACAATGCTCAGCTCACCAAGTGAGCATTGTCGAAAGCATTGAAAAAATAATTCAAAGAAAACAAGCTGCAAGTGCATGCTCCAAGACTTGAACCCAGGACCAAGGGGGATGAGGGAGGCGCTACTCACAAGGAAAAATAAGCCAAAAATGGCCAAATGCATTCCCCAAGGTTCGAACTCAACACCTTGAGGAAGCAAGGAGCAAGGCACCTTCCCTTGGAAGAGCTAATGCTCAGCTCACTTAGTGAGCAGAGCGCTATTCTTGGTACAAGGGAGCACATCTTGGCACGGCCAGGAAGGAGTGGAGCGCGCATGACACGGTCCAGGGGTAGCACACAAATTGGCACCAAGGCACCAATGCTCAGCTCAACTTGTGAGCTGAGCATTCCCCTGATGCATTCCACGTTACAAGGGAATCAACACAAGGCCTCAATGCTCAGCTCAACTTGTGAGCTGAGCATCCTCCTGGAACCACATTCTTCATGGGCTGAAAATTCAATTAAAAATCCAACTTAATTCATTTCTTCACCAAATCAAAAGCCCATCCAAATTCCAAAATCCAAGAATAGAAAGTGTATAAATAGGAGCTAGTTTTATGTAATTAGGACCTCTAGAATCAATTTGAATTTTCCTTTTTACTTTCATTTTCATTTTGAGCTTTAACTTTTGAATTTAGATCTTAGAGAATTGGGAAGGAGAATTGATCTCTCTTCTTCCTTGTTCTTGCTTGAGCACTCTCTACTTTTCTTGCTTTTGATCTTGGGTGAAGAATTGAAGAACTTCTGTTTCAATCTCACCTTGAGATCTCTTGTTTACTCTTTCTGCATAATTGAATTTTACTTCTGTTCATTGCTTCCTCTTCTGCTATTTCTGCAATTTTCTTTCCTTTATTTCTCTTGCAATTTTTCTTGTTGGATCAAGGAAGGATTTGAGATCTAGACGTGTTATCTAGTCTCTTCCACTCCTGAGATCTTCAACCACTTTTAATTTGCTGCAAATTAAGCATTGCTTTTCTGTTCTAAATTCTTCAAGGCATTTTACTCTTCTGTTTGAGATCTACTTCACTGCAATTCAATTTTCTCTTTTATGTTTAATGAAATTTACTTGTTCTTGTTTAATTTCTGCAATCCCAACCCCCAATTCCTTTTATGATTCAAGCAATTTACATTTCTTGCACTTTAAGCTTCAGCCATTTACATTTCTTGCAATCTAAGTTTCTGCAATTTCATTTACTTGCACTTTAAGATTCAGCCTCTTTACTTTCTTGCTCTTTGATTTACTACAATATTCCCTTCTCCCTTTACATTCCAAGCAATTTAGCTTCTGTTAATGATAAACCACTCAACCAATACCTGATTCGCTTGACTAAATCAACCACTAAACTAAAATTGCTCAATCCTTCAATCCCTGTGGGATCGACCTCACTCTAAGTGAGTTTTATTACTTGATGCGACCGGGTACACTTGCCGGTGAGTTTCGTGTCGGATCGTTTTCCGCACATCAAAGGGGGTAATTGGGAATAGAGATTAAGGTGATTGGTAAAGGGTGTTTGGGGAAGAGTGTTATTGGATTGTGTAAAGAAGAGAGAAGGTGAGTTGAGGTAGGTAGGGATCTTGTGGGGTCCACAGATCCTGAGATGATCTTGTGGGGTCCACAGATCTTGAGGTGTCAAGGATTTACATCCCTGCACCAATGAGGCGTGTAAAACGCCCTCTGCATGTAATCCTGGCATTTAACGCCAGATTGATGCTTGTTTCTGGCGTTAAACGCCAGTTCTATGCTTGTTTTGGGCGTTCAACGCCAGTCTGCAGCTTGTTTCTAGCGTTGAACGCCAGCTTTCCTCAGGGTGCAATCCTGGCGTTTAAATGCCAGATTACTGCATGTTTCTGGCGTTCAACACCAGATTCATGCTCTGTTCTGGTGTTGAACACCAGCCAGATGCTCCTTACTGGTGTTTAAATGCCAGTAAGCTCTTCCTCTAGGGTGTGCTTTTTCTTCCGCTGTTTTTGATTCTATTTTTAATTTTAGTGATTGTTTTGTGACTCCACATGATCGTGAACCTAATAAAACATAAAAGAACAATAAAATAAAAATAAAATTAGATAAATAAAAATTAGGTTGCCTCCCAATAAGCGCTTCTTTAATGTCAATAGCTTGACAGTGGGCTCTCATGGAGCCTCATAGGTGATCATGACAATGTTGTGAACTCCCAACACCAAATTTAGAGTTTGAATGTGGGGATTCAACACCAAACTTAGATTTTGATTGTGGTCTCCCATCACCAAACTTAGAGTTTGATTGTGGGGGCTTTGTTTGACTCTGTATTGAGAGAAGCTTTTCATGCTTCCTCTCCATGGTTGTAGAAGAAGATCCTTGAGCTTTAAACACAAGGTAGTCCCCATTTAATTGAGGGACTAGCTCTCCTCTGTCAACATCAATCACAGCTCTTGCTGTGGCTAGGAAGGGTCTTCCAAGGATGATGCATTCATCCTCCTCCTTCCTAGCGTCTAAGATTATGAAATCAGCAGGGATGTAAAGGCCTTTAACCTTTACTAACACGTCCTCTACCAATCCATAAGCTTGTCTTACTGACTTGTCTGCCATCTGTAATGAGAATGTGGTAGCCTGTACCTCAAAGATCCCCAGCCTCTCCATTATAGAGAGTGACATAAGATTTATACTTGACCCCAGGTCACATAGAGCCTTCTCAAAGGTCATGGTGCCCATGGTACAAGGTATTAAGAATTTACCAGGATCTTGTTTCTTTTGAGGTATAGTTTGTTGAATCCATGTATCTAGTTCACTAATGAGCAAGGGAGATTGATCTTCATATATAAGTCTCATTACCAAACAACTTGGCGTTTAGCTTCATGATAGCTCCTAGATATTGAGCAACTTGCTCTCCAGTTACATCTTCATCCTCTTCAGAGGAAGAATAGTTTTCAGAGCTCATGAATGGCAGAAGGAGGTTTAATGGAATCTCCATGGTCTCTATATGAGCCTCAGATTCCTTTAAGTCCTCAATAAAGAACTCCTTCTTGTTTGGGAGACGTCCCCTGAGGTTTTCCTCCTTGGGATTCACGTCCTCCCCTTCCTCTCTAGGTTCGGCCATTTTGATCATATCAATGGCCTTGCACTCCCTTTTTGGATTTTCTTCAGTATTGCTTGGGAGAGTACTAGGAGGAGTTTCAGTGATTTTCTTACTCAGTTGGCCTACTTGTGCCTCCAGATTTCTGATGGAGGACCTTGTTTCACTCATGAAACTTAAAGTGGCCTTAGACAGATCAGAGACTATTTTTGCTAAGCTAGAGGTGCTCTACTCAGAATTCTCTATCTGTTGCTGAAAAGATGATGGAAAAGGTTTGCTATTGCTAAACCTGTTTCTTCCACCATTATTAAAGCCTTGTTGAGGCTTTTATTGATCCTTCCATGAGAAATTTGGATGATTTCTCCATGAAGAATTATAAGTGTTTCCATAAGGTTCACCTATGTAATTTACCTCTTCCATTGCAGGGTTCTTAGGATCATAAGCTTCTTCTTCAAAAGATGCCTCTTTAGTACTGTTGGATGCATTTTGCCATCCATTCAGACTTTGAGAGATCATGTTGACTTGCTGAGTCAACACTTTGTTCTGAGCCAATATGGCATTCAAAGCATCAATTTCAAGAACTCCCTTCCTCTGAGGTGTCCCATTATTCATAGAAGTCGTCTCTGAAGTGTACATGAATTGATTATTTGCAACCATGTCAATAAGTTCTTGAGCTTCTGCAGGCATTTTCTTTAGGTGAATGGATCCACCTGCAGAATGGTCTAGTGACATCTTGGAAAACTCTGATAGACTATAATAGAATATATCCAGAATGGTCCACTCTGAAAGCATGTCAGAAGGACACCTTTTGGTCATCTACTTGTATATTTTCCAAGCTTCATAGCGGGATTCACCATCTTTTTGTTTAAAGGTCTGAACATCCATTCTAAGCTTGCTCAGCTTTTTAGGAGGAAAGAACTTAGCCAAGAAGGCCGTGACCAGCTTATCCCAAGAGTCTAGGCTATCTTTAGGTTGTGAGTCCAACCATGTTCTAGCTATGTCTCTTACAGCAAAAGGGAAAAGCATGAGCCTGTAGACTTCAGGATCCACTCCATTAGTCTTAATAGTCTCACAGATCTGTAAGAACTCAGTTAAAAACTGGTAGGGATCTTCTGATGGAAGTCCGTGAAACTTGCAGTTCTGTTGCATTAGAGTAACTAATTAAGGCTTCAGCTCAAAATTGTTTGCTCCAATGGCAGGAATTGAGATGCTTCTTCCATCAAATTTGGAAGTCGGTGTAGTATAATCACCAAGCATCCTCCTTGCATTATTGTTGTTAGGTTCGGCTGCCATATCCTTTTCTTGTTCAAAAATTTCAGTAAGGTTGTCTCTGGCTTGTTGTAATTTAGCTTCTCTTAGTTTCCTTTTCAGAGTCCTTTCAGGTTCAGGATCAGCTTCAACAAGAATGCCTTTTTCCTTGTTCCTGCTCATTTGAAAGAGAAGAGAGCAAAAAAGGAAGAGGAATCCTCTATGTCAAAGTATAGAACTTCCTTTATGTTAGTAGAAGAAAGAACGAATAGCAGAAGGAAAAGGTAAGAATCCAAACACAAGGGGGAGGATAGGTTCGAATTCTTAAGTAGAGGAGAAGTGTTAGTGGATAAATAAATAAATAGAAGAAGATGAGAGGGAGAGAATTTCGAAAATTAATTTTGAAAAAGGGTTAGTGATTTTCGAAAATTAGAGAATAATTAAAATTAAAATTAAAATTTAAAACAATTAGTTAATTAAAAAGAATTTTGAAAAAGGGGTGAGGTGTTTTCGAAAATTAAAGAGAGGAAAGTAGTTAGGTGGTTTTGAAAAACATAAGAAACAAACAAAAAGTCAATTAGTTAGTTGAAAAAGATTTGAAAATCAATTTTGAAAAGATAAGAAGTTAGAAAAAATTTTTGAAATCAATTTTGAAAAAGATATGATTTGAAAAAGATATTTTGAAATGATATGATTGAAAAAGATATTTTGGAAAAGATTTGATTTTTAAATTTGAAAATTTGACTTGACTTATAAGAAATAGCTAAGTTTTAAATTTTTTTTTACTAAGTCAACTCAAATTTACGAAAATTATGAGCAAAATAAGGAAAAGATATTTTTTATTTTTTAATTTTTAATGAGGAGAGAGAAAAACACAAATATGACCCAAAACATGAAAATTTTGGATCAAAACACTTAATGCATGCAAGAACACTATGAATGTCAAGATGAACACCAAGAACACTTTGAAGATCAAGATGAACATCAAGACTTATTTTTTTAAAAAAAAATTCAAAGAAAGAAAAACATGCAAGACACCAAACTTAGAAATTTTTAATGCTTAGAGACTAAGAATTCAAAAATGCATATGAGAAACAACAAAAAACACAAAACAAGAAATTATCAAGATCAAACAAGAAGACTTACCAAGAATAACTTGAAGATCATGAAGAACACCATGCATGAGTTTTCGAAAAATGCAGAAATTTTTAAAGACATGCAATTGACACCAAACTTAAAAATTGACACTAGACTCAAACAAGAAACACAAAATTATTTTTGATTTTATTATTGTTTTGTAAATTTTTTTTTTTGAAATGTATTTTTAGAAAAACGAAAACAAAGAAAAAATTTTGAAAGATTTTTGAAAACTTTTTGAAAAGAAAAATACCTAATCTGAGCAACAAGATGAACCGTTAGTTGTCCAAACTCGAACAATCCCCGGCAACGGCGCCAAAAACCTGGTAGGCAAAATTGTGATTTAGATGTGCAATTGTTGTTCGTTCTCTCCCTGGCAATGGCGCCAAAAACTTGGTGCATGATACCATGGTCCAAACATAACTTCACAACTTTGCGCAACTAACCAGCAAGTGCACTGGGTCGTCCAAGTAATAAACCTTACGTGAGTAAGGGTCGATCCCACGGAGATTGTTAGTATGAAGCAAGCTTTGGTCATCTTGTAAATCTCAGTTAGGTGGATTCAAATGGTTTATAACGGTGTTCAAAAATAATAATAATTTAAAGCATAAAATAAAGATAGAAATACTTATGTAAATCATTGGCGGGAATTTCAGATAAGTGTATGGAGATGCTTTGTCCCTGTTGAATCTCTGCAACATACTGCTTTCTTATTTTCAATCCTTCTTACTCCTTTCCATGACAAGCTGTATGTAGGGCATCACCGTTGTTAATGGCTACATACCATCCTCTCAGTGAAAAAGGTCCAAATGCTCTTGTCACAGCATGGCTAATCATCTGTCGGTTCTCGATCATGTTAGAATAGAATCCATTGATTCTTTGCGTTTGTCATCACGCCCAACAATCGCGAGTTTGAAGCTCATCACAGTCATTCAATCCCTGAATCCTACTCGGAATACCACAGACAAGGTTTAGACTTTTCGGATTCTCATGAATACCACCAACAATTCTAGCTTATACCATGAAGATTCTGATTAAGCAATCCAAGAGATAGTCGCTCTTTCTAAGGTAGAACGGAAGTGGTTGTCAAGCACGCGCTCATAGGTGAGAATGATGATGAATGTCACAGATCATCACATTCATCATGTTGAGGTGCAACGAATATCTTAGAACAGGAATAAACTGAATTGAATAAAAATAGTAGTAATTGCATTAAAACTCGAGGTACAGCAGAGCTCCACACCCTTAATCTATGGTGTGTAGAAACTCCACCGTTGAAAATACATAAGTGATCATGGTTCAGGCATGGCCAAATGGCCAGCCCCCAAAGTCTAAGAACCAAACGTCCATAGATGGATGCTAAGATAAAAGACGAAAACCAAGATGTCTAATACAGTAGTAAAATGTCCTATATATACTAGACTAGCTACTAGGGTTTACAGGAATAAGTAATTGATGCAGAAATCCACTTCTGGGGCCCACTTGGTGTGTGCTTGGGCTGAGCTTGAGCGTTACACGTGCAGAGGCTTCTTTTGGAGTTAAATGCCAAGTTGTAACGTGTTTTTGGCATTTAACTCTGGTTTGTGACGTGTTTCTGGCGTTTGACTCCAGAATGCAGCATCGAATTGGCATTGAACGCCAGTTTGCGTCGTCTAAGATCGAATAAAGTATAGAGTATTATATATTTCTGGAAAGCTCTGGATGTCTACTTTCCAACGCCATTGAGTTCGCACTATTTGGAGTTCCATAGCTCCAGAAAATCTATTTTGAGTTCAGGGAGGTCAAAATCCAACAACATCAGCAGTCCTTTGTCAGCCTCCTATCAGAGTTTTGCTCAGGTCCCTCAATTTCAGCCAGAAAATACCTAAAATCACAAAAAAATACACAAACTCATATTAAAGTCCAGAAATATGAATTTAGCATAAAAACTAATGAAAACATCCCTAAAAGTAACTAGATCCTACAAAAAACTACATAAAAACAATGCTGAAAAGCGTATAAATTATCCGCTCATCACAACACCAAACTTAAATTGTTGCTTGTCCCCAAGCAACTGAAAATCAAAATAGGATAAAAAGAAGAGAATATACTATAAATCCCAAAAATATCAATGAATATTAGTTCTAATTAGATGAGCGGGACTTGTAGCTTTTTGCTTCTGAATAATTTTGGCATCTCACTTTATCCCTTGAAGTTTAAAATGATTGGTATCTATAGGAACTCAGAATTCAGATAGTGTTAATGATTCTCCTAGTTAAGTATGTTGATTCTTGAACACAGCTACTTTTATGAGTCTTGGCCGTGGCCCTAAGCACTTTATTTTCCAGTATTACCACCGTATACATAAATGCCACACACACATGACTGGGTGAACCTTTTCAGATTGTGACTTAGCTTTGCTAAAGTCCCCAGTTAGAGGTGTCCAGAGCTCTTAAGCACACTCTTTTTGCTTTGGATCACGACTGTAACCACTCAGTCTCAAGCTTTTCACTTGGACCTGCATGACACAAGCACATGGTTAGGGACAGCTTGATTTAGCCGCTTAGCCCTGGATTTTATTTCCTTGGGCCCTCCTATCCATTGATGCTCAAACCCTTGGATCCTTTTTACCCTTGCCTTTTGGTTTTAAGTGCTATTGGCTTTTTCTGCTTGCTTTTTCTTTTTCTTTCTAATTTTTTTTCTTTTCGCCATTTTTTTGACAAGCTTTTTATTCACTGCTTTTTCTTGCTTCAAGAATTAATTTTGTGATTTTTCATATCATCAATAACATTTCTCTTTTTCATCATTCTTTCAAGAGCCAACAATTTCAACATTCATAAACAACAAGATCAAAAATATGCACTGTTCAAGCATTCATTTAGAGAACAAAAAGTATTGTCACCATATCAATATAATTAAACTAAATTCAAGGATAAATTCGAAACTCATGTACTTCTTGTTCTTTTGAATTAAAAACATTTTTCATTTTAGAAAGGTGAAAGATTCATGGAACTATTCGTAGCCTTAAGAAATAGACATTGGACATTAATGATCATGTAATAAAGACACAAACATAGACAAACATAGAGCATAAAATCGAAAAACAGAGAAATAAGAACAAGGAATGAGTCCACCTTAGTGATGGCGGCGCCTTCTCCTTGAAGAACCAATGATGTCCTTGAACTATTCTATGTCTCTTCTTTGCCTTTGTTGTTCTTCCCTCATTGATCTTTGATCTTCTCTGATCTCATGGAGGATGATGGAGTGCTCTTGATGTTCCACCCTTAATTGATTCATGTTGTAACTCAAGTCTTCTAGAGAAGTGTTGAGTTGTTCCCAATAGTTGTTGGGAGGAAAATGCATCCCTTGAGGCGTCTCAGGGATTTCTTGATGATGAGCTTCCTTATATGTCTCTTGAGATCCATGAATGGGCTCTCTTGTTTGCTCCATCCTCTTCTTAGTGATGGGCTTATCCTCTTTAATAAGGATGTCTCCTTCTATGATAACTCCAGCTAAGTAGCATAGATGGTAAATGAGATGAGGAAAAGCTAACCTTGCCAAGGTAGAGGGCGTTTTTGCTATTTTGTAGAATTCAAGAGAGATGACTTCATGAACTTCTACTTCCTCTCCAATCATGATGCCATGAATTAGGATGGCTCGATCCACAGTTACTTCAGATCGGTTGCTAGTGGGGATGATGGAGCGTTGGATGAACTCCAACCATCCTCTAGCCACAGGCTTTAGGTCCAGTCTTCTTAATTGAACCGGCTTGCCTTTTGAGTCTCTTTTCCATTGAGCTCCTTCCACACATATGTCCATGAGGACTTGGTCCAACCTTTGATCAAAGTTGACCCTTCTAGCGTAGGAGCGTGCATCTTCTTGCATTGCAGGCAAGTTGAATGCCAACCTTACATTTTTTGGACTGAAATCTAAGTATTTCCTCCAAACCATTGTAAGATGATTCTTGGGATTCGGGTTCATACTTTGATCATGGTTCCTAGTGATCCATGCATTGGCATAGAACTCTTGAACCATTAGGATTCCGACTTGTTGAATGGGGTTGGTCAGAACTTCCTAACCTCTTCTTTGGATCTTATGTCGGATCTCCAGATACTCATTTTTCTTTAGCTTGAAAGGGACCTCAGGGATCACCTTCTTCTTGGCCATAACTCCATAGAAGTGGTCTTGATGGGTTTTAAAGATGAATCTCTCCATCTCCCATGACTCGAATGTGGAAGCTTTTGTCTTCCCTTTCCTCTTTTTAGAGGTTTCTCCGGTCTTAGGTGCCATCAATGGTTATGGAAAAACAAAAAGCTATGCTTTTACCATACCAAACTTAGAATATTGCTCACCCTCGAGCAAGAAAAGAAAAAAGAGAAGAAGAAGAAGAAAATAAATAGAGGAGAGGGAGAGAGGTGTGTATTCGGCCAAGGGGGAGAAGAGAGGGTTGTGTTGTGTGAAAATGAAGAGGGATAGAGGGGTTTATATAGTGGAGGGGGAGGGGTTAAGGTTCGGCCATTTAGGGTGGGTTTAGGTGGGAAAGTGATTTTGAATTTTGAAGGTAGGTAGGGTTTATTGGGAAGAGTGGATGGATGTGAGTGGTGAATGGGGTAATTGGGAAGAAAGATTAAGGTGATTGGTGAAGGGTGTTTGGGGAATAGTGTTATTGGATTGTGTGAAGAAGAGAGAAGGTGAGTTGAGGTAGGTAGGGATCCTGTGGGGTCCACAGATCCTGAGATGATCCTGTGGGGTCCAAAGATCCTGAGGTGTCAAGGATTTACATCCCTGCACCAATGAGGCGTGTAAAATGCCCTCTGCATGCAATCCTGGTGTTTAACGCCAGATTGATGCTTGTTTCTGGCGTTAAACGCCAGTTCTATGCTTGTTTTGGGCGTTCAACGCCAGTCTGCAGCATATTTCTGGCGTTGAACACCAGCTTTCCTTAGTGTGCAATCTTGGCGTTTAAACGCCAGATTGCTGCATGTTTCTGGCGTTCAACGCCAGATTCATGCTCTGTTCTGGCGTTGAACGCCAGCCAGAGTAGAGTTCATACTATGGAGTAAGTTCCTGAGTTTGTGGTGTGGTCATAAGTTAGCTAAGTTAGTGCAACCACAAGGTGGGAAGACAACTATCTATCCTGAATCATATGCTTTGAACACACCCCATGAAACTAGCTAAATAACAAGATCCTAATAAGAGAAAGGGAAAGAACAATGAAAGTGGAAGAATCAAAGAAAACGAATAAGCAATAAGGCTAGGCACCAATGGTTTTTAATCTTAAGACATGTGTCTGTGGTGCTCCTATGAGAGGGATCTACTTGGATGAATAAGCTCTTAGGGGTGCCTTATCACTTGGTTACTTGGGTTAACCAACTCGGGATTATCAGCTGAAAGTCCACTATCAAGAGTAACCCTCACTACAGAGCATTTAGTAACCCAAAGAGGTGCTGGACACCAAGGTCTCAAGAAAAGAAAATAAATAAACCATATGCCTGTGGTGTGTATGTATGGGGGAGAGACTTGAGGAAGTAAGTCCGTAGGGGTGTTTCAACACCTAGCACCTTGAACCAACTGGTTCGGGAGTGTTGGCTGAAAGCTTATTTTAAAGAGTTGCCCCCTTACAGAGCACTTAGCCTAAGAACACAAATAAGCCCTGAAATCACAACAAAAGGATCAATGAATAAAAGTCTTATGGGATACAATCACAGTGAGTATTCTAAGACATGATAAAGGTCTGAAAGCCAGTGAAGGAATGAACCCAAGTTTCTATGCATGAAACCACCATAAAACCAGGGACATGACTTCCACAAGAATGACTCATTTCTCTTGGAATTCCATTCATCATTCTCTTGTTCCAGTACTTGCTTAGGGACAAGCAAGCTTTAAGTTTGGTGTTGTGATGCCAGGGCATCTTGGCCAGTTTCACTGACCTTTTCTTACTGTTTTTAAGGTAGTTTCATGCATTTTCTTAGGAAATAAGCTAGTTTTGGGTAGATATTCATCTGCATCTTGATTCAAGCATACATTGTGCACTTTACATGATTTCATGAGAATTTTGCATGAATTTAGTGACAAATTGGATAATGCATAATCCATGATTAAGAGCAAGACTTTGATGCACTTTGTTTGATTGATTTCAGGCCGAAAGAAGAAGAGAAGAGCCACGTTAGTGGCTACGTTAGTTACACTAACGTGGAAGGAAGGAAAGCCCCAACGTTAGTGAGAAAAGTTAGTGGCATTAACTTTGAAGAAAGGAAATGGAGCCAACATTAGTGACACTTAACATTATCACTAACGTTGGACCAAGCTCATAAGTGGCCACATTAACTTAGTTAACGTGGCCTCTAACGTTAAGGGGAGAAGGGGAAGCCAATGTTAGTGACATTCAATATTGTCACTAACGCTGGCCCAAGTTGCAATAAGCCACGTTAATTCCCACGTTAACTTAGTTAACGTGGAAGCTAATGTGAAGAGACAAGGGTGGTCGACAACGTTAGTGACACCAAACATTGTCACTAACGTTGGAAGCAACCCACAATCCCCAATGAGCCACGTTAACTTCCACGTTAACTTAGTTAACGTGGAAGCTAACGTGGATGAAAGAAGGTGATGGCCAACGTTAGTGACACTCACAATTGTCACTAATGTTGGAAGGAGCCACACAAGCCACAATGAGCCACGTTAACTCCCACGTTAACTTAGTTAACGTGGTAGTTAACGTGGGCAAAAGTCCCACCTGGCAGCCTGACCATGCCTTCTTCAAACACGCATAACTTGAGCCACAAAGCTCCAAATGAGATGATTCCAGTGGAATTGGAAAGTAGGATTCCAGAGCTTTCCAAGCATATATGGCACTACATGGTTGACACTAAATTTGAGGGAGAAAACCTGCCCCGAAAATGCAGTGATGAACATGGTATCAACCTGTATTAAGGCCAACTGACCTCTTCACCTTCCAAGAAGTGTAACTCGAGTTGTAGAGCTCCAAATGATGCGCTTCTAAAAACATTGGAAAGTAGACATCCAGGGCTTTCCAACAATATATAATAGTATGGGGTGGACACTAAGTTTGAACTTCAGAAACTGGCAATAATGAAGCCCTGGTCGCTAGCGTTATTGGCACTCAAGTTTTTCATTAACGCCAGCGACGATGCCAGCGACCATGTCCACTTCATAGGAGCATAAACTAAGCTACAGAGGTCCAATTGAGATTATTTCAGTTGCATTAGAAAGTTGACATTCTGAGCTTTCCAACGATATATAATACTCTATAGTGGGCATGAAATTGGAGCACAAACCAGAGGCATCTTTTAAGCCCCAAAAACACCAACTGGTAGCAAGTGTGACATTAGCCACACTAACTTCAGCACTAACGCCACACTTGTAGCGTTAGTGTGGCTAACGGTAGCACTAACATTGGCACCTGGACCTCAACTTTACTCACTTCTCTCTCAAGTCCACTTCAAAGCTCAAGCAAGCAAGCCCACAATTGTCAATCAATCAAGACCATAAGAAGCATCTAGAATAGGAATTTTCATTTAATTGTAATTTGCTTTTAATTTCATTTTGTAATTTAGGAGAGCCTATATAAAGGCCTTAGTCTTTACATTGAGGGCATTCGGGAATTAGGGGATTGAAGAGGGGTCTTCGGACTCCCTCCCCTCACACACTTTTCCTTTTCTTTCTTTGTTTTTTCTTTATGAATTTTGAAGTTTTATTTTCAGTTTAATCTTCATCTTTACTTTCTGCACTTTCTTTCTTTTTCTATTTGGTAGCAATGACCAACTAAACTCTTTACATTGGGTTAGAGAGCTCTATTGTGATTCAATGGATTAAGTGTAGTTCTTATTCTTCTTCTTCTATTTTTCTTGATTTTTCTTGAAAGCTTTCGTTCTTCATCCAATTGGGTAGTTATCTTGAAAAAGAAGCTATTCATACTTGGATCTCTTCTGAACCTTGGAAGAGGAATAAAGAGATCATGCTAGAAATGCTTTTCTCATGTTGACCAAATTAGGTTTGGAAGGATATGTGACTATAATCCTCCAACACTTGATTTGGGAATGCAGTGGTATAATCAGTGACCATACTTCATCTCTTGTCATGAGCAATTGACCAAGAAATTGGCTATTGATCAAGATTTGAGAGATTGAATACAAGTAATTAATTCGATCACTTAAGATTGCCAAGGAGATCAATGAATGATTGAGGAAGAGAAGAGAATGAACTTGATCCAGAGGATTGCAATCTCTTGATCCCAATGTTCATTTTTTTTAGTTCTTACATTTACTTTTTGCCATTTTACTTCTCTGCACTCTATTGCTTTCTTACTTTTTCTGCCATTTACATTTCCTTGTTACTTATCACTCCAATATGATTCGTCTAACTAGGATAATCAATTAACCATTGATTGCTTAATCCGTTAATCTCTGTGGGATTCGACCTCACTCTATTGTGAGTTTTACTTGACGACAAATTCGGTACACTTGCCGAAGGAAATTTGTTGAGAGACAGTTTCCACCTGCATCACCTTTACAACAAGCAATATGATTAAGTGCTAACCTAACTACCCATTATTCACTTTTTCATATACTCATGCATTCTCTTTTTTATCACAACTCTTATGCATTGATTATTGTTGAGCTTCGCTTTGGGGCATTTTGTCCCCTTTTATTTCTTCTTTTTCTTCTTCTTTTTTATTTTTTTTTGTGTATGTATATTTTTTTCTTTTTTATCTTTTTATTTTCTCATTTTTTTTTCTTTTTGCAATAAAGGATGTACAAAAGTATCAATGCATATGGCTTTACATTTAAATAACACATGAGCATGTACCCAATTCCCAATATCTACAATAGAAATACAAAACTACCCTTTTTCTCAACCAATGTCCCGAGTTTTCCCACACTTGGATGATACACACTCACTAGCCTAAGCTAATCAAAGATCCAAATAAAGGACATTTATTGTTTTTCGCTTTAAGGCTTGTAATGTGCTAAATTAAAGAACAAGTGGGTTAATCGTAGGCTCAAAGTTGGCTAACAATGGTTGATGAAAGGTAGGCTATTTGGGTAAGTGAGCTAAATGAACAATGACCTCAATCATATAAATACATGAATACACAAAATAATGGACATAAAGAATCAAACAAATCAAAGATTACAATCATAGAAAGAGAATAATGCACACAAGAAGGAAGATAAGTGGTTATAAGATGTAACGAAACCATTAGGCTCAAAACTCACAAGCTTGTGTTCTTAGCTCAAAAATCATGTTCCATAATATATATAATTCAAGCAAGTTAAATGAAAATTTTTACTCAAATCAATTAGGATGTCCTAAAGTTAAATTCCTTGGAAAATATCATGATTTTGACTAAGCTTATATATATATATATATAATATATATATATATATCTAATATATATATATATATATATGTAAAAATCCTAAAACTTGGTAAAGTGTTGGGATTAGAACTTGTCACCCAAAAGTGCCGACTGGTCGGACGACCTCCCCACACTTAAAAGTTTGCACCATGATAAACCCCGATTTTGTGGTTTATTTTGTGCTTATTTTAGGGGATTTTATCACCCTTTCCCACATTTATTCAATGAAATAGCATGATTTTGCAATTCTCCCTTGATTTGTGTTAAATGTAAAAACATGCTTTTTAGGCCTTAAAATAGCTAAATTCAATTCACTTTAATTCCATTCGATGCCTTGATGTATTTTTTGAGTGATTTCAGGTTCATAAGGCAAGTATTGGATGGAAGAAGTGAGGAGAAAAGCATGCAAGTGGGAGAACTCATGAAGAAATGAAGGAACTGTAAAGCTATCAAGCCTGACCTATTCGCACTCAAACAATCATAACTTGCGCTACAGAGGTCCAAATGAGGCGGTTTTAGTTGCGTTGGAAAGCTAACCTCCGGGGCTTCGAAATGATATAAATTTTACTATATTTTGCTTCGCGTTCAGGGGTGCGCACACGCCATGTACGTGTGCGCACCGATGCTTCTCGTGGCCCACTAAAGTAAGATCGCCCCCAGTGATTTCTGAAGCACTTTGGGCCCAACCCAACTCATTTCTAATGCTATTTCATACAGAATTCAAGCTTGGGCAAAATGGGGAGCAATTATTTGTAATTTTGGCATCATGTAGGTTAATTTCTAGAGAGAAGCTCCCTCTTCTCTCTAGAATTAGGGTTCCTAGGATTATTTGCATCTTAAATCCATGCTTTATTCTTGTATTCATCTTACTTCGATTGTGATTTCTTGTAGCTATATCTCTACTCTTCTTAGTTTTCTTGTTAATTTCTCTTTTGAGCATCTTTTTATGATTGATGAACACTTGTTGGATTTGGATTTTTTTTCTTTAATGCAATTGATGTTTGATGTTCTCCTTATTGTTGATTGAGTTGTTGATCTTGTTTTCATGCAATTGAGCAATTTGCAATTTTACTATGCTTTCCTCTTATTCCTTCCAAGTGTTTGATGAAATGCATGGTTGGAATTTAGAGTAGAATTTTATGCTCTTGGCTTGGAGAGGTAACTTAGGAACTCTTGAGTTACTAATGTCCAAGTGATTGATGATTTGGGAGCCATTGACTCTAGGTCTCACTAATTGAATTGGTGGAGATCTAGGACTTATGGACTTGGATTGACATAGCTCATTTGACTTTCCTTTATTAGTTAGAGGATGACTTAATGGGTTGATCCTTGCCAATTCTCATGTTGTGGTTAGTGATAAGGATAGAGATCCTTGACCACCAATACTTGCCAATAATCATACACTTCATTGCAATTCCTTGTAAGACGACCCGGAGTCTAAATACTCCGGTTAATTCTTATTTGGGGTTTGTACTAGTGACAAAACCAAATTTAATTTGATGTGAGAGTTGCTTGTTGGTTTGGGGCTATACCTACAACATAAATATTTTGTGAAATTCCTTACCGACAACAATTCTTGCCATCAAATTAATGGCGCCGTTGCCGGGGAGTTGCAATGGTGTTATGTTATTGGTTATTGTATATATGTGAATATTGTGAATAGCTTTATTCTTTTTTTTTGGGTTACTTGATAGTTTAGGACTTTGTTCATTATTTCTTGTTAGCTTTTGTTTTTATTTTCTCTTTCACTATGAATTCTTATTACTTTGGCTATAAGTATGATTCTAACTATGTTGTAGGAGATGGAAATTACAATGACAACATGCATCAAGAATTTGGAGATCAAAGGTGGGAGGAGCCCCAAGCTTATGGATAACCTTCTTGGCAACAACCTCCTCCGGCTTCTTATGGGTACAATTCAAATCTTGATGCATACCAATCTAATGTATGTGATGACCCTCATTGTGGTTGTCAATCGCAATCATCATATGCATATGAACACCCTCCTCAATATAGCCCTCCACCATACTCACAAGCCTCATACCACCATTCACCTCCATATGATCCTAACTCATACCCACCATACCAACTACCATATGAACCATATCTAGAGCCACCACCATTCCAATACCTATACTCCAATTCACCACAAAGTCCATACACACCACCTCAAGAATTTTACCAATATGAACCACCTTCCAATTACAATACCCTTCCCTCAAATAATGAACCCTCTCTTCCACCATCGCCTCCCGAGGAAGCCCCCATGCTAGAATTGAGAGATCTTGAATCTCATATCTTAAGGCGACACGTGGAGGATGAAAAGAAGTTTAAGGAGTTAAGAGCGAAAATGGCTATCATGGTAGAAGCCATTGGCAACATAGTCTCATCCCGCCTAAGCCTATGCGATTAAGGCACTCCCATTATTGAATGTGGAGAAACAACCAAGGAGCTTAGTGAGGGAGTGAACTTGAAGCTTCAAGGTGGAGAAGAGGAGTTAAAGCAAGAAGTGCAACAAGAGGAGAAGGTAGAGATGATTGAACCAAAGGAAGTATTGGTTGGCACCTTAGGATATGTTAAGTACATAGAGAAATCACAAGTTGAAGAGCCTTCTCCATAGAATTTGAAGTTGATGTTGAGGAGGAGAGTGCACAACCTCCAAAGCACAATGTGATTGAAGAATTGGAAGAAGTGACCCAAGAAATAGGTCCTCCTATTTATGATGATTCCGCATCAACGTATAATCCTTTTGAGGTTGAAGAGTCCTTCCCCACTATACTTGGAATTGATGATGAGGTAGATTTTACTAAACCTCCTATCTATGATTTGAGTGATGGGGAAGATATTGAAGGCATTGGTGAAGAAGAATGGGAACTTGAGGAAGCTTGGCAAGGAGCGAAGCTTGAAGAACCTTGCCAAGTGGTGGAAGCCTTTAGAAGAGGATGGACGGGAGTAGAGCGTGCCTTGTCAAGATCATTGGGAACTCCTCCACCTAGGTTGTCATCTAATCCTTCATTTGAGTGGGTAAAACTTCCAACTCTTAGCTCTATTATCCCACTTGAATTTGGTTTGCTTGATATGGATGGCCAACTTAGGGCGCTTTGCGGAATTAAGCGTAAGCGGAGGATGTTTAGTGGTTGGGTTGTAAGTTTAGGCTCATTGTGGTTGAAGCTTCAAGGAGCAAGGGTTGGACTAGTGCTTGATGCCAGGGCATCTAGGCCAGTTTCAATGACCTTTTCTTTACTGTTTTAGGGTAGTTTCATGCATTTTCTTAGTGAATAAGGCAAGTTTTGGATGAAAATACACTCACACATTGATTCAAGCAACTATTGTGAACTTTGCATGATTTCATGAGAATTTTGCTAGAATTGTATGATAAATTGATGATGCATAATCTCATGACTTTGGCTAGAGCTTTGATGCACTTTAATTGCTTGATTTCAGGGCAAAGGAAGCAAGGAAGAACCACGTTAGTATTCACGTTAACCTAGTTAACATGAACATAGGTTAACGTGAACACTAACGTGGAATGGTAAAAAGGTTGCAACGTTAATGAGAAAAGTGATCACCAATAACGCCTGCGAAGCCATCCACAGCTCACGTTACTTGCCACGTTAACTAAGTTAACGTGGGAGTTAACGTAGAAGCAAAAGGGAACTCCAACGTTAAGAGAAAACGTGAACACCAATAACGTTTTCCTCCAACGTTAGTGGTAAAAGTGAACACCACTAATGTTGGAGAACTTGGCAATGATCCACGATAAGAGTCAACGTGAACTCTAACGTGGAAGAGGAAAACAAAAGCCAACGTTAGTGACACTTACTTTTGTCACTAACGTTGGACCAACTAGCATTGCCTACGTTAACTTTCACATTAAGACCATTAACGTGAAAGTTAACGTGGAGTTGAGATCAAAGCGCCAACGTTAGTGACACTCACTTTTGTCACTAACGTTGGAAGATGGCAACACTACTATGTTAAGAGCCACGTTAACTTGGTTAATGTGAGTTCTAACGTAGAGAATTTGGGCATTTGGAGCGTTAGTGACAAAGGTGAGTGTCACTAACGCTCTCAAAGGTGAGACACACACACGTTAAGAGTCACATTAGCTACACTAACGTGAACTCTAATGTAGGAACAAAAGGCATCAAGCAACGTTAATGGGAAAAGTGATTCCCACTAACGTGCGCGAAGGGGTATAAGCCAACGTTATTGGGAAAAGTGAGTCCCAATAACATTGGCCAAAAATTGAGAAGGCAACGTTAGTGGTCACGTTAAGCCCACTAACGTTGGAGTTAACGTTGATATATAAGGTTGGAACGTTAGTGGAAAAAGTGAATGCCACTAACGTTCTCAAACCCACAATGGCACTCAATGTTAATCTCACTAAATACCCAAGCCTAATTCCCATTTCTCTGCAAGCTGAGCCCACTAAAGATGAGAACTACTTCAACTCAAGATCCAGAGCCCACATCCAAGACTTGAAAAACTCACTAGAAGATCAAGGAGAGTAGTATATATAGGAGTAGTTTTGAACTATAAAGAGGCTTGGCACTTTTGGGAACTACTCTCTATAGATTTACTTTTCTGCACTTTTAGCATGGATTCTTCTTTTCTGCCATTTTTCATTTCTAGAGCTATGAACAACTAAACCTCTTTCATTGGGTTAGGGAGCTCTATTGTAATTTGATGGATCAATTATAGTTTTCATTCTTCTTCTTCTTTCTTTTCTCTTAATCTTACTAGAAAGCTTTCGATCTTAATTCAATTGGTTAGTTGTTTTGGAAAAGAAACTCTCCATAATTAGATCTCCTTTGAGCCTTGGAAAAGGGATGAGGAGATCATGCTAGAAATGCTTTCTCATGTTGGACCAAATTGGGGTTTGGGCAGATATAGTGACATGTAATCCTCCCAACACTTTGATTTGGAAATACATGTGGTATAATCAGTGACCACACTTCATCTCATCCCATGAGTAATTAAATCAAAGAATTGGGCAATTGTTCAAGCTTAGAGAGATTGGATTGCCAAGGAATTGGGATCCAATCACTTAAGATTGCCAAGGAGATTAATGAATGCATTGATTGAGGAAGAGATGAGAATGAACTTGATCCGGAGAATGCAACATCTCCTGAACCCAATGATTACCCCATTTCTGATCTTACCCATTCTCTTTACTTTCTGCCATTTATTTTCATGCTCATTACCCCAAATCCCCATTTAAGATTCAGCACTTTAATTTCTGTCATTTACTTTCCAGTCATTTAAATTTCTGCAAATTCTCAATCTAAATTCTGTTTAACTTAACTAGCATATTCTTCTAACTAAAGTTGCTTGACCAATCAATCTTTGCGGGATTCGACCTCACTCTATTGTGAGTTTTACTTGATGACAATTCGGTATACTTGCCTAGGGGAAATTTGTTGAGAGACAAGTTTTCATGCATCAAGTTTATGGCGCCGTTGCCGGGGATTGATTTTGAATCAACAATGATTAAGTTTGAAGATCACTAGATTGAGCATTTTTCTTTTTGTTTATTTGATTTAGTCAATTTTCTTTAGTTCATTTTAATTTCTTCCTCATCCCCTGCACCCTCTTTGTTTTTCGTTCTTTCTTTCTTTGATAATTACAATTCTGCTCACTAACCCACTAACTATTTGATAATTTGCATCACTCACACTAACAATTACTCTAACAAGAATAGTTTCTTCATTTTATCTCCTGTTGTGTAATATGTCTGTTGTATGACAGGGAGAAGAGAAGGAGTTTTAACATCCTTTGATTCAGAACCTGAAAGGACCCTTTGGAGACTAAGAAGGGAAGCAAGAGGGAAAAGAATTATTGGTGCTGAGGAAGAAGAGGAAGAATACTTTGAACCCAACATGGAAGAGAATTTGGAGAACAATCATGAAGAAGAAGCTCATAATCATGCCAGAGAAGGTCATGCAAACCGTGCTGGGCAAGAAAGGAGAGTTCTAGGCTCCTATATCAATTCTAATCCAGGAAACTGTGGAAGCAGCATTCAGAAGCCCACCATACATGCCAACAATTTTGAACTAAAACCCCAGCTCATCACTCTTGTTCAAAATAATTGTTCATTTGGAGGAAGTGCTCAAGAAGACCCCAATCAATAGTTAACCACCTTCCTGAGCATTTGTGACACTGTGAAGTCCAACGGAGTCCATGCAGATGTCTATAGGTTACTCTTGTTCCCTTTCACACTCAGGGATAAGGCATCCAAATGGCTTGAATCCTTCCCAAAGGAGATCTTAACAAATTGCGAAGATGTGGTGAACAAGTTTTTGGCATGATTTTACCCTCCTCAAAGGATCAACAGGCTGCGAGCTGAGGTGCAAACTTTCAGGCAACAAGATGGTGAGACACTTTATGAAGCATGGGAGAGGTTCAAAGATCTAACAAGAAAGATGCCCACCAGAGATGCTCAATGAATGGGTTCAACTTCACATCTTCTATGAAGGTCTTTCCTATGAGTCAAAGAAGGTTGTGGATCATTCATCAGGAGGCTCTCTAAACAAGAAAAAAACCAATGAAGAAGCCATATATGTCATTGAAACAGTTGCTGAAAATGACTACTTCTATGCCTCCGAAAGAAGTAACACCAGAGGAGTAATGGAGCTGAACCACATGGATGCATTGTTAGCTCAAAATGAGATGATCACCAAGCAGCTAGCAGATCTTACCAAGAAGGCGGAGGAGAACCAAGTTGCAGCAGCCATCACCTCATCATCAGCTCAAGAAGGAGTAAACATGGGAGAAGAAGGTGACTGGGAGCAAGCCAACTATGTTGGAAACTCACCTAGACAAGTCCATGATCCATACTCCAAAACTTACAACTCTGGATGGAGAAATCACCCCAACTTTGGATGGGAAAACCAACAAGACCACGGGCAAGATCAGAGACGCCACAACCTCAACTCCAAAAATAATGCAAATTATCAACACACCTCACAGAGATCCTACCAACATCCATCTAACCAACCCTCTCAACCACCTAATCTCAACCCACCATCATCAATAGATGATAGGCTCCCAAAGATTGAGGCTCTACTTGAAAACTTATGCAGAGAAGTCCAAGACAACAAAGTGTTTAAGGAAAAAGTGCGAGCCAATATCAAGAACCAAGGAGAAAACATCAAGAGATTGGAGTCCCAAGTAGGGTATCTATCTCAACAAATTCCCAAACCCACTGATGGATTCCCTAGTGATACAGAAAAGAATCCAAGAGGAGAAACAAAGAAGTAAGATGGAAAGAATGCAAAATGATAACCACAAGTGATGAGGGGAGTATAAATGGAGTGGAACACCTCCAAAATAATCAAAAGGAAAGCCAGGAGGAAAGAAGCTATACACCCCAACCTACATCCAAGGAAGAGCTGAAGAAGAAGGAGGTATTGAACCCATATGCACCTTTTCCCCATAGGCTTAAAGGTGGTGTAGCAGGGAGAATGTATTCAAGGTTCCTTGATATGTTTGCATCTCTTGATGTAAATATATCATTCATTAAAGCCCTCCAGCAAATGCCTTTCTACATCAAGTATATAAAGGAGCTACTAGCCAGAAAAAGTCCATTGAAGGGTGGACAAACAATAAAGATGAACAGGGATTGCAGTGCTCTCATTCAACCAGGGCCACCCACAAAGAAGGAGGATCCAGGGAGTTTTCACATTCCTTGTGCCACATGAGAAACAATGATTGACAAAGGGCTTTGTGACTTGGGAGCAAGCATCAACTTAATACCTCTCTCCCTCATGAAGAAGCTCCAAATCAATGAACTAACTCCTACTGATGTAATTATCAGATTGGTTGACAAAACTCAAAAACAAGCAATAGGAGTGGTTGAAAATGTGCTTGTGAAGGTTGGGAGCTACTATCTTCCCACAGATTTTGTTGTTCTAGAAATGGATAAAAATCCTATTTACCCCATCATTCTGGGAAGACTGATGAGCGGATAATTTATACGCTTTTTGGCATTGTTTTTAGGTAGTTTTTAGTAAGTTCAAGCTACTTTTAGGGATGTTTTCATTAGTTTTTATGTTAAATTCACATTTCTGGACTTTACTATGAGTTTGTGTGTTTTTCTGTGATTTCAGGTAATTTCTGGCTGAAATTGAGGGACTTGAGCAAAACTCTGAAAAAGGCTGACAAAAGGACTGGTGATGCTGTTGGAATCTGACTTCCCTGCACTCAAAATGGATTTTCTGGAGCTACAGAACTCCAAATGGCGCGCTCTCAATGGAGTTGGAAAGTAGACATCCAGAGCTTTCCAGAAATATATAATAGTCCATACTTTATTTGGAAATTGACGAGTAACTTGGCGTTGAACGCCAAGTACATGCTGCTGTCTGGAGTTAAACGCCAGAAAAACGTCATGATCCGGAGTTGAACGCCCAAAACACGTCATAACTTGGAGTTCAACTCCAAAAAAAGCCTCAGCTCGTGGATAGATCAAGCTCAGCCCAAACATACACCAAGTGGGCCCCGAAAGTGGATTTATGCATCAATTACTTACTCATGTAAACCCTAGTAGCTAGTCTAGTATAAATAGGATAAGTTACTATTGTATTAGACATCTTTGGTCTCAGTTTTGTTTTATTCTCCATCTTAAGAGGCTATTGATCACATTCAGGGGGGCTGGCCATTCGGCCATGCCTGAACCTTTCACTTATGTATTTTCAACAGTGGAGTTTCTGCACACCATAGATTAAGGGTGTGGAGCTCTGCTGTACCTCAAGTTTCAATACAATTACTATTACTTTCTATTCAATTCTCTTTTCACTACAAGAAAAATATCCATTCAGCCACACTTTTTTTAAGTTACATTTGAAAAGCGTAGCCTATTCTATGAATAGGCTACGCTTTTTTCCGTGTTGCCTTTTTATATGAGAAAAGGATACACAATTGTGGCATCATTTAAAAAGTGTAGCCTTAGGTATTTTAGAAATCACTTATAAAGCGTAGCCGTATGTTGATATCTATAGGTTCACTTTTTATATCAAAGGAGACACTTTTAAAGAGTAGCCTATTTATTAAATTTTGGGTGCATTTTAAAAGTGATGCCTAATGTGTATACAGCAAAAAATTTGACACTTAGTAAATTTTTTCCCTCTTTCCTGAAAGCAAAGTCACATACACTTAGTAAAATTTTTGTCTTTCCCTCCAAAGAACACACCTTCATTCATCCTCGCAACCCTGCCTCCTTGCATGATGAGCGGATAATTTGTATGCTTTTTGGCATTGTTTTTAGTATATTTTTAGTATGATCTAGTTAGTTTTTAGTATATTTTTATTAGTTTTTAGTTAAAATTCACTTTTCTGGACTTTACTATGAGTTTGTGTGTTTTTCTGTGATTTCAGGTATTTTCTGGCTGAAATTGAGGGATCTGAGCAAAAATCTGATCCAGAGACTCAAAAGGACTGCAGATGCTGTTGGATTCTGACCTCCCTGCACTCGAAGTGGATTTTCTGGAGCTATAGAAGCCCAATTGGCGCGCTCTCAACGGAGTTGGAAAGTAGACATCCTGGGCTTTCCAGCAATATATAATAGTCCCTACTTTGCCCAAGATTTGATGGCCCAAACCGGCGTTCAAAGTCACCTCAAGAAATTCCAGCGTTAAACGCCGGAACTGGCACCTAATTGGGAGTTAAACGCCCAAACTGGCACTAAAGCTGGCGTTTAACTCCAAGGAGAGTCTCTACACGAAAAAGCTTCATTGCTCAGCCCAAGCACACACCAAGTGGGCCCGGAAGTGGATTTTTATGTCATTTACTCATCTATGTACTAGTTTTCTATAAGTAGGACCTTTTACTATTGTATTAGAGAGACTTTGGGTAGCTATCTTCGTTTTATGCTATCTTAGACCTTTGGGAGGCTGGCCATTCGGCCATGCCTGGACCTTGTTCTTATGTATTTTCAACGGTGGAGTTTCTACACACCATAGATTAAGGTGTGGAGCTCTGCTGTACCTCGAGTATTAATGCAATTACTATTGTTCTTCCATTCAATTCCGCTTGTTCTTTGTCCAAGATATCACTTGTTCTTCAACTTGATGAAGGTGATGATTGACGCCCATCACCATTCTCACCCATGAACAAAGTGACTGACAACCACTCTTGTTCTACAAGCAACTAAGGCCATAGTGAATATCTCTTGGATTCTTTAATCGGAATCTTCGTGGTATAGGCAGGACCTGATGGCGGCATTCAAGAGAATCCGGAAGGTCTAAACCTTGTCTGTGGTATTCTGAGTAGGATTCAATGATTGAATGACTGTGACGTGCTTCAAACCTGTAACCTACTGGGCGTTAGTGACAGACGCAAAAGAGGGATTCTATTCCGGTAGGGGAGGGAACTAAACCGGTGATTGGCAGTACTGTGACAGAGTGCGTGCATTAGCTTTCACTGCGAGGATGGGAGGTAGCTGCTGACAACAGTGAAACCCTACACGAGCTTGCCATGGAAAGGAGTAAGAAGGATTGGATGAAGGCAGTAGGAAAGCAGGGAGACGGAAGGGAAGGCATCTTCATACGCTTGTCTGAAGCTCTTACACCAATGATATACATAAGTATCACTATCTTTATCTTTATGTTATTTTCGTTCATCATCATATATTTGAGTTTGCCTGACTAAGATTTACAAGATGACCATAGCTTGCTTCAATGCTAACAATCTCCGTGGGATCGACCCTTACTCACGTAAGGTATTACTTGGACGACCCAGTGCACTTGCTGGTTAGTTGTGCGAAGTTGTGTAATGCCATGGTACTGAGCCACCACGTTGTTGGAGCCATTACCGGGGATTATGAGAGTTGTGAAAAGTATTGTTCACAATTTCGCGCTACCAAGTTTTTGGCGCCGTTGCCGGGGATTGTTCAAGTTTTGAGCAAGCTTTTGGTAACAATGCCGGGGATTGTTCTAGTTTGGACAACTGACGGTTCATCTTGTTGCTTAGATTAGGTATTTATTTTTTTTTTCGAAATTCTTGAAGATGAATTCTAGAGTTTCATGATGATTTGTTGAAATCTGGCTGGCTGAGAAGCCATGTCTAATCTGATTGGACCGAGGTTTCAACTTATCACCACAAGAGCTTGTTGATTTTCATCAATCTTGCTTTTGGAGCAGTGATCTGCTAAGGCTTGGCTGACCTTTGGTCATGTCTAGTGTTTTGGACCGAAGCTTTCTTTGAAAGCTTGGCTGGCTGTGAAGCCATGTCTAATTCCTGGACCGGAGTCTTAGACTAGCATTGCACTGATTCCTGGAATTCTCATTAAGAATTTTGATACCTTTTCCCACTTAATTTTCGAAAAACACAAAAAAATTACAAAATCATAAAAAACCAAAAACATTTGATGTTTCTTGTTTGAGTCTAGAGTCTCATCTTAAGTTTGGTGTCAAATGCATGTTTTTCTTATATTTTTCGAATCCATGCATATAGTTCTTTGTTTTGATCTTTGAATTCTTTTGGCTTGAGTGTTTATGTGTCTCATACAGTGTTAGTAGTATACAAACTGCTAAGTTTGGTGTCTTGCATGCATTGTTATTTGATTATTATTTCATTTTGATTATTAAAAATCCAAAAATATTTTTAATTTGTGTCTTTTCAAGTCAATGATACAAAGAATTGAAGATTCAGAACATACTGCAGAGGAATTATATAGAAAAAGCTGAGCATTCAAAAATGCCCAGTAAAGAAGACAGACTGGCGTTTAAACGCCAGCCAGGGTACCTGGTTGGGCGTTTAACGCCTAAAGAGGTAGCATTTTGGGCGTTAAACGCCAGAATGTATACCATTCTGGGCGTTTAACGCCAGGATGGTGCTAGGGGGAAGATTTTGTTTTCAAAATCAATTTTTTTCAAGTTTTCAAAGTTTTTCAAAACCAAATCTTTTTCAAATCATATCTTTTCAATCAAATGTTTTCAAAATCAATTTCTTTCCTTTTTCAAAGATACTTACCAACAATTAATGATTTGATTGAACATTTTTTTGCCTTTTCTATTAAGAAGGGTTTTATGTTTGAATCTTATCTTTTCTTGTTAGGCAAGTCATTAATATTTTTTTTTAAATTCATATCTTTTCAAATTGTTTTCAAATCATATCTTTTAAAATTGTTTTCAAATCATATCTTCTCAATCACATCTTTTTAAAACCATAACTTTTCAATCAAATCTTTTTAACCTCATCTTTTTCAAAATAGTTTTCAATCAAATCTTTTTGACTTCTAATTTCAAAATCTTTTTCAAAAATCACTTCAATTCCTCCCCACTTTCAATTTTCGAAAATTATCAATCATTTTTTAAAATGTTTTTGACATCTTTCTAATTAATTTTCGAAAATCCTCTTCCCTCCTTCTCACATCCTTCTATTTATGGAGTACTACTCCTTCTTAATGCACAATTCGAACTCTAACTAATCAAGTTCGAATTCTTCTACCTTCTTTTCTTCTATTTTTCTTTTCCTCTGACACTTCAAGGAATCTCTGTACTGTGACATAGAGGATTCCACATTTCTCTTGTTCTCTTCTCTTTCATATGAGCAGGAGCAGAGACAAAGGCATTCTTGTTGAAGCTGACCCTGAACCCGAGAGAACCTTGAAGAGAAAGCTAAGAGAAGCCAAGGCACAACTCTCTTTAGAGGACCTGACCAAATTCTTCAAAGAAGAAGAACACATGGCAGCCGAAAACAATAACAATGCCAACAATGCAAGGAAGGTGCTGGGTGACTTCACTGCACCTACTCCTGATTTTTATGGGAGAAGCATCTCTATCCCTGCCATTGGAGCAAACAACTTTGAGCTTAAGCCTCAATTAGTTTCTCTAATGCAACAGAATTGCAAGTTCCATGGACTTCCAATGGAAGATCCTCATCAGTTCTTAGCTGAATTCTTGCAAATCTGTGACACAGTCAAGACTAATGGGGTTAACCCTGAGGTCTACAGACTGATGCTATTCCCTTTTGCTGTAAGAGACAGAGCTAGAATATGGTTGGACTCTCAACCTAAAGAAAGCCTGGACTCTTGGGAAAAGCTACTCAATGCCTTCTTGGCAAAGTTCTTTCCACCACAAAGATGGAGTAAGCTTAGAGTGGAAGTCCAAACCTTCAGACAGAAGGATGGAGAATCCCTCTATGAAGCTTGGGAAAGATACAAACAATTAATCAGAAGATGTCCCTCAGACATGCTTTCTGAATGGAGCATCATAGGTATTTTCTATGATGGTCTCTCTGAACTATCTAAGATGTCCTTGGATAGCTCTGCTGGAGGATTTCTTCATCTGAAGAAGACGCCTGCAGAGGCTCAAGAATTGATTGAAATGGTTGCAAATAACCAATTCATGTACACTTCTGAAAGGAATCCTGTGAACAATGGGACTAGTCAGAAGAAAGGAGTTCTTGAGATTGACACTCTGAATGCCATATTGGCTCAGAACAAGATATTGACTCAACAAGTCAATTTGATTTCTCAAAGTCTGTCTGGAATGCAAAATGCACCAAACAGTACTAAGGATGCTTCATCTGAGGAAGAAGCTTATGATCCTGAGAACCCTTCCATGGAAGAGGTGAATTACATAGGAGAACCCTATGGAAACACCTATAATTCTTCATGGAGAAATCACCCAAATTTCTCATGGAAGAATCAAGAGAGACCTCAACAAGGTTTCAATAACAATAATGGTGGAAGAAACAGGTTTAGCAATAGCAAGCCTTTTCCATCATCTTCTCAGCAACAGACAGAGAGTTCTAAGCAGCATACTTCTGACTTAGCAACAATGGTCTCTGATCTAATAAAGACCACTCAAAGTTTCATGAATGAAACAAGGTCCTCCATCAGAAATTTGGAAGGACAAGTGGGTCAGCTGAGCAAGAAAGTTACTGAACTCCCTCCTAGCACTCTCCCAAGTAATACAGAAGAAAATCGAAAAGGAGAGTGCAAAGCCATAGACATGGCCGAATATGGAGAGGAAAGAGAGGAGGAGGGCGCCACTGAAGAAGACCTCAGTGGGCGTGTACCAATCTCCTCTGAGTTCCTCAATGAGGAACAGTGGGAATCTGAGGCTCAAAATGAGACCATAGAGATTCCATTGGACTTACTTCTGCCATTCATGAGCTCTGATGAGTATTCTTCCTCTGAAGAGGATGAGTATGTCACTGAAGAGCAAGTTGCTAAATACCTTGGAGCAATCATGAAGCTAAATGACAAGTTATTTGGAAATGAGACTTGGGAGGATGAACCACCTTTGCTCACCAAAGAACTGGATGGCTTGTCTAGGCAGAAACTGCCTCAAAAGAGGCAAGATCCTGGGAAGTTTTCTATACCTTGTACCATAGGCACTATGACCTTCAAGAAGGCTTTGTGTGACTTAGGGTCAAGTGTAAACCTCATGCCCCTCTCTGTAATGGAGAAATTAGGGATCTTTGAGGTGCAAGCTGCAAGAATCTCATTAGAGATGGCAGACAATTCAAGAAAACAAGCTCATGGACTTGTAGAGAATGTTTTGGTGAAGATTGAAGACCATTACATCCCTACTGATTTCATAGTCCTAGAGACTGGGAAGTGCATGGATGAATCCATCATCCTTGGCAGACCCTTCCTAGCCACAGCAAAGGCTGTGATTGATGTTGATAGAGGAGAGTTGATCATTCAAGTGAATGGAGAATCCTTGGTATTTAAGGCCCAAGGACATCCCTCTATCATCATGGAGAGGAAGCATGAAGAGCTTCTCTCAAAACAGAGCCAAGCAGAGCCCCCACAGTCAAACTCTAAGTTTGGTGTTGGGAGGCCACAACCAAACTCTAAGTTTGGTGTTGAACTCCCACATTCAAACTCTAAGTTTGGTGTTGGGAGGTTCCAACATGGTTCTGAGCATCTCTGAGGCTCCATGAGAGTCCTCTGTCAAGCTAATGACATTAAAAAAGCGCTTGTTGGGAGGCAACCCAATGTTTTATAGTTAACTATTTTCTTTTGTTATTTTATCTTTTTTGTAGGTTGATGATCATAAGAAGTCACAAAAACAATGAAAAAAGCAAAAACAGAATAAAAAACAGCAAGAAAAACAGCACACCCTGGAGGAGAAGAAGCTGGCGTTCAAACGCCAGTAATGCTAGCTGTTGGGCGTTTAACGCCCAGTCTGGCACCATTCTGGGCGTTTAACGCCAGAAAGGGGCACCAGACTGGCGTTAAACACCAGTAAAGGGCAACAACCTGGCGTTAAACGCCAGGAATGGGCACCAGCCCGGCGTTTAACGCCAGAAATAGCTCAAAACGTGATTTTGAGCAACATTTGGTGCAGGGATGACTTTTCCTTGACACCACAGGATCTGTGGACCCCACAAGACCCCACCATCAATCTCTCTCTTCTTCCCCCATTCACCAATCACCTCAATACCTCTTCCCCAAAAACCCTTCACCTATCAAATCCCATCTTTCTCTTCACCACTCACATCCATCCTTCATAAAACCCCACCAACCTCACCCTTCAAATTCAAACCACTTTCCCTCCCAAACCCACCCATAATGGCCGAACCATTACCCCCCTCTCTCCTATATATACCCTTCTTCAACCCTTCATTTTCACACAACCTAAACACCCCTTCTTTCCCTTCTTAGCCGAACACACCACCTTCCCCCTCTTCCTTATTTCTTCTTCTTCTACTCTCTTCTTTCTTCTTTTGCTCGAGGACGAGCAAACATTTTAAGTTTGGTGTGGTAAAAGCGTTGCTTTTTCGTTTTTCCATAACCATTTATGGCATCCAAGGACGGAGAAACCTCTAAAAAGAGGAAAGGGAAGGCAAAAGCTTCCACCTCCGAGTCATGGGAGATGGATAGATTCCTCTCAAGGGTGCATCAAGACCACTTCTATGGAGTTGTGGCCTTGAAGAAGGTGATCCCCGAGGTCCCCTTTTCACTCAAAAAGGGTGAATATCCGGAGATCCGCCATGAGATCCGAAGAAGAGGTTGGGAAGTACTTACCAACCCCATTCAACAAGTCGGAATCTTGATGGTTCAAGAGTTCTATGCCAATGCATGGATCACCAAGAACCATGACCAAAGTATGAACCCAAATCCAAAGAATTATCTCACTATGGTTCGGGGGAAATACTTGGATTTCAGTCCGGAGAGTGTGAGGGTGGCGTTCAACTTGCCCATGATGCAAGGAGATGAGCATCCTTACACTAGAAGGGTCAACTTTGATCAAAGGTTGGACCAAGTCCTCACAACCATATGTGAAGAGGGCGCACAATGGAAGCAAGATTCAAGAGGAAAGCCGGTTCAATTGAGAAGGCATGACCTCAAGCCCGTGGCTAGAGGATGGTTAGAGTTCATACAATGCTCAATCATTCCCACTAGCAACCGGTCCGAAGTTACCATAGACCGGGCTATCATGATCCATAGCATCATGATTGGAGAAGAAATAGAAGTTCATGAGGTCATAGCCCAAGAACTCTACAAGGTGGCGGACAAGACCTCCACTTTGGCAAGGTTAGCCTTTCCTCACCTCATCTGTCACCTCTGTTATTCAGTTGGAGTTGACATAGAGGGAGATACCCCCATTGATGAGGACAAGCCCATCACCAAGAAAAGGATGGAGTACACAAGAGACCCCTCTCACCATGAGATCCCTGAGATTCCTCAAGGGATGCACTTTCCTCCACAAAATTATTGGGAGCAAGTAAACACCTCCCTAGGAGAGTTGAGTTCCAACATGGGACAACTAAGGATGGAGCATCAAGAACACTCCATCATCCTTCATGAAATCAGAGAAGACCAAAGAATCATGAGGGAGGAGCAACAAAGACAAGGAAGAGACATTGAGGAGCTCAAGCACTCCATAGGATCTTCAAGAGCAAGAAAGAGCCGCCATCACTAAGGTGGACCCGTTCCTTGATTTCCTTGTTCTTTATTCTTCTGTTTTTCGATTTTTATGCTTTATGTTTATCCATGTTTGTGTCTTGTGATCATTAGTGTCTTAGTGTCTATGCCTTAAAGTTATGAATGTTCTATGAATCCATCACATTTCTTGAATAAAAACGTGCTTAATTGAAAAGGAAAGAATTGCATGAATTCTGAATTTTATAATAGTTTAATTATTTTGATGTGGTGGCAACACTTTTGTTCTCTGAATGTATGCTTGAACAGTGCATATGTCTTTTGAACTTGTGGTTCATGAATGTTGGCTCTTGAAAGAATGATGAAAAAGGAGACATGTTACTGAGGATCTGAAAAATCATTAAAAATGATTCTTGAAGCAAGAAAAAGCAAAAAAAAAAAAAAAAGAAAAAGCAAACGAAAAAAAAAACCGAAAAAAAAAAGAAAAAGAAAGAAATAAAGTTGTGATCCAAGGCAAATAAGAGTGTGCTTAAGAACCCTGGACACCTCTAATTGGGGACTTTAGCAAAGCTGAGTCACAATCTGAAAAGGTTCACCCAATTATGTGTCTGTGGCATGTATGTATCCGGTGGTAATACTGGAAGACAGAGTGCTTTGGGCCACGGCCAAGACTCAAGAAATAGCTATGTTCAAGAATCATCATACTTTACTAGGAGAATCATTAACACTATCTGGATTCTGAGTTCCTAAAGAAGCCAATCATTCTGAATTACAAGGGATAGAGTGAGATGCCAAAAGTATTCAGAGGCAAAAAGATAAAAGCCCCGCTCATCTAATTAATACTGATCTTCATAGATGTTTTGGAGTTCATTGCATATTCTCTTCTTTTATCTTATTTGATCTTCAGTTGCTTGGGGACAAGCAACAATTTAAGTTTGGTGTTGTGATGAGCGGATAATTTGTATGCTTTTTGGCATTGTTTTTAGTATATTTTTAGTATGATCTAGTTAGTTTTTAGTATATTTTTATTAGTTTTTAGTTAAAATTCACTTTTCTGGACTTTACTATGAGTTTGTGTGTTTTTCTGTGATTTCAGGTATTTTCTGGCTGAAATTGAGGGATCTGAGCAAAAATCTGATCCAGAGACTCAAAAGGACTGCAGATGCTGTTGGATTCTGACCTCCCTGCACTCGAAGTGGATTTTCTGGAGCTACAGAAGCCCAATTGGCGCGCTCTCAATGGCGTTGGAAAGTAGACATCCTGGGCTTTCCAGAAATATATAATAGTCCATACTTTGCCCAAGATTTGATGGCCCAAACCGGCGTTCAAAGTCACCTCAAGAAATTCCAGCGTTAAACGCCGGAACTGGCACCTAATTGGGAGTTAAACGCCCAAACTGGCACTAAAGCTGGCGTTTAACTCCAAGGAGAGTCTCTACACGAAAAAGCTTCATTGCTCAGTCCAAGCACACACCAAGTGGGCCCGGAAGTGGATTTTTATGTCATTTACTCATCTATGTACTAGTTTTCTATAAGTAGGACCTTTTACTATTGTATTAGAGAGACTTTGGGTAGCTATCTTCGTTTTATGCTATCTTAGACCTTTGGGAGGCTGGCCATTCGGCCATGCCTGGACCTTGTTCTTATGTATTTTCAACGGTGGAGTTTCTACACACCATAGATTAAGGTGTGGAGCTCTGCTGTACCTTGAGTATTAATGCAATTACTATTGTTCTTCCATTCAATTTCGCTTGTTCTTTGTCCAAGATATCACTTGTTCTTCAACTTGATGAAGGTGATGATTGACGCCCATCACCATTCTCACCCATGAACAAAGTGACTGACAACCACTCTTGTTCTACAAGCAACTAAGGCCATAGTGAATATCTCTTGGATTCTTTAATCGGAATCTTCGTGGTATAGGCAGGACCTGATGGCGGCATTCAAGAGAATCCGGAAGGTCTAAACCTTGTCTATGGTATTCTGAGTAGGATTCAATGATTGAATGACTGTGACGTGCTTCAAACCTGTAACCTACTGGGCGTTAGTGACAGACGCAAAAGAGGGATTCTATTCCGGTAGGGGAGGGAACCAAACCGGTGATTGGCAGTACTGTGACAGAGTGCGTGCATTAGCTTTCACTGCGAGGATGGGAGGTAGCTGCTGACAACAGTGAAACCCTACACGAGCTTGCCATGGAAAGGAGTAAGAAGGATTGGATGAAGGCAGTAGGAAAGCAGGGAGACGGAAGGGAAGGCATCTTCATACGCTTGTCTGAAGCTCTTACACCAATGATATACATAAGTATCACTATCTTTATCTTTTATGTTATTTTCGTTCATCATCATATATATTTGAGTTTGCCTGACTAAGATTTACAAGATGACCATAGCTTGCTTCAATGCTAACAATCTCCGTGGGATCGACCCTTACTCACGTAAGGTATTACTTGGACGACCCAGTGCACTTGCTGGTTAGTTGTGCGAAGTTGTGTAATGCCATGGTACTGAGCCACCACGTTGTTGGAGCCATTACCGGGGATTATGAGAGTTGTGAAAAGTATTGTTCACAATTTCGCGCTACCACTGCACCTACTTCGTAAACCCTTGCAACCCTGCCAATTAATTGTTCAAAACCCTAACTCCCCTTCCAATTAATTGTTCAAATGCACGCAGCCTTTCCTTTCACACACACACCCAGATCCGAGAGAATGAGTGAACCAGAGGGAGGAGAAGAGGAAGACAGAGATGAGAGCACGAGCGAGAGAACAGAGAGTGAGAGGGGGTCGCTGCCGCAACGCCGCTACAGCCGCCGCCATCGCCGTCGTGGAGGAGGGAGTCCGGAGGAGAGAGAGAGAAAGACGATTCACAGACGAGATGGAGAGAGAGGACGAAGACGCAATGCGAGAGAGAAGGAGGCTGTTCCGCCATGCACTGTCGTCGCTCCTGGGGTCAATTGAAGCCGCCGCCGCTGCTAGGGCTTGCCATGCTCCTGTCCTCACTTTCGGCTTCTACGATTACTTCCTGTTCATACTCCCAATCTCTCTCTCTCTCCAACTTTCATTTCATTCTCATTTCAATTTCAATTTCAATGTCTCTGCAGGCATTTCATCGGTGCCGTTTTCGATTCCAAGGGTGCGGATGCAATTCTCTCCTTTGAAAAGTTCTGCTGCAATCTCTCCAGATCTCTTCTTCAGGTTTTGGTTTCTATTTGGATTAGTTTTCTCAATTCGATTTTGATCCATCTACTAATTAATTGGGTTGATTAATACCAGATCATATATCTCGCCATAATCAGTTCAACATATTATTTCATTGTAAATTCGTGTTTAACAGATCATATATGATTAATGTGAATGAAGAACACTAGGTTGAGTTAAATTGAATTGAATCATGGATAAGAGCATGTTAGCTGGTTTGGAATCACTTCCAGAAGCTTATCAGCAAAGAATGGCGTCCATGATGGAACAAGTTCAAATCCGTGACAGGTACCTCCTCTTCACTCTATCTGTTAACTAATTCCATGTGTTTTGAGTTGAGCTTCATGTTCCTAAATATTCCTATCATTGAATTCATCATTTCAAAGTTTGGTCTTTCTTTGAGACTGTGCCAACTGGAGTTAAAATTTGAGTGAAGCAAAAGGAACATATTTTTAAGTGCTTATTCATCTCCTTCAAGTCAATTTCTCAGAATTTTCATGTATTACACTGATCTAATGATCTGTATTTGCTTTTGCTAACTTTGCCAATCCACTATGCTTTCTTTACTATCTTGATTTATTTTTCTTTTGTTGGGTGTTTTTGATTAATTTTTGCAAGATCTGTTCATTCAATTTTGCTTGTCTCTTTAGATTTAACTAGATTGTAAACAAGTGTTCAATTTTTTTTATACCATTCAATAATCACAGCATGAAGGGGATTTTTATTGCATTGTTAGTTTTGGCTTGCATGGCCTTCTTGCAGCTCGAGAGGTCCAACCAATCAAAGGTAAGATAGAGTACCCAACTCCTTCAATATGGTTTGTATATCATGTCATCCATCCCATGTTTAATTTGTTTCATTTCCAATTTTGTTCTCAATGTTCTGTAGTTCTATGAAATTTAGCATGAGTAGTTTTTGCGATTTATACATTACTGAATCAATTTGTTTCTAAATTTGGTTTCTTACTCTTAGTAGAGGAATTTTGACTTTCTGCGCGACACTATTGCAGTTCAGATATTGGCAATATATTTTTCTGTTTTTTATTTATTTGGTCCAACTAAGCCTGTTGCATATATGACTGTTTGTGTGCATTATATTTATATGTAACCAAAGTGGATTGTATGTCGATGTTTTTGGCATTTCGCTTGCAAGTCTTGTAGACCACCTTGTTGTTATTACCATTTTTTGTTTCTGCTACGAGATTTTTGCCGACGATAGCCGCGACTGGTTTGTGAGATTTCCAGTTATTGTTGCTGCCATTGGTTCTGGCAAAGTAACAAAATGACCAAAACCTTTGTATGAGTGCACATTTTGCTGCTTAGTGTTGTTGATTGATTTGACTCTTAATTCATACAAAAAGGAATAAGACTGATTATGGGTTTGTGTGTGCTTGTCACTGTTATTAATTTATTTATTATGTATAATTTGATTTATTTGTTTCAAGTTCATAAATCTGGGTGAGTTTATGATTTATTTAATTCAGCTAGTTCTTTGGTCACTGAATGGTTCTGTGAAAAATCATAATTCAAGATGAATAATATGAACTTAGCTATTCTTCAATTAGGACAAGGTTTGAAGGCTTATGCTTATATCTTGAGTGCTATCCATTTCTATAAACACAGCCTACAGATTCTCATAGATTTCTGATTTACTGGCTTGCTGCTTTATGCTTTCTTTGGCACTTTTAACCATCTTTCTTCTTATCAACTACAATTAAAAATTATAATATCAAATCTCAGATTCATTCATAAGACTTGTTGCTACCGATTCCAAATTCCAATGCTCATTTACCTACCTGTTTCTTAAGAACAGCCAGGCTCTTGGTGTGCAAGAGTGAAGAAAATTCTTCAGTGAACTAATAAAGCCACTAAATCAAACTTTGAGGCCTTTTTAATTAGTAATAATAGGAGTATTTTTCACGCAGTTAATGAGATCGGTTTGAAATTATAAACCACCATGAGAAGCATGAGTTTCTTGCCAAACTTAAACCCTTCATAATTTAATTTTGAAGATGATAAATCCATATATGGCAATAAGTATAACAGAGTCAGGAATTAAATTTTTAATTCCTTCAAAATTTCTACATGTTTTTCCAATATCTATCTGAACTTGTCAATTTTAGTTTGTGTTGTTGAATTTTATTCAAGTTTTGATGGGAGTCTCTTGGTAAGGTCATGTAGTTTCATTTGTGGCAATAGTTAGCCCTTGTTGTTGGTTTGAAAATTCTGAGCTGTTTGTTCCCATCATGGCTTTATTTGTGCCTCAAATTTATGTTTAAAGCTGGTTTGGCATAGTTTAGGAATCTTGGCAACTTTTTCTCAGATGCAGTGTGGTGAATCATAAACATTTGACCTATTCGGCATTTGTGCACTATTTCATGATTTTAATATGCGGAGTTAGTTTTCTTGTGTTCCTCTCTCATTGTTCTGTTAAACTTAACCAATTTGTCATTTTTTCCCCCAGTATCCAAAATGTTTGCCAAGAAGAATGCTATTGGAAAAGAACAGGTGGCAAAATTAGTGGACGACACGTATAGGTAAGTCTTGGCAACAAGTTTGATGGTATTCTGTTTGATATAAAATACTTAGATAGTCATATGCGGTGCATATATTTGTGTCTGGTTTATGTTGGTTCTTTGTTCACCTTTTTTTCTTGGTCCAGAAAAATGCAGATATCTGGTGCCACTGACCTTGCATCAAAGGGACAGGGAGCCTCAGATAGCAGTAATGTGAAAATTAAAGGTGAAAAAGATGATTCCTTTCAATCAGATAGCAGTAATGTGCATTTGCAGATGTTCTTTTAAATTGCACGTACTTTCAATAGGACCTCTTGTTTCCTATATTCGACATTTCATTATGGAATTTATTTTTTTCTCATCTTATTGCAGTGTGACGATCCACGATGCCATGTGTGGCAGCACATAAATTGTGTTATTGTTCCAGAAAAACCTATGGAAGGTGTCCTGCCAGTACCTGATAAATTTTATTGTGAACTCTGCAGACTCAGCCGTGCAGACCCGTATGTTTACATTTCCTTCATGTTTATATATATAATATGCAATGGACAAAATAAAGTTGAATTTTTTCATGATGTGTTTATGCCTTCAAGGGATTGTGCAGGTTGACATTTGCCTATAATGTGATCTTGAATTTCCTGACGTTGATTTCACCGTTGTTATGATGAAGTGGTTTCAGTAGTAATCTTTTAGTTATCTCTATCCTACACGGATACTTATTGAGTTTACCACTCAACTTGTTGCTTCAAAATTATATACTATCTTTCCCATCAAGGATTTGAATATTTTGTTCTTTTGTTTGCCTGGCATATTGAATGGTTTTTCCCTTACTTTATCTGCTGTATTCTCGTAGTTGACCAAAATTTTCTACTCATTATTTAGCATTTCATTTTCTTGCTGTTACATATCTATTTATTTCTGTTTATTCTGTTATAGGTTTTGGGTTTCAATGGGACACCCCTTGTTTCCTGTGAAGTTGAGCATAACAAGTCACAACTCGTGTTGGCCATTGTCTCTGAGGGAAGCAAGTCACACCACCCGTTTTTTTCAATGAAAAAGAACTAACACGAGTAATTTATTTATTTTACTTTCTCATGATCTATCATATGTGGATTGAGCACTAATAATAAAAAGTTAGGAATGACTTTAACATTTTGAATTTTTATTAGAAGATATTTATGTAGGATATAATATTTTAATTTAGTTTTTCGTAGAGTATTAGTAGTAAATTCTAAGTGATTTCATGCTTATTTTGATAAAGCTATGCTTAATTTAGTGTGAGATGTATGAATATTCAAAATTAACTTCTATTCTAGTATTTTTGGATCATTGTAAATATATATTGTTTACAGATAATTTGTTATTTAGAGAAATTATTCAGTATAATTATGTATTTATTTTTATTTTGTAATATTGAACTCATTTAAATAAAAATACAGAATTATTATACATGTAATCATATTAACTATTATGTTGTATTGATAATTATTAGATAATTATATATATATATATATATATATATATATATATATACATATATATATATACAGAAAAAAAATAAGACCTAAGGCTACACTTATATACAGTAGTTATAGTACACAAAAAAAAAAAAAACGAGACCTAAGGCTACACTTATATGCAGTAGCTATAGTATACAAAAAAAAGAGGGACCTAAGGCTACGTTTATAAAAAGTAGCTATGGTATACAATGTGGCTACGTTTTACAAGTGATGCAGTAGCGTTGAAAAGCGTAGCCTATTCTGGAAAAATGAAAGCTGAAAAGCGTAGCCTTTGGTCCTGGACAGCATCACTTGAAAAGCGTAGCCTATTCCCAAACGCCAAAAGCGTAGCCCTTGGTGCAGAAAAGCGTAGCCTTTGAGAATAGGCAACGGCCGAATAGGAAACACCCCAAAAAGCGTAGCCGTAGCCCAAAAAGCGTAGCCATAGCCTAAGGCATCATTTTTTTCACTTTTAGCTACACTTTTCAAGTGTACCTGAATGGGCGTTTTTCTTGTAGTGTTTATTCTTATCTCAAGATATACGTTGCACAACACCTTGATGAATGTGATGATCCGTGACACTCATCATCATTCTCACTTATGAATGCGCGTGATTGACAACCACTTCCGTTCTACTCTAGGCCGGGCGCATATCTCTTAGATTCCCCAACAGAATCTTTGTGGTATAAGCTAGATAGATGGCGACATTCATGGGGATTTGGAAAGTCTAACCTTGTCTGTGGTATTCCGAGTAGGATCCTGGGAATCCGGAATGTCTAACCTTGTCTGTGGTATTCCGAGTAGGATTTCGGTATTGAATGACTGTGACGAGCTTCAAACTCCTGAAGGCTGGGCGTTAGTGACAGACGCAAAAGAATCAATGGATTCTATTCCAACCTGATTGAGAACCGACAGATGATTAGCCGTGCTGTGACAGAGCATTTGGACCATTTTCACTGAGAGGATGGGATGTAGCTATCAACCAAGGGTGATGCCTCCAGACGATTAGCCGTGCAGTGACAGCGCATAGGACCATTTTCCTGAGAGGATTAAAAGTAGCCATTGATGATAGTGATGCCCTACATACAGCTTGCCATGGAAAGGAGTAAGAAGGATTGGAAGAGCGAATAGTGAAGTAGAGTTTCAAGAGGAGCACAGCATCTCCATACGCCTATCTGAAATTCCCACTCTTGATTTACATAAGTATTTCTATCCCTTTTATTTTCTTTTTATTATTAATTTTCGAAATCCATAAACCAATTTAATCTGCCTAACTGAGATTTACAAGGTAACCATAGCTTGCTTCATACCAACAATCTCTGTGGGATCGACCCTTACTCAGGTAAGGTATTACTTGGACGACCCAGTACACTTGCTGGTTAGTTGAATGGAGTTGTGAATTTAAATAAAGTCAATTATTAAAATTCATACAAGTACAAAGAGCATGTGATCACAATTTCGTCCACCAAGTTTTTGGCGCCGTTGCCGGGGATTGTTCGAGCATGGACAACTGACGGTTCATCTTGTTGCTCAGATTAGGTAATTTTCTTTTCAAAAATCTTTTTCAAAATTTTTCTTTTCTTTTTCATTTTTCCAAAAATATTTTCGAAAAAAAAATTTTAATAAAAATACAAAAAAAATCATAAAATCATAAATTTTAAGTTTGGTGTCAATTGCATGCTTTAAAAATTTTTCTTGCATTTTTTTTCAAAAATTTCATGCATTCATAGTGTTCTTCATGATCTTCAAGTTGTTCTTGGTAAGTCTTCTTGTTTGATCTTGATATTTTCTTGTTTTGTGTCTTTTCTTGTTTTTCATGTGCATCTTGGCATTCATATTTTCCATGCATTAAAGATTTCTAAGTTTGGTGTTTTGCATATTTTCTTTGCATTAAAAAATTTTTCAAAAATATGTTCTTGATGTTCATCATGATCTTCAAAGTGTTCTTGGTGTTCATCTTGACATCCATAGCATTCTTGCATGCATTCATTGTTTTGATCAAAAAAAATTTCATGCATTGAGTATTTTTGTTGTTTTTCTCTCTCATAATTAAAAATTCAAAAATAAAAAAAATATCTTTTCCTTATTTCCCTCCAAATTTTCGAAATTTTGGGTTGACTTGGTCAAAAATTTTTAAAATTAGTTATTTCTTACAAGTCAAGTCAAAACTTCAAATTTTAAAAATCTTATCTTTTTAAAATCTTTTTCAAAAATCATATCTTTTTCATTTTTTCTATTTTTCGAAAATTTCAAAAATCTTTTTCAAAATCTTTTTCTTATCTTTACATCTAATTTTCGAAAATTAGCTAACAATTAATGTGATTGGTTCAAAAATTTGAAGTTTGTTACTTTCTTGTTAAGAAAGGTTCAATCTTTAAGTTCTAGAATCTTATCTTGTAGTTTCTTGTTAGTCAAGTCATTTTAAAAATTAAATCTTTTTCAAAATATCTTTTTATTAAAATTTTTATCTTATATTTTTATCTTATCCTTCTCAAAATTTTATCTTTTTCAAAATTTGATTTCAAAATATCTTATCTAACTTCTTATCTTCTTATCTTTTTCAAATTTGATTTTAAAATCTTTTTCAATCAACTAACTAACTTTTTGTTTGTTTCTTATCTTTTTCAAAACCACCTAACTACTTTTCCCTCTTCAATTTTCGAAAATACCTCTCTCTTTTTCAAAAATTCTTTTTAATTAATTAATTGTTTTAAATTTTAATTTCAATTATATTTTATCTTGAATTTTTCGAAAATTACTAACCTCTTTTTCAAAATTATTTTCAAAATTTCCCTTCTCTTTTCTTCTTCTATTTAATTATTTAATTACTAACACTTCTCTTCACCTCTCTCCATCTAATTATCCGAATCCCCTCTTCTACATTCTTCTCCCTTTTCTTCTTCTACTAACATAAAGGAATCTCTATACTGTGACATAGAGGATTCCTCTTTCTTTTCTTATTTTCTTCTCTTTCATATGAGCAGGAACAGGGAAAAAGGAACTCTTGTTGAAATTGATCCAGAACCTGAAAGGACTCTGAAGAGAAAATTAAGAGAAACTAAATTACAACAATCCAGAAATAACCTTTCAGAAATTTTCGAACAAGAGAAGGAGATGGCAGCCGAAAATGATAATAATGCAAGGAGAATGCTTGGTGACTTCACAAAGCCAACGTCCAAGTTTGATGGAAGAAGCATCTCCATTCCTGCCATTGGAGCCAATAACTTTGACCTTAAGCCTCAACTAGTAGCCCTAATGCAACAAAACTGCAAGTTTTATGGACTTCCATCTGAAGATCCTTATCAGTTTTTAACTGAGTTCTTGCAGATCTGTGAGACTGTAAAGACGAATAGAGTTGATCCTGAAGTCTACAGACTCATGCTTTTCCCTTTTGCTGTAAGAGACAGAGCTAGAATATGGTTGGATTCACAACCCAAGGATAGCCTGGACTCTTGGGATAAGCTGGTCACTGCCTTCTTGGATAAATTCTTTCCTCCTCAAAAGCTGAGCAAGCTGAGAGTGGATGTTCAAACCTTCAAACAAAAAGATGGTGAATCCCTCTATGAAGCTTGGGAAAGATACAAGCAGCTGACCAAAAGATGTCCATCTGACATGTTTTCAGAATGGACCATATTAGATATATTCTATTATGGTCTCTCTGAATTTTCGAAAATATCATTGGACCATTCTGCAGGTGGATCTATTCACCTGAAGAAAATGCCTGAAGAGGCTCAAGAACTCATTGACATGGTTGCAAACAACCAATTCATGTACACTTCTGAGAGGAATTCTATGAATAATGGGATACCTCAGAAGAAAGGAGTTCTTGAAATTGATGCTCTGAATGCCATATTGGCTCAGAACAAAGTGTTGACTCAACAGGTCAACATGATCTCTCAAAATCTGAGTGGATGGCAACATGCATCCAACATTACTAAAGAGGCAGCTTCTGAAGAAGCTTATGATCCTGAGAACCCTACCATGGCAGAGGTTAATTACATGGGTGAACCTTATGATAACACCTATAATTCATCATGGAGAAATCATCCAAATTTCTCATGGAAGGATCAACAAAAGCCTCAACAAGGCTTTAACAATGGTGGACGCAATAGGCTGAGTAATAGTAAGCCATATCCATCATCTTCTCAGCAACAGACTGAGAATTCTGAACAAAACACTTCTAATTTAGCCAATATAGTCTCTGATCTGTCAAAGGCCACTTTCAGTTTCATGAATGAAACAAGATCCTCCATTAGAAATTTGGAGGCACAAGTGGGCCAGCTGAGTAAGAAAGTCATTAAAACTCCTCCCAGTATTCTCCCAAGTAATACAGAAGAGAATCCAAAAGGAGAGTGCAAGGCCATTGATGTGATCAATGTGGCCGAATGCACAAAGGAGGAAAAGGACGAAAATCCTAGTGAGGAAGACCTCCTGGGATGTCCCTCAAGCAAGAAGGAGTTTCCTATTAAGGATCCAAAGGAATCTGAGGCTCATATTGAGACCATAGAGATTCCATTAAATCTCCTTCTGCCATTCATGAGCTCTGAAGACTATTCTTCCTCTGAAGAGGATGAAGACGTAACTGGAGAGCAAGTTGCTCAATATTTAGGAGCTATCATGAAGCTGAATGCCAAGTTGTTTGGTAATGAGACTTGGGAAAGTGAACCTCCCTTGCTCATTAGTGAATTAGATACATGGGTTCAGAAAATTCTGCCTCAAAAGAAACAAGATCCTGGCAAGTTCTTAATACCTTGTACCATAGGCACCATGACCTTTGCAAAAGCGCTTTGTGATCTAGGGTCAGGGATAAATCTTATGCCACTCTCTGTAATGGAGAAGCTGGGGATCATTGAGGTACAACCTGCCTTGTTCTCATTACAATTGGCAGACAAGTCATTGAGACAAGCTTATGGAACAGTAGAGGACGTGTTAGTAAAGGTTGAAGGCCTTTACATCCCTGCTGATTTCATAATCTTAGACACTAGGAAGGAAGAGGATGATTGCATCATCCTTGGAAGACCTTTCCTAGCCACAGCAGGAGCTGTGATAGATGTCAACAGGGGTGAATTAGTCCTTCAATTGAATGGGGACTACCTTGTGTTTAAGGCACATGGACATCCCTCTGTGACAAAAGAGAGTAAGCATGAAGAGCTTCTCTCAGTTCAGAGTCAAGAAGAGCCCCCACAGTCAAACTCTAAGTTTGGTGTTGGGAAGCCACAACCAAACTCTAAGTTTGGTGTTAAGATCCCATATCCAAACTCTAAGTTTGGTGTTGGCAACTATACAACATTGACCTGATCACCTTGTGGCTCCATGAGAGCCACTGTCAAGCTATTGACATTAAAGAAGCGCTTGTTGGGAGGCAACCCAATTTTATCTAATTTTTATTTTATTATATTTTATTGTTATTTTATGTTTTATTAGGTACATGATCATGAGGAGTCACGAAAAAATCATAAAAATTAAAAACAGAATCAAAAACAGCAGAAGAAAAAATTCACACCCTGGAGGACGCACAGGCTGGCGTTCAACGCCAGTAAGATGCATCTGGCCGGCGTTCAACGCCAGAACAGAGCACCATTCTGGCGCTGAACACCAGAAACAAGCAACATTCTGGCGCTGAACGCCAGGAATGTGCCCAGAGAAGAAAAGCTGGCGCTGAGCGCCAGTAATAAGCATGAAACTGGCGTTCAACGCCAGAAACATGCTTTACATGGGCGTTGGATGCCCAGAACGTGCACCAATGGGCGTTTAAACGCCAGAATAGTGCACGAAGGCATTTTACATGCCTATTTGGTGCAGGGATGGAATTCCTTGACACCTCAGGACCTGTGGACCCCACAGGATCACCTCAGGATCTGTGGACCCCACAGGATCCCCACCTATCATATTCCCACCTTACCTCATAATCCTAGTTTTTGTGATTACTCTTCCCCATGTCACACTTCCCAACAACTTTCACCAATCACCTCAATTCCTCTTCCCAATCAACCCATTCACCACTCACATCCATCCCCTCTTCCCCATAAACCCCACCTACCTTCAAAAATTCAAAAACATTTTCCCACCCATTCCCACCCTAAATGGCCGAATCCACACTACCCCCTCTCCCTATAAATACCCTTTCATTCTACTTCATTTTCACACAACACAACCCCTTCTTCTTCACTTGGCCGAACCTTCATCTCTCCCCCTCTACCATATTCTCTTCTTCTTCTTCTTCTCTTCTTTCTTATATTGCTCGAGGACGAGCAATATTTTAAGTTTGGTGTGGTAAAAGCATAAGCTTTTTTTTTGTTTTTCCATTACCATCAATGGCACCTAAGGCCGGAGTATCCTCTAGAAAAGGAAAAGGGAAGACAAAAGCTTCCACCTCTGAGTCATGGGAGATGGAAAGATTCATCTCTAAGAGCCATCAAGACCACTTCTATGATGTTATGGCAAAGAAGAAGGTGATCCCCGAGGTCCCTTTCAAGCTCAAAAAGAATGAGTATCCAGAAATCCGACATGAAATCTGAAGAAGAGGTTGGGAAGTCCTAACCAACCCCATGCAACAAGTCGGAATCTTAATGGTTCAAGAGTTCTATGCCAATGCATGGATCACTAGGAACCATGATCAAAGTATGAACCTGAGTCCAAAGAATTATCTCACAATGGTTCCGGGGAAATACTTAGATTTTAGTCCGGAAAATGTGAGGTTGGCGTTTCACTTGCCCATGATGCAAGAAGATGAACGCCCCTACACTAGAAGGGTTAACTTTAATCAAAGGTTGGACCAAGTCCTTATGGACATATGTGTGGAAGGAGCTCAATGGAAGAGAGACTCCAAAGGCAAGCCAGTCCAACTAAGAAGACTGGACCTCAAGCCTGTGGCTAGAGGATGGTTGGAGTTCATTCAACGCTCCATCATTCCTACTAGCAACCGATCTGAAGTTACTGTGGATCGGGCCATCATGATTCATGGCATCATGATTGGAGAGGAAGTAGAAGTTCATGAGGTCATCTCCAATGAAATCTACAAAATAGCTGACAAGCCCTCCAATATGGCATGGCTAGCTTTTCCTCACCTTATTTGCCATCTATGTTACTCAGCTGGAGTCATCATAGAAGGAGACATCCTCATTGAAGAGGATAAGCCCAACACCAAGAAGAGGATGGAGCAAGCAAGAGAAGCCCTTCACGGTTCTCAAGAGGTGCATGAGGAAGCTCATCATCAAGAAATCCCTGAGATGCCTCAAGGGATGCACTTTCCTCCCAACAACTATTGGGAGCAACTCAACACTTCCTTAGAAGATTTGAGCCACAATGTTGAACAATTAAGGGTGGAACATCATGAGCACTCCATCATTCTCCAAGAAATAAGAGAAGATCAAAGAGCAATGAAGGAGGAGCAACAAAGGCAAGGAAGGGACATAGAAGAGCTTAAGAACATCATTGGTCCTTCAAGAAAAAGATGCCATTAAAGGTGGATTCATTCCTTGTTCTTTATTTCTTTCTATTTTCGGTTTTTAATGTTGTGTTTATCTATGTTTTGTGTCTTTATTTCATGATCATTAGTATGTAGTAACTATGCCTTAAAGCTATGAATAAATTCCATTAATTCTTCACCTCTCTTAAATGAAAAATTTTTTAATTCAAAAGAACAAGAAGTACATGAATTTCGAATTTATCCTTGAATTTAGTTTAATTATATTGATGTGGTGACAATACTTTTTGTTTTCTGAATGAATGCTTAAACAGTGCATATTTTTGATCTTGTTGTTTATGAATGTTAAAATTGTTGGCTCTTGAAAGAATGATGAACAAAGAAAAATGTTATTGATGATCTGAAAAATCATACAATTGATTCTTGAAGCAAGAAAAAGCAGTGAAAAAGCAAAAGCTTACAAAAAAAATATGGCGAAAAAAAAATAGAAAGAAAAAGAAAAAGCAAGTAGAAAAAGCCAGTAGCCCTTAAAACCAAAAGGCAAGGGTAAAAAGGATCCAAGGCTTTGAGCATCAAAGGATAGGAGGGCCCAAGGAAATAAAATCCAGGCCTAAGCGGCTAAATCTAGCTGTCCCTAACTATGTGCTTGTGTCATGCAGGTCCAAGTGAAAAGCTTGAGAATGAGTGGTTAAAGTCGTGATCCAAAGCAAAAAGAGTGTGCTTAAGAGCTCTGGACACCACTAACTGGGGACTCTAGCAAAGCTGAGTCACAATCTAAAAAGGTTCACCCAGTTATGTGTCTGTGGCATTTATGTATCCGGTGGTAATACTGGAAAATAAAATGCTTAGGGCCACGGCCAAGACTCATAAAAGTAGCTGTGTTCAAGAATCAACATGCTTAACTAGGAGAATCAATAACACTATCCAAAATTCTAAGTTCCTAGAGAAGCCAATCATTCTGAACTTCAAAGGAAAAAGTGAGATGCCAAAACTGTTCAGAAGCAAAAAGCTACAAGTCCCGCTCATCTAATTATAATTAATATTCATTGATATTTTGGAATTTATATTATATTCTCTTCTTTTTATCCTAATTGATTTTCAGTTGCTTGGGGACAAGCAACAATTTAAGTTTGGTGTTGTGATGAGCGGATAATTTATACGCTTTTTGGCATTGTTTTTAGATAGTTTTTAGTAAGTTCAAGCTACTTTTGGGGATGTTTTCATTAGCTTTTATGTTAAATTCACATTTATGGACTTTACTATGAGTTTGTGTGTTTTTCTGTGATTTCAGGTAATTTCTGGCTGAAATTGAGGGACTTGAGCAAAACTCTGAAAAAGGCTGACAAAAGGACTGGTGATGCTGTTGGAATCTGACCTCTCTGCACTCAAAATGGATTTTCTGGAGCTACAGAACTTCAAATGGCGAGCTCTCAACGGGGTTGGAAAGTAGACATCCAGAGCTTTCCAGCAATATATAATAGTCCATACTTTATTCGGAAATTGACGACGTAACTTGGCGTTGAACGCCAAGTACATGCTGCTGTCTGGAGTTAAACGCCAGAAAAACGTCATGATCCGGAGTTGAACGCCCAAAACACGTCATAACTTGGAGTTCAACTCCAAGAAAAGCCTCAGCTCGTGGATAGATCAAGCTCAGCCCAAACATACACCAAGTGGGCCCCGAAAGTGGATTTATGCATCAATTACTTACTCATGTAAACCCTAGTAGCTAGTCTAGTATAAATAGGATAAGTTACTATTGTATTAGACATCTTTGGTCTCAGTTTTGTTTTATTCTCCATCTTAAGAGGCTATTGATCACATTCAGGGGGGCTGGCCATTCGGCCATGCCTGAACCTTTCACTTATGTATTTTCAACAGTGAAGTTTCTGCACACCATAGATTAAGGGTGTGGAGCTCTGCTGTACCTCAAGTTTCAATACAATTACTATTACTTTCTATTCAATTCTCTTTTATTCTTATCTCAAGATATACGTTGCACAACACCTTGATGAATGTGATGATCCGTGACACTCATCATCATTCTCACTTATGAATGCGCGTGATTGACAACCACTTCCATTCTACTCTAGGCCGGGCGCATATCTCTTAGATTCCCCAACAGAATCTTCGTGGTATAAGCTAGATAGATGGCGGCATTCATGGGGATCCAGAAAGTCTAACCTTGTCTGTGGTATTCCGAGTAGGATCCTGGGAATCCGGAATGTCTAACCTTGTCTGTGGTATTCCGAGTAGGATTCCGGTATTGAATGACTGTGACGAGCTTCAAACTCCTAAAGGCTGGGCGTTAGTGACAGACGCAAAAGAATCAATGGATTCTATTCCAACCTGATTGAGAACCGACAGATGATTAGCCGTGCTGTGACAGAGCATTTGGACCATTTTCACTGAGAGGATGGGATGTAGCTATCAACCAAGGGTGATGCCTCCAGACGATTAGCCGTGCAGCGACAGCGCATAGGACCATTTTCCCGAGAGGATTAAAAGTAGCCATTGATGATAGTGATGCCCTACATACAGCTTGCCATGGAAAGGAGTAAGAAGGATTGGAAGAGCGAATAGTGAAGTAGAGTTTCAAGAGGAGCACAGCATCTCCATACGCCTATCTGAAATTCACACTCTTGATTTACATAAGTATTTCTATCCCTTTTATTTTCTTTTTATTATTAATTTTTGAAATCCATAAACCAATTTAATCTGCCTAACTGAGATTTACAAGGTAACCATAGCTTGCTTCATACCAACAATCTCTGTGGGATCGACCCTTACTCACGTAAGGTATTACTTGGACGACCCAGTACACTTGCTGGTTAGTTGAACGGAGTTGTGAATTCAAATAAAGTCAATTATTAAAATTCATACAAGTACAAAGAGCATGTGATCACAATTTCGTCCACCAAAGACCATTCCTAGCCACGGCCAGAGCACTCATAGATGTAGAGCGAGGAGAGCTAGTGCTGAGAATACATGATGAGCAGCTCACTTTCAATGTTTTCAACCTCTCACAAGAATCAAGTCAAGAGAACAAAGAATCAAGAGAAGAGCAGAATGAAGCACTGATGCAAGAAACAAGCAGTGAAGCGCAAACAACACAACTAGAAATCCCACTGGTTGGCAAGCCATGTATTCAGGAAGAACCTCATTTCAAGGTAACTCAAGGGGAGTTAAGCCCACTAGAATCATGCAAAGCTAGCAATAAGGAGTCCTTAGAGAAAGAATCTATAGAAAGCAAGCGAGCATCAAGAGATACAAAGAAGAAAGTTCCAAGGGGATGGAGAAATAAGAAAATTTCTGCAGAAAATTTCTCGCCAGGTGATGAAGTGATTTCTACATACTTTCCATCTATACCACCTCACCTCCCCACTATTCCATCTCAGCTGCCTCCTGTGTACACTATCAACAAAATCTTGTCCTTAAACCATATGGAACTTATCAACAAAGCCAATGGACATAGGTTCACTGCAAGAGGAGAAGACTTCAAGCACTATCAGCTACCTTAACAAGAACCAAACGTCAAGCTAATGACGCTAAAGAAGTGCTTCATGGGAGGCAATCCATGTTCTATACCCTCGCTCTTAAATCTCTAATAATAGTAATAAGACAATTTCCACGGAATTTTAAATCAATTTTGACAACTAATATAAAGCCCCGCTACATGCAACGTATAGTACATGATAAGTTTGGTGTTCAAAGTACACCAAGTGAGGTTTGGAAACACCTTGTGAGGAGAATTTATTTTCCAAACTTGTTGCACCATATGATCACAAACAAGTTTGGTGTACCAACGTGCATGCATGGGGAGCTTAATGGTTGATTGATCTGCATTCATAGAAACCATTTAATCATGTAAAAACAAAAGAAAAAGAAATTTTTTTAGTTCACACTTTTTCCCACCAAAAATTTCAAATAACCCATTGCTCTTTTTTCTTCGTGTATAGGGAATCAAAAAGGAGATTGATGGTACTTGATAGGTGATGACAAGTCATCATATACCCATTTTTCAAGCTAATTTTACTTGTTTTGTTAGTCTTTATGCACTTTCTTGCATCCTAAGTAAGTGATTTGGAATGAAAATGCATAACTTCTTTAAATCAAACAACCACCATGAAATTAATGTTAACTCATGAGGTTTAAGATAAATTTAATTGAATTTTAATTGATTTATAAGCCTTTTGAATTTAGTGATACTTTGAGTGGTTGTTTTGGTTTATTGTAGGTGAAGAAAAGAAAAAAAAAGGAAAATCGTGGCCTAAGGAAGCGTGGCCCAAGGAGAAGAAAACGTGGCCAAAGGAAGGAAAAGTGTGCCGCATGAATGGAGGAAGCAAGCATTGCCCTCCACAAGGGCACACTGCCCTCTAGGAGGGCAACATAAGGGAGCAAGCCAAGAAGAGGCAACTCTGCCCTGCCCACGACAAGGGCAGAGCACAAAATGGTGCCTTGGATCAAAGGAAGGAAAAACCTTGCCCTGCCCTCCACAAGGGCAGTATCGGGCTCTCCAAAAGGAAAAATTCAAAGAAAAAGCCCACCATTGCATGCCACAAGAGTCGAACACGGAACAATGAAGAAGCAAGGAACTAGGCTTGATTATGGTGCCAAGAAAGCCAAGGAAAATAAGTAGCGTGTGTTTCAGCCATGTCTCGAACGCGGGACTTCAGTTTGGAAACACTGCCCTGCCCTCCGCAAGGGCAGGGCAGCATTTTTGATGTGGCACACAGGCGCACCAACCTGGCGCACCAAGGGCATCATTCGGCAGCACCAGCAGCGCACCAAGGCACCAATCTGGCGCACCAAATTTTTCTGCCCTGCCCTCCGCGAGTGTAGGGCAGCATCCTGCGCACCAAGCTCGCACCACGTGCACGCACCATGGGGCAGCCGCATCAATTTTCTGCCCTGCCCTCCGCAAGGGCAGGGCAGCCTCCTGGAAGCAATCCTTCATGGGCTAAAATTAGATTAAAAATCCAATAAAATTCATTTCTTCACCAAATCAAAAGCCCATCCAAATCCTAAGATCCAAGAATGGAAAGTGTATAAATAGGAGCTAGTTTGATGTAATTAGGACCTTTTGCTTTGCTTTTGAACTTTGAATTTTCCTTTGAACCTTTGCTTTTATTTGGAGCTGTTGAAACTTCTCTTGGTGACTTCACTGAGATTTCAGAGAATTGGGGAGGAGAATTGATCTCTCTTCTTCCTCGTTCTTGCTTGGGCACTTTTACTTTTCTGGTTTTGAGTTTTGGGTGTGAAGAATTGAGGAAATTCTGTCTCAATCTCCATTCAAAATCTCTTTGATTTCATTTCTGCATAATTGAATTCAAACACATTTCCTTTACTGCTTCTTCTTCTATTTCTTGTCAATTGCTTTGTGAACTTGGATCCGGGAAAGCAATTGAGATCTAGGCTTTGCTACCTAGTCTCTGGAGTCCTGAGATCCCAATTTACTTTTGGTTCTTCTGTGAACCTTTGCTGCACCTAATTTCCTCACTGTTTGAGTTCTAATTGTTTCTAATTCAATTTCTGCTCTATTGATTGTTGCAATTCAATTTCTCTTGCTTAAATTCTGAAATCCCTGTCCTCAAATCCCTTTTATATTCAAGCCATTTATATTTCTTGCACTTTAAGTTTCTGCAATTTACATTTCTTGCACTTTAAGATTCAGTCATTTAATTTCTTGCTCTTTAAGATTCAGTCCTTTTACTTTCAGTTTCTTTTAATTTCTGCAATTCTACCCCTCTCCCTTTACATTCCAAGCAATTTAGCTTCTGTTAAATACAAACCACTCAACCAAAACTTAATTCGCTTGACTAAATCAACCACTAAACTAAAATTGCTCAATCCTTCAATCCCTGTGGGATCGACCTCACTCATGTGAGTTATTATTACTTGATGCGACCCGGTACACTTGCCGGTGAGTTTTGTGTCGGATCATTTTCCGCACATCAAGTTTTTGGCGCCGTTGCCGGGGATTGAAATAGATTGACAATGATTAAGTGAAGTGGAGGTCTAGATCAAGCACTTTTTCTTTTCCGTTTCTCTAACACACTAACTGTTTGAATTTTTGCTTAAACTAACTAAAATTTTATTCTAGCAATAGATTGAAGTTTTGTTGATTTTCTGGATCTGTGTGTTTATTGTTGTGTGTTTGTATGTCAGGTACAGGAAGATCTTCCCCTATTCTCTCTGAAATTGACCAAAGGACTCTTCGAAGGATAAGAAGAGCTGAAAGAGGGAAGAACGTTATTGGAGAGGAAGAATCTGAGGAGGAATTCCAAGAAATGGAAGGAGATCCATCAAATCCCAATCAACCAGAAGGAGGAGCCAATAATAACCAACAACAAAGAAGAGTACTGGCTTCCTACACATTTTCCAATGCTAGACACTGTGGGAGTAGCATTCTTCCCCCCAATGTCAATGCAAACAACTTTGAACTAAAGCCACAGCTCATCACTTTGGTTCAAAACAACTGTTCTTTTGGAGGAGGACCATCGGAGGATCCAAATCAACACTTATCCACCTTCTTGAGGATTTGTGACACTGTTAAAACCAATGGTGTGCCTCCTGACAGTTATAAGTTGTTGCTCTTTCCATTCTCTCTCAGAGACAAAGCCACTCAATGGCTAGAAACGTTCCCAAAGGAAAGCATCAACACTTGGGATGACTTGGTGAGCAAGTTCCTCGCCAAATTTTATCCCCCTCAAAGAATCATAAGATTGAAGACTGAGGTGCAGACATTCACTCAAATGGAGGCTGAGAATTTATATAAAGCATGGGAAAGATATAAAGCCTTATTGAGAAAATGTCCACCAGAGATGTTTACTGAATGGGATAAGTTGCAGAACTTCTATGAAGGACTTACTCTGAAGGCTCAAGAAGCACTTGATCACTCAGCTAGAGGCTCATTACAACTCATGAAAACCACAGAGGAAGCTCAAAACCTCATTGATATGGTGGCCAACAACCAATATTTCTTTTCTCATCAAAGACAACGCCAACCATCACAAAGAAGAGGAGTAATGGAGTTGGAAGGAGTTGATTCAATTCTAGCTCAGAACAAGATGATGCAGCAGCAGATTCAACAACGTTTGAGCAAATGGCCAAAAGAATTGATGGCCTGCAAGTAGCAGCAGTGAGCACCACAAGCCAACCATCAACCACATGGGTGCAAAGTGAAGAAACTCAAGAGGAGCAACAGCAAGAGCAAGTCCAATACATGCACAACCAAAATCCTGGAACAAATGAAGTCTATGGTGATACTTACAATCCATCTTGGAAGAACCATCCCAACCTCAGATGGGGAGACAACCACAATCAAAACCAACAACCATGGCAAAGCAACTCAAGTCAGAACAATTGGAAAAGCACAAACCACAACCCCCAGCCAAACACTAACCAAAACACATACAAAAAACCACAAAATAACTACCCCAATTCTAACCATCACCTACCCAATAACCACCCAACTAACCAAAGCACTTACCATCATCCATCAACACCCCAAAACCAACCCATCTCACAAGAATCTCAGAGGATCACTAATCTAGAGCTGCTCATGGAAAAAATGATGAAGAACCAAGAATTGACAACAAAGAATCAAGAAGCTGCCATGAAGAACCTAGAGAGGCAGATTGGACAAATCTCTAAACAGATTTCTGTTGAAAAACCATCAGGCTCACTACCAAGTGACACCATTCCTAACCCAAAGGAAGAATGCAAGGTCATGCAACTAAGGAGTGGAAAGATATTAGTGGATGGTAACCAAGGAGCAACCAAGAAACTTATGGAGAATGACAATGAGCCAACAAGGAATGATGAAGCCATCAACAAGGACATGACAAGCAAGAATGTCCCAGAAAAACTCACAGAGGAAAACAACCAACCACAGAATCTGAAGAAAGAAAAGCAAATCATGGAAGAACCAATTCCAAGACAACTTCAAGGGGAGAAAAGCTTGACATCCCCAATACCTTATCCTCAAAGATTCCACAAAGAGACAAAGGATCAGCATTTCCACAAATTTCTTGAAACTTTCAAGAAGCTGGAAATCAACATACCTTTGGCTGAGGCATTGGAGCAAATGCCTCTGTATGCCAAGTTCTTAAAGGAGCTCATCAACAAGAAGAGAAGTTGGAATGAGAAGGAGACTGTAATGCTTATTGAAGAATGCAGCGCACTCATCAAAAAGGGACTCCCTCCCAAGCTTGAAGATCCTGGAGGTTTTTTCTTACCCTGCACTATTGGAAACCTATTCATCAACAAGGGGATGTGTGACTTAGGAGCAAGCATAAATCTAATCCCATCTTCTTTAGTAAAGAAGCTTGGCATAAAGGAGGTAAAACCAATACAGATGTCCTTGGAGTTGGTGGACCAATCAGTAGTATATCCTAAAGGGCTGATTGAGAACCTTTTGGTTAAAGTTGACAAGTTCATCTATCCGGCAGATTTTGTGATCCTGGATTCTTCAGAAAATGGAAATGACTCCATAATACTTGGTCGACCATTTTTGGCCACTGCTAGAGCCATTGTGGATATAGAGCAGGGAGAGCTAACCCTCAGGATGCATGAGGAGAGCATCACCTTAAAAGTCTTTCCAGAATTACAAAGGAATGAAGAAACAAGCAAGACAAGTGGTGACTTCCTTCCAAGGCAAGCAACCGACAAGGCAGTAGAACAGAAAAACAAGCATCTGCAAGAAGAAGAAGGAATTCAAAAAGAAGCTGGGATGATAAACAAGAAGGAAGGTGTCACAACCCAAGTCACTGCCAAGAAAGAAAGATCAACAAGAAAGAAAAAGAAGAAAAACAAGAAAAAGGCTTACAAAGGGTGGAAGAATAAGAAAATCCCAACTGAAGGATTTGCCAAAGGTGACAAGGTGCAACTAGTGTATCAACAGCTGGGAACAAAAGATTATTACACTGTCAACCAAGTACTTTCTCTTGAGCATATGGAAATTGAGCATCAAGGCACACAGAGAAAGCTTATAGTGAGAGGTGACAAGTTGAGACATCACCAACATCAACCACCTTAAAGGGAGTCCAATGTCAAGCTAGTGACAATAAAAGAGCGCTTCATGGGAGGCAACCCATGATTTAAGATTTTTGTCTTCTCTTTAATAAGCTATGATTTCCTGAGCATGATTTTGAACTTTCATATTTGATAAATGCATATTTTATTTTAGAGCATAAGTCAGACTTCTAAGTTTGGTGTCCCTTAAGGCACACTTAATTTTTGCTTTTCAAAATAAAGGGAGCTATTCTTAGAACATATGCGTAATTCTTTTGATGGAGCATATGACCAAACACTAAGTTTGGTGTCTGCATGTGTAACAATGTTCAGAGGATCATTTCCCAATCTTGGAATCAAAACCATACAGAAAGGGATCATGCATCAAATTTTTTTTTAAAAATACATCAATTGTGAAGAATGGTTTGCATTGCTAAGCCGTCCCCTCAATAAAAGATAAGTTTGGTGTTCACCAACTTTTAGCATCTTTAATTAAGGGACACAATTGACCATAAAAAAATTTTAATAATAAATAATAATAAACAAAACAAAACAATTCTTTTCCGTTAGTAACAAATCAATTGCCACGACTACATTAATGTTTTAAGGCTAGTTGTTTTGGTTCATGCAGGAAAAAAAATTTAACAAACACAAGGAGGGGCCACGGCTAGGATCAGCTATGTGAGGATGGTCACATGTGCCTAGAAGAATGCGCTCATGGGGAAACAGAATTTGCATGCATGCATCATCGAACACCTAAATGCATGCAGCCAATGGGAAGAGGATCCTCGTCAAAGCCTCAACAATGCATGCAGACCGTCCATTTCATGAACTCCTTAGATGAACAACTCAATCTCAACCCTTTATGAGCACCAACGAGCCCCTTTCTCACTCATTATGGTTTTGTTGGAAAGCTTGAAGAATCCACCTATAAATAACCGTTGGCACCAAAACGGTCTACACACTCATTCAAGCCACTTTCATATGAAAGCCATAATCTCTTCCACTCCCAAAACCAAAATAATTCCCTTATCTCACACAACAGAACCGAACCAAAACTCATCCCAAACACAACACATACTTCTTCTATTCTCACTTTTTCTTTCTTCTTACCTCAAATCCAATGGCCTCCTCAAGTTCAAAAAGAAGGCCGGGAAAGGAACCTATGGTAGCCGAACCTCCATCATTTGATGCAACCAAATTTAGATCCCAATTCCATAAAGGGAGATATCATAGGTTCATGGAGACAAAGAATGTCATTTATGAGAAAGGCCTTGAGTTGAGAGACGAGGAATACCCCATCATGAGGCAAATCACTAAAGAAAGAAGGTGGGAACTTTTATATGCTCCTCTTGTTGACATCAGTGCAGTCATGATCAGGGAGTTCTATGCAAATGCTGTAAAAGAAAACAAAGATAGTGCTCCTTACACAAGTTATGTCAGAGGAGTTGAAGTGAGTTTTAGCCCAGCTGCCATCACAAGGGCCCTCAAGTTGAGAACCATAACTTATGCAGAGCCCAGTTATGAAACCAGATTGCAGATGGAAAACAATCCTGATGAGATCTTGCAGGGGTTATGTGTGGAGAATACAGATTGGGAAAAAGATTCAAAGGGAATTCCAAGTCACTTGAGGAGGATAAATCTCACTCCTGTGGCTAAGGGATGGTATGAAATAGTGAGGAGATCTATCCTTCCTACTGGAAACGCCTCTTGGGTCACAATCAAACGAGCACTCTTGACATACTGCATCTTGCATGGAGGTGAGATCAACCTCGCACAACTCATAGCCGACAGTATTCAAGAGATGGCCAATAGCACAAGCAAATCAAGTGGTCTTGGACATCCAAGTACCATCCTCAGGCTATGTGACAAAGCTGGAGTAATCTTTGAAGATGAGGACACAGAAAAAGTGAAAAAGGGAAAAGGGATCACTAAGAAGAGTATGGAAGGAATAAATGAAGAAGATGATCCAGAGGGGGTGGTAGCCCCCAGGCAAAGGAGATCACAAGGAGAGGAAGGACGAAATCAAGCTCATGATGCCATAGACATGAGCCAGCTACACAGAGCAATAGAAGAGCTATCTCAACAACTCATGCAGACTCAACACGAGCATAATCTGGGGCGCCAAGAGCAATATCTAAAGCCCCATCCAGAGTTTAGGGAGCAATATCTGAAAGATAAAGAGGAGAGAGAAGCTTGGCAGCGTCAAATGGAGGAGAAGCAAGAGAGATGGCAACAGCAAATGATGACTCAGCAGCAAGAATTTCAAGCACAGATTCTTGAAGGACAAAAAGAGCAATACAAAGAATTCAAATAATCGTATGACAAGCTGTACTTTAGTCAAGCCAAAGCAGGGGAATATAGTCACAACCTGTATCAATGGAAGAATATTCATCACACCATGGGAGAAGTTAGATATGCGCAAAGAATGGAGAATGATGAAAACATGCAAGCAAGGTTGGAGTACTTGACCCATAATTTGCCAACACTCAATCCTCAAATCAAGCCATTTGAGCAATGCCCTGAATTTGGAGCCAAGCAACAAGCAAGGTCTCGTCACTATACGGAGGCAACCTTTAAAAGATTGGAAGATGTTGGGCTCTTAGGACTCTTAGATTCTGTCTGGGGTAGAAGATGTCCTGGTGAAGAGATTCGAGATTATTCCAAGCTAGGGAAGAGAAAGAAGAAAAAGGGAGAATCAAGCAGCAGCCACGACCAATAGAAGGTGGCAAAGTTCTTTCATTCCCCTTCTTTCACTCTTTCAATAAGGAGAAGCATGTCTGAAACATGATATGCCTCCACTGTTTATTTCCTTTTTATTTCATTTTCTTGTACTTTCCTTTGTTCAATAAGTAGCTAGAGAAATGATCTGCATAATGCTTGTCATTCATCACTTAGCTTTAATTTTGTTTTGTTTCCCATATGCTTGAATAAAAGAGAATTGTTTGAATTGAAAAGTAAATATCCAATGTTGCATAAGTAGAATGTAAGTTAATGGTGGTGTATGTGTTTGATTAAATGCATAACTCATGAAATAATTGTTGCATAATCTCATTCTCATTCAAATGTGAGTTAGCTTGCTGTTATAAAGATCCTCATCAATAAATAAAAGCCCTTGAGAACAAAAACAAAAATAAGAAAGAAAAGGAAGAAGAAAAGCCAAAGTGGCAAGAAAAACAAAGAATAAAGGTTGGACACCAATAGCTTGGACCCTAGGACATATGCCTGTGGTGTTCTTGTACTAAGATATGCTTGGATGAGTAAATTCTGAGGGGTATTTTAAAACCCGGTCACTTAGATCAACTGATTTGGGATGGCCAATTGAAAGTCCACAATAAAGAGCAACTTAGATACAGAACATTTAGTTATCCAAAGAGATGCTGGGCATCAATGATCCTAGGAAGAAATAGTGAGCCATGTGTCTGTGGTGAAAAGATGTTGAGTAAAAGAAAGAAAACAATAAAGCCAAAGGCTACTACTGCAACATTAGACACCAAACCTCCAAAAGAATAAGCTTGTTAAGCATTATAAGAAAAAAAAAGTTAGCAAGGGAGTAAGTCTTATAACAGCAAGTTTAGCAAGCCTTTGATGAAAAATGTATACTATGTAACAGCAAACAATAACTTGAGTTATCATTGTCTGCATAAAGACCCCATAAATCAAGTTCTGCTATATGCCTAATAAGGAAATGTGTTCTTTTCTTGTTCATTTCAATTTCTCTCAGTTTTGATGCTTGCTTGGGGACAAGCAAGATTTAAGTTTGGTGTTGTGATGACAAGTCATCATATACCCATTTTTCAAGCTAATTTTACTTGTTTGTTAGTCTTTATGCACTTTCTTGCATCCTAAGTAAGTGATTTGGAATGAAAATGCATAACTTCTTTAAATCAAACAACCACCATGAAATTAATGTTAACTCATGAGGTTTAAGCTAAATTTAATTGAATTTTAATTGATTTATAAGCCTCTTGAATTTAGTGATACTTTGAGTGGTTGTTTTGGTTTATTGTAGGTGAAGAAAAGAAAAAAAAGGAAAAGCGTGGCCTAAGGAAGCGTGGCCCAAGGAGAAGAAAACGTGGCCAAAGGAAGGAAAAGTGTGCCGCATGAATGGAGGAAGCAAGCATTGCCCTCCACAAGGGCACACTGCCCTCTAGGAGGGCAACATAAGGGAGCAAGCCAAGAAGAGGCAACTCTGCCCTGCCCACGACAAGGGCAGAGCACAAATGGTGCCTTGGATCAAAGGAAGGAAAAACCTTGCCCTGCCCTCCACAAGGGCAGTATCGGGCTCTCCAAAAGGAAAAATTCAAAGAAAAAGCCCACCATTGCATGCCACAAGAGTCGAACACGGAACAATGAAGAAGCAAGGAACTAGGCTTGATTATGGTGCCAAGAAAGCCAAGGAAAATAAGTAGCGTGTGTTTCAGCCATGTCTCGAACGCGGGACTTCAGTTTGGAAACACTGCCCTGCCCTCCACGAGGGCAGGGCAGCATTTTTGATGTGGCACACAGGCGCACCAACCTGGCGCACCAAGGGCATCATTCGGCAGCACCAGCAGCGCACCAAGGCACCAATCTGGCGCACCAAATTTTTCTGCCCTGCCCTCGCGGAGGGCAGGGCAGCATCCTGCGCACCAAGCTCGCACCACGCACACGCACCATGGGGCAGCCGCATCAATTTTCTGCCCTGCCCTCCGCAAGGGCAGGGCAGCCTCCTGGAAGCAATCCTTCATGGGCTAAAATTAGATTAAAAATCCAATAAAATTCATTTCTTCACCAAATCAAAAGCCCATCCAAATCCTAAGATCCAAGAATGGAAAGTGTATAAATAGGAGCTAGTTTGATGTAATTAGGACCTTTTGCTTTGCTTTTGAACTTTGAATTTTCCTTTGAACCTTTGCTTTTATTTGGAGCTGTTGAAACTTCTCTTGGTGACTTCACTGAGATTTCAGAGAATTGGGGAGGAGAATTGATCTCTCTTCTTCCTCGTTCTTGCTTGGGCACTTTTACTTTTCTTGTTTTGAGTTTTGGGTGTGAAGAATTGAGGAAATTCTGTCTCAATCTCCATTCAAAATCTCTTTGATTTCATTTCTGCATAATTGAATTCAAACACATTTCCTTTACTGCTTCTTCTTCTATTTCTTGTCAATTGCTTTGTGAACTTGGATCCGGGAAGGCAATTGAGATCTAGGCTTTGCTACCTAGTCTCTGGAGTCCTGAGATCCCAATTTACTTTTGGTTCTTCTGTGAACCTTTGCTGCACCTAATTTCCTCACTGTTTGAGTTCTAATTGTTTCTAATTCAATTTCTGCTCTATTGATTGTTGCAATTCAATTTCTCTTGCTTAAATTCTGAAATCCCTGTCCTCAAATCCCTTTTATATTCAAGCCATTTATATTTCTTGCACTTTAAGTTTCTGCAATTTATATTTCTTGCACTTTAAGATTCAGTCATTTAATTTCTTGCTCTTTAAGATTCAGTCCTTTTACTTTCAGTTTCTTTTAATTTCTGCAATTCTACCCCTCTCCCTTTACATTCCAAGCAATTTAGCTTCTGTTAAATACAAACCACTCAACCAAAACTTAATTCGCTTGACTAAATCAACCACTAAATTAAAATTGCTCAATCCTTCAATCCCTGTGGGATCGACCTCACTCATGTGAGTTATTATTACTTGATGCGACCCGGTACACTTGCCGGTGGGTTTTGTGTCGGATCGTTTTCCGCACATCCATAGGACAATTGAGGAAGGGAGATTTGGCCACTAAACCTAGGGAATTTCACACTTGTCTTCATGGGGAATGTCCTTGGAAGTATTGCCATGCAACATTGGGAGGGAAAATTTTGAAGACCGAACCAAGTCCCCCATAAAGGAGGTGATCCTTGTGCTCATTCAATCCTAAAACCCCAACCGTCCACTATCAAATAACACCATCAATCCACACTCTTCAATCAATTGCCATCTTTCTATAAAAACCCCTTCACACAACCTCTCTGTACACACTTCAAATTCTCACCCTTCCCACTCCCTTCTTTCGGGCATATACACATCATCCTCCACCAAAGGCCTCACATACACTCTCCTAGCCATCTTATGAATAGCCAAAACATCAACAATCTTGCATGGCATCATCAAGCTCCAAGAGACAAAAAGGGAAGGAACCCATAGAGCATCCTCCTTTTGATGAAGGGCGATTTAGAACCTTTCATCATGCACTCCAGTATGGGTGGATGACTGAGAAAGAAATCATTTATGAACTAGGATTTCAAGTCACAAAAGTCGAGTGTCCAGAAATCATAAAGAAGGTGGAACAACGCCGATGGGAGCTCCTCACCGATTCGATCACAAGGGTGAATGCAACTCTAGTAAAAGAGTTCTATGCAAATGCAGTTAGACAAGACAAGGCAGATGACTCATACACAAGTTTTGTGAGAGGGATCATGGTGGATTTTAGTCCCATGACTGTCATGAGAGTGCTGAAATTGAGAAGCATACCCTTTGAAGAGGAGAGCTATCACTCGAGAATGGACAAAAACCCCAATTATGACCAGATTATATAGGATATATGTGTGCAAGGAGCAGATTGGGAAAGAGGCCCCAAGAGGAAGCCCAAATTTATAAAAAGAGGAGATCTCCTCCCTGAGGCTAAAGGTTGGTTCAAAATTGTAAGGAGATCCATCCTCCCAGCCGGAAATAACTCAGAGGTAAACCTCAAGAGAGCAACAATGGTGCAATGTCTAATGAAGGGAGGAGAGATCAAGGCTCATGAACTCATAGCCCAAGGCATTCGGAAGCTTGCTGAGAAGAGCAATTCTGGAGGAAAGTTGGGTTATCCCAGCACTATTTTTCATCTTTGCAAACTGGCTAGGGTGATATTTGAGGATGAAAACGCCGAGTTAATAAAGGTTGGTATTCCAATCACTTATCGTCGGATGCATGCTGCTGCAACTCCACTACCTCCACGAAGGGTACGAAAGAGGCCAGCCCATCAAGCTGAAGAAGAACAACATCCACAGGAGCAAACCCTAACCACCTTAAGCATGCACCAATTGCAAGAGGCTATTGATACCTTATCTAGGCAATGCATGGAAAATCAAGGGGCACAAAGGGAGTTTCAAATGTAATTAATAGACCGCCAAGAAGGATCACTCTCTAGATGGATGAATCAGCAAAGAGGTGTTGGACACCAAGGTCTCAAGAAAGGAAAATAACAAACCATGTGCCTATGGTGTGTATGTATGAGGGAAAGAGACTTGAAGGAGTAAGTCCTTAGGGGTGTCTTAACACCTAGCACCTTAAAACCAACTGGTTTGGGAGTGTTGGCTGAAAGCTTATCATAAAGAGTCGCTCTCTTACAAAGCACTTAGCAAAAAGAAACATAAACTTTGAAAAAGAAGGAAGGATCAATAAGAAAGAAGTCTCAAAGGATGCAATCAAGAAAGTGACCAAGGATTTGATAAAGGCTTGAAACCTAAAGGGATATAACCTAAGTTACTATGCATGAAACCCCATAAACCAAGAATTCTACTTCTATTTTATCTTCTTGTCCTTTCATTTCATTCTTTCTTATGCTTCAGTACTTGCTTAGGTACAATCAAGCTTTAAGTTTGGTGTTGTGATGCCAGGGCATCTAGGCCAGTTTCAATGACCTTTTCTTTACTGTTTTAGGGTAGTTTCATGCATTTTCTTAGTGAATAAGGCAAGTTTTGGATGAAAATACACTCACACCTTGATTCAATCAACTATTGTGAACTTTGCATGATTTCATGAGAATTTTGCTAGAATTGCATGATAAATTGATGATGCATAATCTCATGACTTTGGCTAGAGCTTTGATGCACTTTAATTGTTTGATTTCAGGGCAAAGGAAGCAAGGAAGAACCACGTTAGTATTCACGTTAACCTAGTTAACGTGAACACTAACATGGAATGGTAAAAAGGTTGCAACGTTAATGAGAAAAGTGATCACCAATAACGCATGCGAAGCCATCCATAGCTCACGTTACTTGCCACGTTAACTAAGTTAACGTGGGAGTTAACGTAGAAGCAAAAGGGAACTCCAACGTTAAGAGAAAATGTGAACACCAATAACATTTTCCTCCAACGTTAGTGGTAAAAGTGAACACCACTAATGTTGGAGAACTTGGCAATGATCCACGTTAAGAGTCACGTTAACTTAGTTAACATGAACTCTAATGTGGAAGAGGAAAACAAAAGCAAACGTTAGTGACACTCACTTTTGTCACTAACGTTGGACCAACTAGCATTTTCTACGTTAACTTTCACGTTAAGACCATTAACGTGAAAGTTAACATGGAGTTGAGATCAAAGAGCCAACATTAGTGACACTCACTTTTGTCACTAACGTTGGAAGATGGCATCACTACTACGTTGAGAGCCACGTTAACTTGGTTAACGTGAGTTCTAACGTAAAGAATTTGGGCATTTGGAGCGTTAGTGACAAAGGTGAGTGTCACTAACGCTCTCGAAGGTGAGACACACCCACGTTAAGAGTCACGTTAGCTACACTAACGTGAACTCTAACGTAGGAACAAAAGGCATCAAGCAACGTTAATGGGAAAAGTGATTCCCACTAACGTGCGCGAAGGGGTGTAAGCCAATGTTATTGGGAAAAGTGAGTCCCAATAACGATGGCCAAAAATTGAGAAGGCAACGTTAGTGGTCACGTTAAGACCACTAACGTTGGAGTTAACATGGGTATATAAGGTTGGAACGTTAGTGGAAAAAGTGAATGCCACTAACGTTCTCGAACCCACAATGGCACTCAATATTAATCTCACTAAATACCCAAGCCTAATTCCCATTTCTCTGCAAGCTGGGCCCACTAAAGATGAGAACTGCTTCAACTCATGATCTAGAGCCCACATCCAAGACTTGAAGAACTCACTAGAAGATCAAGGAGAGTAGTATATATAGGAGTAGTTTTGAACTATAGAGAGGCTTGGCACTTTTGGGAACTACTCTCTATAGATTTACTTTTCTGCACTTTTAACATAGATTCTTCTTTTCTTCCATTTTTCATTTCTAGAGCTATGAACAACTAAACCCCTTTCATTGGGTTAGGGAGCTCTGTTGTAATTTGATGGACCAATTATAGTTTTCATTCTTCTTCTTCTTTCTTTTCTCTTAATCTTACTAGAAAGCTTTTGATCTTAATTCAATTGGTTAGTTGTTTTGGAAAAGAAACTCTCCATAATTGGATCTCCTTTGAGCCTTGGAAAAGGGATGAGGAGATCATGCTAGTGATGTGCGGAAAACGATCCGACACAAAACTCACCGGCAAGTGCACCGGGTCGCATCAAGTAATAATAACTCACGGGAGTGAGGTCGATCCCACAGGGATTGAAGGATTGAGCAATTTTAGTTTAGTGGTTGATTTAGTCAAGCGAATCAAGATTTAGTTGAGTGATTTGTGATTTTGCAGAATTTAAATTGCAGGGAAAGTAAAGGGAATGGGTAAATTGCATGAAATTAAAGAGAACTGAAATTTAAAGTGCTGAATCTTAAAGTGCAAGAAATTAAATGGCAGAAACTTAGAACGCAAGAAATGTAAATTGCAGAATCTTAAATTGCAAGAAATGTAAATGGCTTGAATTATAAAGGGAACTGGGAATTGGATTTGCAGAAATTAAACAAGGAAAAGTAAATTGCAACAAACAGAGAAATAGAAGATGACTTGGATTGAATCGGATCTTAAAACCAAAATGTAAATGAGATTGAAAAGCATTAAACAGGGAATGTAAAATTGGAATTCAGATCTCAGGACCCAAGAGACTAGATAACCAAGTCTAGATCTCAATGCCTTCCTAGATCCAACAAAAACAATTGCAAAGGAAATGAGGAATTGTAAATTGCAAAGAAAGTAGAAGAAGAGGCAATTAGCCGAAACTGAAATTCAATTAAGCAGTAAATAAACAGAGAGATCTCAGGATGAGATTGAAACAGAATTCTTTCAATTCTCCAACCCAAGATCCAAGCAAATGTAATTGAAATTGAAAGCAAGAAAACTAAGAGGAAGGGAATTCAATTCTCCTTCCCTGAGACTTAGAAACTCAAAATCACTCAAAAGCCAAAAGCTCTCCGAAAACTCTCAAGGAAAAAACTAAAAGGGAAAGCTCTCTCTGAAAACTAAAAAGAAAACTCCCGAAAAACTTAAATCCTATGCTATTTATACACTTTCTTCAAATGGTCTTCAAGCCTTGAATTGGGCCTTTGCTCTTGATGGAATTGAGTTGAAAAAGGCCTTGGTTGATTGCTCTTGGAGTTGGAGAAAGAACCAAAGTGAACCGGGTTTGGAATCATGAAAGCTTGAGTAAAAGTTTGAGTAAAAGTTTGAGGCAAACTTTTACTCAAACTTTTTACATCAGATGGCTTATCTTGCTGCTACCAACGTTTGGGCTAAAGTTTGGGGTCAAACTTTTGCTCAAACGTTGGCTCCCCCTTGCATGCTCATGGCGCCAACGTTTGCCAAAAAGTTTGAGGCAAACGTTGGCTCAAACTTTTCTCCCAAAAGTTTGCGCAAAAGTTTGAGGCAAACTTTTGGTCAAGCTTTTTGCTCCCTGGTTCATTTTCACTTATTCCAAAAGTTTGAGCTAAAGTTTGAGGCAAACTTTTGCTCAAACTTTTTGTCCTCTCTTCCTCCTAGCCATTCCTTCTTGCTTCAACCTTTCTCCAAGCTTTCTTCTCCTATCATTAATTAACCAAACACATCAAAGCTATGTTCAAAATCATGAGATATTCATTCTTTCATAATATGTGACAATTATAGCATAAAACTTCATGAAATTGCATTAATTCATCTATGGTTGATTAAATCAAAGGAAACATGAAAATCTACCCAATTGGCTTGCTTATGGCTCAAGAAAGTGCATAATTCAATTGAAAACAAAAGAAAAAGGCTAGTGAAACTAGGCTAAGATGACTTGTCATCAGCTAGAAATGCTTTCTCATGTTGGACCAAATTGGGGTTTGGGCAGGTATAGTGACATGTAATCCTCCCAACACTTTGATTTGGAAATACATGTGGTATAATCAGTGACCACACTTCATCTCTTCCCATGAGCAATTAAATCAAGGAATTGGGCAATTGTTCAAGCTTAGAGAGATTGGATTGCCAAGGAATTGGGATCCAATCACTTAAGATTGCCAAGGAGATTAATGAATGCATTGATTGAGGAAGAGATGAGAATGAACTTGATCCGGAGAATGCAACATCTCCTGAACCCAATGATTACCCCATTTCTGATCTTACCCATTCTCTTTACTTTCTGCCATTTATTTTCATGCTCATTACCCCAAATCCCCATTTAAGATTCTGCACTTTAATTTCTGTCATTTTCTTTCCAGTCATTTAAATTTCTGCAAGTTCTCAATCTAAATTCTGTTTAGCTTAACTAGCATATTCTTCTAACTAAAGTTGCTTGACAAATCAATCCTTGTGGGATTCGACCTCACTCTATTGTGAGTTTTACTTGACGACAATTCGGTATACTTGCCGAGGGGAAATTTGTTGAGAGACAAGTTTTCATGCATCAGTGCTCAATTTGATGGGTCTAGGAGGATAGTTCGGTGCCTCCATGAGAATTCATCTCTCTTGCCACCCGGAGAAAATCACCATGATCAACTCAAAGACGGGTGTGAAAACAAAGTGTGGGATCCCAGATCGCACAAGGAAGATCAACTTTGGGAGCCCATGGCTTGTGAGGAACTCCATCAAGGCTTGGAGTTATTAACTTTGAATGATGAAGCACAATGGAAGTCCAAGCATTGGTGGATGTTCAAGGATGAATTCAAGCACAAGCCACCTTGATGAAGAGCTCCCCATAAGTCCAACTTGAGGACAATAAACAAAAGTGCTAAGTGGGAGACACCCCACCATGGTAAACTCTTTTCATTTTCTTTTTGTAAATATTGGTAATTTATGTATAATTTCATGTTTTGTTTGGTTAGTTAGGTTTATTTAGGAGTTTAGTAAGTTAAATAAGGTTTTGTGATGTTTTGGTAGCTGTTTGGAGGTTTGGAATGCTTGGATTGGTGCGAAAACATAGAAAAGTTTTGAAAAACAGAGCACCATCCACGCGCACGCACACTCTGCGCGTACACGTGACCCAAGTATTTTCAACCATCCACGTGCACGCGCCATGTACGCGTACGCGTGGATTGAATTTTTCCGCCCCTCCATACATTTTCCCGAGAGTTGTGCCTGGAGTGTGCCAACCATGTGCCCCAAGGCACACGCACGCGTACCTTGCGCGGGCGCGCCGCTCTCGAAATAACCCACCGACGCACGAGCGCACCGCACGCGTATGCGTCGCTTCCATTTCATCAATCCACGCTTATGCACACATGAGGCGCACGCGTGGATTGTCCTGTTTCACCAATCTTCTTTTCTTCTCTTCTTTCCATTTCTTTCCTTCTTCTCTCTTTTCTTCTTTTCTTTCCACCATTCAATCATCATCCAACACTATCAAACACCATCCATAACCATTTTTTTAGTTAGTTAGTTACTTGTTTATTTAGTTTAATTTTTCATTTCATTTTCTAATTTTCATTATAAGTGTTGGATTATTAGTTTTGTTTGCCATTTATTACTGCTAAGTATTAACTGATGCTATTTTAGCATAATTCTCTTTGATTGTCATTGTTGGATTGAATTGTTGAGGTTATATTTTGTCACTTGATTTTGGGTTCTTAATGCTTAATGTTTGTGAACACCAAGTGAATGTTACATTGCCTTTAAGCTTCTTAACTCTCTTGAATTGCATATTTTGGCCACCATGCATTCATCATCCATTGCTAGGCAATTATATATTATCATTGCATTTTTTTAGGTGATGCTTGTTTGTGGTTTACCCTTATGCACATCACTTGTTTCATGTATTGAGATTGTAGAATTGTGAAATTGGATCGAAAGCTTGCCTAGTGACATATTTTTGAGCTTACTTAGCTTTGTGCACCATGCTTGCTGTGTGATGGATTTCTACTTCTATCCTCTTTTTCCTAAGTTCCATAGCATCCATGTGTTTCACCTCTATGTCACTTAGGTGTTGCAACAACTTCAATATGTGTCATTGATTGTTGTGTGAGTTTCATATACCATTTTGTTCACTAAGTTACTTACACATCAATCAATGTCCATGCATTATCCAATTTCACAAATTGCTTGATTAATTGCTTGAATGCTTTCATTCCTCTTCACTACTTGTTTGGTTGCCTTAACCTACAAGTCTTTTAAAGTATCTCAGGCACACTAGAATGAGTGAAGTGCATACCTCTTTTGTATAATTGTGACATGGCTTTTAATTACTAGGGTGTGAGTTCTAAAACCGCATGCAAGTTAGGACCCACACACCTATTTTTCATCAATGTCACACTAATTCAGTCACTCAATTCTAGTGATTTACCTCATTCCAACAATTTACGCTTCCTTGCTTGCACATTTATTTTTCTTACTATCCTATTTTCTATTGTTCAGGATGAATCATCACAAGCAAAAATGGAAGCGGGAGAATAACACGCAGCAACCAGTTGATCTACCAGCTGAAGGTAGCAACTCGGAAGGTCGCCATACTCCCTTGCTCATCTTTGAGTGCACCGAGGACGGTGCAAACTTTTAAGTGTGGGGAGGTCATCCGACCACTCGGCATTTTTGGGTAACAAGTTTCTAATCCAAATACTTTTGCATTTCATTTTAGAATTTTTAGTTGCATTTTCTTGTTTTGCATATGTATATATTAAGCTTAGTCAAAATCATGATATTTTCCAAGAATTTTATCTATAGGACACCCCAATTGATTGAAAAAAAAAATATTTTTTTAGAACTTGCTTGAATTATACAATTGTGGATCATGTCTTGAGCTAAGAACACAAGCATGTGAGACTTGAGCCTTAATTGAGTGGTTACATCATATAGCCACTTATTTTCATTCTTGTGTGCATTATTCTCTTTCTATAATTGTAATCTTTGATTTGTTTGATTCTATATGTCCATTATTTTGTGTATACATGAATTTATATGATTGAGGCCATTGTTTTAATTAGCTCACTTACCCAAATAGCCTACTGTTCCGTGGGTTACCTAAAACTGTAGGACGATCTCAGACGAGATCTTCGGTGTTGGTCGGAGCCGATGTGTCCGGCAGGTGTACAGCGGCCGGAGCTGGTGTGTCCGACTTGTTGGACTTGGTGGTGGTGCTGATCCTTCGTCCCCGGAGGGTGGGGGTACCTGCAAGGGACTCCGATGCTTAAGTTAGCAAGGGTATTGAGCAGGTATTGAGTAGAATCAGAGTCTCCGTTATACCTGGGTGCTCCAGTGTATTTATAGTGTTGAGACGTGACCTTTATTGGATAAGATAAGTTAGTTATCTTATCTTATCTTTATCTTTATCTTTAGGGTTGAGGTCAGCGTATCTTCAGCGGAACCGCCCTTATCTCTATAGGCTTAGGCCGTCTTAGGATTTGGGTCGTGTTCCTCCATTTGGGCCCTTTATTGGGCTCTCTTGTCGATTTGGCCGAGCTCTCTGAGAAGAGGTCGGATAGTCTGACCTGAAGAGGTCGGTCGCTTTATCTTCAATCATCCCAGGTCGGATAGCTCGACCCAGGGTATGAACACCTACCTTTTATCTTCCATTGTTAACCAATCTTGAGCCTATGCTTAACCCATTTGTTCTTAATTTTAGCACATTACAAGCCTAAAGCAAAAAATAATAAATGTCCTTATTTGGATCTTTGATTAGCTTAGGCTAGTGAGAGTGCTTATCATTCAAGTTTTGGGAAGTCGGGAACATGGGGTAGAGATAAAAGTGTGTTTGTTGAAAAATCTTGGAAATTGGATACATACTCATGCATTGAATGTAAAACCATATGCATTGATACTTTTGTATATACTTTATTGCAAAAAGAAAAAAATAAATAATATAAAATAAAGAAAAAAAATATATATATATATATTAAAAGAAAAAAAATAGAAAAGAAAGAAAAAGAAAAGCAATAAGAAGGGGACAAAATGCCCCAAAGTGAAGTTCAATAAGAGTCAATGCATATGTGTGGTGATCAAAAAGAGAATGCATGAGTGTGTGAAAAAGTGAAGAATGGGTAGTTAGGTTTGTTTAGAATTGTATAGGTTGTCATAGGTTAGGTAGGAAGTTTAGGTTAGTCAAAGATTCAAATTTCAAGCTCACTTGACCATATGCATCCTACCTTGACCCTAGCCCCATTACAACCTATGGGAAATCCCTCATAATATTTGTATGCATGCATAAAGTAATTGTTGATTGTTAGATGTAAAACAAATCTTGAAAAGCATGATTAGCGGATACACATCCGGTGAGGGTTCGATCGCTCAATTACATGTCTCCACCCATGATCATCTTTTCTTGCAAGTTTCTATAATCTTTCAACGATTCAATTCAATTGTGGGTTTACTTTGATTGCTATTGCTTTAGCCCTTGTGCTTGTATATGTATTCTTGGAAATTGACTTGTTTTGACCAAGTGGATTCATTCATATAGATAGATTGCATATAGATAGGTTGCATTTAGTTAGTTTGCATTAAATAAATGTGATACCCTTTGCTTCTTTCTTGATTTTAGCATGAGGACATGCTTAGTTTAAGTGTGGGGAGATTTGATAAACCCCGATTTCGTGGTTTATTTTGTGCTTATTTTAGGGGATTTTATCACCCTTCCCCACATTTATTCAATGAAATAGCATGATTTTGCAATTCTCCCTTGATTTGTGTTAAATGTGAAAACTTGCTTTTTAGGCCTTAAAATAGCTAAATTCAATTCACTTTAATTCCATTCGATGCCTTGATGTATTTATTGAGTGATTTCAGGTTCATAAGGCAAGTATTGGATGAAAGAAGTGAGGAGAAAAGCATGCAAGTGGGAGAACTCATGAAGAAATGAAGGAACTATAAAGCTGTCAAGCCTGACCTCTTTGCACTCAAATGACCATAACTTGAGCTACAGAAGTCCAAATGAGGCGGTTCTAGTTGCGTTGGAAAGCTAACATCTGGGGCTTCGAAATGATATAAATTTTGCCATATGTTGCTTCGCGTTCAAGAGCGTGCACGCACCATGTACGCGTGCATGCCGATGCTGCTCGTGGCCCACTAAAGTAAAATCGCTCCCAGCGATTTCTGAAGCACTTTGGGCCCAACCCAACTCATTTCTAATGCTATTTCATGCAGAATTCAAGCTTGGGCAAAGGGGGGGAGCAATTATTTGTAATTTTGGCATCATGCAGAATTATGGTTCCTAGGATTATTTGCATCTTAAATCCATGCTTGATTCTTGTATTCATCTTACTTCCATTGTGATTTCTTGTAGCTACATCTCTACTCTTCTTAGTTTTCTTGTTAATTTCTCTTTTGAGCATCTTTTTATGATTGATGAACACTTGTTGGATTTGGATTTTTTTCTTTAATGCAATTGATGTTTGATGTTCTCCTTATTGTTGATTGAGTTGTTGTTCTTGTTTTCTTGCAATTGAGTAGTGTAAATTTACTTTCCTTGCAATTTTACTATGCTTTCCTCTTTTATCTTCCAAGTGTTTGATGAAATGCTTGGTTGGAATTTAGAGTAGAATTTTATGCTCTTGGCTTGGAGAGGTGACTTAGGAACTCTTGAGTTACTAATGTCCAAGTGATTGATGATTGGGAGCCATTGACTCTAGGTCTCACTAATTGAATTGGTGGAGACCTAGGACTTATGGACTTGGATTGATATAGCTCATTTGATTTTCCTTTATTAGTTAGAGGATGACTTAATGGGGTTGATCCTTGCCAATTCTCATGTTGTGGTTAGTGATAAGGATAGAGATCCTTGACCACCAATCCTTGCTAAGGCCTTTTTGTTATTTGAATTTCCTTATCATTTACTTTCATGTCTATTATTTCAAAAACCCCAAAAATATACCTCATAGCCAATAATCATACACTTCATTGCAATTCCTTTTGAGATGACCCGGAGTCCAAATACTCCGGTTAATTCTTATTTGGGGTTTGTACTAGTGACAAAACCAAATTTAATTTGATGTGAGAGTTGTTTGTTGGTTTGGGGATATACCTACAACGTAAATATTTTGTGAAATTCCTTATCGACAACAATTCTTGCCATCACACCGTCCTCGGTGCATCCAAAGAAGAATAAGGGGGTATTGGCGACTCTCCGAATTGCCACCTTCAGCTGGCGGATCAACCGATTGCTGTGTGTTCTTTCTCCCACTTTCATATTTGCTTGTGGTGCATCATTCATGAGAAATAGAAAATAACACCGTAGGATGGGAAAATACAAAAGCAAGGAAGTGTAAATTATTGGAATGAAATAAATTACTAGAAATGAGTGAGTGAATGAGTGTGACATTAATGACTTAGGTGTGTGAACTCTAAATTAGGCGCCTTTTAGAACACACACACCATCAGAGAGAGCTAACACTACAAAAAAGGCCTATGGTCACGGTAAAAAACCGTGACCATAGATCTATGGTCACGGTTCTGGACCTATGGTCACGGTTTTTTATAATGGCCTATTCCGTCGTGGCCATAGGTCTATGGTCACGGTTTTTTTACTTATGGTCACGGTTATAATTTTCAAATTCTGACACTTTAGGCCACAGTTTTTAACCGTGACCATAAGGCAATCTATGATCACGCATAAAAACCGTGACCATAGCCATATCTATGGTCACGGTTTGCCGTGACCATAGCCTCTATGGTCACCCTTCCTTAAAACCGTGACCAAAGCTTCTATGGTCACCCCTCTTCAAAACCGTGACCATAGCCTTATCTATGGTCACAGTTTTTGCCGTGACCACAGTTCTATGGTCACCCCACCTTAAAACCGTGACCATAGCCTTATCTATGGTCACGCTTTTTGCCGTGACCATAGCCTCTATGGTCACCCCACTTAAAATCGTGACCATAGCCCTATCTATGGCCACAGTGTTCACCGTGACCATAGCCTCTATGGTCACCCCTCCTTAAAATCGTGACCATAACCCTATCTATGGCCACGGTTTTTCACCGTGACCACAGCCTCTATGGTCACTCCTCCTTAAAACCGTGACCATAGCCTTATCTATGGTCACGATTTTTCACCATAACAATAGCTTATCTATGGTCATGATAAACCCATATTTTATGATGTATATTGTGCTCAATCTAAGTGATTTATTCAACCTTTCACATACTTATTCATAGAAATTACATTAGTTTTGCTTTCCCTTCCCTATTATGTGATATATATGAAACACATGTTTTCTATGCTTTAAAAGTAATTATTTTAATTATCCTTTATTACCATTTGATGCCGTGATTTGTGTGTTGAGTACTTTCAGGTTTTATAGGGCAGGAATGATTTAAAGGATGGAAAGGAAACATACAAAAATGGAAGGAAAGCACAAATTGGAGTTTTAGAGCAACTGGTAGTGACACGTCCGCATGGACGACGCGAACGCGTGGTTCGCACGAAAGAGAATCGACGTGAGCGCATAGATGAGGCGAACGCGTGACTTGCAAAATACAACTGACTGATAAACCCCAATTTGACGGTCTATCTTGTATTGGATTTATAGTATTTTAATGACCTTTTCTCACATTTAACCTATGAATTAGCATGGTTTCATTATCTCTCCCGTATTTGTACTTAATTGTAAAAACATTCTTTTTAAGCCTTATTTTGATGAATCCTAATTCCTCTTTGATTCCATAAGATGCCTTGATGTGTTTGCTAGTAATTCCAGGATTGAATTAGGCTAGGCATGGATCAAAGGAGCAAGGAAGAAAGCATACTGATGACAAGTCATCATATACCCATTTTTCAAGCTAATTTCACTTGTTTCACTAGTCTTTATGCACTTTCTTACATCTTAAGTAAATAATTTGGAATGAAAATGCATGACTTCTTTAAATCAAACAACCACCATTAAATTGATGCTAAATCATGAGGTTTGAGCTAAAATTAATTGATTTTTAATGAATTATAAACCTTATGAGTTTAGAGATACTTTGAATGGTTGCTTTGATTTCTTGTAGGTGAAGAAAAGAAGAAAATAAGAAAAACGTGGCTTAAGAAGTGTGGCCATGGGAGGAGAAGTGTGGTGCAACATAGAAGGAGGAAGCAAACACTGCTCTCCACAAGAGCACACTGCTCTCCAAGAGAGCAGCATAATGAACCAAGCCTCCAAAATATCACTGCCCTGCCCACAATAAGTTGATGCAGGTGGAAACTGTCTCTCAACAAATTTCCTTCGGCAAGTGTACCGAATTTGTCGTCAAGTAAAAACTCACAATAGAGTGAGGTCGAATCCCACAGGGATTGATTGATCAAGCAACTTTAATTAGAAGAATGTTCTAGTTGAGCGAATTCAGAATTTGGGTTGAGATTTGCAGAAAATAAAATGGCGGGAATGTAAATGACAGAAAAAGTAAATGCTAGAATTAAAGGGCTGAAAGTAAATGACTGAAAGTAAATTGCAGAATTGTAAATGGGAATGGGGTGTTTGCTCATAAAAGTAAATGTAGAAATTAAAGAGAATGGGTGAGATCAGAATTGGGGAGTTCATTGGGTGCAGGAGATGTTGCAATTCTCCAGATCAAGTTTATTTTCATCTCTTCCTCAATCAATGCAATCATTGATCTCCTTGGCAATCTTAATTGATTGAATTACAATTTCTTGCAATTCAATCTCTCAAATCTTGATCAATAGCCAATTCCTTGGTCAATTGCTCATGAGAAGAGATGAAGTGTGGTCACTGATTATACCACATGCATTTCCCAAATCAAGTATCGAGAGGATTATAGTCACATATCAATCCAAACCCAATTCGGTCCAGCATGAGAAAGCATTTCTAGCTTGATCTCTTCATTCCTCTTTCAAGGCTCAGAAGAGATCCAAGTTTGAATAGCTTCTTTTCCAAGATAACTACCCAATAAGATGAAGATCGAAAGTTTTCAAGTAAAATCAAGAGAAAAGATAGAAGAAGAATAATGAAAACTAGTATTGATCCATCAAATTACAACAGAGCTCCCTAACCCAATGAAAGGGGTTTAGTTGTTCATAGCTCTAGAAAATGAAAACAAAGATGGAGAATACATCATGGAACTAGAAGAGCAGAGAAAGTAAAAATACAGAGAGTAGTGCTATTTTCCAACTTCCAGAACTCTTTAAATAATTCAAAGCTACTCCTATATATACTACTCTTCTCAGCTTCTAGTTGGCTCTTCAAGTCTTGGGCCTTTGGATCTTGAGTTTGAAGCAGTTCTCTTCTTCATTTGGGCTTGGTTTTACTTGCAGAGAGATAGTGTGAAGTGGGCAGAGACTTTAGCTCAGGACGTTAGGGGTGTTAACGTTTAGTGAAAGTATGAGTTCGAGAACGTTAGTGACACTCAATATTGTCACTAACGTTCCAATATACCCCTTTGCCTCACGTTAGAGCCCACGTTAACTAGGTTAACGTGGCTTCTAACGTGGCCTTGCCAACCTTCGAGAACGTTAGTGACACTTAACATTGTCACTAACGTTCCAGTGTGCCCCTATGTCTTCAGGCTGTTTGGAGAGTTTGCCTTGCTTGTCTTTAGCCTCTTGATCACTTGTAGTGACCATTTTGCAATCTTCCCATCTTACTTTTTTTGCTTCTCCTCTTGGGTTTTTCTCCGTGTCACTTGGGAAGCTATCAGTAGGTTTGGGAATCTTCTCAGCTAAGCATCCCACTTGGAATTCCAGCTTCTTGATGGTCTCTCCCTGGTTCTTAATATTGGCTCGCACCTCCTCTTTGAACACCTTGTTTTCTTGAATCTCTTGGCATATTCCTTCAAGTAAGGTTTCAATCTTAGAGAGCTTGTCATCAAATGATGGTGGATTGGGAGTAGAGGTGTTGTTTTGGTTTTGATATGGGTGTGGAGAAGTGTTGTTGTGGGGTTGTTGATATGTCCTCTGTGTGAATTGTTGATGAGCTGCATTGTTGTTGGAGTTGTAACGTCTCTGGTCTTGGCTTTGATCTTGCTGATTCCCCCACCCAAAGTTTGGGTGGTTCCTCCATCCAGGGTTGTAGGTTTTGGAGTATGGATCATGGTTCTGTCTAGGTGAATTCCCAATGTAGTTGGCTTGCTCAAGATTACCCTCTGCCTCTTCATCCATTCCTTCTTGGGTTGTTGATGAAGTGGTGATGGTTGCCACTTGGTTCCTCTCCATCTTCTTGGTGAGGTCAGCTAGCTGCTTGGTAATGAGCTTGTTCTAAGCCAGCAGAGCATCTACATTGTTTAGCTCTATCACTCCTCTAGTGTTCCCTCTTTCGGAAGCATAGAAGTAGTCATTCTCAGCTACAGTCTCAATGACATCTATGGCTTCTTCAATGGTCTTCTTCTTGTTCAATGATCCTCTAGAGGAATGGTCCACTGCCTTCTTTGATTCATATGACAAGCCTTCATAGAAAATGTGCAGCTGCACCCATTCATTGAACATATCTGGTGGGCACCTCCTTGTTAAGTCTTTGAACCTCTCCCATGCTTCAAAGAGGGTCTCACCATCTTGTTGCCTGAAAGTTTGGACCTCAGCTCTCAGCCGGTTGATTCGTTGAGGGGGGTAGAATCTTGCTAGGAATTTGTTCACCACATCCTCCTAAGTTGTCAAACTCTCCTTGGGGAAAGCCTCCAGCCTCTTGGCTGCCTTATCCTTGAGTGAGAATGGGAATAGAAGTAGTCTATAGGCGTCAGGATGAACACCATTAGACTTCACTGTGTCACAAATTCGCAAGAAGGTGGTTAGATGTTGATTGGGATCTTCTTGGACACCTCCTCTAAACGAACAGTTGTTCTGAAGAAGGGTGATGAGCTGTGGTTTTAGTTCAAAGTTGTTGGCCTGGATTGTTGGCTTTTGGATGCTACTTCCACAATTGCCTGGGTTTGGATTGATGTAAGAGCCTAACACTCTTCTATCCTCCCCGGCATGATTTGCTCTACCTCCTCCCCCATGGTTATCAGCCTCTTCTTCATGTTGGTTTTCCATGTTGCCTTCCATGTTTGGTTCAAAATGTTCCTCCTCCTCCTCAGCACCGATTGCACGTTTTTCTCTTGCTTCCCACCTTAATCTAAGGAAGGTCCTCTCAGGTTCAGAATCGAAGGAAGTTAAAGCCCCGCTTCTTCTCCCTGTCATACAACCAACAGGTACAAGCAACAAACAATGTGTGCAGATAGTATTGCTGACAGAATTACTGTTAGTTGTGAGTGATGCAATATATCAAACAGTTAGTGGGTTAGCAAAATGAATGGTAAATAACAAAGAAAACGAAAGAGTAGAGGGGGAAGGGAAGAAGTTAACTAAAACAGAAAGTAAATTACTCAAACAGAAAATTAAATCAACAAAACAAAAATGCTCAATCTAGTGATCTTCTAATTTAATCATTGTTGATGCACAATCAATCCCCGGCAACGGCACCATAAACTTGATGCAGGTGGAAAATGTCTCTCAACAAATTTCCTTCGGCAAGTGTACCGAATTTGTCGTCAAGTAAAAACTCACAATAGAGTGAGGTCGAATCTCACAGGGATTGATTGATCAAGCAACTTTAATTAGAAGAATGTTCTAGTTGAGCGAATTCAGAATTTGGGTTGAGATTTGCAGAAAATAAAATGGCGGGAATGTAAATGACAGAAAAAGTAAATGCTAGAATTAAAGGGCTGAAAGTAAATGACTGAAAGTAAATTGCAGAATTGTAAATGGGAATGGGGTGTTTGCTCATAAAAGTAAACGCAGAAATTAAAGAGAATGGGTGAGATCAGAATTGGAGAGTTCATTGGGCGCAGGAGATGTTGTAATTCTTCGGATCAAGTTCATTTTCATCTCTTCCTCAATCAATGCAATCATTGATCTCCTTGGCAATCTTAATTGATTGAATTACAATTTCTTGCAATTCAATCTCTCAAATCTTGATCAATAGCCAATTCCTTGGTCAATTGCTCATGAGAAGAGATGAAGTGTGGTCACTGATTATACCACATGCATTTCCCAAATCAAGTATTGAGAGGATTATAGTCACATATCCATCCAAACCCAATTTGGTCCAGCATGAGAAAGCATTTCTAGCTTGATCTCTTCATTCCTCTTTCATGGCTCAAAAGAGATCCAAGTTTGAATAGCTTCTTTTCCAAGATAACTACCCAATGGGATGAAGATCGAAAGCTTTCAAGTAAAATCAAGAGAAAAGATAGAAGAAGAATAATAAAAACTAGTATTGATCCATCAAATTACAACAGAGCTCCCTAACCCAATGAAAGGGGTTTAGTTGTTCATATCTCTAAAAAATGAAAACAAAGATGGAGAATACATCATGGAACTAGAAGAGCAGAGAAAGTAAAAATACAGAGAGTACTGCTATTTTCCAACTTCCAGAACTCTTTAAATAATTCAAAGCTACTCCTATATATACTACTCTTCTCAGCTTCTAGTTGGCTCTTCAAGTCTTGGGCCTTTGGATCTTGAGTTTGAAGCAGTTCTCTTCTTCATTTGGGCTTGGTTTTACTTGCAAAGAGATAGTGTGATGTGGGCAGAGACTTTAGCTCAGGACGTTAGGGGTGTTAACGTTTAGTGAAAGTATGAGTTCGAGAACGTTAGTGACACTCAACATTGTCACTAACGTTCCAATATACCCCTTTGCCTCACGTTAGAGCCCACGTTAACTAGGTTAACGTGGCTTCTAACGTGGCCTTGCCAACCTTCGAGAACGTTAGTGACACTTAACATTGTCACTAACGTTCCAGTGTGCCCCTATGTCTCATGTTAGAGTCCCACGTTAACTAGGTTAACGTGGCTTCTAACGTGGGCTTGCCAACCTTCGAGAACGTTAGTGACACTTAACATTGTCACTAACGTTCCAGTGTGCCCCTATGTCTCACGTTAGAGTCCCACTTTAACTAGGTTAACGTGGCTTCTAACGTGGCCTTGCCAACCTTCGAGAACGTTAGTGACACTTAACATTGCCACTAACGTTCCAGTGTGCCCCTATGTCTCACGTTAGAGTCCCACGTTAACGAAGTTAACGTGGCTTCTAACGTGGCCATTCTTAGCCATCCCCAACGTTAGTGACAATGTTGAGTGTCACTAACGTTGGCTCATCTTTCACTCATCAACGTTACCTTCCACGTTAACTAAGTTAACGTGAAAGTTAACGTGGCTCTTTGGGGGTTTTGTGGGTGCTTCCAACGTTAGTGACAATGTTGGGTGTCACTAACATTGTCAACCTCCCTTGCCTCTTACGTTAGCTCCCACGTTAACCAAGTTAACGTGGGAGTTAACGTGGTACATTGCACTTTAGGCCAACGGTAGTGACAATGTTGAATGTCACTAACGTTGGCTTCCTTCCCCCTTTTAGCGTTATAGGCCACGTTAACTAAGTTAACGTGGACTCTAACGTGGCCCCTTATAATCATTGGCCAACGTTAGTGATAATGTTAAGTGTCACTAACGTTGGCTCAAAGTCCCTTCTTCACGTTAGAGTTCACGTTAACTTAGTTAACGTGACTCTTAACGTGGGCAATGATGGCTTCGAGAGCGTTATTGGCAATCACTTTTCTCATTAACTTTGCCAGTTACCTCCCATTCCACGTTAGTGGCCACGTTAATTAGATTAACGTGACTGCTAAGTGGTTCTTCCTTGCTTCCTTTGGTCCTGAAATCAAGCAATAGAGTGCATCAAAGTTCTAATCCAAGTCATGGGTAATGCAACATACAATTTGTCACTAAACTCATGCAAAATCTTCATGAAATCTTGTAAAATGCACAATGTATGCTTAAATCAAGGTGTAAGTAAATATCTACCCAAAACTAGCTTATTTCTTAAGGAAATTCATGAAACTACCCTAAAAATAGTAAAGAAAAGGTCAGTGAAACTAGCCAAGATGCCCTGGCATCATAAGAGCGGAGCACAATTCTATGCCAAGGACCAAAGGAAGCAAAAATTCTGCCTTGCCCTCCTCAAGAGCAATATCGGGCTTTCATGAAAAATAATTCAAAGAAAATTGTCTCCAAGTGCCACCCATGGGTTTCGAACCCAAGAACAAGAAGGAAAGAAGGAGCGCTACTCACAAGGAAAAATGAGCCACACTTGGCTAAAAGGCTACCACCAAGTTTCGAACACAAGACCTTGGGGAAGCAAGGAACTAGGTGTTACTTTGGTGCCAAGAAAACCAAGGAAAAAGGGGCAGCGTGTGCTTCCACCAGGTTTCGAACCTGGGACCTCACCCTTGGTTGCCTTGCTGCACTGCCCACAAGGAGAGCAGAGCAGCATTTCTTGGCACAGGCAGCACACAAGCGCGCACACAAGCACGCACGGCCAGGAGCATCACGCGCAGCTTGGACGCACGGAAGGCAAGCATGCACACACACTGCCCTGCTCTCTGCAAGGGCAGGGCAGCATCCTGATGCTACACACGCTTAGCACGCACGCAATGAGGCCGCATGCACAATTTCCCTGCTCTGCCCTCCACAAGAGTAGAGCAGCCTCCTGGAGCCAACTTCTTCATGGGCTAAAAATTGGATTAAAAATCCAATTTAATTCATTTCTTCACCAAATCAAAAGCCCATCCAAATTCCAAAATCCAAGAATAGAAAGTGTATAAATAGGAGATAGTTTGATGTAATTAGGACTTTTCTTTTGATTTTTGAATTTTTACATCTTTAGACTTTATTTTCTTTGAGAGCTTGGAACTAAGATCTTAAAGAATTGGGAAGGAGAATTGATCTCTCTTCTTCCTTGTTCTTGCTTGAGCACATTTTACTTTTCTTGTTTGAGTCTTGGGTGTGAAGAATTGAGGAATTTCTGTCTCAATCTCCATCTAAGATCTCTTTGATTTTCCTACTGCATAATTGAGTTGAATCCAATTTCTTTTACTGCTTCAATCTTTAATTTCTTGTTAATTGCTTTGTGAACTCGAATCTGGGAAGGCAATTGAGATCTAGACTTTGCTATCTAGTCTCTGGAGTCCTGAGATCCAATTTTCCTTTTGGTTCTTCTGTTGAACCACTGCTGTAATTAAATTTCCATTTCTGTTTAAGATCTAGTCAATTCTAATTCATCTCTTGCTTTGATAATTGCTGCTTTCCCTTGCTTAAATTCTGAATTCCCAGTCCTCAAATCCCTTTTTCCATTTAAGCAATTTATATTTCTTGCACTTTAAGTTACTACAATTTACATTTCTTGCACTTTAAGTTTCAGTCATTTAATTTCTTGTTCTTTAAGATTCAGCACCTTTACTTTCAGTTCTCTTTAATTTCTGCAATTCATCCCTCTCCCTTTACATTTTCTGCTATTTACTTACAATTGGATACAAAATCACTCAACCAATACTTGATTCGCTTGACTAAATCAACCACTAAACTAAAATTGCTCAATCCTTCAATCCCTGTGGGATCGACCTCACTCTCGTGAGTTTTATTACTTGATGCGACCCGGTACACTTGCCGGTGAGTTTTGTGTTGGATCATTTTCCACACATCAAGTTTTTGGTGCCGTTGCCGGGAATTGAAATAGATTGACAATGATTAAGTGAAGTGGAGGTCTAGATCAAGCACTTTTTCTTTTCTGTTTCTTTAATTTTTAATTAACCCATTAACTGTTTGAATTTTTGCTTAAACTAACTAAAACTTCATTCTAGTAATAGATTGAAGTTTCATTGGTTTTCTGGTTCTGTGTGTTTCTTGTTGTGTGTTTGTATGTCAGGTACAGGAAGATCTTCTCCTATTCTCTCTGAAATTGACCAAAGAACTCTTCGAAGATTAAGAAGAGCTGAAAGAGGGAAGAACATTGTTGGAGAGGAAGAATCTGAGGAAGAATTCCAAGAGATGGAAGGAGATCCATCAAATCTCAATCAACCAAAAGGAGGGGCCAACAATAACCCACAACAAAGGAGAGTACTGGGTTCCTACACATTTGCAAATGCTAGACATTGTGGGAGTAGCATTCTTACCCTTAATGTCAATGCAAACAACTTTGAACTAAAGCCACAACTCATCACATTGGTCCAAAACAACTGCTCTTTTGGAGGAGGACCATTGGAGGACCCGAACCAACATCTATCCACTTTCTTGAGGATCTGTGACACAGTTAAAAGCAATGGAGTGCACCCTGACATATACAAGCTGCTATTGTTCCCATTCTATCTCAGGGACAAAGCCACTCAATGGCTAGAAACATTTCCAAAGGAGAGCATCAACACTTGGGATGATTTGGTGAGCAAGTTTCTTGCCAAATTTTATCCCCCTCAAAGGATCATAAGATTGAAGACTGAGGTACAGACATTCACTCAAATAGATGCTGAAAATCTATATGAGGCATGGGAAAGATATAAAGCTCTGCTGAGGAAATGTCTACTAGAGATGTTCACTGAGTGGGACAAGCTGCAGAACTTCTATGAAGAACTTACTCTGAAGGCTCAAGAGGCACTTGATCACTCAGCTGGAGGATCATTGCAATTGATGAAAACTGAAGAGGAAGCTCAGAATCTCATTGATATGGTGGCCAACAACCAATATTTCTTTGCTCACCAAAGGCAATGCCAACCATCACAGAGGAAGGGAGTGCTAGAATTAGAAGGAGTGGATACAATTTTGGCTCAACACAAAGTGATGCAGCAGCAGATTCAGCAACAATTTGAGCAAATGGCCAAGAGAATTGATAGCCTTCAGGTTGCATCAGTGAGTGCCACAAGCCAACCATCAACTCATTGGGGGCAGAATAAAGATAACCAAGAAGAACAGCAACAAGAGCAAGTGCACTATATGCACAACCAAAATTCTGGATCAAATGAGGTGTATGGTGACACCTACAATCCATCTTGGAAGAACCACCCAAACCTTAGGTGGGGAGATAACCACAACCAAAACCAACAACCATGGCAAAGGAACTCAGCTCAAAACACTCCAAGAAATAACCAAAATCACAACCAGCAGCCAACTAACCAAAATTTTTACAGAAAAGCCCAAAATAATTACCCCAACTCCAACCATTATCCACCCAATAACCAACCAACTAACCAAAACACTTACCATCATCCATCAACACCCCAAAACCAACCAATCTCACAAGACTCTCAAAGGATTACTAATCTGGAGATGCTCATGGAGAAGATGATAAAGAACCAAGAATTGACAACAAAGAACCAAGAAGCTTCCATGAAGAGCCTAAAAAGGCAGATTGGACAAATCTCCAAGCAGATTTCTACTGAAAGACCTTCAAGCTCACTACCAAGTGATACCATCCCTAATCCAAAAAAAGAGTGCAAAGCTGTGCAATTAAGAAGTGGAAAGACATTGGTGGATGGCAACCAAGGGGCAACCAAGAAGCTCATGGAGAGTGACAAAGAACCAACAGAGAAAGATGAAGCTAACAACAAAGACATAACAAACAAGAATGTCCCAGAAAAGCTCACAGAAGAGAACAACCAACAAAAAAATTTAAAGAAGGGAAAGCAGATCATGGAAGAACCAAATCCAATACAGCAGCAAGTGGAGAAGAGTCTTACACCTCCACTTCCTTATCCACAGAGATTCCAAAAAAAGCAAAGGATCAACATTTCCACAAATTTCTTGAGACTTTCAAGAAGCTAGAGATCAACATACCCTTGGCTGAGGCATTGGAGCAAATGCCTCTATATGCCAAGTTCTTAAAGGAGCTCATCAATAAAAAAAGGAGTTGGAATGAGAAGGAGACTGTAATGCTCAGTGAAGAATGCAGTACACTAATCAGAAAAGGGCTCCCTCCCAAGCTTGAAGATCCTGGAGGTTTCTTCCTACCTTGCACTATTAGAAGTCTATTCATCAACAAGGGGATGTGTGACTTAGGAGCAAGTATAAATCTAATTCCATCTTCTTTAGTGAAAAAGCTTGGCATAGGAGAGGTGAAACCAATACAGATTTCCTTGGAATTGGTGGACCAATCAGTGGTATATCCTAAAGGGTTGATTGAAAACCTTTTAGTTAAGGTTGACAAGTTCATCTTTCCTACAGACTTTGTGATCCTAGATTCAGCAGAGAATGAAAATGACTCCATAATACTTGGTCGACCATTTTTGGCCACTGCTAGAGCCATTGTAGATATAGAGCAGGGAGAGCTAACCCTCAGGATGCATGAGGAAAGCATCACCTTGAAAGTGTTTCCAGAATCACAAAGTAATGAAGAAACAAGCAAGACAAGTAGTGACTATCTTCCAAGGTAAGCAACCAACAACACAGTAGAACAGAAGAATGAGAAGGTGCAAGGAGAGGAAGGAATTCAAAAAGAGGCCGGGATGATAAACAAAAAGGGAGGTATCACAACTCAAGTCGCTGTCAAGGGAGACAGATCAACAAGAAAGAAAAACAAGAAAAACAAGAAGAAGACTTACAAAGGGTGGAAGAATAAAAAAATCCCAACTGAAGGATTTTCCAAAGGTGACAAGGTGCAATTAGTATATCAGTAGCTGGGAACAAAATATCATTACACTGTCAACCAAGTACTCTCTCTTGAGCACATTGAAATTGAGCATCAAGGCACACAGAGAAAGCTTACAGTGAGAGGGGACAAGTTGAGACATCACCAGCATCAACCACCCTAAACGGAGTTCAATGTCAAGCTAGTGACAATAAAAGAGCGCTTCATGGGAGGCAACCCATGATTTAAGATTCCTATCTTTTCTTTTATTCAATAAGCTATGATTACCTAAGCATGATTTTGAATTTTCATACTTGATAAATGCATACATTGTTTTAAATCATATGTCAGACTTCTAAGTTTAAGGCACACCTAAAATTTGTTTTTAAAAAAAAAAAAGAGGGAAGGGGTATTCTTGGAACATATGCATAGTCATTTTGATAAAGCATATGACCAAACACTAAGTTTGGTGTCTGCATGTGTAACAATGTTCAGAAGATCATTTCCATTCATGGAATCAAAATCATACATGGATCATGCATTATTACATTTTGGAATAAATTCCCATCTTATGATCAAACCACCGTATATATTTATGTGCTAAGGCTAGCTGTTTTGGTTTAATTAGGAAAAGGAGGTTGAGATAAATACAAGGAGGGGAGGGGCCACAGCTAGGACAAGCCAAGTGAGGAGTGGTCACATGTGCCTAGAGAAGCGTGCTCCTTGGGAAGCAGAATCTGCATGCATGCACCATCGAACACCTAAATACATGCAACCAATGAGAAGAGGATCCTCGTCAAGCCTTAACAATGCATGCAAGCCATTCAATCCATGAGCCCTCTATATGTTCAACTCAATCTCAACCCTTCATGATCACCAACGAACTTCCCCCTCATTTATTGTGGTTTTGTTAGAAAGTTTGAAGAACCTGCCTATAAATAGCCATTAGCACTAAATGGCTTACACATTCATACAAACTACCTTCACTTGTAAACCATAATCTCTTCTACTCCCAAAACTAAGGCCATCAATTCCCTTCTCTTACACAACAAAACTTAACATCATCCCAAACACAACCCACTTCTCCCTTCTTCACACCACTTCTAATGGCCTCTTTGATGTGTGGAAAACGATCCAACACAAAACTCACCGGCAAGTGTACCGGGTCGCATCAAGTAATAATAACTCACATGAGTGAGGTCGATCCCACAGGGATTGAAGGATTGAGCAATTTTGGTTTAGTGGGTGGTTTAGTCAAGCGAATCAAGTGTTGGTTGAGTGATTTGTGTTTAACAGGAAGTAAATGACAGTAAATGTAAATGGAGAGGGGAATTTGCAGTAAATTAAAGAACAGGAAGGTAAAATGGACTGAATCTTAAAGAACAAGAAAGTAAATGACTGAAACTTAAAGTGCAAGAAATGTAAATTGCAGTAACTTAAATTGCAAGAAATATAAACTGCTTGAATATAAAAGGGAATTGAGGAATGGGATTGCAGGATCTAAACAAAGAAGAAGTAAATTGCAACAATCAATTAAGTAGAAGATGAATTGGAGTAAACTGAAATTCAAACAGAATAGGAAATTAAAATGCAGCAAGGTTCACAGAAGAACCAAAAGTAAAATTGGGTCTCAGGTCTCAAGAGACTAGGTACCAGAGCCTAGATCTCTATTTGCCTTCCTAGATCCAAGTTAACAAAGCAATTGACAAGAATTAGAAGAGGAAGCAGTAAAGAAAATGTAAATAGATTCAATTATGCAGAAAGAGAAGTAAAGAGAATTTGAATGGGAATTGAGACAGAATTTCCTCAATTTCTCACACCCAAAACTCAGAAACAGAAGATTAGAAATGCTCAGGCAAGAATGAGGAAGAAGAGAGATCAATTCTCCTCCCCAATTCTCAGAAATCTCAGTGAAGTCACCAAGAACAAGTGCCAAAGCTCAAAAGAAAGGTAAAAGTAAAATTCAAAAGTGAAGGTAAAAGTGTGTGTGTAAAAGTCCTAATTACATCAACTAACTCCTATTTATACACTTTCTATTCTTGGATATTGGGATTTGGATGGGCTTTTGAATTGGTGAAGAATTGAATTCAAAATGGATTTTTAATTTGAATTTTTGGCCCAAAATGTTGCTCCAGGAGGCTGCCCTGCCCTTGTGGAGGGCAGGGCAGAAAATTGATGCTTGGCGTGAGAATTGGTGTGGCGTTGGTGCGGCCTTGGGCGAGCTTGGCGCGGCATGGTGCGTGGAACGCTGCCCTGCCCGCGCCAAGGGCAGGGCAGAAAATTGGTGCGCGCTGGATGGCCCTGGTGCGCGCGCTGATGCTGCCTTGGTCGAGAGTTGTGCGTGCCAGAATCGTGCGTGGTGCGCCAAAGTTGTGTGCTATCCAAATGCTGCCCTGCCCGCGCCAAGGGCAGGGCAGAGTTTCCAAAGTGAGGTCCCGTGTTCGAAACACAGCTGGGACAAACTCTCAATTAATTTTCTTGGTTTCTTGGCACGGCACTCAACCTTAAGTCCTAGCTTCCTCATGGTTCCTTGTTCGATCCTTGTGGCATGCATGGGTGATATTTTTCCTTTGAATTTCTTCCTTGGAGAGCCCGATTCTGCCCTTGTGGAGGGCAGGGCAAGGTTCTCTTCTTCTTGGTTCCAAGGCACAAAATTGTGCTCTGCCCTTGGAGTGGGCAGGGCAGAGTTGCCTTCTCTTCTTGGTTCTCTTATGTTGCCCTCCTAGAGGGCAGTGTGCCCTTGTGGAGGGCAATGTTGCCTCCCCCTTTGTATGCGGCACGCTTCTTCTCTCCTTTGCCACACTTTCCTTTCCTTGGGCTACACTTCTTAGGCCACGCTTTTCCTTTTCTTTTCTTTTCTTCACCTACAATAAACCAAAACAACCACTCCAAGTATCACTAAATTCAAGAGGCTTATAAATCAATTAAAGTTCACTTAAAATTAGCTTAAACCTCATGGATTAACATTAATTTCATGGTGGTTGCTTGATTTAGAGAAGTTATGCATTTTCACTCCAAATCACTTACTTATGATGCAAGAAAGTGCATAAATGCTAACAAAACAAGTGAAATTAGCTTGAAAAATGGGTATATGATGACTTGTCATCACAACACCAAACTTAAATCTTGCTTGTCCCCAAGCAAGCATCAAAACTAAGAGTAAATGGAATAAATAAGAAAAGGATACTTATCCTTATTATGCAGATAGCAGAACTTGATCTATGGGGCATTTATGCAGACAATGACAACTCAGGTTATTATTCCTGTTACATAATATATATATCTTTCCTCAAAAGCTTGCTAAACTTGCTGTTATAAGACTCACTTTTTACTCACTCCCTTGCTAACTTTTCTTGGCTTACAATGCTTAACAATTATTCTTTTAGAGGTTGGGTGTCAAATGATGCAGCATTGCCTTTGGCTTTATTTTCTTTTCTTTTGCTCAACATCTTTCCACCACAGACACATGGCTCATTAATTCTTCCTAGGATCATTGATGCCCAGCATCTCTTTGGATAACTAAATGTGTTGTATCTAAGTTGCTCTTTATTGTGGATTTTCAATTGGCCATCCCAAATCAGTTGATCTAAGTGACCGGGTTTTAAAATACCCCTTAGAATTTACTCATCCAAGCAGATCTTAGTACAAGAACACCACAGGCATATGTCCTAGGGTCCAAGCTATTGGTGTCCAACCTTTATTCTTTGTTTTTCTTGCCATTTTGGCTTTTTCTTTCCTTTTTCTTTCGGTTTTTGTTACCAAGGGCTTTTTCATTATTGATAAGAGTCTTTGTAGCAGCAAGCTAACTCACAATTGAATGAGAATGATATTATGCAACAATTATTTCATGAGTTATGCATTTAATCATACACATATACCACCACCAACTTCCATTCATACTTATGCAACATTGGATATTTTACTTTTCAATTCAAACCAAACTCCTTTATTTAAGCATATGGGAAACAAAACAATTTTCAAGCTAAGTGATGGATAACAAGCATTATGCAGATTTAGCATTTTAACAAGCAGTTTCACTTGCAGCTAGATAAACACTTTAGCAAGACAAACAATGGCTTCCAGATTCAAAACATTTCACAGCAGCAAGGATTAAGTTTAGATACAACCTTTGAAGTTGCAGCCCTTTGATTTTTCCTTCTGTTGTGTTCTCTTTGAGTTAAGATGCATACTATCTTCAATTGTTGACTTATGTCCTGCATAATCCTCAAAGTTGCTTGCTTCTCAAGCCCTTAATTATATGGTTAGTGTGCATAAACTGAGTGTGGTTCCTGGATTTGTTTTGGTGTGTGAACACCAAACTTAATTGTTTTGCCACTGTCTCAGATGCAACAAGTCAACCATAATTGAAACCATGTGTACTTGCTAAAGGTTAATGAAATTAAAGCTAGGAAACAATTCATCAGTTGAATAATGTGTTTGATTGCTTGGAGCTAGAATCATGCAAGAGGTGAGAATGTGTTTTTAAATGATATTCTTGGTGGAACACCAAACTTAGAAGTTTTCATTCTCCCTCAAATTGTTTTGGTGTGCAACACCAAACTTAGCTCCTTGCAATGCATACCAATTATTCAACATCTTTATTGAAAAGCTATGAAAAAGATAACTACCTCAGGTTGGGTTGCCTCCCAACAAGCGCACTTTTATTGTCACTAGCTTGACATCTTCTGTTCTACTGATCATGGAGGTTGAAAATCACAGTGTCTTAGCTTGTCTTTCTTTACTGTGAACTTCCTTCCGGTTTCCTCTTTGATGACCTCTATAGATTCTTGTGGAAGGATCTTAGTCACAATGTAGTGCTCAAGTAACTGTGGGGACACCTTCAAGGGTTGAATATTGATCATCACTCGATCCCCTAGTGAAAACTTTCCAGTGAGGATTTTTGCTTTTCTTTAGTTCTATCCTCTGCTTCTTCTTGAAAGAATTCCTTGTTGTGTTTTTCTTGGCTGGTGCTTCCTTTGTCCAATATTTTCTCATTGTCCTCTATGATCCCTTTCCATCCTTCCTTCTTTGTAGCATCTTTGTTGTTGGTTGGTTTGTCTTCAATGGTTTTGAAGAAAGTATCTGGTTTCTTCTCACCCATTTCTGCAAAGTACTTCGCCAGTTGAGCTATCTGCTCCTCAATTCCTCTCATTAACATCTCTTGGTTCCTTGTTGTCTCCTCTTGATGTTTCATTATTCTCTCCATTAGGATCTCCAAGTTTGTGATTCTCTGAGAGTCTTGTGAGGTTGGTTGGTTATGACATGTTAAAGGTAAGAAGGGTGGGTGTGGTGGTGGCATGTAGTGGTTGTTAATGCTGTAATGATATTTTTGTTGATTTGTGAAATTATGGTTGTTATAATTGAAGTCCCTTGGTTTGTGATTTTGGTACTCGTTCCTTCTCCAGTTGAAATGAGTCTGAGAGTGTCTGTGTTGTGAGTATTGGCTTTGGGGGGTATTAGTGGGTGGGGGATGTTGATTGGTTGTGGTCATGGGATTGCCCTGGTGGAAACTTCCTTGTTCTTGATGTTGAGGCTCCCTTATTCTCAGATAAGAATGAGGTCTCCATGGTGAAAATTTGGCATTCACTGCAGCAGACAGTTCCATATTTTGCTGTGTTTGATGGTGCATTTGTCCGTTTAGGTCCTTGAACGCATTCGCCCCTTCAATATTCGTCACTTCTTTTTCTGGGATTGCATTCTGTGATTTCTCAAATGAGTGTCGGTTGTTGACTTCGTTGTCATTGAAGTCTGAAATTCCTTGGGCAGTTGTTGTTGCTCTGAGTAGGCCATCTGAGAAGTAATCCACTGCTTTTCTTGTTTCTGGGGTCAATCCTTCATAGAAAGCTCGGAAGCCCACTTTATCAGTCGCTTTCTTGTATCTTTCCCATGCCTTGAAGAGTGGTTCTTCGTCCCCTTGTGTGAATAGATGTTCCTCCTTTTCCAGCTGGATGATCTGTCTAGATGAGGTGAATTTGGCCAGAAATTTGGTAACCAAATCATCCCAACTAGTGATACTTCCTTGAGGAAAAGTTTCAAACCATTGTGCAGCTTCACCCTTTAATGAGAAGGGAAATAACAGAATCTTATAAGTGTCATGATCTGAACCATCGGTTTTGACTGCATTACAGGTCTTTAGAAAAGTGGATATGTGCTGCTGAGGATCTTCCGATGGATTTCCGTCAAAAGAACAATTGTTCTTGATGAGTGTAATGAGTGGTGGCTTCATGTCATGATCCCCTTTGTCTGTAGGAACTTGATTTCCTGTGATATGCAAACAATCAGGATGACCAAACAACAACACGCTTGAGAATTAGGTACAGTTATTTGAGATAAATTGTTAGTGAGTTAATAGGGGCAATTTCTCAAACAGTTAGTGTGTTAGTAAGAATTAGAATAACAGAAAAGAAAAAAAAATGCTTAATCTAGACCTCCACTTCACTTAATCACTGTCAATCTATTTCGATCCCCGGCAACGGCGCCAAAAACTTGATGTGTGGAAAACGATCCAACACAAAACTCTCCGGCAAGTGTACCGGGTCGCATCAAGTAATAATAACTCACATGAGTGAGGTCGATCCCACAGGGATTGAAGGATTGAGCAATTTTGGTTTAGTGGGTGGTTTAGTCAAGCGAATCAAGTGTTGGTTGAGTGATTTGTGTTTAACAGGAAGTAAATGACAGTAAATGTAAATGGAGAGGGGAATTTACAGTAAATTAAAGAACAGGAAGGTAAAATGGACTGAATCTTAAAGAACAAGAAAGTAAATGACTGAAACTTAAAGTGCAAGAAATGTAAATTGCAGTAACTTAAATTGCAAGAAATATAAACTGCTTGAATATAAAAGGGAATTGAGGAATGGGATTGCAGGATCTAAACAAAGAAGAAGTAAATTGCAACAATCAATTAAGTAGAAGATGAATTGGAGTAAACTGAAATTCAAACAGAATAGGAAATTAAAATGCAGCAAGGTTCACAGAAGAACCAAAAGTAAAATTGGGTCTCAGGTCTCAAGAGACTAGGTACCAGAGCCTAGATCTCTATTTGCCTTTCTAGATCCAAGTTAACAAAGCAATTGACAAGAATTAGAAGAGGAAGCATTAAAGAAAATGTAAATAGATTCAATTATGCAGAAAGAGAAGTAAAGAGAATTTGAATGGGAATTGAGACAGAATTTCCTCAATTTCTCACACCCAAAACTCAGAAATAGAAGATTAGAAATGCTCAGGCAAGAATGAGGAAGAAGAGAGATCAATTCTCCTCCCCAATTCTCAGAAATCTCAGTGAAGTCACCAAGAACAAGTGCCAAAGCTCAAAAGAAAGGTAAAAGTAAAATTCAAAAGTGAAGGTAAAAGTGTGTGTGTAAAAGTCCTAATTACATCAAACTAACTCCTATTTATACACTTTCTATTCTTGGATATTGGGATTTGGATGGGCTTTTGAATTGGTGAAGAATTGAATTCAAAATGGATTTTTAATTTGAATTTTTGGCCCAAAATGTTGCTCCAGGAGACTGCCCTGCCCTTGTGGAGGGCAGGGCAGAAAATTGATGCTTGGCGTGAGAATTGGTGTGGCGTTGGTGCGGCCTTGGGCGAGCTTGGCGCGGCATGATGCGTGGAACGCTGCCCTGCCCGCGCCAAGGGCAGGGCAGAAAATTGGTGCGCGCTGGATGGCCCTGGTGCGCGCGCTGATGCTGCCTTGGTCGAGAGTTGTGCGTGCCAGAATCGTGCGTGGTGCGCCAAAGTTGTGTGCTATCCAAATGCTGCCCTGCCCGCGCCAAGGGCAGGGCAGAGTTTCCAAAGTGAGGTCCCGTGTTCGAAACACGGCTGGGACAAACTCTCAATTAATTTTCTTGGTTTCTTGGCACGGCACTCAACCTTAAGTCCTAGCTTCCTCATGGTTCCTTGTTCGATCCTTGTGGCATGCATGGGTGATATTTTTCCTTTGAATTTCTTCCTTGGAGAGCCCGATTCTGCCCTTGTGGAGGGCATGGCAAGGTTCTCTTCTTCTTGGTTCCAAGGCACAAAATTGTGCTCTGCCCTTGGAGTGGGCAGGGCAGAGTTGCCTTCTCTTCTTGGTTCTCTTATGTTGCCCTCCTAGAGGGCAGTGTGCCCTTGTGGAGGGCAATGTTGCCTCCCCCTTTGTATGCGGCACGCTTCTTCTCTCCTTTGCCACACTTTCCTTTCCTTGGGCTACACTTCTTAGGCCACGCTTTTCCTTTTCTTTTCTTTTCTTCACCTACAATAAACCAAAACAACCACTCCATGTATCACTAAATTCAAGAGGCTTATAAATCAATTAAAGTTCAATTAAAATTAGCTTAAACCTCATGGATTAACATTAATTTCATGGTGGTTGCTTGATTTAGAGAAGTTATGCATTTTCACTCCAAATCACTTACTTATGATGCAAGAAAGTGCATAAATGCTAACAAAACAAGTGAAATTAGCTTGAAAAATGGGTATATGATGACTTGTCATCACAACACCAAACTTAAATCTTGCTTGTCCCCAAGCAAGCATCAAAACTAAGAGTAAATGGAATAAATAAGAAAAGGATACTTATCCTTATTATGCAGATAGCAGAACTTGATCTATGGGGCATTTATGCAGACAATGACAACTCAGGTTATTACTCCTGTTACATAATATATATATCTTTCCTCAAAAGCTTGCTAAACTTGCTGTTATAAGACTCACTTTTTACTCACTCCCTTGCTAACTTTTCTTGGCTTACAATGCTTAACAAGCTTATTATTCTTTTAGAGGTTGGGTGTCAAATGCTGCAGCATTGCCTTTGGCTTTATTTTCTTTTCTTTTGCTCAACATCTTTCCACCACAGACACATGGCTCATTAATTCTTCCTAGGATCATTGATGCCCAGCATCTCTTTGGATAACTAAATGTGTTGTATCTAAGTTGCTCTTTATTGTGGATTTTCAATTGGCCATCCCAAATCAGTTGATCTAAGTGACCGGGTTTTAAAATACCCCTTAGAATTTACTCATCCAAGCAGATCTTAGTACAAGAACACCACAGGCATATGTCCTAGGGTCCAAGCTATTGGTGTCCAACCTTTATTCTTTGTTTTTCTTGCCATTTTGGCTTTTTCTTTCCTTTTTCTTTCTGTTTTTGTTACCAAGGGCTTTTTCATTATTGATAAGAGCCTTTGTAGCAGCAAGCTAACTCACAATTGAATGAGAATGATATTATGCAACAATTATTTCATGAGTTATGCATTTAATCATACACATACCACCACCAACTTCCATTCATACTTATGCAACATTGGATATTTTACTTTTCAATTCAAACCAAACTCCTTTATTTAAGCATATGGGAAACAAAACAATTTTCAAGCTAAGTGATGGATAACAAGCATTATGCAGATTTAGCATTTTAACAAGCAGTTTCACTTGCAGCTAGATAAACACTTTAGCAAGACAAACAATGGCTTCCAGATTCAAAACATTTCACAGCAGCAAGGATTAAGTTTAGATACAACCTTTGAAGTTGCAGCCCTTTGATTTTTCCTTCTGTTGTGTTCTCTTTGAGTTAAGATGTGTTCATACCCTGGCCGAGCTCCTCCACCTCGGCAAAATCCATGAATGGTCCGACCTCGTCCCAAGGCCCACGCCTGAGGTCGGACCTCGGACAATAAAGCTAAGAAGGCCCATCAAAAGGAACGCAGCCCAAAACCTAAAGGCCGAAAAGGCCTAGGAAAGGCGGTTCCACAAAGATAGAGGTAAAACTCCCAAAAGATAAGATAAGATAAGAATATCTTATCCAGGGAAGATCACGACCAACTACTATAAATACACTGGAGCACCCAGGTATGGCATTCATTCCACATTCTACACATATCTGCTTGGACCCATGCTAACTTAAGCATTGGAGTGTCATTGCAGGTACAACCACCAACCGCCAACACATCAAGCTCGGGTCCCTGACCCCCACCTCGGGCATCTCCAGACGACCGAGCTACACGTTTCAGGTAACCCCCGAAACATTGGCGCCGTTGCCGGGGACCTGGAAGTCATCCCTTTACCATGGCGGACGACCCTCTCAACAATGACCACGCTGCATCAGAACAAGAGGAGGAAATTGACACCGGAGAACGACCGGACAGCCCTCTGTCACCACGCACTCCAGGAGGAAACAAACAGAATCGCCCAAAGACATCACTCCCAAACAAGGATCCACAAAATCCCGAAAAAGAAAAGAGCTCGGAAATTCTAGAAGCAGTCCGGGCACAACAAAACCGACTGAAACAACTCGAAGAGGACATAAAGAAGCAAAAAAAAACTGAACAAGATCTGAGAAGGGAGGCTCGCAAGCGCAGAGAATTAGAAGAAAAACTGCAAAAAATAGAGGCCAACCTGAAAGATCAGACATAATGCGACACCACCCCCGAAGACAGCCATGATCCCTTCACGCAAGAGATCATGAAGGAGAAGGTACCGCGAAGCTTCAAACCACCCGATATGGATCTCTACGACGGCACCACCGATCCAAGTCACCACCTCAGCAACTTCAGAAGCAGAATGTACCTAGTTGACGCCTCCGACGCGATTCGGTGCAAAGCCTTCCCCACCACTCTCACCAAGTCAGCCAAGAAGTGGTTCGACAACCTGCCACCAAGATCAATCACCAGCTTCGAAGACCTAACCAGAAAATTCCTAACAAGGTTCTCCATTCAAAAGGACAAGGCAAAACATGCCCCCAGTCTACTCGGGATCAAACAAGGTAACCAAGAAACTCTCCGAGAATACATGGAGCGATTCAACAAAGCCTGCCTGGACATACAACACTTGCCCACTGAAGCGGCCATCATGGGACTAGCAAACGGCCTAAAAGAGGGACCGTTTAGCCAATCCCTATCCAAACGATACCCGACCTCCCTATACGAGGTACAGGAGCGGGCAGAAAAATATATCAACATGGAGGAAACCTCCCAGCTAAGAGACTCTTCTAGGAAGGAATCAACCTACCCACTCCGAGATCGAGATCGGGAACAGAAGAAGAAAGAAGAACCCAACTCGGACAAGCCACGGAAGTACCACAACTACACCCCCCTTCGAGTCTCCCTGGTAGACGTCTACAGAGAAGTATGCCACACCGAAAAAATTCCACCGCCCCGACCTTTAAAACACAAGAGAGCGGGGAGAGATCGGTCCGAATACTGTGAATATCACAAGCTCTACGGTCATTCTACTAACGACTGCTACGACCTAAAAAACGTTATAGAAAAGCTAGCCAGAGAAGGAAAACTCGACAGGTACATAGCAGAGAAAGGAGAAGAGACCAGGAAGAGGAGGCGGGGAGATAACGAAGATCGGGCCGAACAAACCCCACGAACCCCCGAAAGGCACGTTCACATGATAAATGGAGGGTTTGCAGGCGGAGGAACATCCCGATCCTCGCGAAAAAGACACCTCAAAGAAGTCTACCACGTCCGAGAAGACAGTCCCCTGCCCGAACTACCTACTATCTCGTTTACCCGAGAAGATGCTCAAGGGATAATACCCGGGCACGACGATCCAATGGTAATCACCATTATCCTAGCAAACGCCAACTTACATCGAACCCTGATTGACCAGGGAAGCTCAGCAGATATCCTGTTCAAAACGGCCTTCGACAAGCTCGGACTTGAAGAAAAAGAACTAAAGGCCTATCCCACCGACCTATTTGGGCTAGGGGATACCCCAATCCATCCCTTAGGATACGTCTCGCTACACACTACCTTTGGAAGAGGCGAGCAATCTAAAACATTAAACATCGACTACATTATAGTCGACGTCACTTCAGCATACAATGCCCTCATTGGGCGACCAACCCTAAATAGACTGGCAGCTATAGTCTCGACCCCACACCTCTGTATGAAGTTCTCTACCGCAAAAGGAATCGCTACCCTAAAAGGCGACCAAAAACTAGCAAGGCGATGTTACAACGAAAGCCTGAGCCTAAAAGGAAAAGAGATCAACACAATAGAACTCGGGCGAGTTCAAGCCCGAGAAGATCTTCGGCCGCAACCAGAGGGAGAAACCGAAAGAGTCCAGATCGGGAACACATCTGAAAAAGTAACAAACATAGGAGCAAACCTCGAAGCAGGCCTAAAAGAGGAACTCATAACCCTCTTAAAAGAAAATTCCGACCTCTTCGCCTGGAAAACCTCCGACATGCCAGGCATAAGCCCTGACCTGATGTGCCATAAGCTATCAGTTTACCCGGGATCCCGACCTGTCCAACAAAGACGCCGGAAGCTCGGACCCGAGCGCATGCAAGCAATAGAAGAACAAGTACAAGCACTACTAGATGCAGGGTTCATTAGGGAAGTAAAATACCCCCTATGGCTCGCGAACGTGGTCCTGGTGAAAAAGCCCAATGGAAAATGGAGGATGTGCGTCGATTACACGGATCTCAACAAAGCCTGCCCCAAAGACCCATATCCACTACCAAATATCGACGCCTTAGTAGACGCAGCCTCAGGCTATAGATATCTCTCCTTCATGGATGCATACTCGGGATACAATCAAATCCCGATGTACGGACCCGACCAAGAAAAAACCTCGTTCATAACCCCGAGGGCAAACTACTGCTACGTAGTAATGCCCTTCGGGCTGAAAAACGCAGGGGCAACCTACCAGAGGCTAATGAACAAAGTGTTCTCAGAGCACATCGGACTACAACTGGAGGTGTACGTCGATGACATGCTGGTAAAAACACAAGAAGACAGAAACCTGCTGACCGACCTCACCAGTGTCTTCGGCACCCTCAGAAAACACAACATGAGACTTAACCCGACGAAGTGCACCTTCGCCGCAGAAGCCGGAAAATTCTTAGGCTTCATGCTGACTCAAAGGGGCATCGAAGCAAACCCGGACAAATGCCAAGCGATACTCAATATGAAGAGCCCGACGTGTGTCAAAGAAGTACAACAACTGAATGGAAGGCTGGCCGCCCTATCAAGATTCTTGGCAGGATCAGCGATAAAATCACTACCTCTCTACTCACTCCTAAAGAAAGGGAAACCCTTCTCATGGACCCCGGAGTGCGAAAAAGCCTTTCAAGAATTCAAAGAATTCCTCGGGCAGCCACCAATCCTAACCCGACCTTTAAAAGGGGAAGAGCTCGTACTATACCTCTCGGTCGGACATCGAGCAGTCGCTTCAGCATTAACACGAGAAAATGACCAAGGACAACACCCCATATACTTTGTAAGCAAGGCACTACAAGGGGCCGAATTAAACTATCAGAAAATAGAAAAATTCGCCTACGCCCTAGTGTTCACAGCTCGGAGGCTCCGTCCCTACTTTCAAGCCCACACCATCAAAGTCCGGACAAACCAACCCATGAGACACATCCTACAAAAAACAGACCTGGCGGGACGAATCCTACAATAGGCGGTGGAACTGTCCGAGTTCGACTTCCACTATGAAGCCCGGACTGCTATAAAATCTCAGTATCTAGCCGACTTCGTCGCAGAATACACTGAGACCCCTGGAACCCCACTCTCATGGAACCTGTATGTCGACGGATCCTCAAACAAAACAGGAAGTGGAGCAGGGGTTATACTCGAAAGCGACCAAGGAACGCGGATAGAACTATCCCTAAAATTCGAGTTCCAGGCTTCGAACAACCAAGCCGAATACGAGGCCCTACTAGCAGGCCTAAAACTAGCCGAAGAAGTCGGAGCCCAGAGAATCACGATCTTCAGCGACTCCCAGGTCGTCACGTCACAAGTGAATGGAAGCTACCAGGCCAAAGACCCAACTATGAAAAAATACCTGGACCAAACACAAGCACAACTACGCCACTTTTCAGAAATACAGATCCAGCATATACCTCGGGAACAAAACGCCCGGGCAGACGCCCTCTCAAAGCTCGCCAGCACCAAGCCCGGAGGCAACAACAGAAGTCTCCTCCAGGAGACCTTACAATCCCCCTCCGTGATAAGAGATGAAGAAACGCTAAATATATCCAACCAACAGCAAGGATGGATGACCCCCATACTCAACTACCTGAAGTCGGGAACCCTCCCCACCGAAAGAAAGGAAGCTAAAAGACTCACGAAAGACGCCCAGAATTATACACTAATTCACGACGTATTATACAGAAGAGGATTCTCAATCCCCCTCCTTAGGTGCGTCCCGACCTCAGAAACAAAGAGCGTCCTCGAAGAAGTCCACGGAGGCATGTGTGGGAACCATCTCGGAGCTCGGGCATTATCCAAGAAAGTAGTCCAAGCCGGGTTCTACTGGCCGACCTTGCAAAGAGACGCAACGGAATTTGTGAAAATATGCCCCCCTGCCAAAAACACGCCAATTTTCACAAAGCACCACCCGAAGACCTTATCAGCATCACCGCACCATGGCCCTTCGCAAAATGGGGACTTGACCTACTCGGCCCGTTCCCCCAAGGACTGGGGCAAGTCAAATACCTCATAGTAGGGGTCGACTACTTCACAAAGTGGATCGAAGCTGAACCCTTAGCCACCATTACGGCTCAGAAAAGTCGCAAATTCCTATACAAAAACATTGTCACAAGGTTCGGAGTCCCCTACTCCATCACAACAGACAACGGAACACAGTTCACAGACAGAAGTTTTCAGAACTTGGTGGCCGAACTAAAAATCAAACAACAATTCACCTCAGTCGAGCACCCGCAAGCCAACGGACAAGCAGAAGCTGCAAATAAAGTCATCTTGGCCGGGTTAAAACGGAGACTCCAAGAAGCCAAAGGGGCATGGGCCGAAGAGCTCCCCCAGGTGCTATGGGCATATCGGACAACTCCACACTCTACAACGGGAGAATCGCCATTCCGACTATCTTACGGGATGGAGGCAATGATTCCTATCGAAATAGAGGAAAGGTCACCCAGAGTCATCTTCTACAGCGAAGAAGATAACCCGCAGGCACAAAAGGAAGAACTCGACCTCCTCCCCGAGGTCCGAGAAAGAGCCCGGATCCGAGAAGAAGCCTTAAAACGGCGAACGGCCCTCAGATACAATCAGAGAGTAATAAAGCGAAGCTTCTCCATTCACGACCTGATTCTAATCCGAAATGACATCGGAACACAAAAGTCGGGAGAAGGAAAGCTAGCTGCAAATTGGAAAGGACCCTACAAGGTAACGGAAGTCTTAGGGACAGGCTATTACAAAGTATCCGACCTAGAAGGCAATGAGCTGCCCAGGGCCTGGCACGCCTGTAATCTAAGACGGTACTACAGCTAGAAAAACTTAACCCGAGGTGTACTCTTTTTCCCTACAAGGGTTTTTTAATGAGACACCCGGTTAAGTAAGACACCCGACCTAGTCAAGGGTAAAACACTCTGTAAATATTCTTTCTTTTTTAATACTAATCAAATTTCTCTATTTTCTTTTCTTCTTCCTCATGATGAAACAAATCAAAGTACCCCGCCAAGGCGCATTAATTTATGCTCGGCAAAACGCAAAAAATCATTTGCCAAAAACCGCACAAGGTCGGCAAAGATAAAGCGACGAGGTTCAAATTAATGTGAGAAGTTATAAAGTAACTCTGAAAAGGTTCAAAAAGCCAAATAAAAAGAGATTACAAAAATAACTTAAAAGGCCGACCAACGACAAGGTCGGACCCAACAAAGGGAAGTACTCGAACACCCGAGGTCCGAGGAAAAACCCGGATCCAAGAAAGAAGCCTTAAAGCGGCAAAAGCCAAGATTTCGAAAACGCTTACTAAAAGTTGCTATACAAGAACAACTAAAAAGTACAAGCGAAAAAACGAAATCAAAGGAAGAGGCAAAGCCAAGATTTCGAAAACGCTTGCTAAAAAGTTGCTATACAAAAACAACTAAAAAGTACAAGCGAAAAAACGAAATCAAAGGAAGAGACAGAGCAAAGTTTCAAAGCGCTAGCTAAAAAAGTTGTTATCCAAAAACAACTAAAAAAGCATAAAAGCGGAACAAAAAGTCAAAACGCGAATAAAACACCATAAAGCTAAAAAGTTACTACAAGTAGCTAAAAGCAAAAAGGTGTCCAAAGCGTTCACAGAAACCATCCAAAAGCAAAAGAGCCCACAGGCCGGGCAAAAAACCAAAAATAAAAGATTACAGAGGATCAAGGTCCTTTCCGGACTCCACATCAACAGAAGGCTGCGGAGGAAACATAGAAATCGGGACTGCATCAACGGCACCGTCATCCCGGCTTGAAACCTCCACACCAGATCCATCCCCGGCCAAAGGTGAAGTCGGGTCCGCAACCGGAACCTTAAGGTCGGACACCGGAACCTTGGGATCGGACACCGGAACCTCATCCTCATTGGGAGCAGGAACAATCTTTCCCTCCACAACAACGTTATCCGTACTAAATAAGCTCAGATCCAGGTCAGGAGCAAGAACCCGGACCTGAGCCTTCAAATTCTCGAACATAGCATCCATACCCTTAGCCACATGGCCTTCCAGCTCGTAAAAATCATCCTGAGCAGATTGCAACTTCTCCCTTGTCTCCACAAGCTCGGCATATATCCGAGTATAATTCTCCGCCGCCGCCTTCGCCATCTCCTCGGACGCTTTCGCTGCCGCCACAGCCGCGGTAGCTTTAGCTTTCTCCTTCTCCAAAGAGGCCTCCAGCTCCGTAATCCTAGCAGCCTTCAGCTCACTAATCTTCTTGAACTCGGACTGAGCCTTCTCAAGTCGGGAGCTGGTCGCGCCAATGGGGGATTTCTTGAACTCCCGGGCAATAGCAGCATGAAGACTGGCCATCCGAACACAACTCCGCGCCATATACTGAAAATGATGCTCCATAGACACGTCATCAGTAGAGATAAAAGTCTGAGGGAGAATATGCTGTTCAATCCAACCGAGAGCATCGAAATCCTTATCATTAAAACCCGCAAGCTCTTGAGAGGTCTTCTGCTTCTTGGGGGGAGGACCCGAGAACGGGGGAGGAGAAGAGGTAGCAGGCCCGGAGGTCGGAGGATCTTGACTTATAGCTCGGAACTGGGGAGTCGGAATAGTCTTCGACCGAGTCTGAACACCCACAGTAGTCTTCTGCGGAGAAGATCGGGCAGAAGCCGCCCCAGCCTCGATATTTCGAGCAGCCACAGATTTCTTCGTCCGACGAAGAAACTTCATGGAATCCGCCTGAGAAGACATCTCTGCAGAAATAAAAAGAAAAGGATTACCACAACAGAAATTCCACCAAAACAAGCAAAACCAAAATACTAAGAAAAGATGAATCTCGAAGAGGTCGGGAACTACCTAACTCGGAACGGAGAAGGCTTGGATCTCCCAACATTTTCTTCGTGTCCAAGTGAGGTGCCCGACCCCATAAACTGCTCACCACACCCACAAAAGCCTGCTCCACCTCATCTAGACTCTCAAAAGTATACTTAGCAGACACTACATTCTCCTGCCAACAAAGAGGAAAAGAAGGCTCCCCACTCTCATCTAGAAAGAAAGGTCGGACGTCTCCAGTAGCCCGGACCTTGAAATAAAAATTCTTAAAATCATGAAAGGACTCATCATACAGGGTGCAAAACTTCCTTCCCTGGTTAGCCCTAAAAGAAACCCAAGATACCTTCCCTCCACCCGACCCCGGCTTCGTCAACACAAACAAATAGGAAAATAAAGCAAGTGAGGGAGAGACGCCCAAAAACTGACACAAAAGTTGAAACAGCTTTAAAAACGCCCAAGAATTCGGATGGAGCTGCGTAGGGGCAAGGTTACAAGACCACAACACCTCGGACTCCAGATCGGTAAAGGGAAGTCGGACATTCAGCTTAGAGAAAAAACAATCATAAGCATAAAAGAAGAGCTTCTCGGAACTATCTAAAGGCGGGAAGCACACTCTCTCCTCGGATTCCAGGGCTACTAGTTCATAATCCCTCTCAGACTCTCTATTCTCACATATGCTACAGTGCCTACGGAACCTAGCCAAATATTCAGAATCTACCACAGAAGGGACTTTTAGGGGAAGAGGGTCTACCCAACCAAGACCACTTGGAATCTTGGTCGACATCGCTTGAAGAACCTTTCGAGACATGAAACTCTTACCTACAAAGAAGAAGTACAACAGCAAGCAAAAATCACATAAAGCAGACAGCGAAAACCCGTTCAGCCAAGCAAGAAACAAAAACCCAACAAAAGAAAATACGGCAACCCGGAACAAAGTACCAGAAAAACAAAAAGAGCCCCCCCCCCCCCCCCATATACAAACAAAGCAATGGCGGCGCCTCTTTTTGGGGCAACCCAGGCATAAAGAAAGAAGAAACAGACAAAGAGCCACACAAAAGAACAGAAAGCATATGTACACAAAGAAAAGAGACGGGAACAAACCTGGAAGAAAGAAAGAAGACGACGAGCTCCGAAGCAAGGAGAACGAAACGGCGGCACAGAGGAAACCCCGGAAAGATGCACGGAAAGATTCGGGGAAGAAGAACAAAGAGAAAGAAGAAGCGGTGCTCGAAAAAGAGATGGCGAAAACTTAGAAAAACAGGAAGGAACAGAATAAAACGAAGAAAAAGGAAGGGAGCAAATAAATAATGCCTTCACAGAGCCCGAACGGAAATCGAGGAGAAACGGTAAAATGCAATAAATGCAGGAACGGCCGTTTTTTGAAATTTGAAAAACAACTATGCCCGAGCTCGACCTCCCAAAAAGGACGAACTCGGGCAGGGGCACTGTTCATACCCTGGCCGAGCTCCTCCAACTCGGCAAAATCCATGAAAGGTCCGACCTCGTCCCAAGGCCCACGCCTGAGGTCGGACCTCGGACAATAAACCTAAGAAGGCCCATCAAAAGGAACGCAGCCCAAAACCTAAAGGCCGAAAAGGCCTAGGAAAGGCGGTTCCACAAAGATAGAGGTAAAACTCCCAAAAGATAAGATAAGATAAGAATATCTTATCCAGGGAAGATCACGACCAACTACTATAAATACACTGGAGCACCCAGGTATGGCATTCATTCCACATTCTACACATATCTGCTTGGACCCATGCTAACTTAAGCATCGGAGTGTCATTGCAGGTACAACCACCAACCGCCAACACATCAAGCTCGGGTCCCTGACCCCCACCTCGGGCATCTCCAGACGACCGAGCTACACGTTTCAGGTAACCCCCGGAACAAGATGCATACTATCTTCAATTGTTGACTTATGTCCTGCATAATCCTCAAAGTTGCTTGCTTCTCAAGCCCTTAATTATATGGTTAGTGTGCATAAACTGAGTGTGGTTCCTGGATTTGTTTTGGTGTGTGAACACCAAACTTAATTGTTTTGCCACTGTCTCAGATGCAACAAGTCAACCATAATTGAAACCATGTGTACTTGCTAAAGGTTAATGAAATTAAAGCTAGGAAACAATTCATCAGTTGAATAATGTGTTTGATTGCTTGGAGCTAGAATCATGCAAGAGGTGAGAATGTGTTTTTAAATGATATTCTTGGTGGAACACCAAACTTAGAAGTTTTCATTCTCCCTCAAATTGTTTTGGTGTGCAACACCAAACTTAGCTCCTTGCAATGCATACCAATTATTCAACATCTTTATTGAAAAGCTATGAAAAAGATAACTACCTCAGGTTGGGTTGCCTCCCAACAAGCGCACTTTTATTGTCACTAGCTTGACATCTTCTGTTCTACTGATCATGGAGGTTGAAAATCACAGTGTCTTAGCTTGTCTTTCTTTACTGTGAACTTCCTTCCGGTTTCCTCTTTGATGACCTCTATAGATTCTTGTGGAAGGATCTTAGTCACAATGTAGTGCTCAAGTAACTGTGGGGACACCTTCAAGGGTTGAATATTGATCATCACTCGATCCCCTAGTGAAAACTTTCCAGTGAGGATTTTTTGCTTTTCTTTAGTTCTATCCTCTGCTTCTTCTTGAAAGAATTCCTTGTTGTGTTTTTCTTGGCTGGTGCTTCCTTTGTCCAATATTTTCTCATTGTCCTCTATGATCCCTTTCCATCCTTCCTTCTTTGTAGCATCTTTGTTGTTGGTTGGTTTGTCTTCAATGGTTTTGAAGAAAGTATCTGGTTTCTTCTCACCCATTTCTGCAAAGTACTTCGCCAGTTGAGCTATCTGCTCCTCAATTCCTCTCATTAACATCTCTTGGTTCCTTGTTGTCTCCTCTTGATGTTTCATTATTCTCTCCATTAGGATCTCCAAGTTTGTGATTCTCTGAGAGTCTTGTGAGGTTGGTTGGTTATGACATGTTAAAGGTAGGAAGGGTGGGTGTGGTGGTGGCATGTAGTGGTTGTTATTGCTGTAATGATGTTTTTGTTGATTTGTGAAATTATGGTTGTTATAATTGAAGTCCCTTGGTTTGTGATTTTGGTACTCGTTCCTTCTCCAGTTGAAATGAGTCTGAGAGTGTCTGTGTTGTGAGTATTGGCTTTGGGGGGTATTAGTGGGTGGGGGATGTTGATTGGTTGTGGTCATGGGATTGCCCTGGTGGAAACTTCCTTGTTCTTGATGTTGAGGCTCCCTTATTCTCAGATAAGAATGAGGTCTCCATGGTGGAAATTTGGCATTCACTGCAGCAGACAGTTCCATATTTTACTGTGTTTGATGGTGCATTTGTCCGTTTAGGTCCTTGAACGCATTCGCCCCTTCAATATTCGTCACTTCTTTTTCTGGGATTGCATTCTGTGATTTCTCAAATGAGTGTCGGTTGTTGACTTCGTTGTCATTGAAGTCTGAAATTCCTTGGGCAGTTGTTGTTGCTCTGAGTAGGCCATCTGAGAAGTAATCCACTGCTTTTCTTGTTTCTGGGGTCAATCCTTCATAGAAAGCTCGGAAGCCCACTTTATCAGTCGCTTTCTTGTATCTTTCCCATGCCTTGAAGAGTGGTTCTTCGTCTCCTTGTGTGAATAGATGTTCCTCCTTTTCCAGCTGGATGATCTGTCTAGATGAGGTGAATTTGGCCAGAAATTTGGTAACCAAATCATCCCAACTAGTGATACTTCCTTGAGGAAAAGTTTCAAACCATTGTGCAGCTTCACCCTTTAATGAGAAGGGAAATAACAGAATCTTATAAGTGTCATGATCTGAACCATCGGTTTTGACTGCATTACAGGTCTTTAGAAAGTGGATATGTGCTGCTGAGGATCTTCCGATGGATTTCCGTCAAAAGAACAATTGTTCTTGATGAGTGTAATGAGTGGTGGCTTCATGTCATGATCCCCTTTGTCTGTAGGAACTTGATTTCCTGTGATATGCAAACAATCAGGATGACCAAACAACAACACGCTTGAGAATTAGGTACAGTTATTTGAGATAAATTGTTAGTGAGTTAATAGGGGCAATTTCTCAAACAGTTAGTGTGTTAGTAAGAATTAGAATAACAGAAAAGAAAAAAAATGCTTAATCTAGACCTCCACTTCACTTAATCACTGTCAATCTATTTCAATCCCCGGCAACGGCGCCAAAAACTTGATGTGTGGAAAACGATCCAACACAAAACTCACCGGCAAGTGTACCGGGTCGCATCAAGTAATAATAACTCACATGAGTGAGGTCGATCCCACAGGGATTGAAGGATTGAGCAATTTTGGTTTAGTGGGTGGTTTAGTCAAGCGAATCAAGTGTTGGTTGAGTGATTTGTGTTTAACAGGAAGTAAATGACAGTAAATGTAAAGGGAGAGGGGAATTTGCAGTAAATTAAAGAACAGGAAGGTAAAATGGACTGAATCTTAAAGAACAAGAAAGTAAATGACTGAAACTTAAAGTGCAAGAAATGTAAATTGCAGTAACTTAAATTGCAAGAAATATAAACTGCTTGAATATAAAAGGGAATTGAGGAATGGGATTGCAGGATCTAAACAAAGAAGAAGTAAATTGCAACAATCAATTAAGTAGAAGATGAATTGGAGTAAACTGAAATTCAAACAGAATAGGAAATTAAAATGCAGCAAGGTTCACAGAAGAACCAAAAGTAAAATTGGGTCTCAGGTCTCAAGAGACTAGGTAGCAGAGCCTAGATCTCTATTTGCCTTCCTAGATCCAAGTTAACAAAGCAATTGACAAGAATTAGAAGAGGAAGCAGTAAAGAAAATGTAAATAGATTCAATTATGCAGAAAGAGAAGTAAAGAGAATTTGAATGGGAATTGAGACAGAATTTCCTCAATTTCTCACACCCAAAACTCAGAAACAGAAGATTAGAAATGCTCAGGCAAGAATGAGGAAGAAGAGAGATCAATTCTCCTCCCCAATTCTCAGAAATCTCAGTGAAGTCACCAAGAACAAGTGCCAAAGCTCAAAAGAAAGGTAAAAGTAAAATTCAAAAGTGAAGGTAAAAGTGTGTGTGTAAAAGTCCTAATTACATCAAACTAACTCCTATTTATACACTTTCTATTCTTGGATATTGGGATTTGGATGGGCTTTTGAATTGGTGAAGAATTGAATTCAAAATGGATTTTTAATTTGAATTTTTGGCCCAAAATGTTGCTCCAGGAGGCTGCCCTGCCCTTGTGGAGGGCAGGGCAGAAAATTGATGCTTGGCGTGAGAATTGGTGCGGCGTTGGTGCGGCCTTGGGCGAGCTTGGCGCGGCATGGTGCGTGGAACGCTGCCCTGCCCACGCCAAGGGCAGGGCAGAAAATTGGTGCGCGCTGGATGGCCCTGGTGCGCGCGCTGATGCTGCCTTGGTCGAGAGTTGTGCGTGCCAGAATCGTGCGTGGTGCGCCAAAGTTGTGTGCTATCCAAATGCTGCCCTGCCCGCGCCAAGGGCAGGGCAGAGTTTCCAAAGTGAGGTCCCGTGTTCGAAACACAGCTGGGACAAACTCTCAATTAATTTTCTTGGTTTCTTGGCACGGCACTCAACCTTAAGTCCTAGCTTCCTCATGGTTCCTTGTTCGATCCTTGTGGCATGCATGGGTGATATTTTTCCTTTGAATTTCTTCCTTGGAGAGCCCGATTCTACCCTTATGGAGGGCAGGGCAAGGTTCTCTTCTTCTTGGTTCCAAGGCACAAAATTGTGCTCTGCCCTTGGAGTGGGCAGGGCAGAGTTGCCTTCTCTTCTTGGTTCTCTTATGTTGCCCTCCTAGAGGGCAGTGTGCCCTTGTGGAGGGCAATGTTGCCTCCCCCTTTGTATGCGGCACGCTTCTTCTCTCCTTTGCCACACTTTCCTTTCCTTGGGCTACACTTCTTAGGCCACGCTTTTCCTTTTCTTTTCTTTTCTTCACCTACAATAAACCAAAACAACCACTCCAAGTATCACTAAATTCAAGAGGCTTATAAATCAATTAAAGTTCAATTAAAATTAGCTTAAACCTCATGGATTAACATTAATTTCATGGTGGTTGCTTGATTTAGAGAAGTTATGCATTTTCACTCCAAATCACTTACTTAGGATGCAAGAAAGTGCATAAATGCTAACAAAACAAGTGAAATTAGCTTGAAAAATGGGTATATGATGACTTGTCATCACTCTTCGAGCTCAAAAAGAAGGCCAGGAAAGGAACCAATGGTGACCGAACCCCCATCTTATGATGCAAGAAAATTTAGGTCCCAATTCCACGAAGGAAGATATCACAGACTCATAAAGACAAGGCATGTCATTTACGAGAATGGTTGGTGCGCGAAGTTGTGATCACTACAACTTCGCACAACTAACCAGCAAGTGCACTGGGTCGTCCAAGTAATACCTTACGCGAGTAAGGGTCGATCCCACGGAGATTGTTGGTATGAAGCAAGCTATGGTCACCTTGTAAATCTTAGTCAGGCAAACTCAAATGTATATGATGATGAACGAAAATAACATAAAGGATAAAGATAGTGATACTTATGTATATCATTGGTGTAAGAGCTTCAGACAAGCGTATGAAGATGCCTTCCCTTCCGTCTCTCTGCTTTCCTACTGCCTTCATCCAATCCTTCTTACTCCTTTCCATGGCAAGCTCGTGTAGGGTTTCACCGTTGTCAGTGGCTACCTCCCATCCTCGCAGTGAAAGCTAATGCTCACGCACTCTGTCACAGTACGGCCAATCACCGGTTCGGTTCCCGCCCCTACTGGAATAGAATCCCTCTTTTGCGTCTGTCACTAACGCCCAGCAGGTTAGAGTTTGAAGCACGTCACAGTCATTCAATCATTGAATCCTACTCAGAATACCACAGACAAGGTTTAGACCTTCCGGATTCTCTTGAATGCCGCCATCAAGTCCTGCCTATACCACGAAGACTCCGATTAAAGAATCCAAGAGATATTCACTAAGCCTTGGTTGCTTGTAGAACAAGAATGGTTGTCAGTCACCTTGTTCATAGGTGAGAATGATGATGAGTGTCACGGATCATCACATTCGTCAAGTTGAAGAACAAGTGATATCTTAGAACAAGAACAAGCGGAATTGAATGGAAGAACAATAGTAATTGCATTAATACTCGAGGTACAGCAGAGCTCCACACCTTAATCTATGGTGTGTAGAAACTCCACCGTTGAAAATACATAAGAACAAAAGTGATCATTGGTTTCGGCCCCAGAGAGGGAACCAGAAGAACCAAGATGAAAATACAATAGTAAAAGGTCCTATTTATAGAAAACTAGTAGCCTAAGGTGTACAGAAATGAGTAAATGACATAAAAATCTACTTCCGGGCCCACTTGGTGTGTGCTTGGGCTGAGCAATGAAGGAATTTCTTGTAGAGACCTTTTCTGGAGTTAAACGCCAGCTTTCATGCCAGTTTGGGCGTTTAACTCCAAATTTTATGCCAGTTCCGGCGTTTAACGCTGGAATTTCTGTAGGTGACTTTGAGCGCCGGTTTGGGCCATCAAATCTTGGGCAAAGTATGGACTATTATATATTGCTGGAAAGCCCAGGATGTCTACTTTCCAACGCCGTTGAGAGCTCGCCAATTGGTCTTCTGTAGCTCCAAAAAATCCACTTCAAGTGCAGGGAGGTCAGAATCCAACAGCATCTGCAGTCCTTTTTGGTCTCTGAATCAGATTTTTGCTCAGGTCCCTCAATTTCAGCCAGAAAATACCTGAAATCACAGAAAAACACACAAACTCATAGTAAAGTCCAGAAAAGTGAATTTTAACTAAAAACTAATAAAAATATAATAAAAACTCAACTAAAACTACTAAAAACATACTAAAAACAATGCCAAAAAGCGTACAAATTATCCGCTCATCACAACACCAAACTTAAATTGTTGCTTGTCCCCAAGCAACTGAAAATCAAATAAGATAAAAAGAAGAGAATATACTATAGACTCCAAATTATCAATGAAACTAAGCTCCAAATTAGATGAGCGGGACTAGTAGCTTTTTGCCTCCGAACAGTTTTGGCATCTCACTTTATCCTTTGAAATTCAGAATGATTGGCTTCTTTAGGAACTCAGAATCCAGATAGTGTTATTGATTCTCCTAGTTAAGTATGATGATTCTTGAACACAGCTACTTATTGAGTCTTGGCCGTGGCCCAAAGCACTCTGTCTTCCAGTATTACCACCGGATACATACATGCCACAGACACATAATTGGGTGAACCTTTTCAGATTGTGACTCAGCTTTGCTAAAGTCCCCAATTAGAGGTGTCCAGGGTTCTTAAGCACACTCTTATTGCCTTGGATCACAACTTTATTTCTTTCTTTTTCTCTTTCTCCTTTTTTTTTCGTTTTTCTCCTTCTTTTTCTCTTTTTTTTTTGTATTCACTGCTTTTTCTTGCTTCAAGAATCATTTTTATGATTTTTCAGATCCTCAGTAACATGTCTCCTTTTTCATCATTCTTTCAAGAGCCAACAATTTTAACATTCATGAACCACAAATTCAAAAGACATATGCACTGTTTAAGCATACATTCAGAAAACAACAAGTATTGTCACCACATCAAACTAATTAAGCTAGTTTTAAAGATGAATTTGAAATCCTGTACTTCTTGTTCTTTTGTGATAAAAACAGTTTTCATTTAAGAAAGGTGATGGATTCATATTCATAGCTTTAAGGCATAGACACTAAGACACTAATGATCATAAGACACAAACATGGATAAACATAAGCATAAATTTTCGAAAAACAGAAGAATAAAGAACAAGGAGATTAAAGAACGGGTCCACCTTAGTGATGGCGGCTCTTTCTTCTTCTTGAAGATCCTATGGAGTGCTTGAGCTCCTCAATGTCTCTTCCTTGTCTTTGTTGCTCCTCTCTCATGATCCTTTGATCTTCTCCAATTTCATGGAGGAGGATGGAATGTTCTTGGTGCTCCACCCTTAGTTGTCCCATGTTGGAACTCAATTCTCCTAGGGAGGTGTTTACTTGCTCCCAATAGTCTTGTGGAGGAAAGTGCATCCCTTGAGGTATCTCGGGGATTTCTTGATGAGAGGGGTCTCTTGTTTGCTCCATCTTCTTCTTAGTGATGGGCTTGAGGTCATGCCTTCTCAGTTGAACCGGCTTTGGATGCCATAAATGGTTATGGAAAAACAAAAAGCAATGCTTTTACCACACCAAACTTAAAAGGTTTGCTCGTCCTCGAGCAAAAGAAGAAAGAAGAGAGTAGAAGAAAAAGAAATGAGGAAGAAGGGAGTGGCTTTGTGTTCGGCCAAAGAGGGGAAGAAGTGGTGTTTTATGAAGGATGGATGTGAGTGGTGAAGAGAAAGAGATGTTGAGGTGATTGGTGAATGGGTGAAGAAGAAGAGAGAGTGGTGGGGTTGTTTGGGGATCCTGTGGGGTCCAAAGATCCTGAGGTGTCAAGGAAAAGTCATCCCTGCACCAAATGGCATCAAAAATCACGTTTTGAGCCAATTCTGGCGTTAAACGCCGGGCTGGTGCCCATTCCTGGCGTTTAACGCCAGGTTCTTGCCCTTCTCTGGCGTTTAACGCCAGTCTGGTGCCCCTTTCTGGCGTTAAACGCCCAGAATGGTGCCAGACTGGGCGTTAAACGCCCAACTGCTAGCCTCACTGGCGTTTAAACGCCAGTGAGTTCTTCCTCCAGGGTGTGCTATTTTTCTTCCTGTTTTTCATTCTGTTTTTGCTTTTTTCATTGATTTTGTGACTTCTTATGATCATCAACCTACAAAAAAGATAAAATAACAAAAGGAAATAGTTAATTATAAAACATTGGGTTGCCTCCCAACGAGCGCTTCTTTAATGTCAGTAGCTTGACAGAGGACTCTCATGGAGCCTCATAAATGATCAGAGCAATGTTGGAACCTCCCAACACCAAACTTAGAGTTTGAATGTGGGGGTTCAACACCAAACTTAGAGTTTGGTTGTGGCCTCCCAACACCAAACTTAGAGTTTGACTGTAGGGGCTCTATTTGTCTCTGAATTTGAGGGAAGCTCTTCAAGCTTCCTCTCCATGGTGACAGAGGGATATCCTTGAGCCTTAAACACATAGGATTCTTCATTCACTTGAATGATCAGTTCACCTCCATCAACATTAATCACAGCCTTTGCTGTGGCTAGGAAGGGTCTGCCAAGGATGATGGATTCATCCATGCACTTCCCAGGATCTTGTCTCTTTTGAGGTAATTTCTGCCTAGACAAGTCATCCAGTTCTTTGGTGAGCAAGGGAGGTTCATCTTCCCAAGTCTCATTTCCAAATAACTTGTCATTTAGCTTCATGATTGCTCCAAGGTATTTAGCAACTTGCTCTTCAGTGACATACTCATCCTCTTCAGAGGGAGAATACTCATCAGAGCTCATGAAAGGCAGAAGTAAGTCCAATGGAATCTCTATGATCTCATTTTGAACCTCAGATTCCCATGGTTCCTCATTGGGGAACTCAGAGGAGATTGGTGCACGCCCATTGAGGTCTTCCTCAGTGGCGTCCACCTCCTCTCTTTCCTCTCCATATTCGGCCATGGTTATGGCTTTGCACTCTCCTTTTAGATTTTCTTCTGTATTACTTGGGAGAGTACTAGGAGGGAGTTCAGTCACTTTCTTGCTCAGCTGTCCCACTTGTGCCTCCAAATTCCTGATGGAGGACCTTGTTTCAGTCATGAAACTTTGAGTGGTTTTGATTAGATCAGAGACCATGGTTGCTAAGTCAGAGGTATTCTGCTTAGGACTCTCTGTCTGTTGCTGAGAAGATGATGGAAAAGGCTTGCCATTGCTAAACCTATTTCTTCCACCATTATTATTATTGAAACCTTGTTGAGGTCTCTCTTGATTCTTCCATGAGAAATTTGGGTGATTTCTCCATGAAGAATTATAGGTGTTTCCATAGGGTTCTCCTAGGTAATTCACCTCTTCCATTGAAGGGTTCTCAGGATCATAGGCTTCTTCCTCAGATGAAGCTTCCTTAGTACTGCTTGGTGCATTTTGCATTCCAGACAGACTTTGAGAGATCAAATTGATTTGTTGAGTCAATATCTTGTTCTGAGCCAAAATGGCATTCAGAGTATCAATCTCAAGAACTCCTTTCTTCTGATTAGCCCCATTGTTCATAGGATTCCTTTCAGAAGTGTACATGAATTGGTTGTTTGCAACCATTTCAATAAGCTCTTGAGCTTCTGTAGGCGTCTTCTTCAGATGAAGAGATCCTCCAGCAGAGCTATCCAAAGACATCTTGGATAGTTCAGAGAGGCCATCATAGAAAATACCTATGATACTCCATTCAGAAAGCATGTCAGAAGGGCACTTTCTGATTAATTGTTTGTATCTTTCCCAAGCTTCATAGAGGGATTCTCCATCCTTCTGTCTGAAGGTTTGGACTTCCACTCTAAGCTTACTCAATTTTTGAGGTGGAAAGAACTTTGCCAAGAAGGCATTGACTAGCTCTTCCCATGAGTCCAGGCTTTCTTTAGGTTGTGAATTCAACCATGTTCTAGCTCTGTCTCTTACAGCAAAAGGGAATAGCATAAGTCTGTAGACCTCAGGGTCAACCCCATTAGTCTTGACTGTGTCACAGATTTGCAAGAACTCAGCTAAAAACTGATGAGGATCTTCCAATGGAAGTCCATGAAACTTGCAGTTCTGTTGCATTAGAGAAACTAATTGAGGCTTAAGCTCAAAGTTGTTTGCTCCAATGACAGGGATAGAGATGCTTCTCCCATAGAAGTCGGGAGTAGGTGAAGTAAAGTCACCAAGCACCTTCCTTGCATTGTTGGCATTGTTGTTGTTTTCGGCTGTCATGTGTTCTTCTTCTTTGAAGATTTCTGTTAGGTCCTCTATAGAGAATTGTGCCTTAGCTTCTCTTAGCTTTTGCATCAAGGTCCTTTCAGGTTCAGGGTCAGCTTCAACAAGAATGCCTTTGTCTCTGCTCCTGCTCATATGAAAGAGAAGAGAACAAGAAAATGTGCAATCCTCTATGTCACAGTATAGAGATTCCTTGGAGTGTCAGAGGAAAAGAAGAGTAGAAGACAGAAGTAGAAAATTCGAACCTATCAAAGAAGATGGAGTTCGAATTTTGCATTAAGGGATAGTGTTAGTCCATAAACAGAAGGATGTGAGAAGAAGGGAAGTAATTTTCGAAAATTAAGTAAAAGATTTTGGAAAATTTTTGAAAAACACTAATTGATTTTCGAAAATAAGAGTGGGAAAGAAATCAAGTGATTTTTGAAAAAGATTTTGAAATTAGAAGTTAAAAAGATTTGATTGAAAACTATTTTGAAAAAGATGTGGTTAAGAAGATATGATTGGTTTAAAAAAATGTGATTGAAAAAAATATGATTTGAAAACAATTTTAAAAGATATGATTTGAAAACAATTTGAAAAGATATGATTTTAAAAATTAATGACTTGCCTAACAAGAAAAGATATGATTCAAACATAAAACCTTCCTCAACAGAAAAGGCAAAAAATGTTCAATCAAATCATTAATTGTTAGTAAGTATCTTTGAAAAAGGAAAGAAATTGATTTTGAAAACATTTGATTGAAAAGATATGATTTGAAAAAGATTTGATTTTGAAAAACTTTGAAAACTTGAAAAAAATTTGATTTTGAAAACAAAATCTTCCCCCTTTGCCATCCTGGCGTTAAACGCCCAGAATGGTGCACATTCTGGCGTTTAACGCCCAAACTACTACCCTTTTGGGCGTTAAACGCCCAGCCAGGCACCCTGGCTGGCGTTTAAACGCCAGTCTGTCTTCTTCACTGGGCATTTTTGAATGCCCAGCTTTTTCTGTGTGATTCCTCTGCAGTATGTTCTGAATCTTCAATTCTCTGTATTATTGACTTGAAAAGACACAAATTAAAAATATTTTTGGATTTTTAATAATAAGGAATAATCAAAATGCAACTAAAATCAAATAATAATGCATGCAAGACACCAAACTTAGCAGTTTGTATACTACTGACACTAACAAAATGAGAATGCATATGAGAAACAACAAAACACTCAAGTCAATAGAATTCAAAGATCAAAACAAGAAAATCATCAAGAAACTACAACTTCGCACAACTAACCAGCAAGTGCACTGGGTCGTCCAAGTAATACCTTACGCGAGTAAGGGTCGATCCCACGGAGATTGTTGGTATGAAGCAAGCTATGGTCACCTTGTAAATCTTAGTCAGGCAAACTCAAATGTATATGATGATGAACGAAAATAACATAAAGGATAAAGATAGTGATACTTATGTATATCATTGGTGTAAGAGCTTCAGACAAGCGTATGAAGATGCCTTCCCTTCCGTCTCTCTGCTTTCCTACTGCCTTCATCCAATCCTTCTTACTCCTTTCCATGGCAAGCTCGTGTAGGGTTTCACCGTTGTCAGTGGCTACCTCCCATCCTCGCAGTGAAAGCTAATGCTCACGCACTCTGTCACAGTACGGCCAATCACCGGTTCGGTTCCCGCCCCTACTGGAATAGAATCCCTCTTTTGCGTCTGTCACTAACGCCCAGCAGGTTAGAGTTTGAAGCACGTCACAGTCATTCAATCATTGAATCCTACTCAGAATACCACAGACAAGGTTTAGACCTTCCGGATTCTCTTGAATGCCGCCATCAAGTCCTGCCTATACCACGAAGACTCCGATTAAAGAATCCAAGAGATATTCACTAAGCCTTGGTTGCTTGTAGAACAAGAATGGTTGTCAGTCACCTTGTTCATAGGTGAGAATGATGATGAGTGTCACGGATCATCACATTCGTCAAGTTGAAGAACAAGTGATATCTTAGAACAAGAACAAGCGGAATTGAATGGAAGAACAATAGTAATTACATTAATACTCGAGGTACAGCAGAGCTCCACACCTTAATCTATGGTGTGTAGAAACTCCACCGTTGAAAATACATAAGAACAAAAGTGATCATTGGTTTCGGCCCCAGAGAGGGAACCAGAAGAACCAAGATGAAAATACAATAGTAAAAGGTCCTATTTATAGAAAACTAGTAGCCTAAGGTGTACAGAAATGAGTAAATGACATAAAAATCCACTTCCGGGCCCACTTGGTGTGTGCTTGGGCTGAGCAATGAAGGAATTTCGTGTAGAGACCTTTTCTGGAGTTAAACGCCAGCTTTCATGCCAGTTTGGGCGTTTAACTCCAAATTTTATGCCAGTTCCGGCGTTTAACGCTGGAATTTCTGTAAGTGACTTTGAGCGCCGGTTTGGGCCATCAAATCTTGGGCAAAGTATGGACTATTATAAATTGCTGGAAAGCCCAGGATGTCTACTTTCCAACGCCGTTGAGAGCGCGCCAATTGGGCTTCTGTAGCTCCAAAAAATCCACTTCAAGTGCAGGGAGGTCAGAATCCAACAGCATCTGCAGTCCTTTTTGGTCTCTGAATCAGATTTTTGCTCAGGTCCCTCAATTTCAGCCAAAAAATACCTGAAATCACAGAAAAACACACAAACTCATAGTAAAGTCCAGAAAAGTGAATTTTAACTAAAAACTAATAAAAATATAATAAAAACTCAACTAAAACTACTAAAAACATACTAAAAACAATGCCAAAAAGCGTACAAATTATCCGCTCATCAATGGTCTTAAGCTGAAGGAAGGGGAATATCCCATCATGATGCAAATCACTAAAGAGAGAAGGTGGGAGCTTCTATGTGATCCTCTTGCCAACATGAGTGCAGTCATGATCAGGGAATTTTATGCAAACGCTGTAAAAGAGAACAAAGACAGCACCTCCTACAAGAGTTATGTCAGAGGAGTTGAAGTAGATTTCATTCCAGCAGCCATCACAAGAGCTCTGAAGTTGAGGATAATAAAATATGCAGAGCCCAGTTATGAGACCAGATTGAAGATAGAAAATAATCCTGATGAGATCTTACAATGGCTATGCATAGAAGGCACAGACTGGGAACGAGATTCAAAAGGAGTCCCAAGCCATTTAAAAAGGATGAATCTCACCCCTGTGGCCAAGGGGTGGTACGAGATAGTAAGGAGATCCATCCTTCCCACTGGAAACTCATTATGGGTCACAATCAAGCGAGCACATTTGACATACTACATCATACATGGAGGTGAAATCAATCTTGCACAACTCATAGCTGACAGTATTCAAGAAATAGCCGACAGCACAAGCAAATCAAGTAGGCTTGGTCATCCAAGCACCATCCTCAGGCTATGCAACAAAGCTGGAGTCATCTTTGAGGATGAGGATATAGAAAAAGTGAAGAAAGGGAAAGGAATCACCAAGAGGAGCATGGAGGGGTTGAATGAAGAAGATGATCAAGAGGGAGTGGTAGCTCCCAGACAAAGAAGATCTCAAAGAGAGGAAGAGCAAGAGCAAGCTCATGGTGCCATAGGCATGAGCCAGCTACAAAGAGCAATTGAAGAGCTATCTCAGCAACTGATGAGCGGATAATTTATATGCTTTTTGGCATTGTTTTTAGGTAGTTTTTAGTAAGTTCAAGCTACTTTTAGGGATGTTTTCATTAGTTTTTATGTTAAATTCACATTTCTGGACTTTACTATGAGTTTGTGTGTTTTTCTGTGATTTCAGATAATTTCTGGCTGAAATTGAGGGACTTGAGCAAAACTCTGAAAGAAGGCTGACAAAAGGACTACTGATGCTGTTGGAATCTGACCTCCCTTCACTCGAAATGGATTTTCTGGAGCTACAGAACTCTAAATGGCACGCTCTCAACGGCGTTGGAAAGTAGACATCCAGAGCTTTCCAGCAATATATAATAGTTCATACTTTATTCGGAAATTGACGACGTAAAGTGGCGCTCAACGCCAAGTACATGCTGCTGTCTGGAGTTAAACGCCAGAAACACGTTATAACCCGGAGTTGAACGCCAAAAATACACTATAACTCGGCGTTCAACTCCAAGAAAAGCCTCAGCTCGTGGATAGATCAAGCTCAGCCCAAGCATACACCAAGTGGGCCCCGGAAGTGGATTTATGCATCAATTACTTACTCATGTAAACCCTAGTAGCTAGTCTAGTATATATAGGACTTTTAACTATTGTATTAGATATCTTTTGATCACTTTAAATCTAAGGAACATCTGGGGGTGCATAGTCCTTAGACCATGAGGGCTGGCCACTCGGCCATGCCTGAACCTTTCACTTATGTATTTTCAACGGTGGAGTTTCTGCACACCATAGATTAAGGGTGTGGAGCTCTGCTGTACCTCAAGTTTCAATACAATTACCATTACTTTATATTCAATTCTCTTTTATTCTTATTCCAAGATATACGTTGCACTTCAACTTGATGAATGTGATGATCCGTGACACTCATCATCATTCTCACCTATGAACGCGCGTGACTGACAACCACTTCCGTTCTACTTTAGGCCGGGCGCATATCTCTTAGATTCTCCAATAGAATCTTCGTGGTATAAGCTAGATAGATGGCGGCATTCATGGGGATCCGGAAAGTCTAACCTTGTTTGTGGTATTCCGAGTAGGATCCCGGGAATCCGGAAAGTCTAACCTTGTCTGTGGTATTCCAAGTAGGATTCCGGTATTGAATGACTGTGACGAGCTTCAAACTCCTGAAGGCTGGGCGTTAGTGACAGATGCAAAAGAATCAAGGGATTCTATTCCAACCTGATTGAGAACCGACAGATGATTAGCCGTGCTGTGACAGAGCATTTGGACCATTTTCACTGAGAGGATGGGATGTAGCCATCAACAAGGGTGATGCCTCCAGACGATTAGCCATGCAGTGATAGCGCATAGGACCATTTTCCCGAGAGGATGAAAAGTAGCCATTGAAGACGGTGATGTGATAAACGAAATTTAGCATGCCGATTTAGAATTCAAAGATGAATATGATCGTGAGTATAGTCTAATCGACACTTAAATCTCGTACCAAACAATCCTACAATCTATATCCGAGAGTACTAGTCCCCCGAGTCGTCCTCCCTTGGAATTGCCAAAGTGTGCATCTTATTGATTAGAAAGTCTTGTTAGGTTTCTTTGAAGGTTTTAGCAAAGTAATGGGAAACAAACAATCAATCATTAAAAGACTTGGCTTAGGATTGGCATTAGAATTTCTATCCTTATAGTTCATTCAATGATGACAACAATTAGGCCTTGCTTCATTTAGTTATCCCCTAGGTATAGAGGAAAGTCAAATGAAAATAATCAACTTGAGTCACAAGTCCTAGCTTCACCTCATGGGAATCTAGCTTTAGTGCACTCCAAGCCAATTAGCAATCCCTAATTCCAAATCAACAATTGACACAACTATTCAACTTCTTCTAATGGCCCAATGATGAGCGGATAATTTATACGCTTTTTGGCATTGTTTTTATATAGTTTTTAGTAAGTTTGAGCTACTTTTAGGGATGTTTTCATTAGTTTTTATGTTAAATTCACATTTCTGGACTTTACTATGAGTTTGTGTGTTTTTCTGTGATTTCAGGTAAATTCTGACTGAAATTGAGGGATTTGAGCAAAACTCTGAAAAAGGCTGACAAAAGGACTGCTGATGCTGTTGGATTCTGACCTCCCTGCACTCGAAATGGATTTTCTGGAGCTACAGAACTCTAAATGGCGCGCTCTCAACGGCGTTGGAAAGTAGACATCCAGGGCTTTCCAGCAATATATAATATTCCATACTTTATTCGAAGAATGACGACGCAACTTGGCGTTGAACGCCAAGTACACACTCCTTTCTGGAGTTAAACGCCAGAAAAACGTCATAATCCGGAGTTGAACGCCCAAAGCACATCATAACTCGAAATTCAACTCCAAGAGAAGCCTCAGCTCGTGGATAGATCAAGCTCAGCCCAAGCATACACCAAGTGGGCCCCGGAAGTGGATTTATGCATCAATTACTTACTCATGTAAACCCTAGTAGCTAGTCTAGTATATAGGACCTCTTACTATTGTATTAGACATCCTGGATTGTATTTTCTATCCTGTGATCACGTTTAGGGGGCTGGCCATTCGGCCATGCCTGAACCTCTTGCTTATGTATTTTCAACGGTGGAGTTTCTGCACACCATAGATTAAGGGTGTGGAGCTCTGCTGTACCTCAGAGATTAATGAAGTTCTATTTTCTTTTATTCAATTCCTCTTTTATTCTTATTCCAAGATATTCATTCGTACCCAAGAATATGATGAATGTGATGAGCTAATAACTCTCATCATCATTCTCACTTATGAGCGCGCGTGATTGACAACCACTTACGTTCTACATGCAACACAAGCTTGAATGTGTATCTCTTAGATTCCCCAACAGAATCTTCGTGGTATAAGCTAGATGGATGGCGGCATTCATCTGGATCCGGAAAGTCCAACCTTGTCTGTGGTGTTCCGAGTAGGATCCTGGGAATCCGGAAGGTCTCACCTTGTCTGTGGTATTCTGAGTAGGATTCCGTTCATGAATGACTGTGACGTGCTTCAAACTTTAACCTGCTGGGCGTTAGTGACAAACGCAAAAGAGGGATTCTATTCCAGTAGGAGCGGGAACCAACCGGTGATTGGCCGTACTGTGACAGAGTGCGTGCATTAGCTTTCACTGCGAGGATGGGATGTAGCTATCAACCATGGGTGATGCCTCCAGACTGGTTAGCTGTGCGAGTGACAGCCGTGCAGGTTATTTCCCCGAGAGGAATGAAAGTAGCCACAGCTGATAGTGAACCCCTATACAAGACTTGCCATGGAAAGGAGTAAACTCAGGATTGAATTGAAGCAATAGGAAGGCAGGCGTCCGAGAGCTCTACAGCACCTCCATTCCGCTTATCTGAAATTCCTACCAATGAATCTGCATAAGTATTTCTATCCTTTTATTATTTATTTTATTATTAATATTCGAACTCACCATAAACAGATTTAATCTGCCTAACTGAGATTTACAAGATGACCATAGCTTGCTTCATACCAACAATCTCTGTGGATTCGACCCTTACTCACGTAAGGTTATTACTTGGACGACCCAGTACACTTGCTGGTTAGTTGAACGGAGTTGTGAATTCCAATAAAGAAAACCTCACACAGGTGCTGCCCCTTAGAAGCCTTCATCTCAAAATAAACAGTGTCCTAAGGGTATATTCATACTAAAGCTCAAAAGATAGATTCCATACAAACTTAAGGATGTTGAATCACAATTTCGTCCACCAAGTTTTTGGCGCCGTTGCCGGGGATTGTTCGAGTATGGACAACTGACGGTTCATCTTGTTGCTCAGATTAGGTAATTTTCTTTTCAAAAATCTTTTTCAAAAATTTTTCTTTTATTTTTTCGTTTTTCCAAAAATGTTTTTCGAAAAAAAAAATTAAATAAAAATACAAAAAATTCACAAAATTATAAAAATCAAAAATATTTTGTGTTTCTTGTTTGAGTCTTGAGTCAATTTTTAAGTTTGGTGTCAATTGCATGCTTTTAAAATTTTTTCTTGCATATTTTTCGAAAATTCATGCATTCATAGTGTTCTTCATGATCTTCAAGTTGTTCTTGATAAGTCCTCTTGTTTGATCTTGATGATTTCTTGTTTTGTGTTGTTTGTTGTTTTTCATGTGCATTTTTGCATTCATATTTTCCATGCATTAAAAATTTCTAAGTTTGGTGTCTTGCATGTTTTCTTTGCATCAAAATTTTTCAAAATTATGTTCTTGATGTTCATCATGATCTTCAAAGTGTTCTTGGTGTTCATCTTGACATTCATAGCATTCTTGCATGCATCTTGTGTCTTGATCCAAAATTTTCATGTTTTGGGTCATTTTTGTGTTTTTCTTTAAAAATTCAAAAATAAAAAATATCTTTTCCTTATTTCCCTCCACAATTTCGAAATTTTGGGTTGACTTGGTCAAAAATTTTCAAAATTAGTTGTTTCTTACAAGTCAAGTCAAAATTCCAATTTTAAAAAATCTTATCTTTTCAAAATCTTTTTCAAAAATCATATCTTTTTCAATTTTCTTTATAATTTTCGAAAATTTCAAAAATCTTTTTCAAAATATTTTCAAAATCTTTTTCTTATCTTTACAACATATTTTCGAAAATTAGCTAATAATTAATGTGATTGGTTCAAAAATTTGAAGTTTGTTACTTTCTTGTTAAGAAAGGTTCAATCTTTAAGTTCTAGAATCTTATCTTGTAGTTTCTTGTTAGTTAAGTAATTTTTAAAATTAAATCTTTTTCAAAATATCTCTTTTAAATCTTTTTATCTTTTATGTTATCTTTTTCAAAAATCTTATCTTTTTTCAAAATTTGATTTTAAAATATCTTATCCAACTTACTATCTTCTTATCTTTTGATTTCAAATCTTTTTCAATCAACTAACTAACTTTTTGTTTGTTTCTTATCTTTTTCAAAACCACTTAACTACTTTTCCCTCTTCTATTTTCGAAAATATCTCTCTCTTTTTCAAAAATTCTTTTTAATTAATTAATTGTTTCATATTTAAACTTTAAATTATAATTTTCGAAAACTACTAACTTCTTTTTTTAAATTTATTTTCGAAATTCTTCCTTCTCTCCTCCTCTTCTATTTAATTAATTAATTACTAACACTTCTCTTCACCTCTCTTCTTCTAAAAACCGAACCTCCTTCCTCATTCTTCTACCTCTTTCTTTTTCTACTAACATAAAGGAATCTCTATACTGTGACATAGAGGATTCCTTTTTCTTTCTTGTTCTCTTCTCTTTCATATGAGCAGGAACAAGGATAAAGGCACTCTTGTTGAAATTGATCCAGAACCTGAAAGGACTCTGAAGAGAAAATTAAGAGAAGCTAAATTACAACAATCCAGAAACAACCTTTCAGAAACATTAGCACAAGAGGTGATGGCCGAAAATTATAATAATAATGCAAGGAGAATGCTTGGTGACTTCACAAAGCCAACATCCAAGTTTGATGGAAGAAGCATCTCCATTCCTGCCATTGGAGCCAATGATTTTGAGCTTAAGCCTCAACTAGTTGCTTTAATGCAACAAAACTGCAAGTTTTATGGGCTTCCATCTGAAGATCCCTATCAGTTTTTAACTGAGTTCTTGCAGATCTGTGACACTGTAAAGACAAATGGAGTTAATCCTGAAGTCTACAGACTCTTGCTTTTCCCTTTTGCTGTAAGAGACAGAGCTAGAGTATGGTTGGATTCACAACCCAAGGATAGCCTGGACTCATGGGATAAGCTTGTCACTGCATTCTTAGACAAGTTCTTTCCTCCTCAAAAGCTGAGCAAGCTGAGAGTGGATGTTCAAACCTTCAAACAAAAAGATGGTGAATCCCTCTATGAAGCTTGGGAAAGATACAAGCAGCTGACCAAGAGATGTCCATCTGACATGTTTTCAGAATGGACCATATTAGATATATTCTATTATGGTCTCTCTGAATTTTCGAAAATGTCACTGGATCATTCTGCAGGTGGATCTATTCACCTGAAGAAAACGCCTGAAGAGGCTCAAGAACTCATTGACATGGTTGCAAACAACCAGTTTATGTACACCTCTGAGAGGAATTCCGTGAACAATGGGGTACCTCAGAAGAAAGGAGTTCTTGAAATTGATGCTCTGAATGCCATATTGGCTCAGAACAAAGTGTTGACTCAACAGGTCAACATGATCTCTCAGAATCTGAATGGATTGCAACATGCATCCAATAGTACTAGAGAGGTAGCTTCTGAAGAAGCTTATGATCCTGAAAACCCTGCCATGGCAGAAGTTAATTACTTAGGTGAACCTTATGGAAACACCTATAACTCATCATGGAGAAATCATCCAAATTTCTCCTGGAAGGATCAACAAAAACCCCATCAAGGTTTTAACAATGGTGGACGTGCAAGGCTGAATAATAGTAAGCCATATCCACCATCTTCTCAGCAACAGACAGAGAACTCTGAACAAAACAATTCTAATTTAGCCAACATAGTCTCTGATCTGTCAAAGGCCACTTTCAGTTTCATGAATGAAACCAGATCTTCCATTAGAAATCTGGAAGCACAAGTGGGCCAGCTGAGTAAGAAAGTTATTGAAACTCCTCCCAGTATTCTCCCAAGCAATACAGAAGAGAATCCAAAAGGAGAGTGCAAGGCCATTGATTTAATCAAAGTGACCGAATGCACTAGGGAGGAGGAGGACGAAAATCCTAAGGAGAAAGACCTCCTGGGACGTCCTTCAAGCATGAAGGAGTTTCCTATTAAGGATCCAGAGGAATCTGAGGCTCATCTAGAGACCATAGAGATCCCATTAAATCTCCTTCTGCCATTCATGAGCTCTGAAGAATATTCATCCTCTGAAGAGGATGAAGATGTGATTGGAGAGCAAGCTGCTCTATATTTAGGAGCTATCATGAAGCTGAATGCCAAACTGTTTGGTAATGAGACTTGGGAAAGTAAACCTCCCTTACTCATTAGTAAACTAGACACTTGGATTCAGAAAACTCTACCTCAAAAGAAACAAGATCCTGGCAAGTTCTTAATACCTTGTACCATTGGCACCATGAGCTTTGAAAAAGCTCTATGTGATCTGGGGTCAGGGATAAATCTTATGCCACTCTCTGTAATGGAGAAGATGGGGATCATTGAGGTACAACCTGCCTTGTTCTCATTACAATTGGCAGATAAGTCCATAAGACAAGCTTATGGATTAGTAGAGGACGTGCTAGTAAAGGTTGAAGGCCTTTACATCCCTACTGATTTCATAATCCTAGATACTAGGAAGGAAGATGATGAATGCATCATCCTAGGAAGACCTTTCCTAGCCACAGCAGGAGCTGTGATAGATGTCAACAGAGGTGAGTTAGTCCTCCAATTGAATGGGGACTACCTTGTGTTTCAAGCACATGGCCATCCCTCTATGACAAAAGAGAGTAAGCATGAAGAGCTTCTCTCAGTTCAAGGTCAAGCAGAGCCCACACAGTCAAACTCTAAGTTTGGTATTGTGAGGCCACAACCAAACTCTAAGTTTGGTGTTCAAACCCCATATCCAAACTCTAAGTTTGGTGTTGGGAATACTACACACTAAATTGACCTGATCACCATGTGGCTCCATGAGAGTCACTGTCAAGCTATTGACATTAAAGAAGCGCTTGTTGGGAGGCAACCCAATTTTATTTATCTAATTTTATTTTATTTTGTTTCTTTGTTATTTTGTGTTTAATTAGGTACATGATCATGAGGAGTCACGAAAAAAATCAAAAAATTAAAAACAGAGTCAAAAACAGAAGAAAAAAATTTTTCACCCAGGGGACGCACGGGCCGGCGTTCAACGCCCAGAAGGAGCATCTTTCTGGCGTTCAACGCCAGAACAGAGCATCTTTCTGGCGTTGAACGCCCACAACAAGCAACAACCTGGCGTTTAACGCCAGGATGCGCACACAGAGGACAATCTGGCGCTGAACGCCAGAAACAAGCATGAAACTGGCGTTCAACGCCAGAAACATGCATAACATGGGCGTTTAACGCCCAGAATTAGCATCAATGGGCGTTTGAACGCCAGGATGATACATCAAAGCATGTTACATGCCTATATGGTGAAGGAATGGTATTTGTTTTCACCTCAGGATCTGTGGACCCCACAGGATCCCCACTACAGGATCTGTGGACCCCACAGGATCCCCACCTACCACATTTCTTTTAATCCTAATCACATTCTTCTAATCCAAATCTCATTCTCAATGTCACACTTCCCAAAAACCTTCACCTATCACCTCAATTCCTCTTCCCAATTACCCCATTCACCATTCACATCATCCTCCTCTTCCCATACACCCCACCTACCCCCACTACTTTCAAATTCAATTTCCACCCTTTCCCACCCAATATGGCCGAACCTATACCCTCCCCTCTCCCTATAAATACCCTTCTTTTCTTTTACATTTCCACACAACTCAAACCCACATTCTCCCACATAGCCGAACCCTCTCTACCATATTTTCTTCTTCTTCTTCTACTCTTCTTTTCTTTTTGCTTGGGGACAAGCAAATTTTTAAGTTTGGTGTGGTAAAAAAGCCTAAGCTTTTTGTTTTTCATTCACCATCAATGGCACCCAAGACCGGAGTCTCCTCAAGAAAAGGAAAAGGGAAGGCAAAAGCTTCCACTTCCGAGTCATGGGAGAAGGAGAGATTCATCTCCAAGAGCCACCAAGACCACTTCTATGATGTTGTGGCAAAGAAGAAAGTGATCCATGAGGTCCCTTTCAAACTCAAGAAGAATGAGTATCCGGAAATCCGACTTGAAATTCAAAGAAGAGGTTGGGAAGTCATAGCCAACCCCATACAACAAGTTGGAATTTTAATGGTTCAAGAGTTCTATGCCAATGCATGGATCACTAGAAACCATGACCAAGGTATGAACCGAAGTCCGAAAAACTATATCACCATGGTTAGGGGGAAATACTTGGATTTTAGTCCGGAGAATGTGAGGTTGGCGTTTCATTTGCCTATGATGCAAGGTGATGAACACCCTACACAAGAAGGGTCAACTTTAACCAAAGGTTGGACCAAGTCCTTACGGACATATGTGTGGAAGGCGCCCAATGGAGAGTAGACTCCAAAGGCAAGCCAGTCCAACTAAGAAGACTGGACCTCAAGCCTGTAGCTAGAGGATGGTTGGAGTTCATTCAAAGATCCATCATCCCTACAAGCAACCGATCTGAAGTTACTGTGGATCGGGCCATCATGGTTCATAGCATCATGATTGGTGAAGAAGTAGAGGTTCATGAAGTCATCTCCAATGAACTCTATACATGCACGGTTCCTTCCCCCACCTTATATGCCATCTATGTTACTCAGCTGGAGTTATCATAGAAGGAGATGTCTCCATTGAAGAAGACAAGCCCATTACCAAGAAAAAGATGGAGCAAACAAGGGAAGCTCCTCACGGCCTCCAAGAAGAACATGAGGAAGTGCATCATCAACAAATGCCTCAAGGAATGCACTTTCCTCCCAACAACTATTGGGAGCAACTCAACACCTCCTTAGAGGATTTGAGTCATAACGTTGAACAACTAAGGGTGGAACATCATGAGCACTCCATCATTCTCCAAGAAATAAGAGAAGATCAAAGAGCAATGAGGGAGGAGCAACAAGGCAAGGAAGGGACATAGAAGAGTTGAAGAACATCATTGGTCCTTCAAGAAGAAGACGCCACTAAGGTGGATTCATTCCTTGTTCTTTATTTCTTTCTGTTTTCGGTTTTAATTATTATGTTTATCCATGTTTTGTGTCTTATTTCATGATCATTAGTATGTAACCATGCCTTAAAGCTATGAATAAATTCCATTAATCCTTCACCTCTCTTAAAGAAAAATGTTTTAATTCAAAAGAACAAGAAGTACATAATTTTCGAAATTATTACTGAATTTAGTTTAATTATATTGATGTGGTGACAATGCTTTTGTTTTCTGAATGAATGAATGAACAGTGCATATGTCTTTGGATCTTGTTGTTTATGAGTGTTAAAATTGTTGGCTCTTGAAAGAATGATGAACAAAGAGAAATGTTATTGATGATCTGAAAAATCATGAAATTGATTCTTGAAGCAAGAAAAAGCAGTGAAAAAGAAAGCTTGTGAAAAAAAAAAAATTAGCGAAAAAAAAAAAAAAAAAAAGAAGGAGCAATAGAAAAAGCCAATAGCCCTTAAAACCAAAAGGCAAGGGTAAAAAGGATCCAAGGCTTTGAGCATCAATGGATAGGAGGGCCCAAGGAAATTAAATCCAGGCCTAAGCGGCTAAACCAAGCTGTCCCTAACCATGTGCTTGTGTCATGAAGGTCCAAGTGAAAAGCTTGAGACTGAGTGGTTAAAGTCGTGATCTAAAGCAAAGAGTGTGCTTAAGAGCTCTGGACACCACTAATTGGGGACTTTAGCAAAGCTAAGTCACAATCTGAAAAGGTTCACCCAGTTATGTGTCTGTGGCATTTGTGTATCTGGTGGTAATATTGGAAGACAAAATGCTTAGGGCCACAGCCAAGACTCATGAGTAGCTGTGTTCAAGAATCAACATGCTTAACTAAGAAAGTCAATAACACTATCCAAAATTCTAAGTTCCTAGAGATGCCAATCACTCTGAACGTCAAAGGAAAAAGTGAGATGCCAAAACTGTTCAGAAGCAAAAAGCTACAAGTCCCGCTCATGTAATTAAATTAATATTCATTGATATTTTGGACTTTATAGTATATTCTCTTCTTTTTATCCTATTTGATTTTCAGTTGCTTGGGGACAAGCAACAATTTAAGTTTGGTGTTGTGATGAGCGGATAATTTATACGCTTTTTGGCATGTTTTTATATAGTTTTTAGTAAGTTTGAGCTACTTTTAGGGATGTTTTCATTAGTTTTTATGTTAAATTCACATTTCTGGACTTTACTATGAGTTTGTGTGTTTTTCTGTGATTTCAGGTAAATTCTGACTGAAATTGAGGGATTTGAGCAAAACTCTGAAAAAGGCTGACAAAAGGACTGCTGATGCTGTTGGATTCTGACCTCCTGCACTCGAAATGGATTTTCTGGAGCTACAGAACTCTAAATGGCGCGCTCTCAACGGCGTTGGAAAGTAGACATCCAGGGCTTTCCAGCAATATATAATAGTCCATACTTTATTCGAAGAATGACGACGCAACTTGGCGTTGAACGCCAAGTACACACTCCTTTCTGGAGTTAAACGCCAGAAAAATGTCATAATCCGGAGTTGAACGCCCAAAGCACATCATAACTCGAAATTCAACTCCAAGAGAAGCCTCAGCTCGTGGATAGATCAAGCTCAGCCCAAGCATACACCAAGTGGGCCCCGGAAGTGGATTTATGCATCAATTACTTACTCATGTAAACCCTAGTAGCTAGTCTAGTATATATAGGACCTCTTACTATTGTATTAGACATCCTGGATTGTATTTTCTATCCTGTGATCACGTTTAGGGGGCTGGCCATTCGGCCATGCCTGAACCTCTTGCTTATGTATTTTCAACGGTGGAGTTTCTGCACACCATAGATTAAGGGTGTGGAGCTCTGCTGTACCTCAGAGATTAATGAAGTTCTATTTTCTTTTATTCAATTCCTCTTTTATTCTTATTCCAAGATATTCATTCGTACCCAAGAATATGATGAATGTGATGAGCTAATAACTCTCATCATCATTCTCACTTATGAGCGCGCGTGATTGACAACCACTTACGTTCTACATGCAACACAAGCTTGAATGTGTATCTCTTAGATTCCCCAACAGAATCTTCGTGGTATAAGCTAGATGGATGGCGGCATTCATCTGGATCCGGAAAGTCCAACCTTGTCTGTGGTGTTCCGAGTAGGATCCTGGGAATCCGGAAGGTCTCACCTTGTCTGTGGTATTCTGAGTAGGATTCCGTTCATGAATGACTGTGACGTGCTTCAAACTTTAACCTGCTGGGCGTTAGTGACAAACGCAAAAGAGGGATTCTATTCCAGTAGGAGCGGGAACCAACCGGTGATTGGCCGTACTGTGACAGAGTGCGTGCATTAGCTTTCACTGCGAGGATGGGATGTAGCTATCAACCATGGGTGATGCCTCTAGACTGGTTAGCTGTGCGAGTGACAGCCGTGCAGGTTATTTCCCCGAGAGGAATGAAAGTAGCCACAGCTGATAGTGAACCCCTATACAAGACTTGCCATGGAAAGGAGTAAACTCAGGATTGAATTGAAGCAATAGGAAGGCAGGCGTCCGAGAGCTCTACAGCACCTCCATTCCGCTTATCTGAAATTCCTACCAATGAATCTGCATAAGTATTTCTATCCTTTTATTATTTATTTTATTATTATATTCGAACTCACCATAAACAGATTTAATCTGCCTAACTGAGATTTACAAGATGACCATAGCTTGCTTCATACCAACAATCTCTGTGGATTCGACCCTTACTCACGTAAGGTTATTACTTGGACGACCCAGTACACTTGCTGGTTAGTTGAACGGAGTTGTGAATTCCAATAAAGAAAACCTCACACAGGTGCTGCCCCTTAGAAGCCTTCATCTCAAAATAAACAGTGTCCTAAGGGTATATTCATACTAAAGCTCAAAAGATAGATTCCATACAAACTTAAGGATGTTGAATCACAATTTCGTCCACCACCCAACCCTATGCCAAGTGAGAAATTTCTACTCCATAACTAGTGTTGACATTTTATCAAACATTTGATGAGCAAGAAAGAAAGTCATAGTAAATTGAGAAGAAAAGTAGAATTAAAAGTATTGCAACACAAAGAACTAACAACAAGTATCAAAGAGCAACAATGGAAATCAAATTCTCAAAGTATTGATGAAATCCAAAATTACAAAGTTGAATTCTAGATCTATGAGAATTGTGCAATTACAACTACTACTTGAAATTGGAGAAGAAAGTCTATGACATGAACAAAGTGAAGTGAGAATTGTAATGGATCTCACCAAAGAGTGATTGAAAATTCAAAAATTGGATGAAGATGAACCCTAGTGAAAAGCTTGGAATCTCTCTCTCCTTCTCCAAAAGTGTAACTAACTATCCCTCAAAATATCTAAAGTCTAGAAAATGAACTAAGTGTCCTTAACCCCTGCTCCTTTGGTCTTCTTAAGCTTTTCCCGCCAAGGCGTTTCCCCCATAGTGGGATTCTCAACAACCTCCATGCCTAAGTCACGTGACTTCTTAAAAAATCATATTCGAACGTCGGCGCGCACGCACAAGGTGCGCGCGCGCGCCACCGAAGCATCTTGTAATGTGTGCGGAGGCGTGATGTACGCGTGCGCGTCCACGAAGATCATGGCTTAGCCGCTACGCAAGCCGGCTCGTGGCTTGGCTCTTGGCTTCGACTTCAAGTTGCTCTATCCACGCGGACGCGCCAAGTGTGCGCACGCACCCATGCTGAGATTTCCAAAGCTCAATTCTCATGCTCCCTTCCTTTGCACCCGTCCTCCTTCTCTCTTCCGGTCTATCCCTCCCCTATGTTCTGAAACCACTTAACACACAGGTCATGGCATCGAATGGCATCAAGAGAAGATTAGAAATGTATCTATTTTAGTGCAAAATAAGCATGTTTTCATCCATGGGCCAAAACTAGGAAAGGAACACAAAATCTCTTATTTTCATATAGAAAGTGTGTGGAATCATTGATAAAACCCCTGAAATCAGCACAAGATAAACCCTCAAAATGGGGTTTATCAACCTCCCCACACTTAAATCCTAGCATGTCCTCATGCTTAGAGAAGTGCAAAAGAAACTCAGAAGACCGAGGGATCATAAGAATATAAGACTCATGAAGTGCAACCTACTTATATGAATGCAACTATGACTAGTGCTATTATCTACTTGGTTAGGAACAAATCAACTTTCTTATGATATATGCGAGCACATGGGACCCGATGGTGGTCAATGTATAGGACTTGCCAATTTTTAAGCATCAAATGCAATATATGCAACTTTGCATGAGGAATGCTCGTGAGAGCCGGGGATCAAAGGATTGAGCATCGAACCCTCACTGGAAGTGTTTGCACTCTAGTCGCTCGGTGTTTGGGGTCGATTCACTCAATTCTCCCCTAATCATGCTTTCCAAGATTTGTTTTTCTTCTAACAATCAACAATTATTCAATGCATGCATACAATTATCATGAGGTCTTTTCCTTAGGTTGTAATGGGGCTAGGGTTAAGGTAGGATGCATATTTGGTCAAGTGAGCTTGAGATTTGAATCTTTGATAGGTTTAGACTCCCCATCTAACCTATGACATCCTATACAATTAAGTTCTAACCTAACTACCCATTCTTCACCTTCCCATATACTCATGCATTCCCTTTTCATTTCACAACACTTATGCATTGATCTTATTGAGCTTCGCTTTTGGGGCCTTTTGTCCCCTTTTTGTTATTCTTCTTCTTTTTTTTTTCTTTTCTTTCTTTTTCTATATATTTATTTTTTTTTCTTTTCTTTTCCATATTGTTTTTTTTTCTTTTTCTTTTGTTTTTCTCATTTTTTTCTCTCTATATACAAGAGCATCAATGCATAAGGTTTTACATTTGATCAATACATGAGTATGTACCCAATTCTCAATATTTTCAATAACAATACAAAACTACCTTTTTATTCCCCCAATGTCCCAAGATTCCCACACTTGAATGGTACTCACACACACTAGCCTAAGCCAATCAAAGATCCAAATTGAGGACATTTATTGTTTTTCGCTTTAAGCTTGTAATGTGCTAAAAATAAGAACAAGTGGGTTAATCGTAGGCTTAAAGTTGGCTAACAATGGAAGATAAAAGGTAAGGCTATTTTGGGTAAGTGAGCTAACGAAATGATGGCCTCAATCATATAAATGCATGAATACACAGAATACTGGACACAAAGAATCAAACAAATCAATGATTACAATCATAGAAAAAGAATAATGCACACAAGAAGGAGAATAAGTGGTTATAAGATGTAACCACGCAATTAGGCTCAGAACTCACTAGCTTGTGTTCTTAACTCAAAATCCATGTTCCAAAATATAATTCTTCATGCAAATTTGGCATCAAAGTGTTTAAAATTGGCGATGCCACGGTTGTCCCAGAGTGTTGGTTTCCTAAGAAAGAGTTTCATTGTTCCAACCAAATAGACTTATCATGCGAATGGTGTCAACTAAAACCTAATCATGCAACTTTTCCTAATTACAAAGGAGTTCAATGAACAAAAATTTATTCAGATGTTACCTATGGAGATCGGTCGACCGACCTCCCCACACTTAAAACTTAGCACGGTCCCCCGTGCTATAGGTTAGGCGCAATGGGTGGTCGAGTCCCGAGTGTCCCTCATCTCCAATGTCATCGCTATCTCCGCTTGAAGTGGCGGTGGATGTGGAGATATCTGGTTCCTCCATAGGTGGGGTGACTATGCTTAGAAGTTTCTTCACATGAGCATATCGGCGTTGGTTACGCCTCTCATAACGGTCCAATTTCTTGTGAAGGTCTTCAAGGCATTGGGTGGCTGATTTTTGTGGTGTAGATGATGTGGTAGTGTTGCGAGTTGGTGTGGGTAGTCCAACGTCCTTGGTGATTTCCGGAGGCTTGAGGCACCTCTTGGTCGGAATAACATCGCCTTCGACCGGAATTGAGGTTCTCCTATCCTTAGCCTCTCGGTTGACGCCGGCCTTTGCAACTAATTCGGTCACCATAGCGGGGAACGGCAGATTTCCCTTGGCATGAATGTGCCCCATGGATTGGCGAATGGCATGCGAGATGTCGACCGATTTCTCGGTTAAGATGCACCATATCAATAAGGCAAGCTCGGCGGTAATGGATGACCCATGTGTGCTTGGGAGCACGTAGTGAGCTAGAATTTGGGCCCATGCCGTGGCTTCTTGAGTGAGGTGGCGGACATCTAAACCCTTTGGTCTTTGCTTGATGGTCCCCCGGATCCAATATGCGTCGGGTAAAGCAATGACGCGGAGGATCGCGCCCCAATCGAACGCACGGTCATCGCATGTAGCCAAGACTTCTTGGTAGGCATCATATCCATCCGTCAACGGTCCAATCCCAAGGACTTCTCGGATGGTTTCCACTGTGACCGACACTTGCTTTCGGTGCACAAATATTAATGTGAGCAGAGGTGAGTGGTAGTTGGAGTAGAATTCCACCACCCATGAGAGATTGGCCTCCTTTGGTTGCCTCAAGAGGAACCTCCATTGCCTCCGGTCAATGTGTGGCATCACAATCGGATTGAGGTGAGCCGGTAGGACTAGAATGGGCTCCGGGTGATAATTCCTTTCAATCATTCTTGAGTAAACAAGTTCGCAGTAACGGTTGGGGAACTTGTTTGAATCCTTAGGAGGGTTGTCCTTCTCTAGAACATCAACGGGGCCTTTAGTCTTCTTTAAGAGTGGCTTGGCCGTCAATTCTTGGTGGGCTTTAGTGGAAGTGGGCTTCTTGGGGGCTTTCCCTTTGTTCTTTTTGATGACCATCCTGTGAAAGCAAAGAAAGGGGATAACATCAAACCCAAAGAAGTGTAACTAAATGCGGTTATGCGATGAAAAGTGATGCCATAGAATATGTGTAACGACCCAATTTTCAATATGTCTAGATCATACTGGAAACTGAGCGCTACCAATTTGTCCTCCTAATTATTATCTATTATTTATCATATGAGCCTGATTCGTTATTAAAAGCGTAGTTAAATTGCGAGGTATATTTTATTTTTTTTTTTGGAAACGTTTGAATTAATAGACGGAATCACTCATAATCAATTCACAAGTAATAACAGATAAAACAGTTATAAACAACCACACATAAATACATCACAAGCAGTTAACAACATTCAGTGATCCAGCCTTTGTTTAAGAATAGTCTTTTAGTTAGAACACCCCTAGATATAGCTAGATAATAACTATATACATATACATACATACAACATCCCAGGTCCTGACCTGTTCAAGAGGTCCCTAAGCTGGCACCTAGGCTAGCCTAGACTCTATACTCACCTAGTCCCTCTAAACTACTAAAGCGAGGGAAAGTACATTCTAAGTCTTCACAACTCAAGTCAGGTAGAACATCATCAAAAGATAGAACATCATCTGCTACTCCTCTGCACGATCAGACATTTCCACAGGACGTCTCTCTGGTACCTCATGAAGTAGCCACACAATAGGAATCTCGTACACAGGATTTAGGTTAAAGTGCGCATACGAACGGGGTGTAGACGTTGGCTGGTTTCACAGTATATACATATAAACAGAGAACGATATTCACCCTAGACTCAGAAAACTATCTAGAGCAGAATCCTCTTCTTGCAAACGGTCATCAGCGAACTTCGGTAAGGTACTCTTACTTCCATCTGAAGGGGGAAGGGAGAGAGAAGGGGTAAGAACTGGGGAGTCCTTAGTAGGGTCGGGGTTATTAGTTATATTCATTTATTTGGGGTCGATTAGCAGACGAATAATAGAATATAGCGAAGCAGTAACCAAAAGATAAAGATAGAAAGAGAAAGTAGAGGCAATAGAAAGCAGAACACAAACAAAAGAATACAAGAAAATAAAACATAGAAATAGCATACAAGCAGACAAACACAAAGAAATAGATCACACACAGAAAGGAATGCAACAGAGAATGATGCGCAGACAAGAATGATGCATGTCTAGCCCTAGTGTAGGTAATGAGCTCATTTGTCGGTTACATACCCGCTCCCGACGTTACCCGGAGTCCTCTGACCAGGTAAGGATTCCCTGTTGGTAATGCCCCTCGCAAGAGTCCTTTGACTTGTGAGGCAAACCACTGCAAGAGTCCTTTGACTTGCAGGACGGCACTAGCAACCCACTGCAAGAGTCCTTTGACTTGCATGGCGGAGCTAGTTAACTTATATCTGCCCAACACACTCACTGTAAGAGTCCTTTGACTTACAGGAGCACACACACACTCTCACTGTAAGAGTCCTTTGACTTACAGGAGTATATGCTAGTTGTGTTTTCTCGATACCTCTGTAAGAGTCCTCTGACTGACAGAATAGCATTATAGCTAAGTATCCCAGGGAAGCGCTCTCAGTGGTCGTACCACCATCTATCTGACTTCCTTCACGCAGCAGATCATTACATAATCATTCTCATTATCATCATTCATTATCATTCTCATTATTCATCATCACTTTCACATTCTTATGCAGTACCTCTTTCTTTCTCTGTTCAATCATGCTATACAAACTTTACAGCTTTTACTTTTACAACATCGTAACTCAAACCATTTCTCTTTATCATATTACTCTTTTCTCTTTGTCTTTTTACTCTGCTCTGATTACTCTTTTCTCTGTATCTCCTACTTTTCTCTGGTTATTCTGTTCTCTGTGTTTCTTTACTTTGCTTTGATTTCTCTTTATAACATATGTATTTAAAGCTTATGTAAATTTTGGTATGAATAGTTCGCCTGTCCCAAGTATAGGTTCATTAAGTCTATACTGAAATAGTTTAACTTTTCATATAATACCTAACCCTAGTTGCAACTCAAGGACTAACTATGTTGCCCTAGTTCGTTCACTAATTTCTGTCTGTTTTTTTTTTTTGTTATTAAAACCTTACAGACTTTTCTTTAGTTTTTATCTTTTCTTCAACTTTTTATCTTTCTCTTGTCTTTGCCTCACAAATATGTTCTTACCACTCCCTAAGTGTTTTATGAAGGTAATTATGAGATTCTGCGCTTAAAGTTGTCTTTCTAAAGCTTTTACAGAAAACTGCCTTTTCCGCATTATTTTATTATTTTTATTAAAATTTTATTTTTAATTAAATATTATTATTTAATATTTTATTATTATTTATTATTTTATTATTAAATTTTCGAAAATTAACTCACTTTTACTTTTAACCTTTAAAATTCACTTTTTACCACCCGTAACTTTTAATATTTCTACTTTTTTACCACCCTAACTTTCAGAAATTACCAAACAACCCCTCAAACACCAAAATATTTACTTCCTTGCCCTTTATAAGATCTAAAAGGTGTTCTTCAATGTTCTTCACCATACTCAAAGTGTTCTTCATGTTCTTCGTATATTCTTCAAATTCTTTCTCTGTTTTTACCCGTTTTTCAGTCTTTTCAGCAACCGATTTTTACCATAATTCAAAATAAAATTGCAGCCACTAAAACCCCATCTTTTCTACAAGATTTCAACACAAATTGAACCCCAATTTAAGTTCTAGGGTTTCGTTTTCCAGCAGCCATAAGAACACACATTCATAGCTTGAATTTCATCAAAATTTCATCAAATTTTCACCAAAATTTCAACAAGAATTACTCATACAAACAATCAATTTCAAGCACAGCCAAACCATATCATAATCACACAACTCAAACACAATCAATCAAGATTAAATTCGTCAAACCCTACCTGGTTTTGCTGCTCCTAATTCAGTTAGATTTTCAGGTGGTCCTTAAGCACTTTTTCCTCCTAAATCACATCAAGAACAACTTTAAATCCAAAAACTCTCAACTGACAAAATCTCACTCAGCATGTTAGGAAGAGATATATCACCTTAGAGTTTCTGGAAATTCACGTTTCTTGGCCCTCAAGTCAAGTTAAGCATGATTCCTAAGGAAAAACATCAAGAAAACACATGTTTACATGGTTTTCCTTGAAAACCGAATTGAAGAGGGAGGGAGACAGCCATCTCACCTTATTTCCAGCCTTGATAAGTCACATGGTTATGTAGAGGAAGAAGAGAGGATCATTTTGGTGAAATCGGAGTTTTGATTTGAGTTTTAGTTCAGAAGAAATCAAGCTTTGAAGATTAAAGGGTCATGAAAGTTTCTCTCTTTTCTCTCTTCACATTTTCGGCCAAAGGGAGTAAATGACCAGCCTTGGAGTGTCTTGGGGTTGTAAGGAGAGTTGTGATTGGTTGGCTTGAAGGTGGATTAAAATAATATTAAAATATCTCTGGTGTACAACTACTAAAACTAGGTGTATCGGAACACTCGTAAAAACATCTCTAAAAATTATTTTCTGAGCTACTAGGATAAATGACACTAGTAACATATTTATTATGATAATAGAACATGTATAATGAGGCCTTAGCATTGCTAAAGTCATCAGAGAGTGCTGGTGCTAAGCTGCACCAGTAAACCGTAAACCCGGTTAAACCGATTTTCTGTTTTTAACAAAAACAGACCAGGTAACCTTATAATATCAATCAAGAATTTTCTAATACTAATATAATGATAATATTATACTATTATCTCTCTCCTCTCATGAATCGAGTCCGGTTCGTCAAACAGAGACTATTTACGAAAATCAGAATCAAAACTGCCAACCGATACGGTTCAAAAACTAGGTTCTTCGCGATTGCATTATCGAGATTGCCTCAGAGGAGGTTCTAGCTTAAGGATGACATAATGATAATGAGGATTGAGATGCTTGATGATATAACAGAGGTGTTCCCTTTACTGATCTTCCGGAGAGATTCATACTTTCAGAAAAGATCTCGCGTACTCGAAAATCAGGGTTGTTACAATATGGGTATCATTGTTACATGACAGCTGCAACATGTAACCAAGATAACATTTGAAGAGCAAGGCAAATCATTTCCATGTGGTACAAGGGTGATTTAGGCATGCAAGTAAGAAGCATGAGAAGCATATGCCCTTAGGGACCACAAATGGAAAGCAAGTTAAGAAAATGTGAGTGAATGGATTGGAGAAAGTGGGGATGCACCACCCAAAAGTGATTGGTTGAGAGGCAAGTTAGTCACAATGAGCTCAAAACTTAAGTATGCCTTTCGTCGAACACTTGGCGTGCATCCTCTTAGTAGTATGTGATTAGGTGAAAGTGAAAGCAATGTAACATCCCACAATCCATTATTAATGACTAAAGTACACAGTGATTGTAAGAAAAGCAAGCAACACATCTCATTTACTAATGCAAGAGAAGTTGAGACCCAAATGCCAATGAAGAGTTAAATTGAAAAAAAGAGAGAAAGGAAAATTAAAAACTAAATGAAACTAAAGAAGTAACTAAAAAGGAAAGGAGAAAAGGAAAGAAGCTACCTAAGAGAAGATGAAACTAAATGATTAAGAATCAAAAGAGATAGGTGGAGAAAGAGGGTAGCTTAGTGAAGTACCTTGAGAGATGAAAAAAAAGATATGGAAGAAGAAGTTGTAGAGTGGAGTGATGGAGGGTGGAAGGATAATGTGGGGCCACCGGAGGTAGGTGGTAGAAGGTGGTTGAGAAGAAGAAATATTAGTGGGTGGATGGGTAGTAGAAGGAATGAGAAGAAGAGGGAAAAGGGGAAGAAGAGTGAAGGGGTAAGTATGCCCCTTCTTAAGTTGGCGCTGAACACCCGCGCGTGCGCGTACGGTGCGCGCTCGCGCAAGGGAGCGAGGTGGAGGGGGGCACGCGCGTGTACGCTGCGCGCACGCGCACATGTGCTTGGGCTGGCAGCACAGGGGTGGCATAGAGGAGGCCCAACTCTCTGGACGAGGTACCAGAAGTTGGCTATAGGGCTATTGGCGCGCGCGCGCACGGTGCGCGCACGCGTCAACGTGGTCATGCCCCAGGCATGAGATGGGCCTGGGGTTGGCCTAACTCTCTGTGGACTGGCCTAGAGGAGAGTGCAGAACAAGGGGCGCGTGCGCGGCCTAGGCGCGCGCGCGCACTTTGCGTTGATGGTGGATGGACGCGGGCGCGCCAGGTGCGCGCACGCGGCAGAAGTGCTGGGCTGGTGGCTTAGTGCAGGCCCGAGAGTGGCTTAACTCTCAGGAATATGTACCAGGAGTGCAACAAGGTGATCAATGCGGACGCGCACGGTACGCTAGCGCGCGCGAGTGGCCTATGCTTCAGGCATGGTGCTGGCTTGGTGTGGGCATAACTCTCGGGTAGATGTATGGATGAGTGTTTTTCGCAACCCACGCGTCCGCGCACGGTGCGCGTCCGCGTAGATGATCGTCAAATGCTTCAAGGGCGCGTACGCGCCAGGTGCGCGCACGCGCAGAAGGGTGCCTTTTCAAAATTTTCATGTTTTTGCACTACTTATAACATTCAACCCCCCCCCCCAAGCAGCCACTTAAACATTATAGCAGGGCGTTTTAACTTGATAAACTACCAGTGAACTCAACAAATGAAGGAGAATTGAAATTGAAATCTAGCTAACAAACATGAAGTCAAGTGTTAAGCAAGTGTCAATCAAAGAATGATGCAATGGCTATGTACAAAGGAAGATCTTACCATGGTGGGGTGTCTCCCACCGAGCACTTTTGTTTACCGTCCTTAAGTTGGACTCTCCATAGCTCAAAGTTCTTGTTCAAGAGGTGCATCCCTCAAGAGGAACACTTCAAATTCCTTGGAGTTCTTTCTTTGCTCACCATGATACAATTTGAGACGGTGCCCATTTACCTTGAAAATGTCCGGACTTGATGGGTGGCGCAAGTGGTAGACCCCATAAGGTTCTACTTTCTCCACTTGGTAGGGTCCATCCCACCTTGATCTAAGCTTTCCGGGTAGTAATCTCAACCTTGAGTTGTAGAGAAGGACTAGTTCACCGGGTCGGAATTCTCTTCTCCTAATGTTCTTGTCATTGATGGCTTTCATCTTTTCCTTGTAAAGTCTAGAGTTGTCATAAGCCTCTAATCTCAAGCATTCCAATTCCGCTAATTGAAGCTTTCTCTCTACTCCGGCCCCGTCCAAATTCATATTACATTCCTTTACGGCCCAATAAGCTTTGTGTTCAATTTCTACCGGTAAGTGGCATGCTTTACCATATACAAGCCTAAAGGGGCTCATGCCAATGGGTGTCTTGTAAGCCGTTCGATAGGCCCAAAGTGCATCGGAGAGTTTAGTGCTCCAATCCTTCCTATTCGGCTTCACAATCCTTTCCAACACATGCTTGATTTCCCGGTTAGAAACTTCGGCTTGGCCATTTGTCTGAGGGTGGTAAGCCGTGGCGATTTTATGTATGATGCCATATTTTCTCATGAGGCCGTCCATTTTTTTTGTTGCAAAAGTGGGATCCTTGGTCACTTATGATTGCTCTTGGGGAGCCAAAACGACAAATGATATTGTTCCTCACAAAAGAATAAACAACATGAGCGTCATCCGTTCGGGTGGGGATTGCCTCCACCCATTTTGACACATAATCGACGGCTAACAAGATGTAGAGAAAGCCATTGGAATTTGGAAATGGTCCCATGAAGTCGATTCCCCATACGTCAAATATTTCACAAAAAAGCATATTTTGTTGGGGAATTTCGTCCTTCTTGGAAATATTTCCAAACCGAATGCATTGAGGACAAGATTTGCAATAGAGAGAAGCATCTTTGAGAAGAGTTGGCCACCAAAATCCGCAATCAAGGACCTTTCTTGCCGTTCTTTGGGGGCCGTAGTGGCCACCTCCTTCAGAAGCATGGCAAGCGTCCAAGATTGCTTGGAATTCGGTTTGAGGTATGCACCGTCGCACTATTTGGTCCGCTCCACACCTCCACAAATAGGGATCGTCCCAAATATAGTATTTGGATTCGCTTTTCAGCTTATCCTTTTTGTGTTTGTTGAGATTGGGAGGGAAAGTGCGTGAAACCAAGTAGTTTGCTATTGGGGCATACCAAGGAACTACTTCCGAGATTGCGTGCAAAGCATCTAAAGGAAAGGAGTCATTGATAGGAGTGGTGTTGCCTTTTGTGTGTTCGAGGTGACTTAGATGGTCCGCCACTAGGTTTTGGGAACCACTCCTATCATTGATCTCCAAGTCAAATTCTTGTAACAAAAGCACCCAATGAATTAATCTCGGTTTTGATTCTTTTTTGGCCAACAAGTACTTTAGTGCCGCGTGATCCGAGTACACTACAACCTTGGAACCAAGAAGATAAGCTCGGAACTTGTCCAAAGCAAAAACAATAGCTAGGAGTTCCTTTTCGGTAGTAGTGTAGTTGGATTGGGCTCCGTCTAATGTTTTGGAAGCATAAGCTATGACATAGGGAATCTTACCCTCGCGTTGTGCTAACGCGGCTCCTATCGCGTAATTCGAAGCATCACACATGATTTCAAATGGTTGAGTCCAGTTTGGTCCTCGCACAATAGGAGCTTGTGTCAATGCTACTTTAAGTTTGTCATATGCTTCCATACATTCCTTGCTTAGCTCAAATTCAGTGTCTTTTTGTAGTAGTCGAGAGAGAGGTAAGGCCACCTTGCTAAAGTCTTTGATGAATCTCCGGTAGAATCCTGCATGTCCAAGAAAAGAGCGAACTTCCCTCTCGGAGGAGGGGTAAGGTAAACTAGATATGACATTTATTTTTGCCGGATCTACGGAGATGCCTTCTTTTGAGACTATGTGTCCCAAAACAATACCTTGTTTGACCATGAAATGACATTTTTCAAAATTTAAGACAAGGTTTGTTTTGGTGCATCTCTCTAAGACTTTTTCAAGGTTACCTAAGCAATGCTCAAATGAATCACCGTACACACTAAAGTCGTCCATGAAAACTTCCATAGATTGCTCTAGAAAGTCCGCAAATAAGCTCATCATGCATCTTTGAAACGTTGCCGGTGCATTGCATAGGCCAAACGGCATACGCTTATAAGCATACGTTCCAAAGGGGCAAGTAAACGTGGTTTTTTCTTGGTCCTCTAAAGCAATGTGAATTTGGAAGTATCCGGAGTAGCCATCAAGAAAGCAATAATATGATTTACTGGCTAATCGATCAAGCATTTGATCAATGAATGGTAGTGGAAAATGATCTCTTCTTGTGGCCGCATTCAACCTTCGGTAGTCTATGCATACTCTCCAAGAATTTTGCACTCTTGTTGCTATAAGTTCACCACTTTCGTTTTTGATTGTTATCACCCCGGACTTCTTTGGCACTACTTGGACCGGGCTTACCCATTCGCTATCCGAGATAGGATAGATGATGTCCGCTTCAAGTAGTTTAGTGACTTCTTTCTTTACTACCTCAAGAATGGTTGGATTGAGTCTCCTTTGAGGTTGTCGGACCGGTCTTGCTCCTTCTTCAAGAAATATGCGGTGCTCGCATACTTAGGGCTTATTCCCACTAGATCCACCAAACTCCACCCAATTGCCCTTTTGTTTTTCCTCAATACATCTAGCAATTTTTCTTCATGTTGAGGAGTTAACTCGTTTGCAATTATCACGGGGAACTTTTGGGCTTCATCAAGATATGAGTACCTCAAGTGGGCTGGTAGTGGCTTCAATTCCATCTTTTTGTCATTCTTTGAAGTTTGAGTTTCCGGATGGTTTGTATGATGCGTGGTGTTTAGTTCGCTTGGACCTTCATTTGCTTCTTTAATCATGTACTTCTCATCTAACTTTGCAAGGTGCACTTCGGCAACCATGTTATCAATTGGGTCACACCGAAATAGAGAGTGATTCTCTGGTGGATGCTTCATTGCTTCTTCTAGGCTAAAGTTTACAATTCTCCCATCTATTTCAAATGATTAGGTCTCCGAGTAGGCATCTAGCTTAAATCTAGAAGTTCTCAAAAATGGTCTTCCAAGTAGGATAGATGACGCTCTCTCGGTTTCGCTTGATGGCATTTCAAGGACGTAGAAGTCAATCGGAAACACCAACCCTTTTATATTTACCAATACATCTTCCACAACACCCGTCACGGTTATTATGCTTTTATCCGCTAGGACAAATCTTGCCGTCGACCTTTTTAGTGGTGGCAACTTCAATACCCGGTAGACGGAGAGCGGCATGATGCTAACGCATGCTCCAAGGTCACACATACAATCTATAAATTGAACTCCATTAACGGTGCAAGTGACCATACAAGGGCCCGGATCATCACACTCCTCGGGCAACGCTCCCATTAAAGCGGAAATAGAACTCCCCAATGGGATGGTTTCCAATTCAAGAATTCTATCCTTGTTTATGCATAGATCTTTGAGGAATTTTGCATATCTAGGAACTTGATGGATAGCATCAAAGAGGGGGATGGTTACCTCAACTTTCTTGAACATTTCTTCCATTTTGGGGTCGAGTTCCATGTGTTTTCTAGCTTTCTTTGTAAGTGCTGGAAATGGGAGTGGTTGAGCTATTTCTTCTTCCAAGGTTCTCTTGGCCTTGGTTGTCTCCCTTGTTAGTTGGGCTTCATCCTCAACTATGACTTGTGGTGTCTCCTCTTCCACTACCTCTTCTATCTCTATCCTCTCCTCCTCTTGGACGGTTGTAATAGGATTTGAGTCCTTTGCTTCCTTTTCTTTTAGTTGTGTTCCGGATCTAAGGGTGATGGCATTGATGCCCCCCTTTGGATTTGGTTGAGGTTGAGAGGGAATGACACTTTGGATTGGGGGTTGAGGAGTAGGATTTGATGGTGTATCCATGCGTGCAAGAAGAGCTTGTAGTGTAGAGGTGAGGCCGGTGAGACCGGAAGCAAGTATGTTTTGTAGTTCCTTTTGGCCTTGGATAATGGTCCAGAGTGTTTCGTCTTGGTTGGAGGGGGTGGTTGCATATGTGAGTTGAGGAGTTTGTGATTGGTTTGGTGGTGGTCTTTGATGTGGTGGTTGGTATGTTTGGTAGTTTCTTTGTGGGTTTTGTTGGTTGTATGGTTGATTTTGTGAGTTGTATGGTCGGTTTTGTGAGAAATTTTGTGAGTTGTTGCTCCATCTTTGACCTCCTCCATTATTGTTGTTGTCCGTATTTCCTTGTTGATGATTGTCTCTCTAATTTTGATTGTGGTATCCATTCCCTTGGTTGTAGCCTCCTCCTTGATAAGGGTGCCCTTGGTTAGGATTACCGCCTTGGTAGTACCCTTGATTGGGACGGTCATAGAAATTATGGGTAGCCGCCAAGGTGTTATCTTCTTGAAGGCTTGGGCACTCATCCGTGTAGTGGGAGTAGCAAGAACAAATGCCACATACTTTTCGAGGAACCAATTGTTGGTTGTGTTGTTGAGGTGGTGGAGGGTGTTGTTGGTATGATTGAGGTTGTTGTGGTTGTTGTTGGTTCAATTGGAGTTGCCTCAAGATGGATGTCATCTCGCTCAAGGATTGAGTTAGAGCGGTGGTTTCACTACTAGTCGATACCTCATTCACGGTCCTTGGGCGGTTGACTCTTCGCCTCATATGTTGATTGGATTCGGCTAAGTCAATGATAAGTTGCCATGCCTCCTCCGCTGTTTTATATTTGGACAAAGAACCATTGCTAGAGGTGTCCAAGAGAGTTCTATCTTGCTCTCGCATCCCTTGATATATGTATCCAAGTAATACTTGAGTGTCAAGCATGTGATTAGGGCATGCGTCTAGTAGCTTGCGAAACCGTTCCCAATACTCGTAGAGTGGTTCCGTCTCACCTTGCACAATACAAGACATTTCCTTCCTTAGCCTATCCATCTTCTCCGGGGGCAAGAATTTATCCAAGAATCCACTTCTAAGTAGTCCCAATCGGAGGTGACTTCACTAGATAGAGTGTAGAACCATTCTTTAGCCTTGTCCTCAAGAGAGAAAGGGAAAGCAAACAACCATATAGCAACTTCATCGGATCCTTCCCGTCTAGTAGTTGAGCATATGCGATGGAAGTCCTTGAGATGTCGAATAGGGTCCTGAACCTTTCACTTATGTATTTTCAACGGTGGAGTTTCTGCACACCATAGATTAAGGGTGTGGAGCTCTGCTGTACCTCAAGTTTCAATACAATTACCATTACTTTATATTCAATTCTCTTTTATTCTTATTCCAAGATATACGTTGCACTTCAACTTGATGAATGTGATGATCCGTGACACTCATCATCATTCTCACCTATGAACGCGTGTGATTGACAACCACTTCCGTTCTACTTTAGGCCGGGCGCATATCTCTTAGATTCTCCAACAGAATCTTCGTGGTATAAGCTAGATAGATGGCGGCATTCATGGGGATCCGGAAAGTCTAACCATGTTTGTGGTATTCCGAGTAGGATCCCGGGAATCCGGAAAGTATAACCTTGTCTGTGGTATTCCGAGTAGGATTCCGGTATTGAATGACTGTGACGAGCTTCAAACTCCTGAAGGCTGGGCGTTAGTGACAGATGCAAAAGAATCAAGGGATTCTATTCCAACCTGATTGAGAACCGACAGATGATTAGCCGTGCTGTGACAGAGCATTTGGACCATTTTCACTGAGAGGATGGGATGTAGCCATCAACAAGGGTGATGCCTCCAGACGATTAGCCATGCAGTGACAGCGCATAGGACCATTTTCCCGAGAGGATGAAAAGTAGCCATTGAAGACGGTGATGTGATAAACGAAATTTAGCATGCCGATTTAGAATTCAAAGATGAATATGATCGTGAGTATAGTCTAATCGACACTTAAATCTCGTACCAAACAATCCTACAATCTCTATCCGAGAGTACTAGTCCCCCGAGTCGTCCTCCCTTGGAATTGCCAAAGTGTGCATCTTATTGATTAGAAAGTCTTGTTAGGTTTCTTTGAAGGTTTTAGCAAAGTAATGGGAAACAAACAATCAATCATTAAAAGACTTGGCTTAGGATTGGCATTAGAATTTCTATCCTTATAGTTCATTCAATGATGACAACAATTAGGCCTTGCTTCATTTAGTTATCCCCTAGGTATAGAGGAAAGTCAAATGAAAATAATCAACTTGAGTCACAAGTCCTAGCTTCACCTCATGGGAATCTAGCTTTAGTGCACTCCAAGCCAATTAGCAATCCCTAATTCCAAATCAACAATTGACACAACTATTCAACTTCTTCTAATGGCCCAACCCTATGCCAAGTGAGAAATTTCTACTCCATAACTAGTGTTGACATTTTATCAAACATTTGATGAGCAAGAAAGAAAGTCATAGTAAATTGAGAAGAAAAGTAGAATTAAAAGTATTCAACACAAAGAACTAACAGCAAGTATCAAAGAGCAACAATGGAAATCAAATTCTCAAAGTATTGATGAAATCCAAAATTACAAAGTTGAATTCTAGATCTATGAGAATTGAGCAATTACAGCTACTACTTGAAATTGGAGAAGAAAGTCTATGACATGAACAAAGTGAAGTGAGAATTGTAATGGATCTCACCAAAGAGTGATTGAAAATTCAGAAATTAGATGAAGATGAACCCTAGTGAAAAGCTTGGAATCTCTCTCTCCTTCTCCAAAAGTGTAACTAACTATCCCTCAAAATATCTAAAGTCTAGAAAATGAACTAAGTGTCCTTAACCCCTGCTCCTTTGGTCTTCTTAAGCTTTTCCCGCCAAGGCATTTCCCCCAAAGTGGGATTCTCAACTTCCTCCACGCCTAAGTCACGTGACTTCTTAAAAAATCATATTCGAACGTCGGCGCGCACACACAAGGTGCGCGCGCTCCCCACCGAAGCATCTTGTAATGTGTGCGGAGGCGTGATGTACGCATGTGCGTCCACGAAGATCATGGCTTAGCCGCTACGCAAGCCGGCTCGTGGCTTGGCTCTTGGCTTCGACTTCAAGTTGCTCTATCCACGCGGACGCGCCAAGTGCGCGCACGCGCCCATGCTGAGATTTTCAAGGCTCAATTCTCATGATCCCTTCCTTTGCACCCGTCCTCCTTCTCTCTTCCGGTCCATCCCTGCCCTATGTTCTGAAACCACTTAACACACAGGTCATGGCATCGAATGGCATCAAGAGAAGATTAGAAATGTATCTATTTTAGTGCAAAATAAGCATGTTTTCATCCATGGGCCAAAACTAGGAAAGGAACACAAAATCTCTTATTTTCATATAGAAAGTGTGTGGAATCATTGATAAAACCCCTGAAATCAGCACAAGATAAACCCTCAAAATGGGGTTTATCATGATGCCCTACATACAGCTTGCCATGGAAAGGAGTAAGAAGGATTGGATGAATGTAATAAGAAAGTAGAGATTCGAGAGGATTCTAGCATCTCCACACGCCTATCTGAAATTCCCACCATTAATTTACATAAGTATTTCTATCCTATTTTATTTTCTGTTTATTATTAATTTTCGAACTCATCATAAACCAATTTAATCTGCATAACTGAGATTTACAAGGTGACCATAGCTTGCTTCATACCAACAATCTCTGTGGGATCGACCCTTACTCACGTAAGGTATTACTTGGATGACCCAGTACACTTGCTGGTTAAGTTGAACGGAATTGTGGAAAGAAAGTGCTGAGTTAATTTTTATGCACATGCCAAAAAGCCATTATTGTTGATCACAATTTCGTCCACCAAGTTTTTGGCGCTGTTGCCGGGGATTGTTCGAGTATGGACAACTGACGGTTCATCTTGTTGCTCAGATTAGGTAATTTTCTTTTCAAAAATCTTTTTCAAAATTTTTCTTTTCTTTTTCGTTTTTCCTAACTTTATTTTCGAAAAAAATAATAAAAATCCAAAAAAATTAGAAAATCATAAAAATCAAAAAAATTTTGTGTTTCTTGTTTGAGTCTTGAGTCAATTTTTAAGTTTGGTGTCAATTGCATGCTTTAAAAATTTTTCTTGCATTTTTCAAAAATTCCATGCATTCATAGTGTTCTTCATGATCTTCAAGTTGTTATTCATAAGTCCTCTTATTTGATCTTGATGTTTTCTTGTTTTGTGTTGTTTGTTGTTTTTCATATGCATTTTTCGTTTGTTAGAGTCCATGCATTAAAGATTTCTAAGTTTGGTGTCTTGCATGTTTTCTTTGCATCAAAAATTTTTCAAAATTATGTTCTTGATGTTCATCATGATCTTCAAAGTGTTCTTGGTGTTCATCTTGACATTCATAGTGTTCTTGCATGCATTAAGTGTTTGATCAAAAATTTTCATGTTTTGGGTCATGTTTGTGTTTTTCTCTCTCACAATTAAAAATTCAAAAATCAAAAATATATCTTTTCCTTTTTTCTCTCCAAATTTTCGAAATTTTGGGTTGACTTGGTCAAAAATTTTCAAAATTAGTTGTTTCTTACAAGTCAAGTCAAATTTTCAAAAATTTAAAAATCTTATCTTTTCAAAATCTTTTTCAAAAATCATATCTTTTCCAATTTTTCCTCTTTTTCGAAAATTTCAAAAAAATCTTTTTCAAAATATTTTCAAAACCTTTTTCTTATCTTTATATCAAATTTTCGAAAATTAGCTAACAAAAAATGTGATTGATTCAAAAATTTGAAGTTTGTTACTTTCTTGTTAAGAAAGGTTCAACCTTTAAGTTCTAATCTTATCTTGTAGTTTCTTGTTAGTGAAGTAAGTAATTTTAAATTTTTGAATTAAATCTTCTTATCTTTTATATCTTATCTTTTTCAAAATTTTATCTTTTTCAAAAATTTGATTTTAAAATATCTTATCTAACTTCTTATCTTCTTATCTTTTCAAATTTGATTTTAATATCTTTTTCAACTAACTAATTAACTTTTTGTTTGTTTCTTATCTTTTTCAAAACCACCTAACTACTTTTCCCTCTCTAATTTTCGAAAATATCTCACCTCTTTTTCAAAAATTCTTTTTGTTCTAAATTTTAATTTTAATTATATTCTATCTTTAATTTTCGAAAATTACTAACCCCTTTTTAAAATTATTTTCGAAATTCTCCCTCTCTTTTCTTGTTCTATTTAATTATTTAATTACTAACACTTCTCTTCACCTCTCTCCATCTAAATATCCAAATCCCCTCATCTCTTTCTATTTATTTTATTTATTTACTAATACCTCTCTTCACCTCCCCTATCCTTACTCTTTATACAGACTATTCATTCTTCTTCACTCTTCTCCCCTTTCTTTTTCTACTAACATAAAGGAATCGCTATACTGTGACATAGAGGATTCCTCTTTTTTTCTTGTTTTCTTCTCTTTCATATGAGTAGGAACAAGAAAAAAGGCACTCTTGTTGAAATTGATCCCGAACCTGAAAGGACTATGAAAAGGAAATTAAGAGAAGCTAAATTACAACAATCCAGAAGTAACCTTTCAGAAATTTTCGAACAGGAGAAGGAGATGGCAGCCGAACCCAATAATGATAATGCAAGGAGAATGCTTGGTGACTTCATAAAACCAACGTCCAAATTTGATGGAAGAAGCATCTCCATTCCTGCCATTGGAGCCAATAATTTTGAGCTTAAGCCTCAACTAGTTGCTTTAATGCAACAGAACTGCAAGTTTTATGGACTTCCATCTGAAGATCCTTACCAGTATTTAACTGAGTTCTTGTAGATTTGAGACTGTTAAGAAGAATGGAGTCGATCCTGAAGTCTACAGACTCATGCTTTTCCCTTTTGCTGTAAGAGACAGAGCTAGAATATGGTTGGATTCACAACCTAAGGATAGCCTGGACTCCTGGGATAAGCTGGTCACGGCTTTCTTGGATAAATTCTTTCCTCCTCAAATGCTGAGCAAGCTTAGAGTGGATGTTCAGACCTTCAAACAAAAAGATGGTGAATCCCTCTATGAAGCTTGGGAAAGATACAAGTAGTTGACCAAAAGGTGTCCATCTGACATGTTTTCAGAATGGACCATATTAGATATATTCTATTATGGTCTATCTGAGTTTTCGAAAATGTCATTGGACCATTCTGCAGGTGCATCTATTCACCTAAAGAAAATGCCTGAAGAGGCTCAAGAACTTATTGACATGGTTGCAAATAACCAATTCATGTACACTTCTGAGAGGAATTTCGTGAATAATGGGATGCCTCAGAGGAAGGGAGTTCTTGAAATTGATGCTCTGAATGCCATATTGGCTCAGAACAAAGTGTTGACTCAGCAAGTTAACATGATTTCTCAAAGTCTGAATGGATGGCAAAATGCATCCAACAGTACTAAAGAGGCAGCTTCTGAAGAAGCTTATGATCCTGAGAACCCTGCAATGGCAGAGGTTAATTACATGGGTGAACCTTATGGAAACACCTATAATTCATCATGGAGAAATCATCCAAATTTCTCATGGAAGGATCAACAAAAGCCTCAACAAGGCTTTAACAATGGTGGACGTAATAGGCTGAGCAATAGCAAGCCTTTTCCATCATCTTCTCAGCAACAGACAGAGAATTCTGAACAAAACACTCCTAATTTAGCCAATCTAGTCTCTGATCTGTCAAAGGCCACTTTCAGTTTCATGAGTGAAACAAGATCATCCATCAGAAATCTGGAGGCACAAGTGGGCCAGCTGAGTAAGAAAGTCATTGAAACTCCTCCCAGTATTCTCAAAAGCAATACAGAAGAGAATCCAAAAGGAGAGTGCAAGGCTATTGATGTAATCAATATGGCCGAATGCACAAGGGAGGAGAAGGACGAAAATCCTAGTGAGGAAGACCTCCTGGGATGTCCCTCAAGCAAGAAGGAGTTTCCTATTAAGGATCTAAAGGAATCTGAGGCTCATATAGAGACCATAGAGATTCCATTAAATCTCCTTCTGCCATTCATGAGCTTTGAAGACTATTCTTCCTCTGAAGAGGATGAAAATGTGACTGGAGAGCAAGTTGCTCAATATTTAGGAGCTATCATGAAGCTGAATGCCAAGTTGTTTGGTAATGAGACTGGGGAAAGTGAACCTCCCTTGCTCATTGGTGAACTAGACACCTGGATTCAGAAAATTTTACCTCAAAAGAGACAAGATCATGGCAAGTTCTTAATACCTTGTACCATAGGCACCATGACCTTTGAAAAAGCTCTATGTGATCTAGGGTCAGGGATAAATCTTATGCCACTCTCTGTAATGGAGAAGCTGGGGATCATTGAGGTACAACCTGCCTTGTTCTCATTACAATTGGCAGACAAATCATTGAGACAAGCTTATGGAATAGTAGAGGACGTGTTAGTAAAGGTTGAAGGCCTTTACATCCCTGCTGATTTCATAATCTTAGACACTAGGAAGGAAGAGGATGAATGCATCATCCTTGGAAGACCTTTTCAAGCCACAGCAAGAGCTGTGATAGATGTCAACAGAGGTGAATTAGTCCTTCAATTGAATGGGGACTACCTTGTGTTTAAGGCACATGGCCATCCCTCTGTGACAAAAGAAAGTAAGCATGAAGAGCTTCTCTCAGTTCAGAGTAAAGAAGAGCCCCCACAGTCAAACTCTAAGTCTGGTGTTAGGAGGCCACAACCAAACTCTAAGTTTGGTGTTAAGACCCCATATCCAAACTTTAAGTTTGGTGTTGGGACTATACAACATTGACCTGATCACCTTGTGGCTCCATGAGAGCCCACTGTCAAGCTATTGACATTAAAGAAGCGCTTGTTGGGAGGCAACCCAATTTTATTTATCTAATTTTTATTTTATTTTATTTTATTTTTATTTTGTGTTTTATTAGGTACATGATCATGTAGAGTCACGAAAAAAATATAAAAATTAAAAATAGAATCAAAAACAGCAGAAGAAAAATCACACCCTGGAGGAAGGACAGACTGGCGTTCAACGCCAGTAAGGAGCATCTGGCTGGCGTTCAACGCCAGAACAGAGCATGAATCTGGCGTTGAACGCCAGAAACAAGCAACATTCTGGCGTTTGAACGCCAGGAATGTGCCTTGAGAAAAGCTGGCGCTGAACGCCAGTAACAAGCATGGAACTGGCGTTCAACGCCAGAAACATGCTACATATGGGCGTTGAACGCCCAAAACATGCTTCACATGGGCGTTGAATGCCCAGAACGTGCATCACCTCGGCGTTTAAACGCCAGAATGGTATGCAAAGGCATTTTACATGCCTATTTGGTGCAGGGATGGAATTCCTTGACACCTCAGGACCTGTGGACCCCACAAGATCACCTCAGGATCTGTGGACCCCACAGGATCCCCACTTAACATATTCCCACCTTACCTCCTAATCCTACTACCACTTTTCCCCATAAACCCCACCTACCTCCAAAATTCAAAAATCTTTCCCACCCAAACCCACCCTAAAATGGCCGAATCTACCCTCTCCCCTTTCCCTATATATACCCCTCCATTCCACTTCATTTTCACATAACACAACCCCCTCTTCTCTACCTTGGCCGAAACACCATCTCTCCCTTCTCCTCAATATTTTCTTTTTCTTCTTCTTCTCTTCTTTCTTCTCTTGCTCGAGGGCGAGAAATATTTTAAGTTTAGTGTGGTAAAAGCATAAGCTTTTTGTTTTTCCATTACCATCAATGGCACCTAAGGCCGGAGAATCCTCTAGAAAAGGAAAAGGGAAGACAAAAGCTTCCACCTCCGAGTCATGGGAGATGGAAAGATTCATCTCCAAAAGCCACCAAGACCACTTCTATGATATTGTGGCAAAGAAGAAGGTGATCCCTGAGGTCCCTTTCAAGCTCAAGAAAAATGAGTATCCGGAGATCCGACATGAGATCCGAAGAAGAGGTTGGGAAGTCCTAACCAACCCCATGCAACAAGTCGGAATCTTAATGGTTCAAGAGTTCTATGCCAATGCATGGATCACTAGGAACCATGATCAAAGTATGAACCCGAGTCCAAAGAATTATCTCACAATGGTTCGGGGGAAATACTTAGATTTTAGCCCGGAGAATGTGAGACTGGCATTTCACTTGCCCATGATGCAAGAAGATGTACGCCCCTACACTAGAAGGGTCAACTTTAATCAAAGGTTGGACCAAGTCCTTATGGACATATGTGTGGAAGGAGCTCAATGGAAAAGAGACTCCAAAGGCAAGCCAGTCCAACTAAGAAGACTGGACCTCAAGCCTGTGGCTAGAGGATGGTTGGAGTTCATTCAACGCTCCATCATTCCCACTAGCAACCGATCTGAAGTTACTGTGGATCGGGCCATCATGATTCATAGCATCATGATTGGAGAGGAAGTAGAAGTTCATGAAGTCATCTCCAATGAATTCTACAAAATAGCCGAAAAGTCCTCCACCATGGCAAGGCTAGCTTTTCCTCACCTTATTTGCCATCTATGTTACTCAGCTGGAGTTATCATAGAAGGAGACATCTCCATTGAAGAGGATAAGCCCATCACCAAGAAGATGATGGAGCAAGCAAGAGAGACCCTCCACGGTTCTCAAGAGATGCATGAGGAAGCTCATCATCAAGAAATCCCTGAGATGCCTCAAGGGATGCACTTTCCTCCCAACAACTATTGGGAACAACTCAACACTTCCTTAGAAGATTTGAGCCACAATGTGGAACAATTAAGGGTGGAACATCATGAGCACTCCATCATTCTCCGTGAAATAAGAGAAGACCAAAGAGCAATGAGGGAGGAGCAACAAAGGCAAGGAAGGGACATAGAAGAGCTTAAGGACATTGTTGGTCCTTCAAGAAGAAGACGCCACTAAGGTGGATTCATTCCTTGTTCTTATTTCTTTCTGTTTTTCAGTTTCTATGTTATGTTTATCTATGTTTTGTGTCTCTACTTCATGATCATTAGTATGTAGTAACCATGTCTTAAAGCTATGAATAAAATCCATTAATCCTTCACCTCTCTTAAATGAAAAATGTTTTAATTCAAAAGAACAAGAAGTACATGAATTTCGAATTTATCCTTGAATTTAGTTTAATTATATTGATGTGGTGACAATACTTTTTCTTTTCTGAATGAATGATTGAACAGTGCATATTTTTGATCTTGTTGTTTATGAATGTTAAAATTGTTGGCTCTTGAAAGAATGATGAACATAGAGAAATGTTATTGATGATCTGAAAAATCATGAAATTGATTCTTGAAGCAAGAAAAAGCAGTGAAAAAGAAGAAGCTTGCGAACAAAAAAAGAGAAAAAAAAAAAGAAAAAGCAAGCAGAAAAAGCCAATAGCCCTTAAAACCAAAAGGCAAGGGTAAAAAGTGATCCAAAGCAAAAAGAGTGTGCTTAAGAGCTCTGGACACCTCTAACTGGGGACTCTAGCAAAGCTGAGTCACAATCTGAAAAGGTTCACCCAGTCATGTGTCTGTGGCATTTATGTATCCGGTGGTAATATTGGAAAACAAAGTGCTTAGGGCCACGGCCAAGACTCATAAGTAGCTGTGTTCAAGAATCAACATGCTTAACTAGGAAAGTCAATAACACTATCCGAAATTCTAAGTTCCTAGAGAAGCCAATCATTCTAAACTTCAAAGGAAAAAGTGAGATGCCAAAACTGTTCAGAAGCAAAAAGCTACAAGTCCCGCTCATCTAAATTAGAATTAATATTCATTGATATTTTGGAATTTATAGTATATTCTCTTCTTTTTATCCTATTTGAATTTCAATTTCTTGGGGACAAGCAACAATTTAAGTTTGGTGTTGTGATGAGCGGATAATTTATACGCTTTTTGGCATTGTTTTTAGGTAGTTTTTAGTAAGTTCAAGCTACTTTTAGGGATGTTTCATTAGTTTTTATGTTAAATTCACATTTCTGGATTTTATTATGAGTTTGTGTGTTTTTCTGTGATTTCAAGTAATTTCTAGCTGAAATTGAGGGACTTGAGCAAAACTCTGAAAGAAGGCTAACAAAAGGACTGCTGATGCTGTTGGAATCTGACCTCCCTGCACTCGAAATAGATTTTCTGGAGCTACAGAACTTCAAATGGCATGCTCTCAACGGCGTTGGAAAGTAGACATCTAGAGCTTTCCAGCAATATATAATAGTCCATACTTTATTCGGAAATTGACGACGTAAAGTGGCGCTCAACGCCAAGTACATGCTGCTGTCTGGAGTTAAACGCCAGAAACACGTCATAACCCGGAGTTGAACGCCAAAAACACGCTATAACTCGGCGTTCAACTCCAAGAAAAGCCTCAGCTCGTGGATAGATCAAGCTCAGCCCAAGCATACACCAAGTGGGCCCCAGAAGTGGATTTATGCATCAATTACTTACTCATGTAAACCCTAGTAGCTAGTCTAGTATATATAGGACTTTTAACTATTGTATTAGATATCTTTTGATCACTTTAGATCTAAGGAACATCTGGGGGCGCATAGTCCTTAGACCATGAGGGCTGGCCACTCGGCCATGCCTGAACCTTTCACTTATGTATTTTCAACGGTGGAGTTTCTGCACACCATAGATTAAGGGTGTGGAGCTCTGCTGTACCTCAAGTTTCAATACAATTACCATTACTTTATATTCAATTCTCTTTTATTCTTATTCCAAGATATACGTTGCACTTCAACTTGATGAATGTGATGATCCGTGACACTCATCATCATTCTCACCTATGAACGCGCGTGACTGACAACCACTTCCGTTCTACTTTAGGCGGGGCGCATATCTCTTAGATTCTCCAACAGAATCTTCGTGGTATAAGCTAGATAGATGGCGGTATTCATGGGGATCCGGAAAGTCTAACCTTGTCTGTGGTATTCCGAGTAGGATCCCGGGAATCCGAAAAGTCTAACCTTGTCTGTGGTATTCCGAGTAGGATTCCGGTATTGAATGACTGTGACGAGCTTCAAACTCCTGAAGGCTGGGCGTTAGTGACAGATGCAAAAGAATCAAGGGATTCTATTCCAACCTGATTGAGAACCGACAGATGATTAGCCGTGTTGTGACAGAGTATTTGGACCATTTTCACTGAGAGGATGGGATGTAGCCATCAACAAGGGTGATGCCTCCAGACGATTAGCCATGCAGTGACAGCGCATAGGACCATTTTCCCGAGAGGATGAAAAGTAGCCATTGAAGACGGTGATGCCCTACATACAGCTTGCCATGGAAAGGAGTAAGAAGGATTGGATGAATGTAATAAGAAAGTAGAGATTCGAGAGGATTCTAGCATCTCCACACGCCTATCTGAAATTTCCACCATTAATTTACATAAGTATTTCTATCCTATTTTATTTTCTGTTTATTATTAATTTTTGAACTCATCATAAACCAATTTAATCTGCCTAACTGAGATTTACAAGGTGACCATAGCTTGCTTCATACCAACAGTCTCTGTGGGATCGACCCTTATTCACGTAAGGTATTACTTGGATGACCCAGTACACTTGCTGGTTAAGTTGAACAGAGTTGTGGAAAGAAAGTGCTGAGTTAATTTTTATGCACATGCCAAAGAGCCATTATTGTTGATCACAATTTCGTCCACCAGCAACTCATGCAAACTCAACAAGAGCAAAATCAAGGGCGCCAAGAGTAATATCTAGAGCCCCATCCAGAGTTTCGGGAGCAATATTTGAGGGATAAAGAGGAGCGAGAAGCTTGGCAGCGTCAAATGGAGGAGAGGCAAGAGAGCTGGCAACAACAAATGATGACTCAACAGCAAGAATTTCAAACAAAGATTCTTGCAGAACAAAGGGAGCAATACAAAGAATTCAAAGAATCATATGATAAGCTGTACTTTAGTCAAGCTAAAGCAGGGGAATATAGTCACAACCTGTATCAATGGAAGAATATTCATCACACCATGGGAGAAGTTAGATATGTGCAAAGAATGGAGAGTGATGAAAACATACAAGCAAGGTTGGAGTACTTGACCCACAATTTGCCAACACTCAATCCACAGATCAAGCCATTTGAGCAGTGCCCTGAATTTGAAGCCAAGCAGCAAGCAAGGTCTCATCACTATACGGAGGTAACACTTAACAGATTGGAAGAAGTTGGGCTCTCAGGACTCTTAGATTCTGTATGGGATAGAAGATGCCCTGGTGAAGAAGCTTGAGACTATTCCAAGCTAGGAAAGAGAAAGAAGAAAAAGGGAGAATCAAGCAGCAGCCACAATCATTAGAAGGTGGCAAAGTTCTTTCATACTTCTAATAAGGAGATGCATGTCTGAAACATGATATGCCTCCACTGTTTATTTCCTTTTATTCCATTTTCATGCACTTTTTATTGTTCAAATAAGTAGCTAGAGAAATGATCTGCATGATGCTTGTCATTCATTACTCAGCTTAAATTTTGTTTTGTTTCCCATATGCTTGAATAAAAGAGAATTGTTTGAATCAGAAAGTAAATATCCAATGTTGCATAAGTTAGAATGGAAGTTAATGGTGGTATATGTGTCTGATTAAATGCATAACTCATGAAATAATTGCTGCATAGTATCATTTTCATTGAAGTGTGAGCTAGCTTGCTGTCATAAAGGTTCCTATCAGTAAAGAAAAAAAATCCCTTGAGAACAAAATAAAACAAAAAGAAAAGGAAGAAGAAAAAGCCAATGTGGCAAGAAAAACAAAGAATAAAGGCTGGACACCAATAGCTTGGACCCTAGGTCATATGCCTGTGGTGTTCTTGTACTAGGATATGCTTGGACAAGTAAATTCTGAGGGGTATTTCAAAACCCGGTCACTTAGATCAACTGATTTGGGATGGCCAATTGAAAGTCCACAATAAAGAGTAACCTAGATACAGAACATTTAGTTATCCAAAGAGATACTGGGCATCAATGATCCTAAGAGGAAATAGTGAGCCATGTGTCTTTGGTGGAAAGATGTTGAGTAAAAATAAAGCCAAAGGCTACTGCAACATTTGACACCAAGCCTTCTAAGAAGAATAAGCTTGTTAAGTAAAAAAAAAGAAAAGAAAAGTTAGCAAGGGAGCAAGTAAAAAGTAGACCTTATAACAGCAAGCTTAGTAAGCCTTTGAGGAAAAGTGTATATTATGTAACAGCAAACAATAACTGAGTTATCATTGTCTGCATAAAAACTCCATGAATCAAGTTCTGCTATATGCCTAATAAGGATATGTTTGCTCTTCTTGTTCATTTCATTTTCTCTTAGTTTTGATACTTGCTTGGGGACAAGCAAGATTTAAGTTTGGTGTTGTGATGACAAGTCATCATATACCCATTTTTCAAGCTAATTTCACTTGTTTCACTAGTCTTTATGCACTTTCTTGCATCTTAAGTAAGTATTTTGGAATGAAAATGCATGACTTCTTTAAATCAAACAACCACCATTAAATTGATGCTAAATCATGAGGTTTGAGCTAAAATTAATTGATTTTTAATGAATTATAAACCTTATGAGTTTAGAGATACTTTGAATGGTTGCTTTGATTTCTTGTAGGTGAAGAAAAGAAGAAAAGAATAAAAACGTGGCTTAAGAAGTGTGGCCATGGGAGGAGAAGTGTGGTGCAACATAGAAGGAGGAAGCAAACACTGCTCTCCACAAGAGCACACTGCTCTCCAAGAGAGCAGCATAATGAACCAAGCCTCCAAAATATCACTGCCCTGCCCACAATAAGAGCGGAGCACAATTCTATGCCAAGGACCAAAGGAAGCAAAAATTCTGCCCTGCCCTCCTCAAGAGCAATATCGGGCTTTCATGAAAAATAATTCAAAGGAAATTGTCTCCAAGTGCCACTCATGGGTTTCGAACACAAGAACAAGAAGGAAAGAAGGAGCGCTACTCACAAGGGAAAATGAGCCACACTTGGCTAAAAGGCTACCACCAAGTTTCGAACAAAAGACCTTGGGGAAGCAAGGAACTAGGCGTTACTTTAGTGCCAAGAAAACCAAGGAAAAAGGGGGCAGCGTGTGCTTCCACCAGGTTTCGAACCTGGGACCTCACCCTTGGTTGCCTTGCTGCGCTGCCCACAAGGAGAGCAGAGCAGCATTTCTTGGCACGGGTAGCACACAAGCGCGCACACAAGCACGCACGGCCAGGAGCATCACGCGCAGCTTGGACGCACGGAAGGCAAGCATGCACGCACACTGCCCTGCTCTCCGCAAGGGCAGGGCAGCATCTTGATGCTACACACGCTTAGCACGCACGCAATGAGGCCGCATGCACAATTTCCCTGCTTTGCCCTCCACAAGAGCAGAGCAGCCTCCTGGAGCCAACTTCTTCATGGGCTAAAAATTGGATTAAAAATCCAATTTAATTCATTTCTTCACCAAATCAAAAGCCCATCCAAATTCCAAAATCCAAGAATAGAAAGTGTATAAATATGAGATAGTTTGATGTAATTAGAACCTTTCTTTTGATTTTTGAATTTTTACATCTTTAGACTTCATTTTTTTTGAGAGCTTGGAACTGAGATCTTAGAGAATTGGGAAGGAGAATTGATGTCTCTTCTTCCTTGTTCTTACTTGAGCACTTTTTACTTTTCTTGTTTGAGTCTTGGGTGTGAAGAATTGAGGAATTTCTGTCTCAATCTCCATTTAAGATCTCTTTGATTTTCCTACTGCATAATTGAGTTTATCCAATTTCCTTTACTGCTTCAATCTTTAATTTCTTGTTAATTGCTTTGTGAACTCGGATCTGGGAAGGCAATTGAGATCTAGACTTTGCTATCTAGTCTCTGGAGTCCTGAGATCCAATTTTCCTTTTGGTTCTTCTGTTGAACCACTGCTGCAATTAAATTTCCATTTGTGTTTGAGATCTAGTCAATTCCAATTCATCTCTTGCTTTGATAATTGCTGCAAGTTAATTTCCCTTGCTTAAATTTTGAATTTCCAGTCCTCAAATCCCTTTTTCCATTTAAGCAATTTATATTTCTTGCACTTTAAGTTACTGCAATTTACATTTCTTGCACTTTAAGTTTCAGTCATTTAATTTCTTGTTCTTTAAGATTCAGCACCTTTACTTTCAGTTCTCTTTAATTTCTGCAATGCATCCCTCTCCCTTTACATTTTCTGCTATTTACTTACTATTGGATACAAAATCACTCAACCAATACTTGATTCGCTTGACTAAATCAACCACTGAACTAAAATTGCTCAATCCTTCAATCCCTGTGGGATCGACCTCACTCCCGTGAGTTTTATTACTTGATGCGACCCGGTACACTTGCCGGTGAGTTTTGTGTTGGATCGTTTTCCACACATCACATACAAGTGGATAGAAGCATAAAAAGCCAAAGAAAAGAAACCAGCCATGCACGCGCACGCGCACACGGCGCTCGCGCGCACATTGCGAAACCGGCCAGGGACGCGCACGCGTACAGTGCGCGCCCGCGTGGGTGTCCATACGTGACTTCATTAAAGCAACATGTGCCTGGCGAATTTGGGGGGTTCCTGCAACCAACTTTGGCGCCAAAATGCATTAAAAGGACCAAGGATGAAAGAGGAAAGGGGCATTCACTCACATGAGTTCATACAGACTCATTAGGATTAGTTTAGAGTTGGTTTTAGAGAGAGAAGCTCTCACCTCTCTCTAGAATTAGGATTAGGTTTAGGTTAATCTCTCCTCTTAGATCTAGGTTTAATTCATGCTTTAATTCACTTCTCCTATATCAATTCTTACTCTCCTCATCTTCCTCTTTTTAGTTATGTGCTTTAATGATTGTGATTCTTCACTTTGTTTTGGATAGATTGTTGTTCCTTTATTTTCCTTTCAATAATGCAATTTGAGGTAATTCATGATAATTGTGATTTCCTTGATTGTTGTTGTTAATTCTTTGTATTCAATTGTTGTTAGAATTCATTTTTGTTGTGATTTACTATACTTTACTTTTGTTCCTTCCAAGTGTTTGATGAAATGCTTGGGAGAATGTCAGAATAGAATTTTATGTTCTTGGCTTGAGAAAGTAACTTAGGATTTCTTGAATTACTAGTGTCCAATTGATTGATAGTTGATAGCCATTGACTCTAGCCTTCATTAATCCAATTAGTGAGAAGCTAGGATTTATGGACTAGGATTGATATAGCTCACTTGACTTTCCTTTGTTAATTGATTTAAGGATAACTAAGTGGGATTAATCCTTGCAACTACCATACTTGTGGCTAGTGATAGTGATGAAAAACTTTGACAACCAAACCTTGCCAAGACCGTTTTGTTAATAAAATTCCATTGCCATTTATCTTTCATGTTTCTTATAAAAACCCCAAAATAACTCACAACCAATAACAAGACACTTCATTGCAAGTCCTAGGGAGAACAACCCGAGGTCCAATACTTCGGTTTACAAATTTTAGGAGTTTGTACTAGTGACAAACAACTTTTTGTATGAAAGGATTATTGTTTGGTTTAGAAACTATACTTTACAACGAGACTTCATTAGTGAAATTCTAAACCGTCAAAAATCTAATCATCAAAATGGCGTCGTTGCCTTGTATGCTTTCTTCCTTGCTCTTTTGATCCATGCCTAGCCTAATTCAATCCAGGAATTACTAGCAAACACATCAATGCATCTTATGGAATCAAAGAGGAATTAGGATTCATCAAAATAAGGCTTAAAAAGAATGTTTTTACACTTAAGTACAAATACGGGAGAGATAATGAAACCATGCTAATTCATAGGTTAAATGTGAGAAAAGGTCATCAAAATACTCTAAATCCAATACAAGATAGACCGTCAAATTGGGATTTATCACTGACGCGGGCGCATGACTGACGTGACCGCATGGAAGAGCGACACTGCAGATGACGCGACCGCGTGACTGATGCCAGGGCATCCAGGCCAGTTTCACTGACCTTTTCTTTATTGTTTTAGGGTAGTTTCATGCATTTTCCAAGTAAACAATGCAAGTTTTGGGTGAAAATACACTTACACCTTCATTCAAGCAACTATTGTGAATTTTGCATGATTTCATGAGATTTTTTGCCAGAATTACATGATATTTTAATGATGCATAATCTCATGATTTTGGCTAGAGCTTTGATGCACTTTAATTGCTTGATTTCAGGACAAATGAAGCATGGAAGAATCACGTTAGCATTCACGTTAACTTAGTTAACGTGACTACTAACGTGGGATGGCAATTGGCTTGCAACGTTAATGAGAAAAGTGATCACCAATAACGCCTGCGAATCCATTCATAGCCTACGTTAAGTACCACGTTAACTGTAGAAGAAAAAGAGGACTCCACGTTAATGAGAAACGTGAACTCCAATAACGTTTCTCCTCAACGTTAGTGGTAAAAGTGAACACCACTAACGTTGGGAAACTAGGCAATGCCCCACGTTAAGAGTCACGTTGACTAAGTTAACATGAACTCTAACGTGGACGAGGATCAACAATGCCAACGTTAGTGACACTCACTTTTGTCACTAACGTTGGATCATTTGCATTTCCTACGTTAACTCTCACGTTAAGATTGTTAACGTGAAAGTTAACGTGGAGTAGGGTTCAAAGAACCAATGTTAGTGACACTCACTTTTGTCACTAACGTTGGAAAATGGCTTCATTACTACGTTAAGAGCCACGTTAACTTAGTTAACGTGGGTTCTAACGTAGGGGCATAAGGCAATTAGAGCGTTAGTGACAAAGGTGAGTGTCACTAACGCTCTCGAAGATGATAGGTGCCTACGTTAAGGGCTACGTTAGCTAAGCTAACGTGAGACCTAACGTAGGGGGCAAAAGGCAAGCAACGTTAATGGGAAAAGTGATTCCCATTAACGTTTGCGAAAAGGGGCACAAGCCAACGTTAATGGGAAAAGTGAGTCCCATTAACGTTGGCCAAGAATTGAGAAGGAACGTTAGAAGTCACGTTAAGACTTCTAACGTTGAGAATAACGTGGGCATATAAGGGTGGAATGTTAGTGGAAAAGGTGAATGCCACTAACGTTCTCGCACCCAGAATTGTATTCCACGATTAATTTCACTAAGTGCCCGAGCCTAAATTCATATTTCTCTGCAAGATGGGCCCACTAAAGATGAGAATTGCTTCAACTCAAGGTCCAAAGCCCACATCCAAGACTTGAAGAACTAACTAGAAGATCATGAAGAGTAGTATATATAGGAGTAGTTTTGAACTAGCTAGAGATTTTTGGACCAGGGAGAACTACGCTCTGCATATTTACTTTTCTATACTTCTAGCATGGATTCTTCTTTTTTGTCATTTTTGATTCCTAGAGCTATGAACAACTAAACCCCTTTCATTGGGTTAGGGAGCTCTACTGTAATTTGATGGATCAATATTAGTTTTCATTCTTCTTCTTCTATCTTTTCTCTTGATTTTACTAGAAATCTTTCAATCCTAATTCAATTGGTTAGTTATCTTGGAAAAGAAACTCTCTATAATTGGATCTCTTCGGAACCTTGGAAGAGGAATGAAGAGATCATGCTAGAATTGCTTTCTCATGCTGGACCAATTTGGGTTGGAATGGATATGTGACAATAATCCTACCAATACTTGAATTGGGAAATGTATGTGGTATAATCAGTGACCATACGTCATCTCTTCTCATGAGCAATTGACCAAGAAATTTGCTATTGATCAAGATTTGAGAGATTGGATTACCAAGGAATCGGGATTCAATCACTTAAGATTGCCAAGGAGATCAATGAATGCATTGATTGAGGAAGAGATGAGAATGAACTTGATCCGGAGAATTGCAACATCTCCTATCAACGCTATCAATGCTATCAAAGATATTCAAGACAGTAAAGATTTTCGGGAAGAAGTGCAATTTAACATGCAGAATCAAGATGCTGCCATCAAGAAACTGGAAACACAGATTGAATTATTATTCAAGCAAACCCCTGGGCACAATAATTGCAGCAATATTAACTCAATACCAAGGGAAGAATGTCAGGACATCACCCTCAGGAGTGGGAAGGAATTGAAGGAGACCCACAAGAAACCACCAGAGAAGGAATTGGATGAAGAAAACAAGGGACATGAGGAATCTCACACCTCAATCCCCAAGTCACATCAAGAAAGAGAAGTGCCCAATTCATGCCTCTCAAAGGCCCCATACCCACAGCAGTTGCAATTAAAGAAGAAGGGAGAGGACAACCAATTCTCAAGATTCTTGGAGATCTTCAAGAAATTACAAATAAACATACCCTTTGCTGAAGCAATCGAGCAAATGCCACTCTATGCCAAGTTCTTGAAGGAGTTTATGACCAAAAAGAAAAGCTGGAAGAATAATGAGACTGTGGTACTTACAGAAGAATACAGCGCCATCATCCAACATAAATTGCCTCAAAAATTGAAGGATCCTAGGAGTTTCCAAATCCCTTGTATCATTGGAGAAATCACTGTGGAAAAGGCTTTATGTGATCTAGGAGCCAGCATAAATCTAATGTCTCTAGTAATGATGAAAAAGATGAAGATTGAAGAAGCCAAACCAACAAGAATGGCCCTCCAACTAGCAGACAGGTCATTCAAATTTCCCCATGGGGTAGTAGAAGACTTGTTGGTGAAGGTGGGAGACTTCATTTTTCCAGCAGATTTCGTAGTACTAGACATGGAAGAAGGAGCTAAAACCTCCATCATCCTGGGGAGGCCATTTTTAGCCACTGCCAGAGCCATTATTGATGTCCAAAAGGGTGAACTTGTCCTCAGATTACACGAGGAAAAAATGACATTTAATGTGTTTAAGGCCATGAGATACCCACATGACTCATTGGGAGAATGTATGAGGTTGGACTCAGTAGAAGCTTTGGTACAAGAAACTCTTGAAGAAGAGCTTGAAGCATCAACAGAAGAGGAGTTACCAACAAGCGAAGAAGCTGCAGCCGCTGAAATACATGTTCAAGGTGGGCTAGAAGAGAAGGAAGAAAGAAAAGAAGCACCCAAATTGGAGCTTAAAGCACTTCCAACCACTCTCAAGTATGCATACTTGGGAGAAAATAAAAGCTATCCAGTAATCATAAATTCAGCTCTCAGCCAAGAACAAGAGTAAGAGTTGCTTCAAGTCTTATGAAGGCATAAAGATGCCATTGGATGGACACTTGCTGACTTGAAGGGAATCAGTTCATCCATATGCATGCATAAGATACTCCTAGAAGAAGGTGCCATACCTTCCATTCAGCCCCAAAGAAGGTTAAATCCAGCAATGAAAGAAGTAGTGCAGAAAGAAGCCATGAAGTTGTGGCAGGGAGGAGTAATCTATCCAATCTCAGACAGCCAATGGGTCAGTCCAATTCAGGTGGTTCCCAAGAAGGGGGGAATCACTGTGGTGCCCAACGAAAGGAACGAGCTAATCCCTACAAGAACCATTACAGGCTGGAGAATGTGTATTGACTACAGGAAGCTTAATGAGGCCACAAGAAAAGATCATTTCCCACTTTCCTTTATGGACCAAATGTTGGAAAGACTTGCGGGACATGCATATTATTATTTTCTAGATGGGTATTCAGGATATAACCAAATAGTGGTTGATCTAAGAGACCAAGAGAAAACATCATTCACTTGCCCATATGGAGTGTTTGCCTATAGGCGCTTGCCATTCGGGCTATGTAATGCACCCGCAACCTTCCAACGTTGTATGCTCTCCATCTTTTCAGATATGATAGAGAAGTTCATTGAAGTTTTCATGGATGACTTATCAGTATTTGGAGATTCCTTCCATAGTTGCCTAACCCATCTTGCCTTGGTATTGAAAAGATGTCAAGAAACCAACTTAGTCTTGAACTGGGAAAAATGTCACTTCATGGTGACAGAGGGAATAGTTCTTGGCCATAAAGTTTCTAATCAAGGCATTGAGGTAGACAGAGCTAAGGTGGAGCTAATTGAAATGTTACCTTCACCCAGTGATGTCAAGGCAATTAGGAGCTTTTTGGGGCATGTTGGCTTTTATAGAAGGTTTATTAAAGATTTTTCAAAGATAGCCAAGCCCTTAAGCAATCTCCTAATGTCTGATACACCATTTAATTTTGATGAGAAATGCATGCTAGCATTTGAAAACTTGAAAAAGAAATTGTCCTCTGCTCCTATCATTTCCCCACCTGATTGGAACTTACCCTTTGAATTAATGTGTGCTGCATCTGATTTTGCACTTGGGGTCGTGTTAGGGCAGAGGAAAGATAACTTAGTCCATGTGATATACTATGCTAGCAAAGTCCTTATTGATGCTCAAAGAAACTATACCACTACTGAAAAAGAGTTGCTAGCAATAGTTTTTGCATGTGACAAGTTCAGATCATATCTCATTGGTGCTAAAGTGATTATTTTCACAAATCACACAGTACTTAAATATTTATTTGCCAAGAAAGAATCAAAACCAAGACTAATAAGATGGATCTTATTGTTGCAGGAATTCAATATTGAAATCAGAGACAAGAAAGGAGTGGAGAACAAGGTAGCAGATCACTTATCCAGAATCCGTCATGAGGAAGGTGGAACACATGATACAAGTGTGGACGAGCAGAATCTGGGAAGAAGTGCAATGTAACATGCAGAATCAAGATGCTGCCATCAAGAAACTGGAAACACAGATTGAATTCTTATTCAAGCAAATCCCTGGGCACAACAATTGCAGCAATATTAACTCAATACCAAGGGAAGAATGTCAGGCCATCACCCTCATGCGTGGGAAGGAATTGAAGGAGACCAATAAGAAACCACCAGAGAAGGAATTGGATGAAGAAAACAAGGGACATGAGGAATCTCACACCTCAATCCCCAAGTCACATCAAGAAAGAGAAGTGCCCAATTCATGCCTCTCAAAGGCCCCATACCCACAGCAATTGCAATTAAAGAAGAAGGGAGAGGACAACCAATTCTCAAGATTCTTGGAGATCTTCAAGAAATTACAAATAAACATACCCTTTGCTGAAGCAATCGAGCAAATGCCACTCTATGCCAAGTTCTTGAAGGAGTTGATGACCAAAAAGAGAAGCTGGAAGAATAATGAGACTGTGGTACTTACAGAAGAATGCAGCGCCATCATCCAACACAAATTGCCTCAAAAATTGAAGGATCCTAGGAGTTTCCAAATCCCTTGTATCATTGGAAAAATCATTGTGGAAAAGGCTTTATGTGATCTAGGAGCCAGCATAAATCTAATGTCTCTAGTAATGATGAAAAAGATGAAGATTGAAGAAGCCAAACCAACAAGAATGGCCCTCCAACTAGCAGACAGGTCATTCAAATTTCCCCATGGGGTACTAGAAGTCTTGTTGGTGAAGGTGGGAGACTTCATTTTCCCAGCAGATTTCGTAGTACTAGACATGGAAGAAGGAGCTAAAACCTCCATCATCCTGGGGAGGCCATTTTTAGCCACTGCCAGAGCCATTATTGATGTCCAAAAGGGTGAACTTGTCCTCAGATTACACGAGGAAAAAATGACATTCAATGTGTTTAAGGCCATGAGATACCCACATGACTCATTGGGAGAGTGTATGAGGTTGGACTCAGTAGAAGCTTTGGTACAAGAAACTCTTGAAGAAGAGCTTGAAGCATCAACAGAAGAGGAGTTAACAACAAGCGAAGAAGCTGCAGCCGCTGAAATACATGTTCAAGGTGGGCTAGAAGAGAAGGAAGAAAGAAAAGATGCACCCAAATTGGAGCTTAAATCACTTCCAACCACCCTCTAGTATGCATACTTGGGAGAAAATAAAAGCTATCCAGTAATCATAAATTCAGGTCTCAGCCAAGAACAAGAGGAAGAGTTGCTTCAAGTCTTATGAAGGCATAAAGATGCCATTGGATGGACACTTGCTGACTTGAAGGGAATCAGTTCAGCCATATGCATGCATAAGATACTCCTAGAAGAAGGTTCCATACCTTCCATTCAGCCCCAAAGAAGGTTAAATCTAGCAATGAAAGAAGTAGTGCAGAAAGAAGCCATGAAGTTGTGGCAGGAAGGAGTAATCTATCCAATCTCAGACAGCCAATGGGTCAGTCCAATTCGGGTGGTTCCCAAGAAGGGGGGAATCACTGTGGTGCCCAACGAAAGGAACGAGCTAATCCCTACAAGAACCATTACAGGCTGGAGAATGTGTATTGACTACAGGAAGCTTAATGAGGCCACAAGAAAAGATCATTTCCCACTTCCCTTCATGGACCAAATGTTGGAAAGACTTGCGGGACATGCATATTATTGTTTTCTAGATGGGTATTCATGATATAACCAAATAGTGGTTGATCCAAGAGACCAAGAGAAAACATCATTCACTTGCCCATATGGAGTGTTTGCCTATAGGCGCATGCCATTCGGGCTATGTAATGCACCCGCAACCTTCCAACGCTGCATGCTCTCCATCTTTTCAGATATGATAGAGAAGTTCATTGAAGTTTTCATGGATGACTTCTCAGTATTTGGAGATTCCTTCCATAGTTGCCTAACCCATCTTGCCTTGGTATTGAAAAGATGTCAAGAAACCAACTTAGTCTTGAACTGGGAAAAATGTCACTTCATGGTGACAGAGGGAATAGTTCTTGGCCATAAAGTTTCTAATCAAGGCATTGAGGTAGACAGAGCTAAGGTGGAGCTAATTGAAAAGTTACCTCCACCCAGTGATGTCAAGGCAATTAGGAGCTTTTTGGGGCATGCTGGCTTTTATAGAAGGTTTATTAAAGATTTTTCAAAGATAGCCAAGCCCTTAAGCAATCTCCTAATGTCTGATACACCATTTAATTTTGATGAGAAATGCATGCTAGCATTTGAAAACTTGAAAAAGAAATTGTCCTCTGCTCCTATCATTTCCCCACCTGATTGGAACTTACCCTTTGAATTAATGTGTGATGCATCTGATTTTGCACTTGGGGTCGTGTTAGGGTAGAGGAAAGATAACTTAGTCCATGTGATATACTATGCTAGCAAATTCCTTAATGATGCTCAAAAAAACTATACCACTACTGAAAAGGAGTTGCTAGCAATAGTTTTTGCATGTGACAAGTTCAGATCATATCTCATTGGTGCTAAAGTGATTATTTTCACAGATCACACAGCACTTAAATATTTATTTGCCAAGCAAGAATCAAAACCAAGACTAATAAGATGGATCTTATTGTTGCAGGAATTCAATATTGAAATCAGAGACAAGAAAGGAGTGGAGAACAAGGTAGCAGATCACTTATCCAAAATCCGTCATGAGGAAGGTGGAACACATGATACAAGTGTGAACGAGCTCTTCCCTGATGAGAAATTGATGACAATTCACAAAGCACCATGGTTTGCAGACATTGCCAACTTCAAGGCAACCGGGGCTCTACCTCCAGGGATCAATATACATCAAAAAAGAAAGCTCATAAATGATGCAAAATATTTTGTCTGGGATGAGCCATGTCTCTTCAAGAAGTGTTCAGATGGAATCCTTAGAAGATGTGTCTCGGAAGAAGAAGGACGAGAGGTCCTATGGAATTACCACGGCTCATGCTATGGATGCCATTTTGGAGGGGATAGAACTGCAGCAAAGGTGTTACAAAGCGGATTCTTTTGGCCCACCCTTTTCAAGGATGCTAAAGAACTAGTAAAGAGCTGTAATGAATGCCAAAGATCTGGAAACTTGCCCAAAGAAAATGAGATGCCACAAAATTTCATCTTGGAACTGGAACTGTTTGATGTGTGGGGAATCGATTTCATGGGACCATTCCCAACCTCATATTCAAACAAGTACATCTTGGTAGCAGTGGATTACGTTTCCAATAGAGTAGAGGCTATTGCCACTCCAACGAATGATAACAAGATGGTCATGAACTTCCTCAGGAAGAATATCTTTAGTCGTTTTGGAGTCCCCCGAGCACTTATCAGTGATGGAGGGAGTCATTTTTGTAACAGACCACTAGAAGCTCTCCTCCTACGATATGGGGTAAAACATAAGGTTGCCACACCTTACCATCCCCAAACAAGTGGGCAAACTGAGATATCCAACCAAGAGCTAAAAAGAATTTTGGAAAAGACTGTGGGTGCATCAAGAAAGGATTGGGCGAAGAAGCTAGATGATGCTCTTTGGGCATACCGAACAGCATTCAAAACACCAATTGGAATGTCTCCATATCAACTGGTGTTTGGGAAAGCTTGTCATTTACCGCTGGAGCTGGAACACAAAGCTCTCTGGGCTCTCAAGATACTAAATTTTGACAGCATTACTGCTGGTGCAAAGAGGATCTTGCAGCTACAAGAGATGGAGGAATTTAGATCACAAGCCTATGAGAATGCCAAGATTTATAAAGAAAAAGCAAAGAGAAGACATGACCTGCATATTGCACCCAGGAGTTTCGAAAAGGGGCAACAAGTACTCCTCTACAATTCCAAATTGAGACTGTTCCCAGGAAAACTCAAATCAAGGTGGTCCGGACCTTTTCTTGTCACAAAAGTCTCGCCATATGGACACATAGAAATCATGGATGAAAGTTCAGAAAGGACTTTCACAGTGAACGGACAAAGGCTAAAGCATTATATGGGCAAAATGGGGGAAAACCCTAGAGTAAAGTATCATCTCAAGTAATGGAGGAATCGTCGAGCTAGCGACGCTAAAAGAGCGCTCTGTTGGGAGGCAACCCAACCTGAGGTAGTTTCCCTTTCATCTTCACTTCAATAAAGATCACAAGTTGTTTCCCCTGTATTGCGAGGAGCTAAGTTTGGTGTTCCACACCAAAACAATTCAAGAGTGAAAGTGTAATTCTAAGTTTGGTATCCCACCAAAGATATTAGTTAGAATCACACTACACCCCCAAAAACACATTGCTAGCTCCAACCAATCAAAGGAATCACTTAGCGATAGTTTAGTTTCCAGTTAAGAATTGTCTTGTTAACAACATGATATAAGGTTCTCTTCATGTATGCAAACTTTTGTACTGGGCAAGGAACTAAGTTTGGTGTTCACACATCAAATCCAGTTTAGAAGTTCACAAGCGTACATGCAAGCTAACTATTTCTCAAGTGCTTCAGGAACAAGCAACTTCCAATAACTTTGCAGGAACCTTATGAGGAAATGGTGCACCTTCATCCATCCAAGGAGGTAAAGTAGCAAAGACTATGGATGATGACAAAGAGGAGGACAACTAGAAACCATCACTCGAAGGTTGTCTTGTTACTTAATTCCATATGCTGAGAATGTTAAAATTGGAAGTCCAAATGCACCTTTGATTAATAGTTGCTCGTTAGTTGGAACCTTTTCAATTCTGTCTTCAATTCTCCTTGTTTAAGTCTATGTTATTGAGCCTAATGTCTTGAATGTTCACTTGCACCTTTCTTACTTGTATGCTTGTCTCTTTAAGTTAATCAAAAAGAAAATGTTATGGAAAGAACAAGAATGGAGTCATTTTGTTAAGTGCATTCTAAGTGTTTGTGGTAGGATGATTAGTAAGCTAAGTTGGTTCACCAAGAAAGGAAAGAAAGCAACTATCCATCCTAAGTCATAAGTCTGAGACACATTCCTTGAGGCTAGCTAAATAATAAGATCCCAACAAGAAAAGAAAAAGAGTAATACAAGTGAAAATAAGAAAGGGAACACAAAAAGGAACAATGCTAGGCACCAAGGGTTTTGAAACTGAGGCATGTGTCTGTGGTGTTTATGTACAAGGGATATACTTGGATGAATAAGCTCTTAGGGGTGCCTTATCACTTGGTAACTTGGATTAACTAATCCGGGATTATCAGCTGAAAGTCCATTATCAAGAGTAACCTTTGTTACAGAGCACTTAGTAACCCAAAGAGGTGCTGGACACCAAGGTCTCAAGAAAGAAAGAATAACAAACCATGTGCCTGTGGTGTGTATGTATGAGGGAAAGAGACTTGAGGGTGTAAGTCCTTAGGGGTGTCTTAACACCTAGCACCTTAAAACCAACTGGTTTGGGAATGTTCGCTGAAAACTTATCATAAAAAGTCGCCCTCTTACAAAGCACCAAGCAAAAAGAAAAATAAACTTTGAAAAGAAAAAAAAAAGAAGGATCAATAAGAAAGAAGCCTCAAGGGATGCAATCAAGAGAGTGACTAGGGATTTGATAAAGGCTTGAAACCTAAAGGGAAAGAACCTAAGTTGCTATGCATGAAACTCCATGAACCATGAATGTTATTTCCATCTTATCTTCTTGTTCATTTATTTCATTTTTCTTATGCTTCAGTACTTGCTTAGGGACAAGCAAGCTTTAAGTTTGGTGTTGTGATGCCAGGGCATCTAGGCCAGTTTCACTGACCTTTTCTTTACAGTTTTAGGGTAGTTTCATGCATTTTCCTAGTAAACAAGGCAAGTTTTGGGTGAAAATACACTTACACCTTCATTCAAGCAACTATTGTGAATTTTGCATGATTTTATGAGATTTTTTGCCAGAATTACATGATATTTTAATGATGCATAATCTCATGATTTTGGCTAGAGCTTTGATGCACTTTAATCGCTTGATTTCAGGACAAATGAAGCATGGAAGAATCACGTTAGCATTCACGTTAACTTTATTAACGTGACTACTAATGTTGGATGGCAATTGGCTTGCAACGTTAATGAGAAAAGTGATCACCAATAACGCCTATGAAACCATTCATAGCCTACGTTAAGAACCACGTTAACTCAGTCAACGTGGTACTTAACGTAGAAGAAAAAGAGGACTCCACGTTAATGAGAAACGTGAACTCCAATAACGTTTCTCCTCAACGTTAGTGGTAAAAGTGAACACCACTAATGTTGGGAAACTAGGCAATGCCCCACATTAAGAGTCACGTTAACTAAGTTAACGTGAACTCTAACGTGGACAAGGATCAACAATGCCAACGTTAGTGACACTCACTTTTGTCACTAACGTTGGATCATTTGCATTGCCTACGTTAACTCTCACGTTAAGATTGTTAACGTGAAAGTTAACGTGGAGTGGGGTTCAAAGAACCAACGTTAGTGACACTCACTTTTGTCACTAACGTTGGAAAATGGCTTCATTACTACGTTAAGAGCCACGTTAACTTAGTTAACGTGGGTTCTAACGTAGGGGCTTAAGGCAATTAGAGCGTTAGTGACAAAGGTGAGTGTCACTAATGCTCTCGAAGGTGATAGGTGCCCACGTTAAGAGCTACGTTAGCTAAGCTAACGTGAGACCTAACGTAGGGGGCAAAAGGCAACCAACGTTAATGAGAAAAGTGATTCCCATTAACGTTTGCGAAAAGGGGCACAAGCCAACGTTAATGGGAAAAGTGAGTCCCATTAACGTTGGCCAAGAATTGAGAAGGAACGTTAGAAGTCACGTTAAGACTTCTAACGTTGAGAATAACGTGGGCATATAAGGGTGGAACGTTAGTGGAAAAGGTGAATGCCACTAACGTTCTCGCACCCAGAATTGTATTCCACGATTAATCTCACTAAGTGCCCGAGCCTAAATTCATATTTCTCTGCAAGATGGGCCCACTAAAGATGAGAATTGCTTCAACTCAAGGTCCAAAGCCCACATCCAAGACTTGAAAAACTCACTAGAAGATCATGAAGAGTAGTATATATAGGAGTAGTTTTGAACTAGCTAGAGATTTTTGGACCAGGGAGAACTACTCTCTCCATATTTACTTTTCTGTACTTCTAGCATGGATTCTTCTTTTCTGCCATTTTTTATTCCTAGAGCTATGAACAACTAAACCCCTTTCATTGGGTTAGGGAGCTCTGCTGTAATTTGATGGATCAATATTAGTTTTCATTCTTTTTCTTCTATCTTTTCTCTTGATTTTACTAGAAAACTTTCAATCCTAATTCAATTGGTTAGTTATCTTGGAAAAGAAACTCTCCATAATTGGATCTCTTCGGAACCTTGGAAGAGGAATGAATAGATCATGTTAGAATTGCTTTCTCATGCTGGACCAATTTGGGTTGGAATGGATATGTGACTATAATCCTACCAATACTTGAATTGGGAAATGTATGTGGTATAATCAGTGACCATACGTCATCTCTTCTCATGAGCAATTGACCAAGGAATTGGCTATTGATCAAGATTTGAGAGATTGGATTTCCAAGGAATTGGGATTCAATCACTTAAGATTTCTAAGGAGATCAATGAATGCATTGATTGAGGAAGAGATGAGAATGAACTTGATCCGGAGAATTACAACATCTCCTAAACCCAATGATCACCCCATTTCTGATCTTACCCGTTCTCTTTAATTTTTGCCATTTACTTTTATGAGTATTACCCCATTTCCCCATTTAAGATTTTGCACTTTAATTTCTGCTATTTACTTTCTAGTCATTTAAATTTCTGCATCTCAATCTAAATTCTGTTTAGCTCAACTAGCATATTCTTCTAACTAAAGTTGCTTGACCAATCAATCCTTGTGGGATTCGACCTCACTCTATAATGAGTTTTACTTGACGATAATTCGGTATACTTGCCGAAGGAAAATTTGTTGAGAGACAAGTTTTCATGCATCAGTGACCCACGCAGACGCGTGACATGCGCGATCTGCAGAATTTGCAGATCTCGTTTCCAGCAATTTTTGGCCACTTTTGGCCCAGATCCAAATCCAAGAGGCACAGATCAGAGGTTATGAAGTGGGGGAATGCATCCGTTAAAGGGAGAATCTCCAATTAGTTACTATTCATGAATTAGATGTAGTTTGGAGGGAGAGGTTCTCTCCACTCTCTTCTAGGATTTAGAATTAGGATTTCTTTTGCTTTCAGGATTATCTCTTTTCATCAGGTTCCATATTCCTTTTTATTTATCTTCTCAATTTAATTTATGAATTCTTCTACGTTACAGATTATTCTTTGAATTAATGTTATTTGATGTATTTCAGTTTATTATTACTCTCTTTTATTTATGTTACTGTTGCTTCCAATCCGAAGACATTTTTATTCCAGTAGATTTACTTTTCTCCTTTTGGTATTGGTTAAGAAATCAGTAACTCAAGAGTTATTAGACTCAACGTGATCGATAATTGCTATCTTTGCTAATTAGCTTGAACTTTAATAATCCCAATCTTTTTCTAGGAATTAACTACGATTTGAAGATCAAACTAATTAGTCACTTGACCTTCCGTTGCACCAGCAAAGGTTAACTAAGTAGAATTAAGATTCAATTTTCATCATCATTGATAAGGATAACTAGGATAGGACTTCCAATTTCTCATATCTTGCCAAAAGTTTATTTTACAGTTATTTATTTATTTTACAGTCTTTTATTTATTTTAAATTGCAATTTAAATGACTTGTTCCTCATCTTTAAAACCCTGATTTATAATCTTCATAACCAATAATAAGAATATACCTCCCTGCAATTCCTTGAGAAGATGACCCGAGGTTTAAATACTCGGCTATCAATTTATTTAGGGGTTTGTTACTTGTGACAACCAAAACGTTTGTACGAAGGGATTTTCTGTTGGCTTAGAATCTATACTCACAACGCGACTATATTTTATAAAATTCTTTACTAGCAAAAATCCCACGTCAAAATGGCGCCGTTGCCGGGGAACTGCAAACGTGTGCCTTATTATAGGTTATTGTAAATTTTTTCTTTTACTTGTTTATTTGTTTTTTGTTTTCCCTTCTTATTTCTGATAGCTACTATGAATTCTCACCCCTCTCGCTTTGAGTTTGGTTCTAATTTTTTTGAAAGGAATGGAAGCCATAACAGGACTATGCATCATGGTCTAAGCAATCAAAGATGGATAGAGCCAAGAGGATCTGATCACCCCTTTAGGTAACAACACCCTCCTAGATATCATGGACAGAGACCATTTTACAATGCATACCAAGCTGATAGATATGGTGGACCGCCTTGTAGCTATCAACAAGCCTTACCCTATGCTCAGAAACCATCCTTTCAACACAACCTCAACCCACCATACTCACAAGCTTCTTTTCACCATTCGCCACCATATAATCCTTATCCGCCCAAACGCCAATCCAATTACTCCCAAGAACCACCACTCTCCTACACACCATGTCCATATCCATCAAGCCAAGAATCACGGGTTCGCTTCGAAGAATCAGTAAACCAATTCAATGCAACCCTTCATCAACTGGAGCAAGCAATAAATCAATTATCTTTCAGACGTTCGGACACTCAATAGACTCACATGGCTTCATGTGGAGAATCTAATGAAGAATGTATTGTGAAGAAGACATGAGAAGCTCCAATGGACAGTATAGAGCATAACATCATACTGGAACAAGTAGAGGACGCTGTCATTGTAGAAGAAGAAGAGTTGGTTAAAGATTTAGGAGATGTTGAACCTCCGCAGGAATCCAGAGTTTTGGAGAATTCCGTCGAGGACGTTATAATTAATGCTAAGGAGGATAGTGCACAACCCCCAAGGCAGGTATCTTATGAGGAATTAGATGGAATAAACCAAGACTCAAGTTTTCCTGATGATGATGATCACAAGTCAAGCTCTTTTAGTGTTGAACTTGCATCCGCAAGTGAATTTTTCGAGACAGAAGAATCTTCCCCAAGTGAATACGAAGATGATGTAGAGGTCGACTTCTCTCAACCTCCCAATTATGACTCAAGTGATAAGGAAGATATCAATGGCTTTGATCAAGACATGGTTGAAATGGAAGAAATTTGCAAAGAAGTGGAGGAATTCACTGAAGACCACAAGGGAGTAGAGCTTGCAGAACCACTGGAAACACTTATCCCAAGGCCACTATCACCCAATAAAAACTTCAAGTGGGTAAAATCCTTAACTCTCATCTTTACTTTTCCACTTGAATATGGTTTACTTGAGATAGATGGCCAGCTTAGAGCTCTTTGTGGCTTTAAGAGTAAGAGGAAAATGGCTCGTACTCCGAGCTGGTGCACAAGGTACAATAAGGTTCCACGCTTCAACTCGAAGTGCACGGATTGGTATCACGTTCAATCGAATGGATCTCGGAAAATGTTTGGTCATCTTGGTGAGAATCTGATTTCTAAACCGCCCGGATGGAAAAATATAGATCAAAACAAAGGCGGATTTAAAAGCAAAGTTTGGGATCCTGGAATCTATTCTGACGTTCGTCACCCCGGGAGCCTGAGAACCTGTTTGAAACTGCTCAAAGGCTTTACGTCCCTTGTTAGGGACCCCGGAGGATGCTGGCATTCCAAACACTGGTGGAGATTTCTGGACAAATTCAAGCACAAGCCGCCATAGCAGGAAGCTCATCAAATGTCCAACTTAAGGACTTTAACTAAAAGTGCTAGGTGGGAGACAACCCACCATGGTATGATCGTTCCTTCTCCATTTTGCTCTGTTTTTGAATTTTGTTTGAACCAAAAATTTTTGCATGACATTCACTGCATTTTGCATTCTGCATACTGCATAATAAAAAAAACCAGAGAGTACGCGATGCGACATCGTCGCTGACGCGTCCACGTCGCAAGTGCATTAAAAGAATAGGAAAGTGAATAGAGAGTTACGCTGAAGCAAGGCTGGAGGCGTGCCTTTAACACAATTGTTCCACGCAACCACGTTCCCCACGCGATCACGTCAATTGCAAAAAAGGCCTCCCACGCGTCCGCGTCACCCACGCGAACGCGTGATATGGATATCGACGTAAAGATCCATCGCCCAGAAAGTTGGGCTGGAATCGTGCAGCTATTGCGCGTTTAGCACCAAAAACCCACGCGTACGCGTCCTCGACGCGAACGCGTCCCTTACACAACACCCATCCCACGCGAAAGCGTGAGCGACGCGATCGCGTCGCGCGGATATTATGAACCCCAAACCAAACAGAGAGTTGCGCTGAAACGACGCTAGAAGCGTGCGTCTAGCACAAATTCCAGCAACGCGATCACGTGTCTCACGCGTCCGCGTCACCCATCTTACACCCAATCCACGTGATTGCATCGACCACGCATCCGCATCAACCCTATTTCACCCTACTCACGCGATCGCATCCTCCACGTGTCCACGTAGATTCGCGATCACTAACCCCAAGTCACGCGAACCCTTTCCCCGTCGCGTCCCCAAACCCTACCCCCTCTCTTTCTAACCTCTGCAACTTCCTCTCTCAACCACCCCAGCCACCACCTCCGACCACCAACGACCACCGCAGTCCTCGAAGATCACCACGCCACCACCGCCGCACCGACCACCCATCCCCTCTCTTCTTTCCTTTCCCTCTCTCTCTCTCTCTTTCGTAACCACCCCACCGCCGCCACCTCACCCGCCGCGACACCTAACCCTCCCTTCTTTCCTCCTTCTTCTTCCCCTCTCTCACTCTCCTCCACTACAGCCCCCGACCGCAACCTACCTCCGACGGCCACTGCCCGACCGCCGCGCCGCCGTGCTCAACCTAGCGCCGTCGCATCATCACCCATCTGCCCTCATCTCTGCCCCATCTCCTTGCTCTTTATGCACCAGGTTCCGTCATAGGGTGATTCGTCCTTGCGACTCATTTGTTCGTTTTTCAATTTTTGTGCCGCATAGGCTAGATAGAGATGCATGTTTGTAGTGGATTCTAGGTGGTTAGGTAGCTAGGATCTGGATAGTGGATTTAGGCCTGGTAATTGCACCGTTCCTGTTATTTGTTTATCTATTCTGCAATTTATTCTAGCTATGATGTTGATCCTGTTCATATGTTGCTCTTAACTGTTACATGCTGCTGTTACAGTGCTCTTTCTTATTTCCTGCTATTTGTGCAGCTTTATTTCCTTACATATGAACTATTCCTGTTATTTGTTTTCCGGGAACATCCAATTTTAGCCGGAATGCTGCCCAAATTTTCTGCAATTTACTTTTCCTTCTACATTCAAGTATTGGTTTTGGCAATTCTCATTTTTGAACTGCTCCACGCATACCAAACCTATTCTTGAATGCACGGGCCAGCATTCTTATTACTTTTGATCTCCTGGTTAATAACTTGATTTATTGATGGTTTGATTTTACTTTTTACTACTTCTATATCTATCTGAATCATCATCAATACCCTGTTTTTCCTGCTTGAATATGAGTTGACTGTTGCTTCAAATTGTGAAATTCTTGTTACTTAGGAACCAATCATCATGCCACTTACTCTGACGTCCTTTTTACTAACTCACTGATTTTCGCTTTCTAACCTCTTTTTCAATTTTAACCACTTTTAACTTTCTAACTTTCCACTTCCCCTTTTCACTACTTCTTTAAATTAATTTCACTCATGGCATGATAATTGTTTTTCCTAATTAACAAGCTTTCCACTTCTAACATATTTTGGAATATGATTTCTCATCTCAGCTTTTCAACTCCAACACAATCCAAAATATACATTTCCTTAACTCATTTCATTCTTCTACTGCTCCTTTGCCACTTACTGCTTATCTTGTTATTTGCCTACTTGTTTTCCTGCTTTTATTCCTCAATTATATCTTGAAAATTCTATTTTTCAAGATGTCTGAATCTCAAGGCAGAGGAAAAAGCAAAGTCACCACTGGCAAATGGAAAAGAGAAGAATCCTCTGGTTCCATCCTTGGCATCTTACATGATGATTCCTGGCTGGAGAAAAACTTTACCCCGCAAGAAAAGGCTGATCAGTTGGTACCTTCAGCTGACCCGGTGAAATTTGCAAACAAATACTGTGAGCTGAAATACCCAACCTTTGCCACCGCCAGGAACCTACACCTGGAAAGGACCCTCAAAATTCCAGAAGAACTCCAGCAGTACACCTCAGATCAGATCAAACAGAGAGGCTGGTTCTTCCTGGAGAGGAACCTAACTGAGGTCAACTCATCCTGGGTTAGAGAATTCTACAGTAACTACTTTCTATCATCCCTGGATGTAGTACAACTCAGAGGCAAACAGATTCTGGTTAACGAGGAAGCAATTGAAGAACTCATCCATCTTCCACCTAAATCAGATCAGCCAGATGGTTACCAGAAAGCTAAGGAAGATATGAGATTCATGAGGTTTGATTGGGATGCAGTAAAGAAGGACATCACTCTTGATCCTACTGTTCCTTGGGTTATGGGAACTAGCACATTGGTACCAAAGGGAATCAGGCTTATATATCTGAATGATGAGGCTCGACTATGGCAACAGATTCTGAGCAACTATGTGATGCTGAGCACTCATGAGACAGAGGTGCCAGCTACTATGATTACCCTCATCTGGTGTGTGATGATGGGTAAGGACCTTTATCTACCTCGCTTCATCCGACATTACATGGCCAGGGTCCATGTTAGAGGCACCCTCTCTTTTCCTTACCTGATTACTTAGTTGGGTCGCCGAGTTGAGGTCCCTTGGGAGGCTGTTGATGAAAAGCCCCCCGCAACAGAGTGCCAAAAGATCATCCCGCACAGTCAGAAGTTCCTGGCTTTCGGCTACCGCCCTCCATTTCTCACTGACACTACTAAGGCAGCCACCTCTTCAGCTACCCCTTCTGCTCCCACTGGACCAGCACCACGCACTGCAACCCCACATGCTCCTGAGCCCATCTACCGTCTGGTGCACCGACTCTTTGACCGCCTAGATCAGATGGAGCACCATCACCAGCAGCAGTTTGAGAGATCTGACCGTCGCACCAAGCGACTTTTTGAGAGGTCTGAGCGTCGCCACAAGCGACGCTATGAGCACCTCAAGCTGATGATCTGCCCTGGTGGTGACATTTCCTCCGAGCCCGACACGCCCTCCGACACATATGAGGAGGAGGTGAGCGATCACGAGGAGGAAGCACCTACCCAGGCTGAGCAGGGAGGTCCCGGCCACACTGCACCACATCATGAGGAGCACCACCAGCTACAGATTGCAGATCCGGAGGTTCCTCTACGGACAAAGCCCCCGCTGCATCAGACCACTCCTCCGATCCTCACAGCGACTGTAGATCCTCAGCCTACCATCGAGACACCAGCAGCCCATCCTTCCAGAGATGACACTTCGTCACACCCTGCTTGAGTGAGCATCGAGGACGATGCTATTATTTAAGTGTGGGGAGGTCGCCATCTCTGGCATCTATTCATTTTGGTGAACTACTACAGACTCTCTTCTTATTTTGTCTATTTTCTGTATTTTTGCACACTTCTCTCTTTTGCTTTTATTGTACTTTTTGCATTATGCACTTTGGGCTGTATATACATCTTGGATATTTTAGCTCGATTTGCACCATAGTCTACTAGTTATATATTAAGTGGATCAATTAGTATAGTTTACCCTTTTTAGCATATGATAGTTGATTTGATTGAAAATAAAAAGGAAGTAAACTAGAAACTTTAACAGAATAAAAACAACCCACACCTTGTATATATAGCATTACATGTTAGTTAGTTAACAACGTTTCATCAAGGAGAAACACTAAAACTTTAAAGCCACCTTAAGATTTACATTGAGAATAATGGGAACTCTTAATTTTTACTTGCTTGACATATATAACTGATATATGATTTTTGAGTTAGAGAACACACAGCCTGTGAGTTTTGAGCTTTATTGCATGGTTACATTTAAACCATAATATTTTATTCCTGTATGTTTCGCCCTTCTTATTTATTCTGGTGTTCTTTACTTTGTTTTAATCTATATGTCCAATTATAGAATATAGATACATACCAAGAAAGTGATTGAGGCCATTGTTTGATTCTAGCTCACCATTCCCAAATTAGCCTACCTTTTACATCACCCTTGTTAGTCCCCTTGACCCTTTAAATCCCCTCTTGTTTTATAACCACATTACTAGCCTTAAGCAGAAAAACAAAATAAAAATCCCAAGTTGAATCCTTGGTTAGCTTAAGATAGAAATTGTGTATTGTGTAAGTGTGGGAACCTTATGGGAACATGGATGATAGAAACAAAAAGGTAGAAAGTTAAAATGAATAAAATTTCTTATTTTAAAAAAAAAAAGTTTTGGAAAGCATGCTCATGTGAAATCAAAATAATTTAATTACCATGTGTAAAAAAAAAATTGTTTCAGTATTTGAATAAAGGATACAAAAAGAATTCCCCAAATACAAAAAGCAATGCGCATGGGATAAAAATAAATAAAAATTAACATATGAGCATGTAATATAAAAAGTGGAAAAAATATGGGAAAATAGGTAAAGAAGCTTTGCTTTACAAAATATGTATGCTAGGTGAGATCTTAGACTAATCAAGGATTCACTTAATTAGCTCACTTAGCCTTATACATATATCCTTACCTTTACCTTGGCCCTATTACATCCTTAATTAAAGACCTCATGATTTTTGTATGTCTGTATTCCATAATTGTTGATTGGTTAGATGAAGAACAAAGTTACAGAAAGCAAGGATAAAAAGAAGATTAAAGTGATTAACCCAATAAACACTGAGTGACTAGAGAGTAAACACAAAATCCAGTGAGGGTTCAATAGCTCATCACCACATATCTCTGCCCCAATTGTTAATTGTCTTGCAAGTTTGAAAAATATTTTATTTTCTCAATTGTAAAAGTGCTTTAACATTATCTAAGGTTGGCTATGCGTGTATGATTCCTTGAGAATGTGAATTAATTTAACTACATGTAAAGCTTTATATATAGGTGAATAATAACTAGATTTGCATGACTCATTTAGGTAGTTGCATTTAGGATAGATTGCATTACATGAGATTCCACCACTTTACTTTACTCTTTATCTTGGATTTAGCATGAGGACATGCTATTGTTTAAGTGTGGGGAGGTTGATAAACCCATATTTTATGATGTATATTGTACTCAATCTAAGTGATTTATTCAACCCTTCACATACTTATTCATAGAAATTGCATTAGTTTTGCCTTCCCTTCCCTATTATGTGATATATATGAAACACATGTTTTCTATGCTTTAAAAGTAATTATTTTAATTATCCTTTATTACCATTCGATGCCGTGATTTGTGTGTTGAGTATTTTCAGGTTTTATAGGGCAGGAATGATTTAAAGGATGGAAAGGAAACATACAAAAATGGAAGGAAAGCACAAATTAGAGTTTTAGAGCAACCGGCAGTGACGCGTCCGCATGGACGACGCGAATGCGTGGTTCGCACGAAAGAGAATCAACGCGAGCTCATGGATGAGGCGAACGCGTGACTTGCGAAATACAACTAACGCGGGCACATGACTGACACGACCGCATGGAAGAGCGACACTCCAGATGACGCGACCGCGTGACCCACGCAAACGCGTGACATGTGCAATCTGCAGAATTTGTAGATCTCGTTTCCAGCGATTTTTGGGCCCTTTTGGCTCAGATCAGAGGTTATGAAGTGGGGAAATGCATCCGTTAAAGGGAGAATTTCCAATTAGTTACTATTCATGAATTAGATGTAGTTTGGAGGGAGAGGTTCTCTCCTCTCTCTTCTAGCATTTAGAATTAGGATTTCTTTTGCTTTCAGGATTATCTCTTTTCATCAGGTTCCATATTCCTTTTTATTTATCTTCTCAATTTAATTTATGAATTCTTCTACGTTACAGATTATTCTTTGAATTAATGTTATTTTAGGTATTTCAGTTTATTATTACTATCTTTTATTTATGTTACTGTTGCTTCCAATCCGAAGACATTTTTATTCCAGTAGATCTACTTTTCTCCTTTTGGTCTTGGTTAAGAAATCAGTAACTCAGGAGTTATTAGACTCAACGTGATCGATAATTGCTATGTTTGCTAATTAGCTTGAACTTCAATAATCCCAATCTTTTTCTAGGAATTAACTAGGATTTGAAGATCAAACTAATTAGTCACTTGACCTTTCCTTGCACTAGCAAAGGTTAACTAAGTAGAATTAAGATTCAATTTTCATCATCATTGATAAGGATAACTAGGATAGGACTTCCAATTTCTCATACCTTGCCAAAAGTTTATTTTACAGTTATTTATTTATTTTACAATCTTTTATTTATTTTAAATTGCAATTTAAATGACTTGTTCCTCATCTTTAAAACCCCGATTTATAATCTTCATAACCAATAATAAAAATATACCTCCCTGCAATTCCTTGATAAGACGACTCGAGGTTTAAATACTCGGTTATCAATTTATTTAGGAGTTTGTTACTTGTGACAACCAAAACGTTTGTACGAAAGGATTTTCTGTTGGTTTAGAATCTATACTCACAACGCGACTATATTTTATAAAATTCTTTACTAGCAAAAATCCCAACGTCATGTCACCCCACAAAATTTTGACCATAGCCTTATCTTACCGTGACCATAGCCTATTTTGTTTTTTGAGATTTAATTTTTTTTAAGCATAATCACATCCCAAAATAATGATAATTACAAAATGAATCTAAAAATAAAAAAAGATAATCAACAATTAAGATAAGTTGTAATTAAAGTAACCAGCTAAACATATCAATATAGTTCAGTGAATACACTTCTCTCGATCTTAGTTTTATACAGTGATATATATACTAACACTAAATAGACACTATTAACAGAATTGTTCCACAGGCTTGGGAGCAATACAACTTAGACTCTGCTAAAATAGATTATTTCTAGTATTGCTATTCTTTCTTCTCAACGCTTGAGAACATTTGTTTTAGCCACTTTACCATTTGAAAGCACAGCACCTGCTTCATTAACATGCAAAATAAAGTCACATTAGACATAAACACCTACATTTATTCTTTTTCAACTTAGGAAAAAGAAACATATCATAAAAACATATATACATCACACATATAATAGCTAGTACACATTATACAACACAAACTTAGGTAAGTATGCTCCTTATTCTTCCGATTCACATATCTGGATTCTGAAAAAATCCTAATTTTCAAGTTTCTTCTTTTCCTCAAATTTACTTTGTTCAAGCTGCAAGTGTATGTTAAATTAGTCACATTTTTTACCTAACTCTCAGAAAGAGAAATAAATGAAAAGTGATAGCCAAACTAAGACATTTTCTTTTATTTTGCTTGCTATGCATACCTTAATTAACATCATTAAAAGCTTGTTAGTAGTTCATATTTATTTCAGCAGCCTACTCTTAATTTCAGCAGCCATACAATTCAAATAGATTTTTTTATTTGGTGACTTGAATTCTAATATATTTGGTTTTGCTAAATTTCAACTTTATAAAGGTATTAGTATAGTATTAACTAAATTTAAAAAGTATGCAGTCCAATCAATTTGAGCTACTTAATCATGCTGAAAATAACAACTTCAAGTTTTAACTTCTAACAAAAATGACGATCTATAAAGAAATACCTTCTCAGCAACAGAACTCATATACATTTCTATTCCCTGCAGCAAAGTTCCATAGTCAGACATATCTCAATCAAGGGAAGGATCAATCGTACCTATATCCATTACATATAAAGCATCCAAAATTCAAATATGTGTTTTATCTAATTTCATTTCACCTCAAGAATTGAACAAGTGAGAGGAGGCAGGCAGGGTCTCTGTAGTTCCAATCACTCAAACAGTTACTAGGGAGGCATTGAACATATAAAGTTAATTTTACATTTTTTATGCTTTCTGCTTGATGTGAAACACGCAACTCAATGACTTATAGAATTTTCTTCAACAGGCAACCTGCACGTTGAGCCTAGAAACATGCAAATAAACTCAACAACTATTTATCAACAAAACCAATTTGGCAAGCACAAATAACTTCAAACATGAGCAATTTAATAAATGGAGAAAGAGCATTTATTCAACATTATGGACTTACTTTTTAGATTCAGAAACAGAATTGAAAGGCACAAATTCAGCTTGACAAAAATTTGACATCAATATAACAATAATGCAATGGAAGTTGAAGCTAACATAATGTCATATGACACATATTTTACAAAGGTAGTTACATGCTCACCAACTTGCCATTGGCATAGAGGCCGCCAATGCACATTTTAATGGTTGCAGAAAATAACTAGTAAGAGAACTATAATGTGCTAGTGAATCCAAATTAAATAGGCCTGCAAAGAACATCTAATTATATAAGCTAAACTATACATAGTAAGCACATGGCAGCAAACAATTTCATATTAGAAAGAGTTAGTATAGGATCTACAGTGAATTTAATATGATATTTTGTAACTAATTGCACGATTTAATCAACCAAAAGTAATTCTAAAGCAATACTTTGGGCTTTTGTTCGGCATGCACCATAGAACACGGTAAGTCAACAAAAATATGATCACAAATTTGTAAAGTTTATTAAAAGTATACCATTAATAAAACTTTTATTTTTGTGTCATATAATTCCAAGGGATTATCAAAGCTGATGTACCTACCATGAATAGAAGTTAATTAATTAACTTCAACTCAAATCACTCTTTTTGAAGGTAAATTGACTATAGTCAACCCTCAACTGAGAACAGTAGAACACCCCCAATCAATTTTCCTCCAAAGATAACAGAAACCCCCTTTTTGTATTTCCAGCGTAACTAAAATAGCATAAATCAAACAAACAACAAAAAACAAAAAACAAAAATCCCGAAGCTATTCCGTCAATTGAAGAATGAACAAAAGAAGAAACCTTTGAGGTAGAATCAGTGACGTTCAAGTATCCTCGACATCCCAGAAAACCAAATTCTGAGAAACTGGAACTAGATCCATCCAGATCAGAGAAAGGTTTGAACTTTGACAAGCGCAGAAAACCAACAAAAGGGAATCAACGCGCAAAAGACGGAACAAAATACACGAAGAAGTGACACGGATGGCATCCTTCGTGTTCTGTCTCCCCGTCTCCTCAGGCTTCTCCGGCAACGGCGAGAAAGACGGCGACACGGGCTTCCTCCAACTGCGGCAACGACGCATGCAGTTCGGCGGCTTCGCGGTAGTATGGCGCGACGACTCGACGATTCGGCAGCGGCGATGACCTCTCCTTCTGCCGGCGACGCTCCTCTCTCTCTCTCTCTCTCTCTCTCTCTCTCTCTCTCTCTCTCTCTCTCTGCGTGGGTGGCTGGCGCGACAATGGAGGGTGAGGGAGGTGTGTGACGTTGAGTGTGGGTGTCGAGAGGGAGGTCTATGTGTGCGTGTTGCGGTGTGGAGGGAAATGGAAATGGGGGTTTGGTGGCTGCTAATGGTAAAAAAGGGAAGTGTGGCGGTGAATGGCGGTGACGCAGTGAAATTAGGGTTAGGTTAGGGTTTATGGGTTTTAATTTGAGAATTTAGGGTTAAATTAAGATTTTGATTTGGAAATTAAAATTTAGATAGAATATTAATTTAAAATAAAATTTAATCTAATAATAATATCTATAAAAATATTATTTAATTATTAATTTAAAATTTATTTTTAAATAATATTTTAATTTAATTATTAGAGATAATAAAAATTAATTTCTTCTATAATTATAAAATAAAGTTAAAAATCTAATTATTCAACTTAAAGTATATAAAATTCTTATTATTATTTAATTATTAAATTTTTAAATCATAAATAAAAAGTATTTAATTTATATATAAAATCTTTTAAAAATATAATCTTATAAATAATTTCTTATTTAATTTTTAAAAATTCGGGGTGATGACGGATAACGGGAGATGAGCATGACGAACCACGACGTGCGACGAACGACGCAGAGAAGCTTGTGATTCGCGAGTATATAAAGGGGTTGGAAATTTTTTATTTATAAAATTAAATTTAAAATTATAATATTTAAAATAAATCATATAAAATTATTATTAGTTTTTAATTATTAAAATTTTAAAAGATAAAATATTTAAAATTATAAAAAAAAATATATGAAAATCTTAATTAATTTAAACTCAAATGATTAAAACTGTGACTATAGACCCCTTTATGTCACCCCTAAAATCGTGATCATAGACCTTTTTAGGTCACCTTTTTGAAAAACTGTGACCATAGACACTTTTTGGTCACTGTAAAAAATCATGACCATAGACCTCTTTAGGTCATCCTCAAAATCGTGACCATAGACTCTTTTTGGTCACTGTAAAAAATCGTGACCATAGACACCTTTAGGTCATCCCCCAAATCTGTAACCATAGACCATTATAGGCCACCCCCAAAATCGTGACTATAGACCCCTTTAGGTCACCCCCCAAAACCCCTTTTTTACAAAAACTGTGACCATAGCCCCTTTTTTGTCACTGTAAAAAACCGTGACTATAGACCCCTTTAGGCCACCCCCCAAAACCGTGACCATAGACCCTTTTAAGCCACCCCCAAAATCGTGACCACAGACCTCCTTTAGGTCACCCCCAAAACCTTGACCATAGACCCTTTTAGGTCATCCCCTAAAACCGTGACCATAGACCATTTTAGGTTACCCTTTTTTGAAAAACCGTGACCATAGACCCTTTTTGGTCACTGTAAAAAACCATGACCATAGACCCCTTTAGGCCACCCCTCAAAACCGTGACCATAGACCCTTTTAGGCCACCCTTTTAAAAAAACCGTGACCATAGTTTTTTTTTGTCACCCTAAAAAACCGTGACCATAGAGGGTCTATGGTCACGATTTTTTACCGTGACCAAAAAAACCGTGGCCATAGACCCAAAATGTTGTAGTGTAAGTCACAATTACACAAAGAGGAGCATGTACTTCACTCATTCTAGTGTGCTCAAGATGCTCTAAACTTGTGGGTCAAAACGACCAAACAAGCAACAAAGAAGCATGAAAGCATTCAAGCTAAAAACAAATGGATGCATATGATCATGAAACACAATTCATGGAGACAAATACACAACATCCATCAAGAAATTGTCTAATCAAAGAATAAGATTCAAATCACATGGTGGTCAATTCATGCAATTCAAAAGATCTAGAAAGCTTCAATGCAATGTCACATGTACTTGGTATTCACAAGGTGAGGCATGAAGAACTCAAAACCGAGTAACAAATTATAACCTCAACAAAAGAATCCAACAATGGAAATTAACAACATGATGTTAAGATAACATCCTGTTTAGTACTAAGTAGCAATAAACAATAAACAAGATTAATAATCCAACACTTATCAAAGAAAAAGAGAAAATGAAATGAAGATTAAACTAACTAACTAACTATAACTAAAAAGAATGGTTATTAATGGTGTTTGGAAGTGTTGGATGAGGGGTAGGAGAAGGCAAGAAGAAAGAAGAAGGAAAGAAATGAAAAGTAGATAAGAAAAGAAAAGAAGAGTGTTGAGACAAGGCGAGCCACGCGTATGCGTGGAGTGACGCGGGCGCATGGGTGAGGTGGAATGGAAGCGGCGCGTACGCGTAGTGGGTTATTGAGAGCGTCGATGTGTGCGCGTGATATACACGTACGCGTGGGTTGACTTGTGCCTGGCACACTTCAGGCATAACTCTTGGGAAAAGGTATGGAGGGGTGAAACTTGCAATCCACGCGTACGCACGGATGACGCGTGCGCGTGGATGATCGAAAATGCTCAAGGCACGCGTACGCGTGGGGCATGTGTACGCGTGGGTTGGTGCTCTGTTTTTTCAAAATTTGTCCAAGTTCATGCACCAAACCAAGCATTTCAATCCTCCAAACAGCTACCAAAACACCATAAAACCTTATTTAACATACTAGACTACCAAATAAACTCAACAAAACATGAAATTAAACTAATTTTACCAATATCTACAAATAAGAAAACGAAAAGAATTTACCATAGTGGGGTGTCTCTCACCTAGCACTTTTGTTTATTTTTCTTAAGTTGGACTTATGGGGAGCTCCTCATCAAGGTGGCTTGTGTTTGAATTCTTCTTGGAACTCCCACCAATGCTTGGACTTCCAATAAGTACTATTCTGCAAAATTAATATCCCTAAGCTTTGATGGAGTTCTTCACAAACCAAGGGCTTCCAAATTAGTTCCTCGTGTTGTAATCCAGGGTCCCACACTTTGTTTTCAACTTCAATTTGATCATAATTAATCCATCCAGGTGGCAAGCAAGATAAATTCTCAATGAAGTGACCAAACATCCTTCTAGACCCACCTAACTGAGCACTAGTCCAACCCTTGTATTTAACCCTTGAAGTATGAACCATAGTGAGCCTTGATTTGCAATGCCAACCACGAAACATCTTTCTTTTACGCTTCATCCCGCAAAGTTCTCTAAGTTGGCCATCCGTTTCAAGAAAGCCATATTCGAGTGGAATAATAAAGCTAATAGAAATGAATTTCACCAACTCAAATGTAGAATTAGATAACAACCTAGGCAAAGAAGCTTCCAAGGATCTTGGCAAAGCGTATCCCATCCTCCTTTTTCTAAGGACCTCCACCTCTTCACAAGATTTCTCAAATTCAACCCATTGTTCATCAATTTTATCTTCTTTACCATGAAGATTTGATGTTTGATCTTTAATTCCAAAGGAACTCAATTTTCGCTCTATCCCATCCAATTCTTCATAAGGAGTATGCTTTGGAGGATGTGCACTTTCCTCCATAACATCAACTTCAATCTTGTTGGAGGGATTTTCTATGACCTTAGATTCCCATGGAGACTTCACATCTCTCAAATCTTTAACCACTTCTTCCTTGTCTTCATCAATCATAGGTTCCTCCAATTGTTCCGACACAATGCAACAATCCTCATTTTCCACCGAAGTTTCGAATCTCTCCTTCATGCTATGCTCTTCAACCGATTCTCCACATGTGGCTATGGAAGTTCCTTGAGTGCTCAAGCATTGGGAGGCTAATCGATTTACCACATCATTCAAGGCGGCCATGGATTCTACTACCTCCCTTTGCATTTCTCTTTGTTCATGAAGGCATAAAATGAGAGGATCATTCATTAGGGCTTAGGGTGGATAGGAGGGTTTATTATTTTAGAAGACAAGATCGTAAAAGGAAGGTGGTTCTTCTTGATAGGGTTGTGGTTGTTCAACACTTTCCAACGTTTTTCACTCGTTGCACAACATACTCCATGGTTTCTTGAAGTAAGTCCATTGATTCCTTGAGGTGATCTCTTGATTCTTGTTCCAACTTGCTAAGGTAAGCAAGATCATCCTGCTCTTGAATTGATGGACATGAATATTCTTCCATAGGAGGTTGTGGTTGAAGGTAAAATTCATCTTGTGAGCAGAAATTTTCACACATTGGAGGTGGTTCATCTTGGTAATAGTATGGAAGGGGTGGTTCTTGGAATTGTTGATATTGTGGTGGTTCCATATATGGCTCATATGGTTCAAAAAATGGTTGGTGGGATGTATATGGATTAGGATCATATGGAGGTGTTTGGTAAAAAGGGGCTTGTGAGTATGGTTGATGGCTATGTTGAGGATACGGCTCATGGACATATAGTGGCAGTTCTTGATAGTCACAAGGATGATCATCATAGCCATTTGATTGATATGCATCATAGAATGGCTCTTTTTCATAGTGCATTGGTAGAGGTTGTTGCCAAGAGAATTAATCATATGCTTGAGACTCTTCCCACCTTTGATTATCCTATCCTTGATGCATCTCTTCATTATAGCTCCCATTTCCTACAACATAGTTAGAGCCAAACTCATAGCCAACGTGAGAATTCATGATAGGAAGAGAGAATGAAAACAAACTAATAAGAAACAAAGAAAACCAAACCGTAAAACTAGCAAAAACCAACAAGGAAACAAAAGGCAAACATATTCACAATACTCACATATATACAGTAACCAATAACAAGCGCACATTTACAATTCCCCCCAACGGCGCCATTTTGATGAATGGATTTTTAGTTGGTAAAGATTTCACAAATACATCCTCGTTGCAAGTATAGTTTCTAACCCAACTAAAATCCTTTCATACAAAAATTTGGTTGTCACAAGTAACAAACCCCTAAAAATATAAACCGAAGTATTCAGACCTCGGGTCGTCTCTCAAAGAAATTGCAGGGAAGTATTCTTGCTATTGGTTATGAGTTGTGTATTTTGGGATTTTGAATAAGAGATATGAAAAGTAAATGGCAAGAAAGTAAATGAACTCAAATGAAAAAAATGCTCTTGGCAAGGTATGAGAACTAGAAGTCCTATCCTGATTATCCTCCTTAATTGTGACATCAGTTGTCCATTGCTCCCACTTAGTCAACCTCTAACTATGAAGGAAAGTCAAGTGGATGAATCAATTTGATTCCTCATGTCCTAGTCAGCTCCTAAGGAAAGACTAGCTTTAGTGGAATTCAAATCAATTAGCAACTTCTAATTATTAATCCACAAAAGAGGTTGATAACTCAAGAGTCTCCAATTACTCAACCAAAGCTAAGAGGAGAAAAGCCTAACTCATAACTAGAAGTATTTCAACAAACACATAGATGGAAATAAAAGTAAATATCATGAATTGTAAGAATTAAGGGAACTACAACTAATTAAGATAAGAAATCAACAATAGAAAACTAAAGCAAGCATCAAGGGACATGAAAATAATAAATTGCATTGAAAAAAAAAACTAGATCTACCAAAGAATTCATAAACTACAACTAACAATACAAAAGAATTACAAGAGAAGTAGAATGCTACAACCACAAAAGAACAATTAAGGATGAAAGAGAAAATTCAAAGCAAAAGAGAAAAAGTAGAAGAAGTATATCTAGATTTAAACCTAATCCTAATTCTAGAGAGAAGAAAGAGCTTCTCTCTCTAGAAACTAACTCTAAACTACTTCTAAAACTAAATCTAGACAAATGATAACTAATTAATGACTTCCCCTTCAATCCTTGGGTTTAATAGCATCAGAAGTGAGTTGGATTTGGGCCTGGGAAGCCCAGAATTCGCCCCCAGCATTTCCACTTTAATGAGGTATCATGCAAACATCGACGCGTACGCGTCGCTTGACAATTTGCTATCTACACGTACGCGTCATGTACGCGTACGCGTCGATCTTAGCATCCCAAATCCTTGTTTTTTCATGAGTTCTCCATTTGCATGCTTTTCCTCTTCATTCCTTTAATCCATTCATGGCCTTTCATACCTGAATTCACTAACAATCACATCAAGGAATTTAGTGGAATCAAAGGTGAAGTAAAATCAACCAATTAAGGGCCTAAAAAGCATGTTTTCACACTTAGTGCATCAGGCATTGAATGCCCAGTAGGGGCTCCCTTATTGGCATTCAGCACCAGGGATGGCTCTTATTTAGGTGTTGAACACCCAGTAAGGACTCCCTTACTGGCGTTCAACGCCAGGGATGGCTCCTCTTTGGGCGTTGAATGCCCAGTAGGGGCTCCCTTACTGGCGTTCAATGCCAGTGATGGTTCTTCTCTGGGCGTTAAACTCCCAGTAGGAACTCCATTACTGGCATTCAACGCTGGAGCATCCCCTTCAGATTCGGCCTCAACGTCTACAATGATGGCTTGGCACTCTTCCCTTGGGTTTATTTCTGTGTTACTTGGGAGAGCGTTAGGAGGGGTCTCAGGGATTTTCTTACTCAGCTGACCAACTTGTACCTCCAGAGTTTTGATGGAGGACCTAGTTTCTGTATTGAAACTATGAGTGGTCTTAGAGTGTTCAAAGACTATGGTTGCTAAGTCAGAAAGGCTCTGCTTAGAAGTCTCTATATGTTACTGAGAAGTTGTGAATGGTTTATTACTGTTAAACTTATTCTGGTTTCTTCCACCTTGATTATTGTTGAAGCCTTGCTAAGGCTTCTGTTGATCCTTCCATGAGAAATTGGGATGATTCCTCCATGAGGGATTGTAGGTGTTTTTATAGGGTTCTCCCATGTAATTCACCTCCTCCATCATGGGTTGATATGGATCATAAGCATCTTTCTCATAGGAGGTGTCTTAAGTGCTGCCAGCTGCAGCATTCTAGTCAAATGCTAAGAGATCATGTTGACCCGTTGGATCAAGATCATGTTTTAAGCTAATATGGCATTTAGAATGTCAACCTCTAGGACTTCTTTCTTCTGAGCTACCCCATTGTTCACAGGGTTTTCTCAGAAGTGTACATGAACTCGTTGTTTGCAACCATTTCAATGAGTTCCTGTGCCTCTTCAGGCATTTTCTTGAAGTGGAGTGATCTACCAGCAGAATGGTCCAAGGACTTCTTGGACATCTCAGATAGACCATTATAGAAGATACCTAGGATAGTCCATTCTGAGAGCATGTCAGGAGGATATCTTCTGATCAGTTTCTTGTATCTTTTCCAAGTTTCATAAAGGGATTCACTCTCTTTTTGTCTGAAGGTTTGAACTTACAACCTAAGCTTACTCATCTTCTGAGGTAGAAAGAACTTGGCCAAGAATGTATTGACCAACTTTTTCCAAGAGTCTAGGCTTTCATTGGGTTGAGAATCCAACCATATCATAGCTCTGTCTCTAATAGAAAAAAGAAAAAACATAAGCCTAAAGACCTCAGGATCCACTTCATTGGTCTTAACAGTGTCACAGATTTGTAAGAATTTAGATAGGAATTGATGTGGATTTTCCTACGGAAGTCCATAAAATTTGCAATTCTGTTGCATTAGAGAGACTAACTAAGGCTTATGCTCAAAGTTATTTGCTCTAATGGCAGGTACGAATATGCTTCTTCCATAGAACTCAGAAGTAGGTGCAGTGAAGTCACCAAGAACCTTTCTTGCATCTTCTCTATTGTTGGAATTGGTTTCCATGTCTGTATTTTTAGCTTCTTGTTCGAAAAGTTTTGTGACGTTTTCTCTGGAGTGTTGTGCTTTAACTTATTGTAAGTGCTTCCTTAGAGTCCGTTCAGGTTCAGGATCAGGATCAAAGAGAGATTCTTTATCTTTGTTCCTACTCATAAACAAAAAGAAAGAATGCAAGAAGAAAATAAGAAAAGGATTCTCTATGTCAGAGTATAGAGGTCCTTTGTTAGAAAAAGATAGATCAAGAAGAAAAGAAAATATGTCCTTTAATAAGGATAGTTTTCGAAAATTAATAGAGAGAGAAGGAGAGATATTTTCGAAAATAGAGAGGGAAAGAGAGGTGGAATTTTTGAAAAGAAGAGAAGAAAGAGAAAGTGATGCCAGGGCATCTTGGCTAGTTTTACTAGCTATTTTTAGTGTGTTTTAGGTTAGTTTCATGCATTTTCTTAGGCAATAAGCAAGCATTTGGTTGAATATGCATTCATACCTTGATTCAAGCAACCATTGTGAATTTTGAACATTTTTCATGAGAATAATGCTAGAACTGAATGATAAAATGAATGATGCATAATCTCATGATTTAGAGCAAGACTTTGATGTACTTTGTTTGTTTGATTTCAGGCAAAAAGAAGCAGAAAAGAGCCATGTTAGTGCAACTAACGTGGCCATTAACGTAGGAAGGGGAAGCTTGCAATGTTAGTGGTGAAGTTAGCACCACTAATGTCTTCGAAGGCCATATAAGCCCATGTTAGTGCCACTAATGTGGGCATTAACGTGGAACAAAGGAAGAGATTCAACGTTAGTGGTGAAGTATAAGCCCATGTTAGTGCCACTAATGTAGGCATTAACGTAGAACAAAGGAAGAGATTCAACGTTAGTGGTGTTAACTTCACCACTAACGTTAGGAATGGCCAAGAAGCCCACGTTAGTGGCCACATTAGTGCCACTAACGTGGGCACTAACGTATAAGAGAAGGAAGTTTGCAACGTTAGTGGTGATGTTAACACCACTAACGTCTTCGAGCCAAGGTATACCCACATTAATGGACATGTTAATGCCACTAATGTGGGCCATTAACGTGGAAGAAAGAATGGTTTTGACGTTAATGGTAAAGTTAACACCATTAACATCATCAATCGTTAGGAAAGGCTACGTTTGTGGCCACATTAGTGCCACTAACGGTGAGGTTAACGTAACTCAAAGGGGTTGGAACGTTAGTGACAAAGTTAGTGTCACTAACGTCTTCAAACCAAGATTTTACACTTGACGTTAACCACACTAACGCCTTGACTAACGTGAATGATACCTGACTTAAACTCCTCCAACAAGCTGAGCAAAGCCCACTGAGATTGTAGTTGCTTTAACTGAGCTCAAAGGCCCACATCTAGAGACTTGCAGACTTAACTGAAGATCAGAGAAGTAGTATATAAAGGTGTAGTTTTGAACTAGAAAAGGAGAATTGGGACCTGGGTATCCAGGATTGTAAACACTCTGTATTTTACTTTCTCTGTAATTTAGTTTACTTTTGGAATGCACTTTTCCTTTTCAATTTCCATTCCTAGAGCTATGAACAACTAAACCCCTCTTCATTAGGTTAGGGAGCTCTGTTGTAATTCAATGGATCAATAATAGTTTTTATTCTTCTTCTTTTTTACATTCTCTTTATTTGCTTGAAAGCTTTCGATCTTCATCCAATTGAGCAATTGTCTCAGAAGAGAAATTGCTCATACTTGGATTTCCTCTGAACCTTAGAAGAGAAATGAGAAAATCATGCTAGAAATACTTTCTCATGTTGGACTGGGTTAGGGGTTGGATGGATATAGTGACATATAATCCTACCAATACTTTGATCTAGAAAAACATGTGGTATAATCAATGATCGTACTTCATCTCTTTCCATGAGTAATTAGATCAAGGAATTGGGATATTGATCAAGCTTAGAGAGATTGAATTGCCAAGGAATTGGGATTCAATCACCTAATATTGCCAAGAGATCAATGAATGCATGGATTGAGGAAGAAATGAGAATGAACTTGATCTGGAGAATGCAACATCTCCTAAGCCCAATGAGCTTTCCCACTTCCGATCTTTCCCATTCTCTATATTCTGCTGCTTACTTTGATGTTCATCATCCCCATTCCCATTTAAGTTTCTGCAATTCACTTTCTACACTTTACATTCTGCCATTTACTTTTAGTTATTTACATTTCTTGTTATTTACTTTTCCCGCCATTTAAATTTCTGCAATTCTCAACCCAATTTTGTTGAGTTCAACTAGAACACTCCTCTAATTAAAGTTGCTCAACGAATCAATCCCTGTGGGATTCGACCTCACTATATTCTGAGTTTTTACTTGGCGACAATTCAGTATACTTGCAGAGGGAAATTTGCAGTAATACAGATTTTCGTGCATCAGAAAGAGATCTTACAAAACAAGAAAGAGAAAAGAAAGAGACTAAGATAAATCAAGTAACTAACTAATTAACAAAATTTGAAAAAAAAAGATTTGATTTCGAAATTCAATTTTAAAAGAAAGTTGAGATTTAAAATTTGAAAGTTTTAAATGTAGAAAGAAGATAAGCTAAGTAAGTGGTAGCGCGAAATTGTGAACAATACTTTTCACAACTCTCATAATCCCTGGTCATGAACTCCAAAAACTTGGTGGTTCAATTCCATGGCATTACACAACTTCGCACAACTAACCAGCAAGTGCACTGGGTCGTCCAAGTAATACCTTACGTGAGTAAGGGTCGATCCCACGGAGATTGTTAGCATTGAAGCAAGCTATGGTCATCTTGTAAATCTTAGTCAGGAAAACTCAAATATATATGATGATGAACGAAAATAATATAAAAGATAAAGATAGTGATACTTATGCATATCATCGGTGTAAGAGCTTCAGACAAGTGTATGAAGATGCCTTCCCTTCCGTCTCTCTGCTTTCCTACTGCCTTCATCCAATCCTTCTTACTCCTTTCCATGGCAAGCTCGTGTAGGGTTTCACTGTTGTCACCAGCTACCTCCCATCCTCGCAGTGAAAGCTAATGCACGCACTCTGTCACAGTACTGCCAATCACCGGTTTGGTTCCCTCCCCTACCGGAATAGAATCCCTCTTTTGCGTCTGTCACTAACGCCCAGTAGGTTACAGGTTTGAAGCACGTCACAGTCATTCAATCATTGAATCCTACTCAGAATACCACAGACAAGGTTAGACCTTCCGGATTCTCTTGAATGCTGCCATCAAGTCCTGCCTATACCACGAAGACTCTGATCTCACGGAATGGTTGGCTCGTTTGTCAGGCGAGCACTCGGTTGTCAGGCGATCAACCATGCATCGTGCAATCGGGAATCCAAGAGATATTCACTAAGCCTTAGATGCTTGTAGAACAAGAATGGTTGTCAGTCACCTTGTTCATGAGTGAGAATGGTGATGGGCGTCAATCATCACCTTCATCATGTTGAAGAACAAGTGATATCTTGGGTAAAGAACAAGCGGAATTGAATGGAAGAACAATAGTAATTGCATTAATACTCGAGGTACAGCAGAGCTCCACACCTTAATCTATGGTGTGTAGAAACTCCACCGTTGAAAATACATAAGAACAAGGTCTAGGCATGGCCGAATGGCCAGCCTCCCCAAAGAGGGTTCAATCATCAAAACATGATCGAAAAGTCCTTTTAATACAATAGTAAAAGGTCCTATATATAGAGAACTAGTAGCCTAGGGTGTATAGAGATGAGTAAATGACATAAAAATCCACTTCCGGGCCCACTTGGTGTGTGCTTGGGCTGAGCAAATGAAGCATTTTCGTGTAGAGACTCTCCTTGGAGTTAAACGCCAGCTTTAGTGCCAGTTTGGGCGTTTAACTCCCAATTAGGTGCCAGTTCCGGCGTTTAACGCTGGAATTTCTTGAGGTGACTTTGAACGCCGGTTTGGGCCATCAAATCTTGGGCAAAGTATGGACTATTATATATTGCTGGAAAGCCCAGGATGTCTACTTTCCAACGCCGTTGAGAGCGCGCCAATTGGGCTTCTGTAGCTCCAGAAAATCCACTTTGAGTGCAGGGAGGTCAGAATCCAACAACATCTGCAGTCCTTTTGAGTCTCTGGATCAGATTTTTGCTCAGATCCCTCAATTTCAGCCAGAAAATACCTGAAATCACAGAAAAACACACAAACTCATAGTAAAGTCCAGAAAAGTGAATTTTAATTAAAAACTAATAAAAATATACTAAAAACTAACTAAAAGATACTAAAAACATACTAAAAACAATGCCAAAAAGCATACAAATTATCCGCTCATCACAACACCAAACTTAAATTGTTGCTTGTCCCCAAGCAACTGAAGATCAAATAAGATAAAAAGAAGAGAATATGCAATGAACTCCAAAAACATCTATGAAGATCAGTATTAATTAGATGAGCGGGGCTTTCAGCTCTTTGTCTCTGAATAGTTTTGGCATCTCACTCTATCCCTTGTAATTCAGAATGATTGGCTTCCTTAGGAACTTAGAATCCAGATAGTGTTAATGATTCTCCTAATAAAGTATGATGATTCTTGAACATAGCTATTTATTGAGTCTTGGCTGTGGCCCAAAGCACTCTGTCTTCCAGTATTACCACCGGATACATACATGCCACAGACACATAATTGGGTGAACCTTTTCAGATTGTGACTCAGCTTTGCTAAAGTCCCCAATTAGAGGTGTCCAGGGTTCTTAAGCACACTCTTATTTTCCTTGGATCACAACTCTTATTCTTTCTTTTTCTTTCTCTTTTTTTTTTTCGAAAAATTTTTTTTTCCTTTTTTTTTTTTTTGCTTCAAGAATCATTCTTATGATTTTTCAGATCCTCCTTAACATGTCTCCTTTTTCATCATTCTTTCAAGAGCCAACATTCATGAATCACAAATTCAAAAGACATATGCACTGTTCAAGCATACATTCAGAGAACAAAAGTGTTGCCACCACATCAAATTAATTAAACTATTATAAAATTCAGAATTCATGCAATTCTTTCCTTTTCAATTAAGCACGTTTTTATTAAAGAAAGGTGATGGATTCATAGGACATTCATAACTTTAAGGCATAGACACTAAGACACTAATGATCACAAGACACAAACATGGATAACATAAGCATAAAAATCGAAAAACAGAAGAATAAAGAACAAGGAAATCAAGGAACGGGTCCACCTTAGTGATGGCGGCTCTTTCTTGCTCTTGAAGATCCTATGGAGTGCTTGAGCTCCTCAATGTCTCTTCCTTGTCTTTGTTGCTCCTCCCTCATGATTCTTTGGTCTTCTCTAATTTCATGGAGGAGAATGGAGTGTTCTTGATGCTCCACCCTTAGTTGTCCCATGTTGGAACTCAACTCTCCTAGGGAGGTGTTTAGTTGCTCCCAATAATTTTGTGGAGGAAAGTGCATCCCTTGAGAAATCTCAGGGATCTCTTGATGAGAGGGGTCTCTTGTGTACTCCATCCTTTTCTTGGTGATGGGCTTGTCCTCATCAATGGGGGTATCTCCTTCTATGTCAACTCCAACTGAATAACAGAGGTGACAGATGAGATGAGGAAAGGCTAACCTTGCCAAAGTGGAGGTCTTGTCCGCCACCTTATAGAGTTCTTGGGCTATAACCTCATGAACCTCTATTTCTTCTCCAATCATGATGCTATGGATCATGATGGCCCGGTCTATGGTAACTTCAGACCGGTTGCTAGTGGGAATGATTGAGCGTTGTATGAACTCTAACCATCCTCTAGCCACGGGCTTGAGGTCATGCCTTCTTAATTGAACCGGCTTTCCTCTTGAATCTTGCTTCTATTGTGCGCCCTCTTCACATATGGTTGTGAGGACTTGGTCCAACCTTTGATCAAAGTTGACCCTTCTAGTGTAAGGATGCTCATCTCCTTGCATCAGAGGCAAGTTGAACGCCACCCTCACACTCTCCGGACTAAAATCCAAGTATTTCCCCCGAACCATAGTGAGATAATTCTTTGGATTCGGGTTCACACTTTGGTCATGGTTCTTGGTGATCCATGCATTGGCATAGAACTCTTGAACCATCAAGATTCCGACTTGTTGAATGGGGTTGGTGAGTACTTCCCAACCTCTTCTTCGGATCTCATGGCGGATCTCCGGATATTCACCCTTTTTGAGTGAAAAGGGGACCTCGGGGATCACCTTCTTCAAGGCCACAACTTCATAGAAGTGGTCTTGATGCACCCTTGAGAGGAATCTATCCATCTCCCATGACTCGGAGGTGGAAGCTTTTGCCTTCCCTTTCCTCTTTCTAGAGGTTTCTCCGGCCTTGGATGCCATAAATGGTTATGGAAAAATGAAAAAGCAACGCTTTTACCACACCAAACTTAAAATGTTTGCTCGTCCTCGAGCAAAAGAAGAAAGAAGAGAGTAGAAGAAGAAGAAATGAGGAAGAGGGAGAAGGTGGTGTGTTCGGTCAAGAAGGGAAAGAAGGGGTGTTTAGGTTGTGTGAAAATGAAGGGTTGAAGAAGGGTATATATAGGAGAGAGGGGGGTTAATGGTTCGGCCATTATGGGTGGGTTTGGGAGGGAAAGTGGTTTGAATTTGAAGGGTGAGGTTGGTGGGGATTTATGAAGGATGGATGTGAGTGGTGAAGAGAAAGATGGGATTTGATAGGTGAAGGGTTTTTGGGGAAGAGGTATTGAGGTGATTGGTGAATGGGGGAAGAAGAGAGAGAGTGATGGTGGGGTCCTGTGGGGTCCACAGATCCTGTGGTGTCAAGGAAAAGTCATCCCTGCACCAAATGTTGCTCAAAATCACGTTTTGAGCTATTTCTGGCGTTAAACACCGGGCTGGTGCCCATTCCTGGCATTTAACGCCAGGTTGTTGCCCTTTACTGGCGTTTAACGCCAGTCTGGTGCCCTTTTCTGGCGTTAAACGCCCAGAATGGTGCCAGACTGGGCGTTAAACGCCCAACAGCTAGCATTACTGGCGTTTGAACGCCAGCTTCTTCTCCTCCAGGGTGTGCTGTTTTTCTTTCTGTTTTTCATTCTGTTTTTGCTTTTTTCATTGTTTTTGTGACTTCTTATGATCATCAACCTACAAAAAAGATAAAATAACAAAAGAAAATAGTTAACTATAAAACATTGGGTTGCCTCCCAACAAGCGCTTCTTTAATGTCATTAGCTTGACAGAGGACTCTCATGGAGCCTCAGAAATACTCAGAACCGTGTTGGAACCTCCCAACACCAAACTTAGAGTTTGAATGTGGGGGTTCAACACCAAACTTAGAGTTTGGTTGTGGCCTCCTAACACCAAACTTAGAGTTTGACTGTGGGGGCTCTGCTTGGTTCTGTTTTGAGAGAAGCTCTTCATGCTTCCTCTCCATGATGATAGAGGGATGTCCTTGGGCCTTAAACACCAAGGATTCTTCATTCACTTGAATGATCAACTCTCCTCTATCAACATCAATCACAGCCTTTGCTGTGGCTAGGAAGGGTCTGCCAAGGATGATGGATTCATCCATGCACTTCCCAGTCTCCAGGACTATGAAATCAGTAGGGATGTAATGGTCTTCAATCTTCACCAAAACATTCTCTACAAGTCCATGAGCTTGTTTTCTTGAATTGTCTGCCATCTCTAATGAGATTCTTGCAGCTTGCACCTCAAAGATCCCTAATTTCTCCATTACAGAGAGGGGCATGAGGTTTACACTTGACCCTAAGTCACACAAGGCCTTCTTGAAGGTCATGGTGCCTATGGTACAAGGTATAGAAAACTTCCCAGGATCCTGCCTCTTTTGAGGCAGTTTCTGCCTAGACAAGTCATCCAGTTCTTTGGTGAGCAAGGGAGGTTCATCCTCCCAAGTCTCATTTCCAAATAACTTGTCATTTAGTTTCATGATTGCTCCAAGGTATTTAGCAACTTGCTCTTCAGTGACATACTCATCCTCTTCAGAGGAAGAATACTCATCAGAGCTCATGAAAGGCAAAAGTAAGTCCAATGGAATCTCTATGGTCTCAATCTGAGCCTCAGATTTCCATTGTTCCTCATTGAGGAACTCAGAGGAGATTGGTACACGCCCACTGAGGTCTTCCTCAGTGGCGTCCTCCTCCTCTCTTTCCTCTCCATATTCGGCCATGTCTATGGCTTTGCACTCTCCTTTTGGATTTTCTTCTGTATTACTTGGGAGAGTACTAGGAGGGAGTTCAGTAATTTTCTTACTCAGTTGACCCACTTGTCCTTCCAAATTCCTAATGGAGGACCTTGTTTCATTCATGAAACTTTGAGTGGTCTTTATTAGATCAGAGACCATTGTTGCTAAGTCAGAAGTACTCTGCTTAGAACTCTCTGTCTGTTGCTGAGAAGATGATGGAAAAGGCTTGTTATTGCCAAGCCTGTTTCTTCCACCATTATTATTGAAACCTTGTTGAGGTCTCTCTTGATTCTTCCATGAGAAATTTGGGTGATTTCTCCATGAAGAATTATAGGTGTTTCCATAGGGTTCTCCTAGGTAATTCACCTCTTCCATTGAAGGGTTCTCAGGATCATAAGCTTCTTCCTCAGATGGAGCTTCCTTAGTACTGCCAGGTGCATTTTGCATTCCGGACAGACTTTGAGAAATCAAGTTGACTTGTTGAGTCAATATCTTGTTCTGAGCCAGTATGGCATTCAGAGTGTCAATCTCAAGAACTCCTTTCTTCTGACTAGTCCCATTATTCACAGGATTCCTTTCAGAAGTGTACATGAATTGGTTATTTGCAACCATTTCAATCAATTCTTGAGCTTCTGCAGGCATCTTCTTCAGATGAAGAGATCCTCCAGCAGAGCTATCCAAAGTCATCTTGGATAGTTCAGAGAGACCATCATAGAAAATACCTATGATGCTCCATTCAGAAAGCATGTCTGAGGAACATCTTCTGATTAATTGTTTGTATCTTTCCCAAGCTTCATAGAGGGATTCTCCATCCTTCTGTCTGAAGGTTTGGACTTCCACTCTAAGCTTACTCCATCTTTGTGGTGGAAAGAACTTTGCCAAGAAGGCATTGACTAGCTTTTCCCAAGAGTCCAGGCTTTCTTTAGGTTGAGAGTCCAACCATATTCTAGCTCTGTCTCTTACAGCAAAAGGGAATAGCATCAGTCTATAGACCTCAGGGTCTACCCCATTAGTCTTGACTGTGTCACAGATTTGCAAGAATTCAGCTAAGAACTGATGAGGATCTTCCATTGGAAGTCCATGGAACTTGCAATTCTGTTGCATTAGAGAAACTAATTGAGGTTTAAGCTCAAAGTTGTTTGCTCCAATGGCAGGGATAGAGATGCTTCTCCCATAGAAGTCAGGAGTAGGTGCAGTGAAGTCACCCAGCACCTTCCTTGCATTGTTGGCATTGTTGTTGTTTTCGGCTGCCATGTGTTTTTCTTCTTTGAAGAATTCGGTCAGGTCCTCTAAAGAGAGTTGTGTTTTGGCTTCTCTTAGCTTTCTCTTCAAGGTCCTTTCAGGTTCAGGGTCAGCTTCAACAAGAATGCCTTTGTCTTTGTTCCTGCTCATATGAAAGAGAAGAGAACAAGAAAATATGGAATCCTCTATGTCACAGTATAGAGATTCCTTGAGGTGTCAGAGAAAAAGAAAGGTAGAAAACAGAAGTAGAAAATTCGAACTTGTCCAAGAAGATGGAGTTCGAATTTTGCATTAAGGGATAGTGTTAGTCCATAAATAGAAGGATGTGGGAAGGAGGGAAGAGAATTTTCGAAAATTAAATTAAAAAGTTTGAAAACATTTTGAAAAACTGTTTGATAATTTTCGAAAATTCAAAGTGGAAAAGAAATCAAGTGATTTTTGAAAAAGATTTTGAAATTAGAAATTAAAAGGATTTGATTGAAAACTATTTTGAAAAAGATGTGGTTAAGAAGATATGATTGGTTTTAAAAAGATGTAATTGAAAAGATATGATTTGAAAACAATTTTAAAAGATATGATTTGAAAACAATTTAAAAAGATATGATTTTAAAAATTAATGACTTGCCTAACAAGAAAAGATATGATTCAAGCATAAAACCTTCCTTAACAGAAAAGGCAAAAAATGTTCAATCAAATCATTAATTGTTAGTAAGTATCTTTGAAAAAGGAAAGAAATTGATTTTGAAAACATTTGATTGAAAAGATATGATTTGAAAAAGATTTGATTTTGAAAAACTTTGAAAACTTGAAAAAAAAAATGATTTGAAAACAAAATCTTCCCCCTAGCACCATCCTGGCGTTAAACGCCCAGAATGGTATACATTCTGGCGTTTAACGCCCAAAATGCTACCTTTTTGGGCGTTAAACGCCCAACCAGGTACCCTGGCTGGCGTTTAAACGCCAGTCTGCCTTCTTCACTGGGCATTTTTGAATGCTCCGCTTTTTCTGTATAATTCCTCTGCAGTATGTTCTGAATCTTCAATTCTTTGTATTATTGACTTGAAAAGACACAAATTAAAAATATTTTTGGATTTTTTTAATAATCAAAATGCAACAAGAATCAAATAACAATGCATGCAAGACACCAAACTTAGCAGTTTGTGTACTACTGACACTATATGAGACACATAAATACTCAAGCCAAAAGAATTCAAAGATCAAAACAAAGAAATATATGCATGGATTCGAAAAATGTAACAAAAACATGCATTTGACACCAAACTTAAGATGAGACTCTAGACTCAAGCGAGAAACATCAAATATTTTTGGTTTTTTTTTATGATTTTGTAAATTTTTTTTTTTGTGTTTTTCGAAAATTAAGTGGGAAAAGGTATCAAAATTCTTAATGAGAATTCCAGGAATCAGTGCAATGCTAGTCTAAGACTCCAGTCCAGGAATTAGACATGGCTTCACAGCCAGCCAAGCTTTCAAAGAAAGCTTCGGTCCAAAACACTAGACATGACCAAAGGTCAGCCAAGCCTTAGCAGATCACTGCTCCAAAAGCAAAATTGATGAAAATCAACAAGCTCTTGTGGTGATAAGTTGAAACCTCGGTCCAATCAGATTAGACATGGCCTCTCAGCCAGCCAGATTTCAACAAATCATCATGAAACTCTAGAATTCATCTTCAAGAATTTCGAAAAAAATAAATACCTAATCTAAGCAACAAGATGAACCGTCAGTTGTCCAAACTAGAACAATCCCAGGCATTGTTACCAAAAGCTTGCTCAAAACTTGAACAATCCCCGGCAACGGCGCCAAAAACATGGTAGCGCGAAATTGTGAACAATACTTTTCACAACTCTCATAATCCCTGGTCATGAACTCCAAAAACTTGGTGGTTCAATTCCATGGCATTACACAACTTCGCACAACTAACCAGCAAGTGCACTGGGTCGTCCAAGTAATACCTTACGTGAGTAAGGGTCGATCCCACGGAGATTGTTAGCATTGAAGCAAGCTATGGTCATCTTGTAAATCTTAGTCAGGCAAACTCAAATATATATGATGATGAACGAAAATAATATAAAAGATAAAGATAGTGATACTTATGCATATCATCGGTGTAAGAACTTCAGACAAGTGTATGAAGATGCCTTCCCTTCCGTCTCTCTGCTTTCCTACTGCCTTCATCCAATCCTTCTTACTCCTTTCCATGGCAAGCTCGTGTAGGGTTTCACTGTTGTCAGCAGCTACCTCCCATCCTCGCAGTGAAAGCTAATGCACGCACTCTGTCACAGTACTGCCAATCACCGGTTTGGTTCCCTCCCCTACCGGAATAGAATCCCTCTTTTGCGTCTGTCACTAACGCCCAGTAGGTTACAGGTTTGAAGCACGTCACAGTCATTCAATCATTGAATCCTACTCAGAATACCACAGACAAGGTTAGACCTTCCGGATTCTCTTGAATGCTGCCATCAAGTCCTGCCTATACCACGAAGACTCTGATCTCACGGAATGGTTGGCTCGTTTGTCAGGCGAGCACTCGGTTGTCAGGCGATCAACCATGCATCGTGCAATCGGGAATCCAAGAGATATTCACTAAGCCTTAGATGCTTGTAGAACAAGAATGGTTGTCAGTCACCTTGTTCATGAGTGAGAATGGTGATGGGCGTCAATCATCACCTTCATCATGTTGAAGAACAAGTGATATCTTGGGTAAAGAACAAGCGGAATTGAATGGAAGAACAATAGTAATTGCATTAATACTCGAGGTACAGCAGAGCTCCACACCTTAATCTATGGTGTGTAGAAACTCCACCGTTGAAAATACATAAGAACAAGGTCTAGGCATGGCCGAATGGCCAGCCTCCCCAAAGAGGGTTCAATCATCAAAACATGATCGAAAAGTCCTTTTAATACAATAGTAAAAGGTCCTATATATAGAGAACTAGTAGCCTAGGGTGTATAGAGATGAGTAAATGACATAAAAATCCACTTCCGGGCCCACTTGGTGTGTGCTTGGGCTGAGCAAATGAAGCATTTTCGTGTAGAGACTCTCCTTGGAGTTAAACGCCAGCTTTAGTGCCAGTTTGGGCGTTTAACTCCCAATTAGGTGCCAGTTCCGGCGTTTAACGCTGGAATTTCTTGAGGTGACTTTGAACGCCGGTTTGGGCCATCAAATCTTGGGCAAAGTATAGACTATTATATATTGCTGGAAAGCCCAGGATGTCTACTTTCCAACGCCGTTGAGAGCGCGCCAATTGGGCTTCTATAGCTCCAGAAAATCCACTTCGAGTGCAGGGAGGTCAGAATCCAACAGCATCTGCAGTCCTTTTGAGTCTCTGGATCAGATTTTTGCTCAGATCCCTCAATTTCAGCCAGAAAATACCTGAAATCACAGAAAAACACACAAACTCATAGTAAAGTCCAGAAAAGTGAATTTTAATTAAAAACTAATAAAAATATACTAAAAACTAACTAAAAGATACTAAAAACATACTAAAAACAATGCCAAAAAGCATACAAATTATCCGCTCATCAGTAAGTTTTAAAATTTAAAAAGAAAGATAAGATAAAGATTTGAAAATATATGAATTTGAAATTTTAAAATTTGAAAGAAGATAAGATAGGAAAGATTTAAATCTAAAAGATAAGATAAAGATTTGAAAAAGATTTTGAAATTTGAAAAGATTTGATTTTGAAATTTGAAATTAAATTAAGATAAGATGAGATTTTTTTTAATTTTAAGAAAGATAAGAAAAAAAATTTTTGAAAAATTAAATAAAGATAAAGGAAAATATTTTTGGATTTTCGAGTTTTAAGGAAAAAGAAAAACAACTAAGAGACACCAAACTTAAAATTTTAGGATCAAAGGACACTAGTTTTTCAAAAATTTGAAAGAAAAATACAAGATACCAAACTTAAAAATTTTAAGATCAAACAAAAAAAAAACAAGAACAACTCGAATACCAAGGAAAAACACTAAGAACAATTTTTAAAAATTTAAGGAAAGTAAAGAACATGCAAGGGACATCAAACTTAAGAACTGACACTAGACCCAAACAAAAGACACAATTTTTGAAAATTTTAGAAAAAGAAACCAAGAAAGTTCGAAACTTTTAACAAGAAACAAGAACAAAAGACTCAAACAGAAGACAAAGTTTAATAAAGACAAGAAAAAGTTTTGAAAATTTTTTGAAAAGAAAACAAAAGACACAAACAGAAAAGCAACAAAACTTAAAGAATACCTAATCTAAGCAACAAGATAGTCTGGTAGTATGTCAAACTCAAACAATCCTCGGCAACGGCCCTAAAAACTTGGTGCACGAAATTGACTCCGCAATATTCACACAGATAGACCGGCAAGTGCACCGGGTCGTCCAAGTAATACCTCAAGTGAGTGAAGGTCGATCCCACGGAGATTGTTTGCTTGAACAAGCAATGACTATCTTGTAGATCTTAGTCAGGTGGATAGAAAATATAGTTGTTGTGAAAAATGCATAAAAATAGGATAAAGATAGAATTACTTAATTGGTGTGATATCAATAATAAGAGAACAGTTGAAGCTTCAGAGATAGGGATGACGGTCAAGTTACACTCCCAATTCATTAGGATGAAGAATGAAGATACATCTTAGAATGGAATCAAGCATATATTGAAATAGAACAATGATATTATTAATCCATAGAAATCAGCAGAGCTCCTAACCTTAACCTAGGATGTTAGTGACTCACAGCATACAGAAAGTAGTAATGTATTCGAAATATATGGAATAAGGTCCTAAACAAGGGTGATCGTTGTTCTATATATACTAATCTAAGGACTAGGAAGTACAAAAATATGGTAGAATAGACTAGAGGTGCAAAATCCATCCTTGGGCCCACTTGAATTGAGTGTTTGGGTTGAGCTTAGGGTAAAGCCATGAGTGGTACTCCCTCTGGGGCGTTGGAGGGTAGTGATGAATCCATATTTGACGATAAATTTTGGATTGATCTGGATGGATTTCATCACATAAACCCACATTTATTCATCTAAATAGCATACTTTTGTGTTTTCTCTCTAAATTCAGCTTAATTGTAAAAACATGCTATTTTGTGCTTAATTTGATTAATTTTATTCCACTTTCATTCCATTCGATACCTCGATGGTTTTGATGAGTGATTTCAGGTGCAATAGGTTGGAATGGCTTGATAAGAGTGGAAGAGAAGCATGCAATTAGGAGGAAACATGAAGAAATCAAAGGAGAAGCATACAGCCATGTGTGCATACGCACAACCCTCTGTGTGTTCGCACAAGAGGAAATTTCAGGATGTGTGCATACGCACACATCTGTGCGTATACAGAGGTACCAGCGCATGACTTCATTAAGAAGTCATGTGGCTCGCGAATTGCAGGCCTTTTCGGCCCATTTCTGAAGTGGCTGAAGCATATATGAAGGGGGAAGCAACAATATATCATACCATACACTACCATACATTATAGAATACACTTAAGAGTATTTTAGGATAGTTTAGGTTAGGTTTTCTCTAAATTTTCCTTAGGGTTTAATTAGGGTTTGTAGAATTTTATAGCTTCAAGTGTTAATTTTGGATCCTTGCTTATTTCCATTGTAAGTATTACTTATTTTTCTCTTTTATCACATCACTTGTCCTATACTTTCATATATTTTAATTTCTTTTTTCAATATATACATAGTTTTGCAATTTTGATTTCTAGTAAATGATTTTGACGTTTGATGGTTTTTATATGTTTTTGGATTGCCATTGTTGATTTTGTTCTTTTGTGGTTCATAGTTTTCATCATTTTCTCAATTTTGCCATGTTTTATGATTATGCCCTCCATTTGTTTGATGAAATGCCAATTTTGATTATGGGGTAAATTTCCACCCCTTGGTTTGGGGGAAGTGAGTATATGGATTACTAGAGCCATAATGTCTGACATTTAGTGATAATTCTTGGGTTGTTAGTTGTTATTGTTTTCACTAACGCTAGCTTCTTACTAAGGTAATTAGTAAGTTAGTTAGGATTTGTAGATTAATAAAAATTATGCTCACTTGACTTACTCTTTGATGTTAAGGGTAGACTAAGCGAGATTAATCCATTATAATTATCATAGTTGTGGTTATGGCAAGGAAGGAATTCCATAACTCATCCCGAGTCAAGGTTTCATTTATGTTTTGAACCATATTCCCATCAATCTTGAGTCTTACTTGTTCATATTACATACATAGTTCTTTTATTCCTTTATTAGTTTATTAATATCAATTTCAAATCGTTCTTTTATTTCTTTAATTATTCATTTCTTTATTGAAAACCCCCTTTGCTTTCACACAACCAAAATTGTGCGCTCTTAGGCATTAGTTCGTAAGGAAGACGACCCGAGGTTTAATTACTCTCAATTAATTTGAATTTGAAATTTTAAACTTTGATGTTTGGGATTTAGTTGCCGGTTTAGACTATGCTATCAACGAAATACTTAATTTCAATTGAGAAATTCTAAACCGGTGCAAAATCTCAATCATCAAGTTTTTGGCACCATTGCTGGGGAACTAGTGCAATGAGTGCTATGACTTTGGTAGTTGTGAATATGTGAATAGTGTGAATAGATAATTTTTGAGTTGTTTGATTATTTTTGGTATTAATTAGGATTTTGTTTCTTTTATTAATTGATGTCTTTAGTTTTTATTTTCAATTTTCTCTGAGTTATCACCCTCTTGGTTTGGAGTATGGTTGTGATCATTTTGTAGGGCTTGATAACTTCAATTTTGGATTGCATCATGGTATTAGAGCATCAATTTTGGAAGGAGCAACCTCCTTCATACTACAACGAGCAAAACGCTTCGCAATATGCATACCCAAACCAAGGATATGGTGGATTTCATTTTGATTATTGATGAGCGGATAATTTATACGCTTTTTGGCATTGTTTTTAGGTAGTTTCTAGTAAATTCAAGCTACTTTTAGGGATGTTTTCATTAGTTTTTATGTTAAATTCACATTTTTGGACTTTACTATGAGTTTGTGTGTTTTTCTGTGATTTCAGGTAATTTCTGGCTGAAATTGAGGGACTTGAGCAAAACTCTGAAAAGAAGGCTGACAAAAGGACTGCTGATGCTGTTGGAATCTGATCTCCCTGCACTTGAAATGGATTTTCTAGAGCTACAAAACTCCAAATGGCGCGCTCTCAATGGCGTTGGAAAGTAGACATCCAGAGCTTTCCAGCAATATATAATAGTCCATACTTTATTCGGGAATTGACGACGTAAAGTGGCGCTCAACGCCAAGTACACGCTGCTGTCTGGAGTTAAACGCCAGAAACACGTCATAACCCGGAGTTGAACGCCAGAAACACGCTATAACTCGGCGTTCAACTCCAAGAAAAGCCTCAGCTTGTGGATAGATCAAGCTCAGCCCAAGCATACACCAAGTGGGCCCCGGAAGTGGATTTATGCATCAATTACTTACTCATGTAAACCCTAACTAGCTAGTTTATTATAAATAGAACATTTAACTATTGTATTCGAGATCTCTTGACCATTCGGTCTTTTGATCATTCAGGGGGCTGGCCATTTGGCCATGCCTGAACCTTTCACTTATGTATTTTCAACGGTGGAGTTTCTGCACACCATAGATTAAGGGTGTGGAGCTCTGCTGTACCTCAAGTTTCAATACAATTACCATTACTTTATATTCAATTCTCTTTTATTCTTATTCCAAGATATATGTTGCACTTCAACTTGATGAATGTGATGATCCGTGACACTCATCATTATTCTCACCTAAGAACGCGCGTGACTGACAACCACTTCCGTTCTACCTTAGGCCGGGCGCATATCTCTGAGATTCCCCAACAGAATCTTCGTGGTATAAGCTAGATAGATGGCGGCATTCATGGGGATCCGGAAAGTCTAACCTTGTCTGTGGTATTCTGAGTAGGATCCCAGGAATCCGGAAAGTCTAACCTTGTCTGTGGTATTCCGAGTAGGATTCCGGTATTGAATGACTGTGACGAGCTTCAAACTCCTGAAGGCTGGGCGTTAGTGACAGACGCAAAAGAATCAAGGGATTCTATTCCAGCCTGATTGAGAACCGACAGATGATTAGCCATGCTGTGACAGAGCATTTGGACCATTTTCACTGAGAGGATGGGATGTAGCCATCAACAAGGATGATGCCTCCAGACGATTAGCCATGCAGTGACAGCGCATAGGACCATTTTCCCGAGAGGATAAAAAGTAGCCATTGAAGACGGTGATGCCCTACATACAGCTTGCCATGGGAAGGAGTAAGAAGGATTGGATGAATGTAATAAGAAAGTAGAGATTCGAGAGGATTCTAGCATCTCCACACGCCTATCTGAAATTCCCACCATTAAATTACATAAGTATTTCTATCCTATTTTATTTTCTATTTATTATTAATTTTCGAATTCATCATAAACCAATTTAATCTGCCTAACTGAGATTTACAAGGTGACCATAGCTTGCTTCATACCAACAATCTCTGTGGGATCGACCCTTACTCACGTAAGGTATTACTTGGATGACCCAGTACACTTGCTGGTTAAGTTGAACGGAGTTGTGTCTACACATAGCAAAGAGCCATAATAATGATTCCATACAATAACAAAGAGTACTACATTGATGTGATCACAATTTCGTCCACCAAGTTTTTGGCGCCGTTGCCGGGGATTGTTCTAGTTTGGACAACTGACGGTTCATCTTGTTGCTCAGATTAGGTAATTTTCTTTTCAAAAATCTTTTTCAAAATTTTTCTTTTCTTTTTCGTTTTTCCAAACTTTATTTTCGAAAAAATTAATAAAAATCTAAAAAAATTAATAAAATCATAAAAACCAAAAATATTTTGTGTTTCTTGTTTGAGTCTTGTATCATGTTTTAAGTTTGGTGTCAATTGCATGCTTTAAAAACTTTTCTTGCATTTTTTGAAAAAATTCATGCATTCATGGTGTTCTTCATGATCTTCAAGTTGTTCTTGCTAAGCCCTCTTGTTTGATCTTGATGTTTTCTTGTTTTGTGTTGTTTGTTGTTTTTCATGTGCATTTTTCGTTTGTTAGAGTCCATGCATTAAAGATTTCTAAGTTTGGTGTCTTGCATGTTTTCTTTGCATCAAAAATTTTTCAAAAATATGTTCTTGATGTTCATCTTGACATTCATAGTGTTCTTGCATGCATCATGTGTTTTGATCCAAAATTTTTAAGTTTTGGGTCATGTTTGTGTTTTTCTCTCTCATAATTAAAAATTCAAAAATAAAAAAATATCTTTTCCTTATTTTTCTCATAATTTTCGAAAATTTGAGTTGACTTAGTCAAAAATTTTCAAAATTTAGTGTTTCTTACAAGTCAAGTCAAATTTTCAATTTTAAAAATCTTATCTTTTCAAAATCTTTTTTCAAAAATTATATCCTTTTCATTTTTTTTCTATTTTTCGAAAATTTCAAAAATCTTTTTCAAAATCTTTTTCTTATCTTTATATCATATTTTCGAAAATTAGCTAACAATTAATGTGATTGATTCAAAAATTTGGAGTTTGTTACTTGCTTGTTAAGAAAGGTTCAATCTTTAAGTTCTAGAATCTTATCTTTTAGTTTCTTGTTAGTTAAGTAATTAATTTTAATTTAAAAAAAATTAAATCTTTTTCAAACATATCTTATCTTATCTTTTATATCTTATCTTTTTCAAAATTTTATCTTTTTCAGAAATTGATTTTAAAATATCTTATCTAACTTCTTATCTTCTTATCTTTTTAAATTTTCATGTTAATATCTTTTTCAACTAACTATTTGACTTTTTGTTTGTTTCTTATCTTTTTCAAAACCACCTAACTACTTTTCCCTCTCTAATTTTCGAAAATATCCCATCTCTTTTTCAAAAATTCTTTTTGTTCTAAATTTTAATTTTAATTATATTTTATCTTTAATTTTCGAAAATTACTAACCCCTTTTTAAAATTATTTTCGAAATTCTCCCTCTCTTTTCTTGTTCTATTTAATTATTTAATTACTAACACTTCTCTTCACATCTCTCCATCTAAATAGCCGAATCCCCTCTTCTACATTCTTCTCCCTTTTCTTCTTCTACTAACATAAAGGAATCTCTATACTGTGACATAGAGGATTCCTCTTCCTTTCTTGTTTTTCTTCTCTTTCATATGAGCAGGAACAAGGAAAAAGACACTCTTGTTGAAATCGATCCAGAACCTGAAAGGACTCTGAAGAGAAAATTAAGAGAAGTTAAGTTACAACAATCTAAAGGTAACCTTTCAGAAACATTAGAACAAGAGAAGGAGATGGCAGCCGAAAATAATAATAATGCAAGGAGAATGCTCGGTGACTTCACAAAGCCAACGTCCAAATTTGATGGAAGAAGCATCTCCATTCCTGCCATTGGAGCCAATAATTTTGAGCTTAAGCCTCAACTAGTTGCTTTAATGCAACAGAGCTGCAAGTTTTATGGACTTCCATCTGAAGATCCTTACCAGTTTTTAACTAAGTTCTTGCAGATTTGTGAGACTGTTAAGACAAATGGAGTTGATCCTGAAGTCTACAGACTCATGCTTTTCCCTTTTGTTGTAAGAGACAGAGCTAGAATATGGTTGGATTCACAACCTAAGGATAGCCTGGACTCTTGGGATAAGCTGGTCACAGCCTTCTTGGATAAATTCTTTCCTCCTCAAAAGCTGAGCACGCTTAGAGTGGATGTTCAGACCTTCAAACAAAAAGATGGGGAATCCCTCTATGAAGCTTGGGAAAGATACAAGCAGCTGACCAAAAGATGTCCATCTGACATGTTTTCAGAATGGACCATATTAGATATATTCTATTATGGCCTATTTGAATTTTCAAAAATGTCATTGGACCATTCTGCAGGTGGATCAATTCACCTAAAGAAAACACCTACAGAAGCTCAAGAACTCATTGACATGGTTGCAAATAACCAATTTATGTACACTTCTGAGAGGAATTTCGTGAATAATGGGATACCTCAGAAGAAAGGAGTTCTTGAAATTGATGCTCTGAATGCCATATTGGCTCAGAACAAAGTGTTGACTGAGCAAGTCAACATGATCTCTCAAAGTCTGAATGGATGGCAAAATGCATCCAACAATACTAAAGAGGCAGCTTCTGAAGAAGCTTATGATCTTGAGAACCCTGCAATGGCAGAGGTCAATTACATGGGTGAACTTTATGGAAACACCTATAATTCATCATGGAGAAATCATCCAAATTTCTCAATGAAAGATCAACAAAAGCCTTGGTGCACGAAATTGTGATCAATACTTTTCAAAACATAAACAATCCCTAGTAATGGCTCCAAAGACTTGGTGCTCAATACCATGGCATAAACACAACTTCGCACAACTAACCAGCAAGTGCACTGGGTCGTCCAAGTAATAAACCTTACGCGAGTAAGGGTCGATCCCACGGAGATTGGTGGTATGAAGCAAGCTATGGTCATCTTGTAGATCTCAGTCAGGCAGACTCAAATGGGTATAGTGATGAACGAATAAAGCATAAAGATAAAGATAGAGATACTTATGTATATCATTGGTGTAAGAGCTTCAGACAAGCGTATGAAGATGCCTTCCCTTCCGTCTCTCTGCTTTCCTACTGCCTTCATCCAATCCTTCTTACTCCTTTCCATGGCAAGCTCGTGTAGGGTTTCACTGTTGTCAACAGCTACCTCCCATCCTCTCAGTGAAAATACGTCCCTGATGCTCTGTCACAGCATAGGCTAATCATCTGTCGGTTCTCGTTCAGGCCGGAATAGAATCCATTGATTCTTTTGCGTCTGTCACTAACGCCCTAGCCTGCTAGGAGTTTGAAGCACGTCACAGTCATTCAATCATTGAATCCTACTCAGAATACCACTGACAAGGTTAGACCTTCCGGATTCTCTTGAATGCCGCCATCAGTTCTTGCCTATACCACGAAGACTCTGATCTCACGGAATGGCTGGCTCGTTTGTCAGGCGAGCACTCGGTTGTCAGGCGATCAACCATGCATCGTGTTATCAGGAATCCAAGAGATATTCACTAAGCCTCAGATGCTTGTAGAACAAGAGTGGTTGTCAGTCACTTTGTTCATGAGTGAGAATGGTGATGATCCGTGACGATCATCACCTTCATTAAGTTGAAGAACAAGTGATATCTTGGACAAAGAACAAGCGGAATTGAATAGAAGAACAATAGTAATTGCATTAATACTCGAGGTACAGCAGAGCTCCACACCTTAATCTATGGTGTGTAGAAACTCCACCGTTGAAAATACATAAGCATAAGGTCTAGGCATGGCCGAATGGCCAGCCTCCCAATGATCTAAGATAGCATAAAAATGAAGATAGCTACCCCCGATATCTCAATACAATAGTAAAAGGTCCTACTTATAGAAAACTAGTAGCCTAAGGTGTACAGAGATGAGTAAATGACATAAAAATCCACTTCCGGGCCCACTTGGTGTGTGCTTGGGCTGAGCAAATGAAGCATTTTCGTGTAGAGACTCTTTTTTTGGAGTTAAACGCCAGCTTTTATGCCAGTTTGGGCGTTTAACTCCCATTTGGGTGCCAGTTCCAGCGTTTAACGCTGGGATTTCTTGAGGTGACTTTGAACGCCGGTTTGGGCCATCAAATCTTGGGCAAAGTATGGACTATTATATATTGCTGGAAAGCCCAGGATGTCTACTTTCCAACGCCGTTGAGAGCGCGCCAATTGGGCTTCTGTAGCTCCAGAAAATCCACTTCGAGTGCAGGGAGGTCAGAATCCAACAGCATCTGCAGTCCTTTTCAGTCTCTGAATCAGATTTTTGCTCAGATCCCTCAATTTCAGCCAGAAAATACCTGAAATCACAGAAAAACACACAAACTCATAGTAAAGTCCAGAAAAGTGAATTTTAACTAAAAACTAATAAAAATATACTAAAAACTAACTAGATCATACTAAAAACATACTAAAACAATGCCAAAAAGTGTATAAATTATCCGCTCATCACAACACCAAACTTAAATTGTTGCTTGTCCCCAAGCAACTGAAGATCAAATAAGATAAAAAGAAGAGAATATGCAATGAACTCCAAAAACATCTATGAAGATCAGTATTAATTAGATGAGCGGGGCTTTTAGCTTTTTGCCTCTGAATAGTTTTGGCATCTCACTCTATCCTTTGGAATTCAGAATGATTGGCTTCTTTAGGAACTCAGAATCCAGATAGTGTTATTGATTCTCCTAGTTAAGTATGATGATTCTTGAACGCAGCTACTTATTGAGTCTTGGCCGTGGCCCAAAGCACTCTGTCTTCCAGTATTACCACCGGATACATACATGCCACAGACACATAATTGGGTGAACCTTTTCAGATTGTGACTCAGCTTTGCTAAAGTCCCCAATTAGAGGTGTCCAGGGTTCTTAGGCACACTCTTATTGCCTTGGATCACAATTTTATTTCTTTCTTTTTCTTTCTTTTTTTTTCGGTTTTTCTCTTTTTTTTTTTCGCTTGCTTCCTCTCTTTTTTTTTGTATTCACTGCTTTTTCTTGCTTCAAGAATCATTTTTATGATTTTTCAGATCCTCAGTAACATGTCTCCTTTTTCATCATTCTTTCAAGAGCCAACATTCATGAACCACAAATTCAAAAGACATATGCACTGTTCAAGCATACATTCAGAGAACAAAAGTGTTGCCACCACATCAAAATAATTAAACTGCTATAAAATTCAGAATTCATGCAATTCTTTCCTTTTCAATTAAGCACGTTTTTATTCAAGAAAGGTGATGGATTCATAGGACATTCATAACTTTAAGGCATAGACACTAAGACACTAATGATCACAAGACACAAACATGGATAAACATAAGCATAGAATTCGAAAAACAGAAGAATAAAGAGCAAGGAAATCAAAGAACGGGTCCACCTTAGTGATGGCGGCTCTTTCTTCCTCTTGAAGATCCTATGGAGTGCTTGAGCTCCTCAATGTCTCTTCCTTGCCTTTGTTGCTCCTCTCTCATGATTCTTTGATCTTCTCTAATTTCATGGAGGAGAATGGAGTGTTCTTGATGCTCCACCCTTAGTTGTCCCATGTTGGAACTCAATTCTCCTAGGGAGGTGTTTACTTGCTCCCAATAGTCTTGTGGAGGGAAGTGCATCCCTTGAGGCATCTCAGGGATCTCTTGATGAGAGGGTCTCTTGTGTGCTCCATCCTTTTCTTGGTGATGGGCTTGTCCTCATCAATGGGGGTATCTCCTTCTATGTCAACTCCAACTGAATAACAGAGGTGACAAATGAGATGAGGAAAGGCTAGCCTTGCCAAGGTGGAAGACTTGTCCGCCACTTTATAGAGTTCTTGGGCTATAACCTCATGAACTTCCACTTCTTCTCCAATCATGATGCTATGAATCATGATGGCCCGGTCTAGAGTAACTTCGGACCGGTTGCTAGTGGGAATGATTGAGCGTTGAATGAACTCCAACCATCCTCTAGCCATGGGCTTGAGGTCATGCCTTCTTAATTGAACCGGCTTGCCTCTTGAATCTCTCTTCCATTGTGCGCCCTCTTCACATATGACTGTGAGGACTTGGTCCAACCTTTGATCAAAGTTGACCCTTCTAGTGTAAGGATGTTCATCTCCTTGTATCATAGGCAAATTGAATGCCAACCTTACACTTTCCGGACTAAAATCCAAGTATTTCCCCCGAACCATAGTAAGATAATTCTTTGGATCCGGGTTCATACTTTGATCATGGTTCTTTGTGATCCATGCATTGGCATAGAACTCTTGAACCATCAAGATTCCGACTTGTTGAATGGGGTTGGTAAGTACTTCCCAACCTCTTCTTCGGATCTCATGGCGGATCTCCGGATATTCACCCTTTTTGAGTGAAAAGGGGACCTCGGGGATCACCTTCTTCAAGGCCACAACTTCATAGAAGTGGTCTTGATGCACCCTTGAGATGAATCTATCCATCTCCCATGACTCGGATGTGGAAGCTTTTGCCTTCCCTTTCCTCTTTCTAGAGGTTTCTCCGGCCTTGGATGCCATAATGGTTATGGAAAACGAAAAAAGCAACGCTTTTACCACACCAAACTTAAAATGGTTGCTCGTCCTCGAGCAAAAGAAGAAAGAAGAGAGTAGAAGAAGAAGAAATGAGGAAGAGGGAGATGGTGGTGTATTCGGCCAAAGAGGGGGAGAAGTGTTGTTTAGGTTGTGTGAAAATGAAGGGGTGAAGAAGGGTTTATATAGGAGAGAGGGGAGATGAGGTTCGGCCATTATGGGTGGGTTTGGGAGGGAAAGTGGTTTGAATTTGAAGGGTGAGGTTGGTGGGGTTTTATGAAGGATGGATGTGAGTGGTGAAGAGAAAGATGGGATTTGATAGGTGAAGGGTTTTTGGGGAAGAGATGTTGAGGTGATTGGTGAATGGGGGAAGAAGAGAGAGAGTGGTGGTGGGGTCCTGTGGGTCCACAGATCCTGTGGTGTCAAGGAAAAGTTATCCCTGCACCAAATGTTGCTCAAAATCACGTTTTGAGCTATTTCTGGCGTTAAACGCCGGGCTGGTGCCCATTCCTGGCGTTTAACGCCAGGTTCTAGCCCTTTTCTGGCGTTTAACGCCAGTCTGGTGCCCCTTTCTGGCGTTAAACGCCCAGAATGGTGCTAGACTGGGCGTTAAACGCCCAAATGCTAGCTTCACTGGCATTTAAACGCCAGTGAATTCTTCCTCCAGGGTGTGCTGTTTTTCTTCCTGTTTTTCATTCTGTTTTTGCTTTTTCAATGGATTTTGTGACTTCTTATGATCATCAACCTACAAAAAACATAAAATAACAAAGAGAAATATATAAAATATAATCATTGGGTTGCCTCCCAACAAGCGCTTCTTTAATGTCAGTAGCTTGACAGAGGGCTCTCATGGAGCCTCACAGATACTCAGAGCAATGTTGGAACCTTCCAACACCAAACTTAGAGCTTGAATGTGGGGGTTCAACACCAAACTTAGAGTTTGGTTGTGGCCTCCCAACACCAAACTTAAAGTTTGACCGTGGGGGCTCTGTTTGTCTCTGATTTGAGAGAAGCTCTTCATGCTTCCTCTCCATGGTGACAGAGGGATATCCTTGAGCCTTAAACACAAAGGATTCTTTATTCACTTGAATGATTAGTTCACCTCTATCAACATCAATCACAGCCTTTGCTGTGGCTAGGAAGGGTCTGCCAAGGATGATGGATTCATCCATGCACTTCCCAGTCTCTAGGACTATGAAATCAGTAGGGATGTAATGGTCCTCAATCTTAACCAAAACATTCTCTACAAGTCCATAAGCTTGTTTTCTTGAGTTGTCTGCCATCTCTAGTGAGATTTTTGCAGCTTGTACCTCAAAGATCCCTAGCTTCTCCATTACAGAGAGAGGCATGAGGTTCACACTTGACCCTAAGTCACACAGGGCCTTCTTGAAGGTCATGGTGCCTATGGTACAAGGTATGGAAAACTTCCCAGGATCTTGTCTCTTTTGAGGTAATTTTTGCCTAGACAAGTCATCCAGTTCTTTGGTGAGCAAGGGAGGTTCATCTTCCCAAGTCTCATTTCCGAATAACTTGTCATTTAGCTTCATGATTGCTCCAAGGTATTTAGCAACTTGCTCTTCAGTGACATACTCATCCTCTTCAGAGGAAGAATACTTATCAGAGCTCATGAAAGGCAAAAGTAAGTCCAATGGAATCTCTATGGTCTCATTTTGAGCCTCAGATTCCCATGGTTCCTCATTGGGGAACACAGAGGAGGTTGGTGCACGCCCATTGAGGTCTTCCTCAGTGGCGTCCACCTCCTCTCTTTCCTCTCCATATTCGGCCATGGTTATGGCTTTGCACTCTCCTTTTGGATTTTCTTCTGTATTACTTGGGAGAGTACTAGGAGGGAGTTCAGTAATTTTCTTGCTCAGCTGTCCCACTTGTCCTTCCAAATTTCTGATGGAGGACCTTGTTTCATTCATGAAACTTTGAGTGGTTTTGATTAGATCAGAGACCATTGTTGCTAAGTCAGAGGTATTCTGCTTAGAACTCTCTGTCTGTTGCTGAGAAGATGATGGAAAAGGCTTGTTATTGCCAAGCCTGTTTCTTCCACCATTATTGTTATTGAAACCTTGTTGAGGTCTCTCTTGATTCTTCCATGAGAAATTTGGGTGATTTCTCCATGAAGAATTATAGGTGTTTCCATAGGGTTCTCCTAGGTAATTCACCTCTTCCATTGAAGGGTTTTCAGGATCATAAGCTTCTTCCTCAGATGAAGCTTACTTAGTACTGCCAGGTGCATTTTGCATTCCAGACAGACTTTGAGAAATCAAATTGACTTGCTGAGTCAATATCTTGTTCTGAGCCAGTATGGCATTCAGAGTGTCAATCTCAAGAACTCCTCTCTTCTGACTAGTCCCATTGTTCACAGGATTCCTTTCAGAAGTGTACATGAATTGGTTATTTGCAACCATTTCAATTAGCTCTTGAGCCTCTGTAGGCGTCTTCTTCAGATGAAGAGATCCTCCAACAGAGCTATCCAAGGATATGGTTGGATTCACAACCTAAGGATAGCCTGGACTCTTGGGATAAGCTGGTCACAGCCTTCTTGGATAAATTCTTTCCTCCTCAAAAGCTGAGCACGCTTAGAGTGGATGTTCAGACCTTCAAACAAAAAGATGGTGAATCCCTCTATGAAGCTTGGGAAAGATACAAGCAGCTGACCAAAAGATGTCCATCTGACATGTTTTCAGAATGGACCATATTAGATATATTCTATTATGGCCTATTTGAATTTTCGAAAATGTCATTGGACCATTCTGCAGGTGGATCAATTCACCTAAAGAAAACACCTGCAGAAGCTCAAGAACTCATTGACATGGTTGCAAATAACCAATTTATGTACACTTCTGAGAGGAATTTCGTGAATAATGGGATACCTCAGAAGAAAGGAGTTCTTGAAATTGATGCTCTGAATGCCATATTGGCTCAGAACAAAGTGTTGACTGAGCAAGTCAACATGATCTCTCAAAGTCTGAATGGATGGCAAAATGCATCCAACAATACTAAAGAGGCAGCTTCTGAAGAAGCTTATGATCTTGAGAACCCTGCAATGGCAGAGGTCAATTACATGGGTGAACTTTATGGAAACACCTATAATTCATCATGGAGAAATCATCCAAATTTCTCAATGAAAGATCAACAAAAGCCTTGGTGCACGAAATTGTGATCAATACTTTTCAAAACATAAACAATCCCTAGTAATGGCTCCAAAGACTTGGTGCTCAATACCATGGCATAAACACAACTTCGCACAACTAACCAGCAAGTGCACTGGGTCGTCCAAGTAATAAACCTTACGCAAGTAAGGGTCGATCCCACGGAGATTGGTGGTATGAAGCAAGCTATGGTCATCTTGTAGATCTCAGTCAGGCAGACTCAAATGGGTATAGTGATGAACGAATAAAGCATAAAGATAAAGATAGAGATACTTATGTATATCATTGGTGTAAGAGCTTCAGACAAGCGTATGAAGATGCCTTCCCTTCCGTCTCTCTGCTTTCCTACTGCCTTCATCCAATCCTTCTTACTCCTTTCCATGGCAAGCTCGTGTAGGGTTTCACTGTTGTCAGCAGCTACCTCCCATCCTCTCAGTGAAAATACGTCCCTGATGCTCTGTCACAGCATAGGCTAATCATCTGTCGGTTCTCGTTCAGGCCGGAATAGAATCCATTGATTCTTTTGCGTCTGTCACTAACGCCCTAGCCTGCTAGGAGTTTGAAGCACGTCACAGTCATTCAATCATTGAATCCTACTCAGAATACCACAGACAAGGTTAGACCTTCCGGATTCTCTTGAATGCCGCCATCAGTTCTTGCCTATACCACGAAGACTCTGATCTCACGGAATGGCTGGCTCGTTTGTCAGGCGAGCACTCGGTTGTCAGGCGATCAACCATGCATCGTGTTATCAGGAATCCAAGAGATATTCACTAAGCCTCAGATGCTTGTAGAACAAGAGTGGTTGTCAGTCACTTTGTTCATGAGTGAGAATGGTGATGATCCGTGACGATCATCACCTTCATTAAGTTGAAGAACAAGTGATATCTTGGACAAAGAACAAGCGGAATTGAATAGAAGAACAATAGTAATTGCATTAATACTCGAGGTACAGCAGAGCTCCACACCTTAATCTATGGTGTGTAGAAACTCCACCGTTGAAAATACATAAGCATAAGGTCTAGGCATGGCCGAATGGCCAGCCTCCCAATGATCTAAGATAGCATAAAAATGAAGATAGCTACCCCCGATATCTCAATACAATAGTAAAAGGTCCTACTTATAGAAAACTAGTAGCCTAAGGTGTACAGAGATGAGTAAATGACATAAAAATCCACTTCCGGGCCCACTTGGTGTGTGCTTGGGCTGAGCAAATGAAGCATTTTCGTGTAGAGACTCTTTTTTTGGAGTTAAACGCCAGTTTTTATGCCAGTTTGGGCGTTTAACTCCCATTTGAGTGCCAGTTCCAGCGTTTAACGCTGGGATTTCTTGAGGTGACTTTGAACGCCGGTTTGGGCCATCAAATCTTGGGCAAAGTATGGACTTTCATATATTGCTGGAAAGCCCAGGATGTCTACTTTCCAACGCCGTTGAGAGCGCGCCAATTGGGCTTCTGTAGCTCCAGAAAATCCACTTCGAGTGCAGGGAGGTCAGAATCCAACAGCATCTGCAGTCCTTTTCAGTCTCTGAATCAGATTTTTGCTCAGATCCCTCAATTTCAGCCAGAAAATACCTGAAATCACAGAAAAACACACAAACTCATAGTAAAGTCCAGAAAAGTGAATTTTAACTAAAAACTAATAAAAATATACTAAAAACTAACTAGATCATACTAAAAACATACTAAAAACAATGCCAAAAAGTGTATAAATTATCCGCTCATCAAGCCTCAACAAGGCTTTAACAATGGTGGACGCAATAGGCTGAGCAATAGCAAGTCTTTTCCATCATTGGTGGACGAAATTGTGATCACATCAATGTAGTATTATTTGTTGTTGTATGGAATCATTATTATGGCACTTATGTGTGGACACAACTCCGTTCAACTTAACCAGCAAGTGTACTGGGTCATCCAAGTAATACCTTACGTGAGTAAGGGTCGATCCCACAGAGATTGTTGGTATGAAGCAAGCTATGGTCACCTTGTAAATCTCAGTTAGGCAGATTAAATGGTTATGGGTTTCGAAAATTAATAATAAATAGAAAATAAAAAGGGATAGAAATACTTATGTAAATCAATAGTGGGAATTTCAGATAGGCGTGTGGAGATGCTAGAATCCTTTCGAATCTCTACTTTCTTATTGCTTTCATCCAATCCTTCTTACTCCTTTCCATGGCAAGCTGTATGTAGGGCATCACCATCATCAATGGCTACTTTTAATCCTCTCGGGAAAATGGTCCTATGCGGTGTCACTGCACGGCTAATCGTCTAGAGGCATCACCCTTGTTGATAGCTACATCCCATCCTCTCAGTGAAAATGGTCACAAAACTTAACCAATAAACCTTAAATAGAGTTTTTAGAGGTTTGGAAATCAGAGGAATGTTCAATAGTACAAAAATTGTGAATCTCCATCAAAACAATGGTTCCGGAGGTTTACAGACTTGCCGAGAAGGTCAAACAGTAAAAAATAGAATTTTAGTGAAAAATAGAGTGTTATGCGCACGCACCGTTCCATGCGCATGCACAATAGAAAAACCTTCCCATCCTGTGCATACGCACCACAATGTGCATATGCACACTTGCAAAATCCTCAGGGTGTGTGTACACACGCCCCCTCGTGCATACGCACGGGCCTAAACGCACCCCATTGGTATGTGCTTGCGTACACTAGTGTGCATACACACACACACACTTGAAATTCTGGTTTTCTGCAACATAAGAAAAATTCAATTTTGGGCACATAACTTCTGACATGCATAACTTCCTCTACAAAATTTTGTTTTTCACAAACTTTATACCGTCGTAAAACTCTTGAAATTATCTTTAATTTAAAATAAATTTCATTCAAATCCAAAATTCAAGGCTCAAGTTATGGTCCACCGAAGTTCGTTAAAAATCCATTTTTACCAAAAGAGTTCAAAACCTCTATTTTCTAAATTCTCAATTTCAAAACCAAAGTTCACACCTTAAAACAACTTCAAATACACTTAAAGCAATTCTCTAACCATTTTATTCCTTCCACAACATTCCAATACTCAATTTTATAAATTTCCGCCCAACCCTCAATAGTCATCAACAACATAATTCATCAATAACTCATAACACATTTCATAAACATTCATCATTTCTCATCAATCACTACAATCATAAATTACCACACATTTTCATAATTAAATTCAACATATCCACTAATCACTAAACCTCAATAGGTTCACATAATTCAACCTATCCTACGGTCATCTAGCCTAATTTTTCACGTTACATTATATATTATCTACGAGAAACCAAAACCATACCTTGGCCGATTCCTCTCTAATAAGCGCGGAATACCTCAAAAACCTCTCCTTTCATAAGCTTCAAGCTTCCAATTGCCAATTCCACAAGTTCAACTACTATAATTTTGTTTCAATCCACCAATTGAACTCCTATTTAACAAGATACACAATCTAATTCATACAATATCACAATAATCAATATTGAGCTCACTAAATCACTAATTCACAAGGGTTAAAGTTTTCTTACCGTTACCCACGAGTACAATGGACAAAATCTGGTGATTATCCACCGCTAGAGTTCACCTAAACCATCAAAACACCAAAACACAAAAACCCTCAAAATCCAAAACCCAAAAATCACTAATTGAAAAGGAGTAGAACTGGGCATGAAATCTCAAATTCTATAGATTTTGTAGAGAATTCTGAGACGAATGCGTGGCCACTAATGGCTCGTCAATTTGAGCTCTGAATTGAAAGTTATGATGAATGGAAGTTTGAGCAAGGGTTTGAAGTTTCATGTCTTCCTCCACCCCTATGCTTCAGCGTGTTTTCAGCTTATGAGAGGAAGAGGAGGCTGATTTGGCCTTAAATATAGTGGGCCTTAAGCCCAATATGAGTCCGGTCTAATCGGTTCGATCCGTTGACTTAATTTTGGGTCAAATTTTTTAAAATTAATGTCAAAATTCATATTTTAATTATTTTTACCCTTCTAACTTATTAAATTTAATTTCCTAATTTCTTTAAATAAAAATTAATTTATTGGTTAACTATTAATTAACTATCTGAGGTTTACAAATGCATATATAGCTTAACTCATTTTTATTATGTATTTTGTATTCTAATATATATTTTACTCTAATGGCAAATTTTGTTGTATACCTAATATGGTTGATTATTTAAATCATTTCACCTTAGCTTTTTTTCCTTTCTCCTTTTCAGTCTTAACAATATAAAGTTGTTTTGTACGTGCATTCAATTACGTAATGCTACATTAGTAAAAATAATTACCCTTCACACAAACTACGTAAATAGTCAATTAAAAAAATAGATGTAATTGTATGACTATATAAAACGTTTTATAAAATTAGTGTACTCAAATTAAATCCTAGAGTAAAGGACAAATAAGTCCCTGACCTTTTTTTTTGCAGACATTTTTGTCCCTCAAGATTTGAAAATACTTTTAAGTCCCTGACCTCTTTAAAAGTTGGACAAAAGACTCCTTCCGTTCATATGGGTCTGTCGGAACCAATAGAAAAGTCTAACGTGGCTCCATTATGCTAACCTAGTCTTACGAATATATATGTGGATGGAACCTTTTCAAAACGGGACAATTAAGTCCCCAACTGCAAAACAACGTTGTTTCAAAGGCAGCCCTAAACAGGACAGAGTTCCTTCTTGCTCTTCATCACACGCAGCTTCATCCTCCCTACCATCACCATCTCCATCTTCATGAACCTCCAGCCACGACCGCCGACGACCGCCGACGAACTCCCCCGCGTTTGAAGAAACCCCAAAACCATAAATTCATTTTCCAATTATCTTTTTCGCCTCTCCTCCCCTCTGATTTGCGTGTTACCCTCTTCTCACCACCATCACTTCCAATTCACCATCACCACCGCTCCATAGTTGCCGTTCAGACCCCAATAACTACCATCTTCCTCTTTCATCACTGAAACCACCACCCTCACCATTCCAGAACCACCATAGCCTCCACCATCTGTGATGAAACTGCCACACCGAACCGCCGTGCTCCTCTCTCTTATCCTCCTCTTCGTCGTCCCACATCATTATTGCCTCTCGCTGTTTCATCGCCAGCAGTCCACGCCACCTCCGCGGCTTCCTCCACTTCTTTCTCCTTTCTCCTTTTCTTCTTCCTCCAATTCTAGCTCACATTCTCACTCTTTCTTTCCTTTCACGAAAACAAAAGAAAAAGAACAACCCTCTCACTCTCCAATCACCATAGCTCTGTAACGAACACATAGCTCTGTAGCGAACACGTGGTCATCATTTCATCAATCTCCGTTTGTTTTTCGAGAGGCAAATGGACCGAAAGACCTATTCATCCGCCGTTTGTGGAATTCAGGAACTTAAAAGTATTTTCAAATTCTAAAAGATGAAAATGTCTGCAAAACAAAAAGTCAAGTACTTATTTGTCCTTTACTCTAAATTCTATGTATATTATCATAAAACTTTAACTAATAACGGTTTAAATGATTCGGATATCCAAATAAAATAACTTACATGTGAAAATAAAATCCATACCCAAAAGGAAAAGTCCATATAATATAAGAGTCCAATAAAGAAAAGGACATGATGAACCTAGTGACATTTCATGATTGAAGAATCCGAGAACCTCTTTCTTTTCTTCCCGACAAGAACTATATACACATATATTAGAAATTAAAGCAGCATGCATATATGTTACGTTACAATATTGTTACTATGCGATCTTGGAACATCCAAGGCATTATTAGTTTACAGCAAGATTCCTGCTATTTTCTAGTAGCTCCCTTTACTTTCATAGCAGATATTAGACATTAGAATGGAAGGCCCCGTAGTTTTGGAGTTGTTGTTGAGATATATAATAATAATGTATGTATACTACACAATGAATATAAGGTTCTGATTTATTTGTAGTTTGTAAGTACAGCACACACATGTCAGCATTCATTATATTATTGGTGAAATTTCGTGGTTTACCTTATATGTACGATTTTTAATTATTTGTGGCTCTCGTATTATATTAAAACTAGTGTTTTTCCATCATAATATTATAAAAATATAAATTTTTTAAAATTATATTAATTTTATCTTAATATTATAAATTATAATATAAAAATTTATAAAATCAAACTACTTTTCCTAAAAAGTTATAAAAAACAAAAAATTTTATTAACTAAAATGATCAGAATCTCTCTATAAAAAAATTAAGTAATAAAAATTTTAATTATTATTTTTAAGTAAAAAAGTTTAATTTTTTATTAATAATTAATTTTAACATTTATTATCTAATATTTAAAAAAATTAATATATATACTTTTATATTTAATTAGGTGTTAAATTTATTGTGCAAACAAAAAAATTATATTTATTATTTAAAAATAATATTTTCTCTCTCTCTCTCTCTCTCTCTCTATATATATATATATATATATATATATATATATATATATATATATAATTAGATATTAGTATAAAAAATATATTGATAATTATAAAATTAACTCAATTTTTTTTAAGTGATTGAATCTTGATTCTAATTATTAATCACAACCATTAGTATTCTCTCTAAATTATATGTTGAAGGTTGTGGTAGGCTTAGAGAAGGGGGGTTGAATCTATGCCTTCCTTTTGAGTTGCTGTTATGACCCTTTAAAACAAACTATCAATTCTGATTCTATTTGTACTCAGCAGCGAAAATTTATGAGACAATTTATTTTTGTCTCATGAATATCAGAAAATAGAACACAACAAAGAAGAGAAAAGCTAACACCAACATGTATCCTAGTTCGATTGCCTTGTGCTATGCAACCTACGTCCAGTCTCCTCCACAACAATGGAAGAATTTTCGCTATAGTTAAAAGTATTACATACACCAATTCTACAAGATTGACCCAATCCTTTCACACTCAAGTTCTAACCTAACTTGACATTGGTTATGCTAATACCTAACTCTTCACTCTTAGTGCTAACCCAACTAAGAAAGGGATAACAAACAGGTACAAGAGACAAGACACTTAATCAACCTAAGGAAATCTGAAATAACTCTAGGCTTTTCTCTCAAGTGTATCACTCAATCTTTTTTCACTCATGGCTTTTATTTGAGCTCTCTCAATATGCCTTTTCTCTCAAGAAATTACAGAAAGATAAACATAAAAAAGTACATTACGATCTGTAAAACATGAAGGAGATTGACTTCATCAATAGCCTCTTTGCTATATGATAAACTAGATTTACAAGCCTCTGATTTAGTTCTTCAATATTGGCTGAATGCTTCTTTGAAAGAATGCATTATCCAAGTAGAGAAACTTCTTCAGGGAACTCTTTATAGAACAAAATCTCAATAACACTGGTTTACTCTCTTGCCTTCTGAATGAACAGCAAGCTTCTTTTATCTCCTTGCATGTTGCTTGGTTGCTCTTCCTAGGTCAACTTCTTGAGCCTTGAGCTTCACCAACTCAGCCGTTCACTTTTTCCCAGTAATCCTCAAATAGGAACTTTGCTTCTGACTTCTCTATCTTGACCGACAGTCACCTTATCAGCAGAAAGTGATTTCTTCAATGGTAAACCCAGATCTTGACTATTGAAACACAACTTGGTCTCCAAGATATATTCTCCACCGTTGATACACAGCAGTGGAGAACATAAATCCTCTTTTTCATATCACCCAAAATGGAGTGGCAGAGAGTTGAATATGAAGAGAAGAAAGTGTGATGCATGTATAAGGAAATGGGTTACTTTAACCTAAGCTTGATTTAGTTTGAACTAGCTGATTTGACATCAGCCTTTCTTGCCTGGCCTTCTCTTTCTTTCCTCTTCTTTGAATAGCTTAGAAACTAAGCACTCTTTCTTACTTTTTCTGAGTTCTGTAATTTGACTGAGACAGAGAGAAAAGAACGTGGCTTTAATTTGAAAGCAAGATGGAGGAATTTGAAATCAACTCGGACTTGGATCGGGTTCTACTCAAGTTCAGCCCGTTGATTTCTTGCCTTTGCTTCTTGAAGAATTGAGCTTGAGATGGATGACTTGGGCTTGGTTTATTTTCACTTACCATTCAGCCCACCAGTAGATTTCTTTTGTTTAATATTAGGCTGCTACAACACTTATTTTTGGCCTGCATCACTTAACCAAAATAATCAAAACTAATTGGGTGATTGGCCCAATAATTAAATATTTGTCATCATCAATTATATTAATTAATTTCTTAACTCAACATATGCGATCAATATTTACAAAAAAAAAATATATATATATATATATATATTAAAAAAATAAACGATAAAAATTTGAAACTAAATAAAAAATTAAAAAAGTATGCATATAATTATAATAATAATAATAATAATAATAATAATAATAATAATAATAATAATAATAATAATAATAATATTTTTTATGTGAATAATATTATAGAATTACTTTTAATTATCTTTCATTATAAATTTAATGTATTTTTAATAATTTTATGAATTTATTTAAGTTATAATATTTTATTAATTTTATTTTTTGTAAACAGAAATGTAGAGAGATAGAAGAAGAGCGCGAGTTTGTTAATTTTAGAGAAAAAATTTTATTTTAATTGTAATAAAAGAATATCTCGTGATATATTTTAGTTTGTCAAATTAGTAATATATAATATAAATTATAAGTTATATATAGAGTAGGAAAGATAGAGAGAAATAAAGAAGGGAAGAGATGTAGATAAGAGGATGGAGGAAAAAACTTTATTAATATTGGAGGAAAATATTTTATCTCATTAATATAGTTATATTAAATTTTAATATTTTAATTTTAATTACAATTAGAGAATATTATATTGTATATTTTGATTGTCAAATTTGTAATTAGTCATTGATAATGATATATAAAAAAGATAAAGTGAATGAAGAAATAATGAGATAAATAGAAAAAAAAAAGAGAGAAAGAGAAAGAAGAAGAAAATTCTTTAATTTTAAATAAAAAAATTTAATTTCAATTAAAAAAAAGTAGCATGTAATATATTTTGTTTATATATATATATATATATAATTCGAATATATTTTTAAATTATATTTTACTCACATCATCTTATATTATTCATCATCTCAACGAGTGTTAGAATAAGAAATTTTGTAAGAAAGAACTAAATTACATACAAAATTAAATAAATTAAAGTGTAATAAAAATTAACAAAATATAATTTACATTATAAAAGTCTTCAATAACATATCTTAAGATTTTAATACTTTTAAATTTGATCCGCTATAAAAATCATCGGTCATTAAAATTTTAATAAAGTAATATTTTTTTTAATATATGCAATTATATAATCTGTGAAAAGTTGTCTTTAAATTTTTTCAAAACTTTGTTTAAATAATTTTTATAACCGAAAAAGTACATTCAAAATTGTTGCTATTATCGAAGAAAAATAAAAAATTTAAATATTTTTATAGGGAGTTTATATATAGTAATATATGAAAAAATAAAATTTATTTAAAAATTAAAATTTATTTTATTTAGGACATCTTAATCTTTAAATAGATTATCGTATTATTTTTAGTTTCAATTACTATGTCAGTCCTTATAGTTTTATCAAATTTATAACAAGGTCTATATAATTTAAAGTTTACAATTAAATTTTTATATCGATTTAAATTTTGTAACTAGATTCTAATCACAGTAAATGTTAAGTGTGACCTAAAACCGCCATTCCCTCCTCCCTCCCCCCTCATCTTTCTTTTTTGTCTTTATCTCTTTTTTTTTGTTTTACCTGGTCATCGATAAATAGTTGTTAGTTAATTTAACTTTGGTGAATCGTGATAAATATTATTGGCGTCCCCAAGTCGTCGATAAAACTAAAATAATATTACCAGTACTCATGGCCGTTGATAAATTAAGGCGTGGACAAATTAGTGAATTTTATTTTATTGAAGGCGACGCCATCAATGTAATCAAACGCTGCGAAAAGGGTTTAGAATTACAATAAGTCATTATGTATCATATTAATCAATACTAAAGTAGACAAATTAATAACATAATTAAAAATTTAAATAATACGAACCATCTTTTTCTTTGTCACCCTATAAGTAGTTGATCCTCCCGTGTGCATGGATCCACCAATCTCGGAAGCTTTACTGCCTCGTGCCTTAGTCCAGGTCACCCATAATTATTTGAGTTTGAATACTCCTTTAGTCGGGTGAGAATATCGTCTGGGATTCAGTCTACAAGAGTACCGTTGTTGCAAATGTTTGATAGCATCTCCCGGAGACACTTGGTATCTTTTACCCGCCAGGCATTGTAAATCTTCTACTCTTCTCTCGGGACAAGCTCAAAGTGGTACTGCAATACCAAAAACAAGTGAATCAAAAAGAAACAAGTTTGTAATCTGAAATTAAAAAAAAAACTAATTACCTTAAATAATCGCCACAAAAGATTGCGAATTTCATCTGAAGCCATGATAAACTTGGGTATGAATTAAACCACCTATAGTGGATCTTGAAAACCCAAGTAATATGTTCCATCCTAGGTCTCGAAAGGTCCCAACTATGATCAACCAAGTTAGACATTACTATATATGCATGTTCTACATAAGTTAATTGAAGACGTAAATACCAACCAACTCCATCTTATACCAACCTCAGATTAGCAGGCTGCATAGATGTGACACCTTCTTTGTTGCTGTGGCTATGGTCGTGGCCAAGTCTGAGCCTAAGACTGTGGCTATAACAATGGTTGTGTTTAGTTCTATGTATGTGGCTATGGCTGGGGTTGAGGCTATGGTTGTGCTGAGACCATGGCTGTGACTGAGATTGTGGCTGAGGCTGAGGATGTATATATGGTTATGGCTGTGTTTGAAAGCCACTCATATCAGAAGATAGACCTAGAGTAAGGATCATGCTGATAGGGTCTAATCCCTATGACAACTGTGACTACAACCTGGGTGACAAGGTCGGTGCAAAAATCACAAGAGCGGTAGTAGTCGCGGTGGTAGTAGGTTGGGTGCATGTTGACGATGCACCTAAATCAAGTGGGATGGGCATCCCTTATGGCAATACCCCTCCCATCATCACGTCATCCTCGTATTGCTATCTCGTGCCATATCACCTAAACCAAGTATGAGTAAAAGAAGTTGGATAAATATTGTTATAATAAGACACTCAAAATAACAATAAATTGATAAAATAAAACACATGGTAAATATATAATAAACATATTTACTTGGATTCATTAGAAGACAGAGAGGTAAAATTATCATCACTGTCACCATCCTCATATTCCTTAATTACCTTCTGATTTCATTGACTTTAAAACAATTTAGGAGAATCTGTAGGTGAGCTATGTTCACTTCTGTGAAGTTCAACCACCAATTTTTTTTCCTTCACCCAAGTGTGCCAACTTGATTGAAGATAGACACCATTGGCTCAAATGAACCTTCATCATCGGGATCATTACGACCTACTCTTGTGCGACTAGATTTCACGAGAGGTTCAAAGTAGTAAAAACAGAAGTAGATAGTTTCTTTCAACATGTACGCCTCACATGTAGAACCCTTCTACCCGACTCTATTCTTGAATGACCTCTTATAAACACCAACTTGACACTCAAAGGGATACATCCATCGATACTGCACCGAGTCACACGCATGTGATTCATATGCCAAGTGAATAGGGAGATGTTCTATGACGTTAAAAAAGCCAGTAGATAAGATTCTCTCTAGCTTACAAAGGATGATTGGAATGTTGTGCTCTACTACACAAAGATTTTCTACAGATAGAGAGAGAACACAAATCTCTAAAACCTTGACTAAGCATTGTTAATAGCTTCCAAACTTGACTAGAAAACTCTCTTAAGGCCACCAGGAGTAGGCATTCTATGAAAGCATGACAATTACAACTTTTTTCGTGCCATGAAGTCTTTGATGAGTGACATTAAAACACCTGCTAAGGTTGAAGGCATAACCATCAAGAAGCCTCACCTCTTATAACCACCGACACGTGTTTAATTTTGTTCTAAAGTTAAAAAATAACACTCTTTTGGCTTAGCCTATCTACCATCCCCATTAACATAAGATTTTGTCCTGGCCTTCTAAGCCTATCCTAGCTTTGGGGTTATCTTAGGTTCTATGACTATCCATTACCGTGTAGATGACATTGTTGAACACGTTCTTCTTGATATGCATCACATCGAGAAAATAACGGACATGAAGATCCTTCCAATACAGTAAGTTCTAAAATATACTCTTCTTAGTCTAGTTATGTTCGTTATCATAACCAAAAAATTGTAACTAATGGCCTGTGTCAACTACTCTGGGATAACCCTTTAACCACAACTCTTCACCACTCAATCTGACAGGAGGCTCCTCATGTCCCTCAATATTCTTCCTAAATGTAGTTTGATTGTGTATGTAGAAATAATTCTCAAATAAAAACCTTCCGTGACAATCAAATCAAGATTTTTTTTCCAACGTACTTAAGTTGAGAAGCCTTAATGTCCTCCATGCAAATTGGATAGGATAACTTTCCCTATGCCATCTAATTGGACAACATCCAATAACCAGAAAAATTGTTAATTGTCCAAATTAAGGTGGCTTAAGTGTAAAGTTGACTTTAGATGACACATCATAAGTTAAAATCTAAGATATCACAACTGGTTCAATTCATCAACGATGGGTGGAAGATATACATCTATTTTGACTTTCAGATTATCTAGGTCGAGAATAACACAAGTTAAGAGCAAATAAGGATCTTTCATATACATATTAGGCAAAAGATTGTAAGAGAAAAAATGACAAGCCAACATGAATAATGGATACTAAAGTGGATGTTAGGGACAAATCCATCAAAACAAAGACCAAGCCTGATATTTCTAGGTTCGGTTGCAAAATGTGGGTGTTATTTTTATCAAATTGAAAACATTCTTCCTTATGAAAAGGATAGGTTATGAGATTATCTGTTTGGAGGTTGTTGAAATGCCACCTCAGGTGAGTAGAAGACTCATTGAAGTGTGCAACTATTGGAGCCTAAGGATTAGGGTTAAATAACGCATTCACTTGTATGGAACTTTCTTAGTATATTTACCGGGACAAATCTAGGCAAATAAAAAAACTTACACTCAGTTTGCTCTTCATCATCCTTGTAATGTATCATACAGTTGTTAAAGCAACAATATATTTTAACAGCCTTTGACCCCAATTACGAAGAACCTTCTTGGCTCCGTAATAGTTCTTGGGAATATCACTCGGATCCTCTACAACTTTCCTAACTAACATAATCACTTGGTCGCAAGAGTATAATGAGTTATTATTCTCAAATTTAGTTCCTAACATTCTAGTAGCAATTGATAGTTGTGAGTGAACAAATCCTTCCCGTAGAGGACTACAGATTGATTCTAGCATTCGATAAAATCTATGCGCCCTAGGTTAGGTTTTTCCCCCTTTTCTACCACTACATTAGGTTGTTGAAAGAAATCTACCACTATTGAATCATACCTAACAATATTATCCTCTTAGGAAATGACACCGGATACATCATCATGATAATATCCACCTATTCTAGAGCTACTTCCAATTTTTGAACTCTCTTCTTTGTAATGTACCCAAACCCAATAATGTGGCATAAATCCCTTCATCATAAATCACACCTAACATCATTAATAGTCTTAAAATATGTGCATTCACACTTGGCACATGGGCACAGAATTATTTTTCCTCTTCAACATTACAAATCTATTCTAGTATTCAAGTTTCTATCCTAAATAGGCATAATTGGTAAAAAAAATTTCAAGTTACAATTTATTTCCACTTGTATTAAATTATATACAATTTCAATTTCAATATGAATAAGGTTTAATCACAATTAAAACATAATAAATTACGATAAAGATCAACCTAATTGGGCAAATTAATCTACTGAGGCCGTCAAAAAAAAAAAAAGAACAATCCCCACTCCAACAACAAGCTCAGCCTTCAAATATCACTTAAAACTTGCAACAAATAACAATTCAATTGGGCCAAACATAAAGAGTAAAAAACTAAGGGCACACAAAACAATTAGAAAAACAACAAATTAAAAAAATTAAACTTATTAAATTGAAGAGAAACTCACTAAAAACACAATGGTGATGTCGTAATCTTGATTGGAGCTCCGACGACGGAAAAATGTTAGAGTAGTTCCGGCGAAGGAGAGTGTTTAGAGAGAGAGAGAGAGAGAGAGAGTTGTGAAATAAGAGAGAGGGAGGCCCTTCCGTGTTAAATTCGATCATTGGTAATAATGAATACACATTGTAAAACGAGGCGTTTTACTAGACTCATGCTGTCGGTAATAAAGAATCACGTACGAAGTTTGAAATTTTGGCGAAATAAATTTAGATTAATATTATAATAAATAAATTTAAAAATTAAATTTATAATTATTTAAACTTATTGACAACCTAGCATCCGGGAATTAATAACCATATTATTATTTAAAAAATAATTTTATTTAGTCAAAATTATTGATGTCCAGACTGTTGGTAATCATTATTAAGATTATTGTTTAATTGATAATGCTACATGTAATTTTTCGACGAACAAACCATCAATGATCCATGACTTAATTTAAGAAATTATAAACAACTAAGTCGTTAATAACGGTAAACGTTGATAATATAGGCTTGCGCCAAATAACATCAAGGTGGCGCGAAAAGTTACCGACATATGACTTTCGATAAATGTAATCCCTGAAAAAAAAAATAATGTCTCCTCTTATTACCGACGTCCTGACCGTAGTTAAATTCCACCTCATCGTGAGCCATCAAAACGGATGGTGTTGATCTATCCCTTTATTACACGTGCCAGTGTAATAGTGTGGCTGGAGCCGTGGTGCTACTGTTCTTGCTCTGTTTTGTGTTCTGCCTATTTGAAGGGGTTATATCAGGTAATGTTCTTTTTTATGAAAATCTTGTTTTAAATATATGACTTGTTTTATTTATGTATTTACCATATAGATATAGAACTAACCTAGAATTTTAGTTGGAGTGCATGGTGATTACTTAATTAGCAAATGGCTTCACTAAATTGAATAAGATGTAGAGTTGATGTATGATGTGTCTTTCTGCTAGTGGATTGATATTTGCATTGGTGTTTAGAGTTTATTACGAAAGTCCTTGTTCATTGTTTTATATGGTGTAAATATAGGACAAAACGTAACAAGAGCATATCTCCAAATAGAATAAAATATTGGCGATACTTTAGAACGGCACCTGAGAGAGAGAGAGGAGGGGTTGGTATATATGAAAGATGGAGACATGAAACGGAAAAAGAAGAAATAATGAACCGTAAAAAGTAAAGTTGTAAAAACATAAAAATATTATGATTAATTAAATAAATATTTTTTAAAAAAATTAATTTCAATTAAAATATATTTTAGTATATTCTGTGAAGTTAAATGTCTTTTGAAACAATAAAGACGCAATTACAAATTTAAAATTAAAGTAAGAACTCAATTGAAGATTTCTTAAATATACGAGTCTAATTATAAATTTGATAAAATTATAGACCCTAATAAAATTATTATACTTACTTTTATTTTAGTTTATATTTTTCATAAATTATTACATATTCATATATAATATATTTATATTTTCTTTTAAACACTACTTGCTGCTGTTATATTACAAATATATATATATATATATATATATATATATATATATTAGTATATTACATATAATAATAAATGTTTCAAAAAAATGGGAGGACTATGGCTACCTTATGCCCTTCTAGATGTGCCGTTAATCTTAACTTATTAATCATATTAATTGTTTGGAGAGTCAGAGATATAATTATTTGTGTATTTCTTCTCATGAATTTAAATTTAAAAAAAAATAGTTTATGACACAATATCAGAATTTTTATGACATAAAGTTTGAGAACTCAATTCTTATTGATCTCAAAAAAAAGAATTTTAGTATCAGATAAGGAAAAAGAAAAAACAAAAGTCTATGCAAAAATAAATTTACGTAAATCCAAAAGTGTTAGAAATATAACAATTCATGTGTTAGAAATTTAACATAAGGACATTAAAAATTAAAAAAAAAAGTATATACAAAATAATTTATATAAACCAAAAAGAGACTCTTGCATAATTTCAATTTTTTGAGTAACAAAATCAATTTGAATATGCAATTCATTCATTATTTGTTTCCCTTTAAATTAAATTATAAATATATATGTATACCTTGCTAATTGCATGTTGCAAAAACATTTCAATAAAATAGTTTCGTTATACATTTAAGTAATTTTTGTCAATTAAATTCAATCAAATTGGATTAAAATCCAACAAAATCACTCACATAATATGCACGTAAATAACATACTTCTTTTTCTTTAGGTGTTTTTTCTTTATCATTGTTCTTTTATTGTTGCTATTTGTAACATCCTGCCACAAAAAGCTTTATGCTTAAGTCATAAAATAGAGGTGGTGATATATTACGACCTCTAAAAATAAAATATATACATGGATATAGTTGAAGAAATTTGTAACTAAGAGCCATGAAGAAAGGTTTAAGCAAAAAAACTGTGAAAAGAAAAGCGTATTACACTCAAAACGTAAAACCAGAGAAAAGATAAGGGTAAGACATGAGTATATACAAAGAGTTGAGGGTAAAAATACAGAATATCAAGCTCCAGATACAATCTGCAAAACTAAGGCTGGCCGGAGTATAAATACATATATAAGCATAAGTATATATCCCAACATGCATAAAGAAAACACCTAGTTCTCCAAAAAGCCTATTAAAGGATTAATCATCATATATATATATATGAGAGTCTATGAACAGACAACTCCAAAATATAACTTTCCAACTTTGCTTGCCATAGAAACCTCCAGATACTCACCGAGGAACATCTCAACCTGCATCTGTAAACAACAACATAGATATAGAATGAGAACTAGAAGTTCTCAGCATGGTAATGGTGCCCATATACATAATATATAAGGTTGCGGGAAAGGAAGAGGCGATCCTAGAACTCCGACACTTAGATATAGAGCTTAGAGTTAAAGTTTAAAACCATAATAAAATGTGAGCTATCTAAGGTTCCTAAGTCTAACTCAATTCTACTTATTCCCTCAGCTTTTCGCCTTCCTCCAATCCTCCAAAACTCCGGTGCACAGACAAGCAATACATACAAAACAAACACAAGTAGGATATAAATACAGCAGGTAGCAATATAGCAGGTAAGCATAATAATCACATAGGCAAGTCCAACTAATGCATAATCAAACAAGTCACACATATACATATGATGTATGCCTGCCCTATGGGCGATGAGTCTCATCTCTCAGTTATAAAGCCAACCCGACATGTCCAGTAGCTACCCGGACATCGTCCTCTTGAAAAACTGGTGACCGGTACAGTACCATGATCCTCATCTGGTGAGTGGTAAACCACTTCGATCCCCACCATCTACGGGTGGTAAACCACCTCAATCTCCATAGACGTTTTCAATTGAAAAATAGTACACACGTGGGCAGTAAATAACCACGATCCCCACAAACACATTCACAATCCGTGGGTGGTAAACAACCACGATCCCTAAGTCCACCGTGATATTGGACAAGCAGTACACAACCATGATCCTTGCCAGGTCAAAACTCAAATTCAAAACCACAATCTTTTAAAATCTTAACCCGAAGCAAGTGGGACTAAGCCACAACCCTTGCATACTGCCCAGGTAATTCAAATCTCAAATCTCTTTTTCCTTTAAAACTAAAACCACCTCTTTGTAACATTTTCCAAAACCGTCAAAACAATTTTACTTAAAACCAATTCTTCTTTCAAAATACAAAAGAAAATCATTTATTAGTTAAACCCCTCAGTAAGACCTCTAGACATTAGGGGAGCGGTAACTGATGAGCGGATATTTTATACGCTTTTTGGGGGTAATTTCATGTAGATTTTAGCATGTTTTAATTAGTTTTTAGTATAAGATTATTAGTTTTTAGGCAAAAATCATATTTCTGGACTTTACTATGAGTTTGTGTGTTTTTCTGTAATTTCAGGTATTTTCTAGCTGAAATTGAGGGAGCTGAGCAAAAATCTGAGTGAGGCTGAAAAAGGACTGCTGATGCTGTTGGATCCTGACCTCCCTGCACTCGGAATGGATTTTTTGGAGCTACATGAGTCCAATTGACGCGCTCTCAACTGGGTTGGAAAGTAGACATCCAGGGCTTTCCAACAATATATAATAGTCCATACTTTTCATGAAGATAGATGACGTAAACTGGCGTTCAACGCCAGTTCTATGTTGCAGTCTGGCGTCCAGCGCCAGAAACAAGTTACAAGTTGGAGTTCAACGCCAGAAACATGTTACAACCGGGCGTTGAACGCCCAAAACAGCCCAGACACGTGAGAAGCTTAAGTCTCAGCCCCAGCACACACCAAGTAGGCCCCAGAGGTGGATTTCTGCACTATCTATCATAGTTTACTCATTTTCTGTAAACCTAGGTTATTAGTTTACTATTTAAACAACTTTTAGAGACTTATTTTGCACCTCATGACATTTTCAGATCTGAATTTTATACACTTTAACGGCATGAGTCTCTAAACTCCATGTTGGGGGTGAGGAGCTCTGCAGAGTCTCAATGAATTAATGCAATTGTTTCTATTCCTCCATTCAAACGTGTGTGTTCCTATCTAAGATGTTCATTCGCGCTTAATTATGAAGAAGGTGATGATCCGTGACACTCATCACCTTCCTCAACCCATGAACGTGTGCCTGACAAACACCTCCGTTCTACATCAGATTGAATGAGCTTCTCTTAGATTCCTTAATCAGAATCTTCGTGGTATAAGCTAGAATTGATGGCGGCCACTCTTGAGGATCCGGAAAGTCTAAACCTTGTCTGTGGTATTCCGAGTAGGATTCAAGGATTGAATGGCTGTGACGAGCTTCAAACTCGCGATTGCTGGGCGTGATGACAAACGCAAAAGGATCAATGGATCCTATTCCAACATGATCGAGAACCAACAGCTGATTAGACATGCTGTGATAGAGCATCTGGACCGTTTTCACTGAGAGGATGGGAGGTAGCCACTGACAATAGTGACACCCTACATACAGCTTGCCATGGAGGGAACTTTGCACTTTTCCATGCATGGAATATTACATTACAGAAATTCAGAGGACAAAACATCTCCAAAACTCCAACATATTCTCCATTAATAAAGTAACAATTACTTATTCCAAACACTTTTACTTCTTACAATTAAATCCAAATAACCTTATTGGCATCCTGACTAAGATTAATAAAATAAACATAGCTTGCTTCAAACCAATAATCTCCGTGGGATCGACCCTTACTCACGTAAGGTATTACTTGGACGACCCAGTGCACTTGCTGGTTAGTTGTGCGGATTGCAAAAGTGTGATTGCAATTTCGTGCACCAAGTTTTTGGCGCCGTTGCCGGGGATTATTCGAGTTTGAACAACTAGAGGTTCATTTTGTTGCTTAGATTAGGAATAATTTATTTTTGTTGTTATAGAGTCATTAAATTCTGAGTCCTTTATTCCCTTTTCAAAATTTTTTTTTCAAAAATATTATCTTTCTTTATCAATTTTTAATTTTTCTTTGAGTCTAGTATCTTGTTATAAGTTTGGTGTTAATTGCATATTTTATATTTTCCTTTAAATTTTCGAATTAGTGTTCTTTGTTTTTCCTTGATCTTCAAATTGTTCTTGTCAATTTTCTTGTTTGATCTTTGGTTTGTCTTGTTCTGTGTCTTTTCTTGTTTTTCTTGTGCTTTTTCAAAACATTAGTTTTCAAAAAAAAAAAACTTATTCTTATCTACAAAAATAATACTTTAAAATACGTTACATTTTTAGCTCAGTTGGTTAGAGCGTTGGCTTATGTTCTTGGCAACTGGGTATCTTCCTTTTAAAATCTCTTTTAAAAATAATTTTTCTTGATTTAATCTTGTGCCAAACTTTAAGTTTGGTGTTTTCTTGTTGATCTTTCTTTAATTTTCGAAAATTTATCTTGGTTTTCTAAAAATTTTAAGTTTGGTGTTCTTTCTTTTGTTCTTGGTGTTCTTGTGAATCTTCAAGGTGTTCTTGAGTCTTTCTTGTGTTTTGATCTTAAAATTTTTAAGTTTGGTGTTCCTTGGTGTTTTCCCTCCAAAATTTTCGAAAATAAGGAGCATTAGATCTAAAAATTTTAAGTCTTGTGTCTTTTGTGTGTTTTTCTCTTTCATCATAAAATTCAAAATTCAAAAAAAATATCTTTTCTAACTAATTTTAAACTATATTTTCGAAATTTTTATATAAAAATTCAGATTTCAATTTCAAAATTTTTCAATTCTTATCTTTTTTTAAGTTTTAAAATATATATATATATATATATATCTTTTTCAAAAATATCCTAACCACTTTCTCTCTCCTCAAATTTTCGAAAATCTTCATAAAAATTTTCAAATTTTTAATTTTTAATTTTCTTTCTTTATTTTATTTTTATTTTTATTTCGATTTTTATTATTTCAAAAATCAATTTTCTTTATATAATAAATTAAATAAAATAGACAATATCAACATCTATACCATCTCCCTTGCTCCATCATGGAACTAAGTGGAAATGAACAGTTCAGGAGGACTCTGGGGTCATATGCTAACCCCACTACTGCTTCATATGGGAGTAGTATCTGTATACCCTCTATTGGAGTTAGTAGCTTTGAGTTGAATCCTCAGCTCATTATCATGGTGCAGCAAAGCTGCCAGTATTCCGGTCTTCCACATGAAGAACCTACAGAGTTTCTGGCACAATTTTTACAAATTGCTGACACAGTACATGATAAGGAAGTAGATCAGGATGCCTACAGATTATTACTGTTTCTATTTGCTGTAAAAGATCAAGCTAAGAGGTGGTTAAATAACCAACCTAAGAACAGCATAAAGACATGGAAACAGCTGTCAGAAAAATTCCTGAATCACTATTTTCCTCCAAAACGGATGACACAGCTAAGGCTAAGCATCCAAGGCTTCAAACAAGGAGATAATGAATCCTTTTATGATGCCTGGGAGAGATACAGAGAGATGCTAAGAAAATGCCCCTCTGAGATGTTTTCAGAGTGGGTGCAATTAGACATCTTCTACTATGGGCTTACAGAAAAAGCTCAGATTTCTCTACATCACTCAGCTGGTGGATCTATACATATGAGAAAAACAATTGAAGAAGCCCAAGAACTCATTGATACAGTTGCCAGAAATCAGCATTTGTACCTAAGCAGTGAATCTTCCATGAAAGAAGAAGCTAAAACAATAACTGCTGAACTCAGTCCTGTAGATCAGGCTAATGAATTCAATCAGCAATTAGACTTTCTAACTCAGCAGCTAGCCGAATTCAAGGAAATACTACAGGAAACAAGAATGGCTAACAGGAATATGGAAGTACAGTTAAAGCAAACAGAAAAGCAACTGTCAAAACAAATAACAAAAGAATGCCAAGCAGTTCAATTAAGAAGTGGGAAAATATTAAATACCTCACTTCAAAGTAGCAGGAAGCCAAGAAATGAACAAATGGCTACTCAACATCCCTCTGAGGACAATCAGAGCCCAGAGAGGAATAATGCTGGCGCTAAATGCCCAGACCATGCTCATTCCTGGCGTTCAATGCCAGAAACAAGCATGAATCCGGCGTTGAACGCCCAAAGGAAGCACAGTTCTAGCGTTCAGATGCCAGTAACAGATAAGGAGTTGGCGTCTAACGCCACTCCAGCTTCCACCCCTGGCATTCAAACGCCAGTGGGGGATCAGTCACATACAAGTGCTGATAACAACCCTTCTAAAAAGGCTTCCCAACCCACTTCTGTAGGTAATAAACCTGCAGCAACTAAGGTTGAGGAATATAAAGCCAAAATGCCTTATCCTCAAAAATTTCGCCAAGCAGAACAGGATAAGCAATTTACCCGCTTTGCAGACTATCTCAAGACTCTTGAAATAAAGATTCTGTTTGCAGAAGCACTTGAGCAAATACCCTCTTATGCTAAGTTCATGAAAGAGATCTTAAGTCATAAGAAGGATTGGAGGGAGACTGAAAAAGTTTACCTCACTGAAGAATGCAGTGCAGTCATTCTGAAAAGCTTACCTGAGAAGCTTAAAGATCCCGGGAGCTTCATGATACCATGCACATTAGAGGGTTATTGCACCAAATAAGCTCTATGTGACCTTGGGGCAAGTATCAACCTAATATCTGCATCTATTATCACAAAGCTTGGTTTGACTGAAGAAGTCAAACCAACACGGATATGTCTTCAACTTGCTGATGGCTCCATTAAATACCCATCAGGCGTGATTGAAGACATGATTGTCAAGGTTGGGCCATTTGCCTTTCCTACTGACTTTGTGGTGCTGGAAATGGAGGAGCACAAGAGTGCAACTCTCATTCTAGGAAGACCCTTTCTAGCAACTGGCCGAACCCTCATTGACGTCCAAAAAGGGGAAGTAACCCTAAGAGTCAATGAGGAGGAGTTCAAATTGAATGTTGTCAAAGCCATGCAACATCCAGACACTCCAAATGACTGCATGAGTGTTGATCTTATTGACTCTCTGGTAAGAAAGGTCAATATGACTGAGAGTCTCAAATCAGAGCTAGAGGACATCTTTAAAGATGTTCAGCCTGATTTGGAGGAATCAGAGAGAATAATAGAACCTCTGAAAATCCCTCAGAAAAAGGAGAAACTTCCCAAACCCAAGCTTAAACCATTACCACCATCCCTGAAATATGCATTTCTGGGAGAAGGTGATACCTTTCCTGTAATCATAAGCTCTACCTTAGAGCCACATGAAGAGGAAGCACTAATTCAAGTGCTAAGGACACACAAGACAGCTCTTGGGTGGTCCATCAGTGACCTTAAGGGCATTAGCCCAGCCAGATGCATGCACAAGATCCTATTGGAGGGTGACGCCAAGCCAGTGGTCCAACCACAAAGGCGGCTGAATCCAGCCATGAAGGAAGTGGTGCAGAAGGAGGTCACTAAATTACTAGAGGCTGGGATTATTTATCCTATTTCTGACAGCCCCTGGGTAAGCCCTGTCCAAGTCGTCCCTAAGAAGGGAGGCATGACAGTGGTTCATAATGAAAAAAATGAACTGGTTTCTACAAGAACAGTTACAGGGTGGCGTATGTGTATTGATTATAGAAGGCTCAATACAGCCACCAGAAAGGATCATTTTCCTTTACCATTCATAGACCAGATGCTAGAAAGACTAGTAGGTCATGAATACTACTGCTTCCTGGATGGATATTCAGGTTATAATCAAATTGCAGTAGATCCCTAGGATCAAGAGAAAACGGCATTCACATGTCCCTCTGGAGTATTTGCATACAGAAGGATGCCATTTGGCCTGTGCAATGCACCTGCAACCTTTCAGAGGTGCATGCTCTCAATTTTCTCTGATATGGTGGAAAAATTTCTGGAAGTTTTCATGGATGACTTTTCATTATTTGGAGACTCATTCAGCTCCTGTCTTGACCTTCTAGCACTTGTTCTAAAGAGATGCCAAGAGACTAACCTGGTTTTAAACTGGGAGAAGTGTCACTTTATGGTGACTGAAGGAATTGTCCTTGGGCACAAAATTTCGAACAAGGGAATAGAGGTGGATCAAGCTAAGGTAGAGGTAATTGAAAAATTACCACCACCTGCCAATGTTAAGGCAATCAGAAGCTTTCTGGAGCATGCAGGATTCTATAGGAGGTTTATAAAGGATTTTTCAAAAATCGCCAAACCTCTGAGCAACCTGCTAGCTGCTGACACGCTATTTATCTTTGATAAGGAGTGTCTGCAGGCATTTGAGACTCTGAAAGCTAAATTGGTCACAGCACCAATCATCTCTGCACCAAACTGGACATTGCCATTTGAACTAATGTGTGATGCTAGTGACCATGCCATTGGTGCAGTGTTGGGACAAAGGCATGACAAGCTTCTGCACGTCATTTACTATGCCAGTCGTGTTCTAAATGACGCACAGAAGAACTACACAACCACAGAAAAAGAGCTACTTGCAGTGGTTTACGCCATTGACAAATTCAGATCCTATTTAGTAGGATCAAAAGTGATTGTGTACACTGATCATGCTGCTCTTAAATATCTACTCACAAAGCAGGATTCAAAACCCAGACTTATAAGATGGGTGTTGCTTCTATAAGAGTTTGATATAGAAATAAGAGACAGAAAAGGGACAGAGAATCAGGTAGCAGATCACCTGTCCCGAATAGAACCAGTAGAAGGGGCGTCCCTCTCTCTTACTGAGATCTCTGAAAACTTTCCGGATGAGCAACTCTTTGCCATCCAGGAAGTACCATGGTTTGTGGATATTGCAAACTACAAGGCAGTAAGATTCATACCCAAAGAGTACAGTAGGCAGCAATCAAAGAAATTGAACACAGATGCAAAGTACTATCTTTGGGATGAGCCGTATCTCTTTAAGAGATGTGCAGACAGAGTAATCCGTAGATGTGTGCCTAAAGAAGAAGCGCAGAAGATCCTATGGCACTGCCATGGATCACAGTATGGAGGACATTTTGGAAGTGAGCGAACAGCCACAAGAGTCCTCCAATGCGACTTCTACTGGCCCACCCTCTATAAAGATTCCTGAGCGTTTGTACTTAATTGTGACAGTTGCCAAAGATCTGGTAATTTGCCTCACAGTTATGCCATGCCTCAACAAGGAATCTTAGAGATTGAGTTATTTGATGTATGGGGTATTAACTTCATGGGACCTTTCCCACCATCATACTCAAACACTTATATTCTGGTGGCAGTGGATTATGTATCCAAATGGGTGGAAGCTATTGCAACACCCACTAATGACACTAAGACCGTGTTAAAATTCCTCCAGAAATACATTTTCAGCAGATTTGGTACCCCTAGAGTATTAATCAGTGATGGGGGCACTCATTTCTGCAATAAACAGCTTTACTCTGCTTTGGTTCGTTATGGAGTTAGCCACAGGGTAGCCACTCCATATCATCCACAGACAAATGGACAAGCTGAAGTCTCTAATAGAGAGTTTAAAACAATCCTGGAACAGACTGTAATTAACCGTAGAAAGGATTGGGCAAGAAGCTTAGATGATGCTCTGTGGGCATACAGAACAGCATTCAAGACCCCTATAGGGACCTCTCCATATCAGCTCGTGTATGGAAAGGCATGTCACTTGCCAGTGGAACTGGAACACAAGGCCTACTGGGCAACCAGATTCCTAAACCTTGACGCCAAGTTAGCTGGAGAAAAACGATTGCTCCAGTTAAATGAGCTCGAGGAATTTAGACTCAATGCTTTCGAGAATGCAAAAATTTACAAAGAGAAAGCAAAAAGATGGCATGATAAGAAACTGTCATCCAGAGTCTTTGAGCCGGGGCAGAAGGTTTTGCTATTTAATTCTAGGCTCAAATTATTCCCCGGGAAATTAAAATCACGGTGGAGAGGTCCATATGTGATTACAAGTGTATCACCATATGGATACGTAGAGCTTCAGGATAATGACTCTAACAAAAAGTTCATTGTTAATGGACAGAGAGTTAAACATTATCTTGAAGGCAATTTTGAGCAAGAATGCTCAAAACTGAGACTTGATTAGAGCTTAGTAATAGTCCAGCTAAGGACAATAAAGAAGCGCTTGCTGGGAGGCAACCCAGCCATTTACAAAATTTAATTTTATTTGTTTTTGTTAAATTTTTACAGGTATATGTCAAAGTATTTTCAAAAGGTAAAATAGCAATTGCTTGAATTCACAGAGTTACAGGGGAATTTGGAAGCTCACTGGCGTGAAAAAGCCAGTAAGAAACGTTTTGGGCGTTGAACGCCCAAAAGAAGCATCCACTGGGCGTTCAACGCCGGTAAGGATAGCCATCTGGGCGTTGAACGCCAGAAAAGAGGATCTTCTGGGCGTTGAACGCCAGAAAGAAGCTCCTTCTGGGCGTTTAACGCCAGAACTACAGCATCCTGGGCGTTTAGAAAAACGCCCAGTGACAAAGGACTTCCTGGCATTCAACGCCAGAAAGAAGCAACAACTGGGCGTTGAACGCCCAGGAAAAGCAGCAATTGGGCGTTAAACGCCCAAAACATGCAGCATTTGGGCGTTTAACGCCAGGATGGTGGGAAGAAGGTAATTTCGTTTTCAATTCAAATTTTTTCCAATTTTCATGTTTCAATTCATGATTTCTTGCATAAACATGTTACAAACTCTCATCTTTCAACTTCAAATTCAAAAAAATTTTGTCCTAAACATATTTCTTGATTTTTTTAATTTCTTTTCAAATCTTTTTCAAACTCATCATATCTTTTGAATTTCGAAATTGCCTCTCCCTCTATTCCTCTCCTATCCTTTCTTTTGCTTGAGGACAAGCAAACCTCTAAGTTTGGTGTGATTTGCCATAATCACTGAGCTAAAACTCATCAAGATCATGGCACCTAAGGAAACATGAAGAGCAAGGATGTGACTTGAAGGAACTGAAGCGTCAGAAATTATCCCTTGAAGGACCAAGCACCCCACAGACTAGAGGAACATCCACTTCCCAAAATAAAGGTCGTTGAGTTCTAATCTTTGTCTTAACTCTGTGATAACTATTCTTATTAGAAATTTACCTTAGAAGTTATATATTAGTAGTAGTAATTAGTATCTCTACTTTGATTTTATTTCCAATTAAGTTATAATTTATTTTTCTCATCATCATCAAACATGAATAAAATAGTATATTTTTAGAATAAAGAAGTAATTTATATTTTTCGAGTTCTTAATAATAAAAATTATAATTAATTATATGTGGTGGCAATACTTTTTGTTCTCTAAATGAATTCTTGAACAGTGCATATTTTATCCTGAATTTGACGAGTGTTGGCTCTTAAAAGAATGAGGAACACGAAAAATATTATTGATGATCTGAAAAATCATGAATTTGATTCTTGAAGCAAGAAAAAGCAGAAAAAAAAATTTACAAGGAATCATTGGATCAAGAAAATGAACAAAAGCCAATAGCCCTTAAAACCAAAAGGCAAGGGTGAAAAGGATCCAAGGCTTTGAGTATCAGTGGATAGGAGGGCCCAAGGAAGTAGTTCCAGGCCTAAGCGGCGAAATCAAGCTGTCCCTAACCATGTGCTTGTGGCATGCAGGTCCAAGTGAAAAGCATGAGACTGAGTGGTTAAAGTCGTGATCCAAAGCAAAAAGAGTGTGCTTAAGAGCTCTGGACACCTCTAACTGGGGACTTTAGCAAAGTTGAGTCACAATCTGAAAAGGTTCACCCAGTCATGTGTCTGTGGCATTTATGTATTCGGTGGTAATACTGGAAAACAAAGTGCTTAGGGCCACGGCCAAGACTCATAAAGTGACAGTGTTCAAGAATCAACATACTACACTAGGAGAATCAATAATACTATCGGAATTCTAAGTTCCTATGGATGCCAATCATTCTAAATTTCAAAGGATAAAGGGAGATACCAAAACTGTTCAGAAACAAAAAGCTACAAGCCCCGCTCATCTAATAAGAATCTGAGCTCCATTTAAAACTCTGAGATATTATTACTTCTTAAATTCTTTTCATCCTATTTTATTTGTCTAGTTGCTTGAGGGCAAGCAACAGTTTAAGTTTGGTGTTGTGATGAGCGGATATTTTATACGCTTTTTGGGGGTAATTTCATGTAGATGTTAGCATGTTTTAATTAGTTTTTAGTAGAAGATTATTAATTTTTAAGCAAAAATCATATTTCTGGACTTTACTATGAGTTTGTGTGTTTTTCTATGATTTCAGGTATTTTCTGGCTGAAATTGAGGGAGCTGAGCAAAAATCTGAGTGAGGCTGAAAAAGGACTGCTGATGCTGTTGGATCCTGACCTCCCTGCACTCGGAATAGATTTTTTGGAGCTACAGAAGTCCAATTGACGCGCTCTCAATTGGGTTGGAAAGTAGACATCCAGGGCTTTCCAGCAATATATAATAGTCCATACTTTTCACGAAGATAGACGACGTAAACTGGCGTTCAACGTCAGTTCCTTGTTGCAGTCTCGCGTCCAGCGCCAGAAACAAGTTACAAGTTGGAGTTCAACGCCAGAAACAGGTTACAACCTGGCGTTGAACGCCCAAAATAGCCCAGGCACGTGAGAAGCTTAAGTCTCAGCCCCAGCACACACCAAGTGGGCCCCAGAAGTGGATTTTTGCACTATCTATCATAGTTTACTCATTTTCTGTAAACCTAGGTTATTAGTTTACTATTTAAACAACTTTTAGAGACTTATTTTCCACCTCATTACATTTTCAGATCTGAATTTTATACACTTTGACGGCATGAGTCTCTAAACCCCATTGTTGGGGGTGAGGAGCTCTGCAGCATCTCGATGAATTAATGCAATTGTTTCTATTCCTCCATTCAAACGATGTGTTCATTCGCGCTTAATTATGAAGAAGGTGATGATCCGTGACACTCATCACCTTCCTCAACCCATGAACGTGTGCCTGACAAACACCTCCGTTCTACATCAGATTGAATGAGCTTCTCTTATATTCCTTAATCAGAATCTTCGTGGTATAAGCTAGAATTGATGGCGGCCACTCTTGAGGATCCGGAAAGTCTAAACCTTGTCTGTGGTATTCCGAGTAGGATTCAAGGATTGAATGGCTATGACGAGCTTCAAACTTGCGATTGCTGGGCGTGATGACAAACGCAAAAGGATCAATGGATCCTATTCCAACATGATCGAGAACCAACAACTGATTAGTCGTGCTGTGACAGAGCATCTGGACCGTTTTCACTGAGAGGATGGGAGGTAGCCACTGACAATGGTGACACCCTACATACAGCTTGCCATGGGGGAAACTTTGCACTTTTTCATGCATGGAATATTACATTACAGAAATTCAGAGGACAAAGTATCTCCAAAACTCCAACATATTCTCCATTAATAAAGTAACAATTACTTATTCCAAACACTTTTACTTCTTACAATTAAATCCAAATAACCTTATTGGCATCCTGACTAAGATTAATAAAATAAACATAGCTTGCTTCAAACCAATAATCTCCGTAGGATCGACCCTTACTCACGTAAGGTATTACTTGGACGACCCAGTGCACTTGCTGGTTAGTTGTGCAGATTGCAAAAGTGTGATTGCAATTTCGTGCACCAGTAACCAATCTCATTTTCTTAAATTCCTTAAAATCATAGCTTCGCAATTTGAATTTATCAAAATAAAATTTAAACCAAAGCCAAATTATCAAATCAAAACCAAATTATTTAAACCAAAACCAATTTCAGTTTCATTCTTAAATTTAAAACACTCCCAAAATTCTCAAAAAAACTTGACATCACCTTGATGAGTGGATATTTTATACGCTTTTTGGAGGTATTTTTATATAGTTTTTAGTAGGATCTAGCTATTTTTTAGTATATTTTTATTCATTTTTATGCAAAAATTACATTTCTGGACTTTACTATGAGTTTGTGTATTTTTCTGTGATTTCAGGTATTTTCTGGCTGAAATTGAGGGACCTAAGCAAAAATCTGATTCAGAGGTTGAAAAAAGACTGCAGATGCTGTTGGATTCTGACCTCCCTGCACTTGAAATGGATTTTCTGGAGCTACAGAAGCCCAATTGGCGCGCTCTCAATTGCGTTGGAAAGTAGACATCCTAGGCTTTCCAACAATATATAAAAGTCCATACTTTGCCCGAGTTGTGATGACGCAAACTGGCATTTAACGCCAACTTTTTACCCTATTATGGCATTAAACGCCAGAAACAGGATACAAGCTGGAGTTAAACGCCCAAACTGGCACAAAAGCTGGAGTTAAATGCCAGGAATAGCCTCTACACATGAAAGCTTCATTGCTCATCCCAAACACACACCAAGTGGGCCCCGGAAGTAGATTTCTGCACTATCTATCTTATCTTACTCATTTTCTGTAAACCTAGGTTACTAGTTGAGTATAAAAACTACTTTTAGAGATTCATTCAGCATCTTTGACATTTTACATCTGAATTTGTATCTTCTACGGCATGAGTCTCTAAACCCCATGGTTGGGGGTGAGGAGCTCTGCTGTGTCTCGATGGATTAATACAATTACTTCTGTTTTCTATTCAATCACACTTGATTCTATTCTAAGATATTCACTCGCACTTAAACATGATAAATGTGATGATCCGTGACACTCATCACCATTCTCAACCTATGAACGCGTGCTTGACAACCACTTCTATTCTACCTTAGATTGAGTGTTTATCTCTTGGGTTCCTAGTTCACGAGTTTGATGGCTTCTCCTGATAACAGAGCGTTTAATCCGTGAGACCAGAGTCTTCGTGGTATAAGCTAGAATCAATTGGCAGTATTCTTGAGATCCGGAAAGTCTAAACCTTGTCTATGGTATTCCGAGTAGGATCTGGGATGGGATGACTGTGAAGAGCTTCAAACTCACGAACGTTGGGCGTAGTGACAGACGCAAAAGGATCACTGGATCCTATTCCAGCACAAGTGAGAACCGACAGATGATTAGCCATGTACATGGACCTTTTTTACTGAAAAGACGGATGGTAGCCATTGACAACGGTGATCCACCAACATACAGCTTGCCATGGAAGGAGCCTTGCGTGCGTGAAGAATAAGACAGAAGGAAAGCAGAGATTCAGAAGGCAGAGCATCTCCAAAACTCCTACCCACTCTCCATTACTGCATAACAAGTATTTATTTCATGTTCTTTTATTTTTCGCAATTATAACTAAGAACCATTATTCATATCCTGACTAAGAATAATAAGATAACCATAGCTTGCTTCAAGCCGACAATCTCCGTGGGATCGACCCTTACTCACGTAAGGTATTACTTGGACGACCCAGTGCACTTGCTGGTTAATTGTACGAGTTGTAAAAAGTGTGATTTACAATTTCGTGCACCACACCTCCCCTAAAACTCGGACTTTGCCACCCTTATCGAGTTCCATCCAAACCACTCAATCATCCACAAATACATATATATATATATATATATATATATATATATATATATATATATATATATCAACGAATCTCTACAACCCATCCTCATCATCACTTACTATCAATATTATTTATCACATTCATTAATAATCAATCATCATGAATTTCAACTACCCACTCAACAATTTTCAATGAGTCACTAAACCTCAACCTTCCATATCATACAACTTATCCCATGGTCATCTAGCCTATGTTTTCATGAAACATTATATATTATCTACGAGAAAGCAAAACTATACCTTAGCCGATTCTTTGTAAAGCCACAAAGCACTTCAAAATTCTCCTCACCATAAGTCCCAAGCTCTAATTCACCACTCAACAAGTTCAATCCAGCATCCAACACCACCAATCACTTTAAACCTCCAGCATTTAATCTAACAACATACAATTTCATCATAATTCAACATAGGTCTTATTAAATTGAAAAATTCACCAAGGGTTGAGAGCTTCTTACCTCACCCATAGCCTAATGGGACAACACTCAACAATACCTGCAAGCTAGAGTTCACCCTAAACCTTTAAAATCACATAATAGTCAATTTCAAACCTCATGAATTTCAAAACTGAAGGGAGGAATTTTGGGTGAGAAAATTTGAATTTCTTACCAAATTGGTTAGTGAACTTTGTAGAGAATTTCGAGACAAACGAGTGGTCGCTGACGGCTCGTCAATCAGAGCTCCGAATTAAAAGATAAGTGAAATTGAAATTGGAGCCAAGGGTTTGTGTTCCTCCCTTTTCTCCCTTCTTTGGTTCAACGTGATTCCTACTTGAATTTGGGGAAGAAGAGCTGAAGTTCTTCTTTTAAGTAGCAATTGGGTTGGGCCATGGGTTTAGTTTGGGCTTGGTTTAATTGGTTTGGTCTGTTTGGTCCAGTTTTAGATTAAAATCTTTAAAATTGGTGTCAAAATTCGTATTTTAATTATTTCTTCCATTCTAAACTATAAAATTTAATTTTCTAATTTTTAAATAATAATTAATTTATTAACTAATTATTTATTAATTTTACAGATTTTTACATTATTGTTGTTGCTTTTTTTTATTTGTTTTCCTCTTCTTCCTCCTAGTATTATTGCAGTATTTATTATTTCTTCTTCTTCTATACATTTATTTTTTTCTTATTTTTATTACTGTTAAGAGGATAAAAATAAGAAGAATTATGGAAAGGTGAAACAAGAAGAAGAACAAAAAAATTTTTAATTGTATATAGATTTTTGTTAAGATAGTGAAAGAAGAAGAACAACAACAAAATATTTTTAATGATGATGATGATGATGAATTGTGAAGAAAACTTTTATACCGTGGCATAAGAATTTCTTAATTTTGACACAGAAATTTTTTAATCATGACCTAAAAAATTTCTTAGCCAATTAAAAGTTACTGAAAATAAAAATACCACTGAAATTTCTAAACCACGTTATACAAAAAAAAAATTAACTGTAACACATGAAATTTCTTAACCAATTAAAAATTATTAAAAAAATTTTTAACTTGTAGTTTTTGAGGATTTTTTGTATTATTCACCAAAAATTTTTGTGCTAGTTCTAATTAAATGATATATTTTTCTTATCATTGAACTGATTAAGTGATATTGAATTCATATATAAAAAGTTTAACGATTTCTATGGCATTTGCAATAAATTGATATTTTTTTATTCCAAAACATATTTGAATGTGTTTTTTGGTTAAGGTTTTATAGTTGTGGTTCTTTAAATATTTTTTGTGTCATTTATAAAATTTTTTTGTGTCATTTTCAATTAAATAATGTATTTTGTTATCACTAAATTAATTGTATAATATTGTACTAATATATAAGAGATTAATTATTTTCATATCATTTGTAACAATTTGATGTATTTTTTAATTTAATATATTTAAATATATTTTTGTTGGTTGAATTAGTCAAAGTTTTAGATTTATGCTCTTTTGAATATTTTTTGTGTTATTTACTAAAAATTATCGTGTTATTTATAAATAAATTATGTGGCCTTATTAATTATGTGATATTGAACTAAATGATGATAATGATAGTGGTAGTAATAGTAATGATAATAGATAACGATAATAAAAGGGAGGAGGATGAGAAAGAAGAAAAAGGAGGAACAAAATAAACAAAAAGAGAAGAAAAAAAATAACTGATTAAAAAATGTTGGTCAGGGACAGATCCAATATATATAGAAGTAGATATATAATATCCCATTGTAATAATATGTTTGTCCCTATATTTAAAAAAAATATTTATGTAGGAAAAAATTTTATATTATTAAATATTAATACAATAATAATAAAAGTGATTGTATTATAAAAATTTAATTTATTGAAATTAAAAAATTCAATATAAACAAATATAAAACAAATAATGACCATAATAATAGGGTGGATACTACAATAAAAATTTTATAATTATTTTTATGTAAAAATATATATATTTTTTTTGGATGATGGATTATATGGTTAGATTTTGATATTTCTAAAAATGTTGTCTTTATTTAAAATTTGGCTAAATAAATAAATCATATTTTTAAACAAAGTATCTTTATAAAAAAATATTTTTGCCATTTTTATTTGAATAATTGTCTAACAATAATAATATTAATAATGATTCAATTAGCTAATAATTATACAAAGTCAACTCTAGGTTCTCAAAATATTCATGAGAGTATTAATATTTAGTAGTACTTCTTAAAAGTTAATTGAGATGATATATATCTGTTACGATGGGTAACCGGAGATTAATGGATTGGATGACGTTGGTTGGCCCAATTGTTTGAAAGAGGAGGTCTTCGAGTGGGTCTACACTTTGGGGGCCTCCGTCCGACTTGTGTGCGTGAAAGAATGGGGGGTGGTACCTGCAAAGACACTCCAATGCCTAAGTCAGCAAGAGTGTAAGTAGGTCTAGAGAATATTGAGACTTAGAGATACCTGAGGGGTGTCAGGGTATTTATAGGGGTGAACCAATAACCACCGCTGAAGTAGTTCCATCTTTTAAGGTGGATAACCGTCCCTTTATCTTAGGGAGGTTAAGATATGGCTCCTGGAAGTGGGTAGAGAGATTTTAGGGGCAGTTACTCATTTGAATGAGTGGTTATCTGCCAGCTAATCTTCGTCCCCGACTTCTTTAGGGTTAGTCGTGATAGGGACCGACTTCATAGGGAGGAGGTCGGTACAAGGCGAAGCTCAACCTTTTTGGGTTGGGCCTTTTGTTGGGACCTGGGCCTTATCGTTGGGCCAGGGTATGAACAGTGCCCCTACTCGAGCCCAATTTCCTTTAAGATTTGGGTTCGAGTATTCTAATTGGGGTCGTAACCGACTTGTGAGGGAACCGACGTGATTTGTTTGCAGCCGACATGAATTTTTGTGACTTTTCACAGTTACATCTAATTAAACGTTGCGTCCGTTAGGGGTGTGCGTAGGTATTAATTACCTTGGTAACGGTGCATTCATTAAAGACCGCTTCCATTTTTACATTTATGCCCCTAACGTGCTTATAAATGCTTCCTTCTTCCTTCGTTGATTCGTTTCTTCGATTTTTCAAAGATTTTTTCCCTTTCATTTGTTTGTGGAACACGTTCGTTGAAGGATATCATCTTCCTCTACTCCTTTTCAGGCAAAGGTTGGTTCTTTCTTCCCTTTTATTAAGTGCTTCTGCATGCCTTTTATTTTCTTTGGAGAGGGAGAAGGTGATGTCGTAGGTTGTTAGATTTCATGCCCCTTAGGAACTCTCATTTTTGATTATTTTTTTCTTTTCCCTTTGTAGGTTTTCATCGTACCTTAGGAAAAAATGTCTTCTGTAGAAGTTCTTGCTCAGTGGGTTGATGTTACGGTCTTGGGGGAGGAACCCTTGGTTGATGCCGAGTTCATCACCAACCTTCGCACTCATCACCATATTTGTACTTCTGAGGAGGATGAGCCGAAGTATGAATTGGTGGTCCCGGGTCTGGAAGACCGGGTTTGTTTTGGAAGGGACACTGAGGAGGCCCCTCATTTTTTCTACATGTATGAAAGCATGATTACCCGTTTGGGTGTTTTTCTTCCATTTTCTGATTTTGAAATAGCTGTTTTGCGTCACTGCCGAGTTGCTCCTACCCAACTTCACCCTAATTCTTGGGGTTTTCTGAAAATTTATCAGTTTATCAGCCACGCCTTAGATTTTCTGACCTCTTTGAGGATTTTCTTCTATCTTTTCCATATGACCAAGCCCTTCAGTGGGCTAAATAACAAGCAGCAATGGGTGTCTTTCTGAGCCATACAAGGTCGGAGGGTTTTCACCCTTTTTGATGAATCCTTCCATGACTTTAAAAATTATTTTTTCAAAGTTCGAGGTGTAGAGGGTCATCACCCCTTTTTCCTGGATGAAAATTCTGTTCCTCGCTTTCCTCTGTATTGGTTGGAGGCCTCCCCCTGCGAGAAATATGGTTTGGATTACTTGGATGAGGTGGAGACAGCCATTGTGGGGTTCCTCCGAGAAGTGTGGGGGAGGGCCCCATATCTGGATACCAAAAAATTTCTCCAGGGGTCGCCGGCCTTTGTCCAGGCACAATTAGGTAGCCTTTATCTTTTATACTTTGTTTCTGACTTGTATCTTGTTTTTCCGACTTGTCTGAATTTTTTGGCTAATAATTGCTTTTACAGAGATGGCGAAGAAGAATTCCAGCGAATCTTACCAGAGAGTCCAGGAGGCCAGGGCAAGATCTCACGCCAGGGCCGGCAGTGCCAGGGTAACTAGCTCCTCTCTTCCTCCTCCTCCTCCTCAAACTTTGGGGACCCCTTCTCGGCCTATTGTTATTTCCTCTTCGGCTTCTTCTCAGCCACCCCCTCCCCCCTGACCTTCTCCTGAGCCAGAGAAGAAGAAGCATAAGACTTTAGAGTCTTCCTCTTCTTTTGAAGGTGAGGCTAAGGTGGATGCTCCTGCATTTGTCCAGAAACACATCTATCCCCATACCCGTATAGGTATGGATGATGTTTCTGTCCGGAACCACCTCACTATTCTGGCTCAGGAGAGTGTCAGGGCGGCAGCGGTGTGTACCAAGTTTCTTGATGTTTTTTAGAAGACTCCTCTTAGTTCTCTGGGTTCAACTTCGAGGGTTGAAGAGATAGAGGAAAGGCTTCTCATATATCAGAAACATGAGAAGGAGTTGAAGGAGGAGGTCGCTAAATTGAGGAAGCAGAGGGATGACCTTCGGGAGGAGGGGAGCAAGTTACAAGCCCAATGCAATATGGAGGAGGGCTTGAGGAAGAAGGCGTAGGAGAGTTATTCAAGCTTGTTCAAGGATCTCGTGGAGGTGAGGAAGGACTTGTTGAATTCTCGGACTGCTTATGCCGAGTTGGAGGACTCTATTGCTGAGGGAGCCGAGGAGGCTTAGAGGATTTTCAAGGAGCAAGTCGGCGTCCTTGCTCCCGATTTGGATCTCTCTCCTTTGGACCCTGACAAAATTGTTATTAATGGGGCCATTATGTCTCCTCCCCGACCTGTATCTGAGTCCGAGTTGAAGACTCGGGGTCAGAGAATCATAGAGTCTCATCCCCGTCCCGACAATGCTCCGAGTTCTTCCGAGACTCCCGAGACTTCTCTTCCAACTCCTGTAGGTGCCTCTCTCCCTGGTCCTGATGGCGCTCCGACTCCTCTTCCTTATTCTGGTGGTGATCCTACTACTCTCGGTGGTGATAGTTAAAAAATTTGTTGGCTATATGGGGGCCCGGCTTGTGGGTCCCCCCTTTTTTAAACTCTTTATTGTTGTTTGTGGTGGTGGTGACTTGACTTTTCCTCTGGCCTTTTAAGGCCGTAAACAAAATATTTATAAATACCCTTTTTTGGATAAGGGTTTTGTGTTTAACAAAGAAATACCCTTTTTTGGATAAGGGTTTAAGTTACCTTTTGTGTGCAAGCTTTTCTGTTTTTGTTTGATACTTTAGAAAGTTTCTCCGACCTTTTGAAAAACCTTTTCTTTGGCTTATCTGTCTTTATGAGCTTGACAGTCTTTTGGCCTTAGGTTTTTTCGATCTCTCTTATTCCTTTATACTCAACTTTTGTGGTTTATTGAGCTTTTATGTCTTAGGTTATTTTTGCGATGCGTTTTTTTTCTACCCGGTTTTGCATTTCGAAGTGTTTCCGAGCTTTTCTACTCGGGTTTTCATTTCGACTTATGAGTCGGAGTGTTTCCGAGTTTCTTACGATCAACTTATATAACCTCTTTACACCGACTTGTACCTCGTCGTTTTATCCTGACGACCATCTAGGTCAGTTCATGGGATTTTTACGTTTTGTCGAGCTTAAGTCGGCGCGTTTCGTAGAAAAGAAAATAAACGAGAAGGAATTTTTATGAGAGATATTTAAAAAAGATCTTTATTCATTTGGAAAGGTACTTTTTACTGCTACTAAGGGCTTTTAACAACTTATTCCCATTAGGCCCTACTATGATGCCTCGTTAAAAACCTTTCTCCAGAAAAAACCCTTTGATTTTGGGAAAAAATCATGAAGTTGGGAAAAGAGTACATCAGGGAGTAGAGTTCGCTTTTAACTGTAGTACCTTTTCATATTACAAGCATGCCACGACCTCGGTAACTCGGTGCCGTTCAGGCTGGTCACTTTATAATAACCTTTTCCTAAGACCTCATTGACTTTGTATGGTCCCTTCCAATTAGCAGCGAGTTTTCCTTCCCCTGATTTGTTGACTCCAATGTCGTTTCTAATCAAGACCAAGTTATTCGGGGCGAATGTTCTTCGAATGACTTTTTTGTTGTACCTTGTAGTCATCCTTTGCTTCAACGCTGCTTCTCTTATCTGGGCTTCTTCTCGGACTTCGGGGAGCAAATCGAGCTCTTCTTTGTGTCCCTGTATGTTCCCGATCTCGTCATGGAGAATCACCCTTGGGCTTTGTTCATTGATTTCTATTGGTATCATGGCTTCTACGCCATAGACTAGTCGGAAGGGCGTTTCTCCAGTGGCGGATTGGGGGGTTGTTCTGTAAGCCCATAGAACTTGTGGGAGCTCCTCAGCCCAGGCTCCTTTTGCATCTTGTAGCCTTTTCTTCAGCCCTGCCAGTATGACTTTGTTGGCTGCCTCGGCTTGTCCATTTGCCTGTGGATGTTCCACCGAGGTGAACTGGTGTTTGATCTTCATGCTGGCCACCAGGCTTCTGAAGGTAGAGTCGGTGAACTGGGTTCCATTATCTGTAGTGATGGAGTATGGTATCCCATATCTTGTGATGATATTCTTGTAGAGGAACCTCCGACTTCTCTAGGCTGTGATGGAAGCTAATGGTTCTGCTTCTATCCATTTTGTGAAATAGTCTATTCCCACAATCAGGTATTTGACTTGCCCTGGGGCCTGGGAAAAAGGACCTAACAAGTCCATCCCCCATTTTGCAAAGGGCCATGGGAAAGTTATGCTGATTAGTTCCTCGGGGGGAGCTACGTGGAAATTTGCATGCATTTGGCATGGCTGACATTTTTTTACAAATTTCTAGGCATCTTTCTGCAAGGTCGGCCAATAGAATCCAGCTCGAATTACTTTCCTGGCTAGTGACCTTGCTCCGAGATGATTTCTGCAGACCCCACTATGAACTTCCTCTAATACCTCGGTGGTTCTTGAGGTCGGTACGCACTTTAACAATGGTGTTGATATCCCCCTTCTGTAGAGAATATTTTTCACCAAGGTGTAGTGCTGTGCTTCCCTTCGGATTTTCTTAGCTTCTTTTTCCTCCTTGGGGAGGATGTCGGATTTCATGTATTCGACCAAGGGGTTTATCCATCCGAGGTTTAATCCGGGTACCTCAAGGATCACCTGCTTTTCCTCTGTCTTTACCACGGAGGGTTCCTGGAGAGTTTTCTAGATCAGGCTTCTGTTATTCCCTCCCGGTTTGGTACTTGCTAACTTGGATAGGGCGTCTGCTCTGCTATTCAGATCCCGAGTTATATGTTTGACCTCGGTTTCCGTAAAGCGCCCTAGATGCTCCAGAGTTTTTTCCAAGTATTTCTTCATATTTGGGTCTTTTGCCTGATACTCTCCATTTATCTGGGAGGTCACCACTTGTGAGTCGCTGTGTATCATCACTTTTGTTGCACCGACTTCTTCTGCCAGCTTCAATCCAGCGATCAAGGCTTCATATTCTGCCTGATTATTTGAAGCTGGGAATTGAAATTTGAGGGAGACCTCTATTTGGGTTCCCCTTTCATCTACCAATATTATGCCGGCACCGCTTCCTGCCTTGTTTGAGGATCCATCTACATAGAGTTCCCATGTAGTTGGCTTTTCCTCTTGGTCTCCTGCATACTCAGCTATGAAGTCGGTGAGGTATTGTGCTTTGATTGCTGTCCGAGTTTCGTACTTTAAGTCGAACTCGGAAAGCTCCATTGCCCACTAAACCATTCTCCCTGCAACATCCGACTTTTGGAGGATTTGCTTCATGGGTTAGTTCGTGCGGACTTTTATGGTATGTGCTTGAAAGTAAGGTCGTAGCCTTCGTGAGACTATTACTAAGGAGTAGGCAAACTTCTCTAGTTTGTGGTATCTTAGCTCGGGGCCCTGTAGAACTTTGCTGATAAAATAGACTGGATGATGTCCGACCTCGTCCTCCCTTATTAGGGCTGATGCGATGGCTTTATCTGCAACAGACAAGTAAAGGATGAGGTCCTCCCCGCCTATAGGTCGGGTTAGGATTGGTGGTTGGCTCAAGAACCTTTTGAACTCCTGGAACGCCCCTTCGCATTCTGGAGTCTATTCGAACTGGCATCCCTTTCTTAATAGAGAAAACAGTGGAAGGGATTTCAGTGCTGATCCTGCCAAAAATCTGGAGAGGGCTGCAAGTCGGCCGTTCAGCTGCTGGACCTCTCTTAAGCAAGTCGGGCTATTCATTTCCAGGATAGCTTTACACTTATCGGGATTGGCTTCAATCCTTCTCTGTGTTAGCATAAAGCCCAGGAATTTTCCCGCCTCTACCGCGAAGGCACACTTTGCGGGATTTAGTCTCATCCCGTGTAACCTTATGGTGTCAAAGACTTGTGAGAGGTCTGACAAGAGGTCGACTTCTTTCTTGGTTTTCACCAGCATGTCGTCGACGTATACTTCCATTAGGCTCCCAAGGTGAGAGGCGAACACCTTATTCATCAACCTCTGATATGTGGCCCCTGCGTTTTTCAATCCAAATGGCATGACCACGTAGCAGAAATTAGCTCTGGGCATGATGAATGATGTCTTCTCCTGGTCTGGCTCATACATTGGGATTTGGTTATACCCCGAGTAGGCGTCCATGAACGACAAGTATTGATACCCCGAGCTGGAGTCTACTAGGGTATCAATACTTGGTAGTGGATAAGGGTCCTTGGGACATGCCTTATTTAAGTCGGTATAGTCGACACACATTCTCCATTTGCCATTTTGTTTTTTGACTAGCACTACATTGGCTAGCCATGTTGGGTACTTGACTTCTCTGATGAAGCCAGCTTCTAGGAGCGCCTGTACTTGTTCTTCTACTACTAGGGCTCGTTCTGGGCCGAGCTTGCGTCTTCTTTGTTGTACAGGTCGGGACCCCGGGTAGACCGAGAGCTTGTGGGACATGAGCTCGGGGTCTATCCCAGGCATATCGGAGGCCTTCTAGGCAAAGAGGTCGGAGTTGTCTCTTAGGAGCTTAGTCAATCCTTGTTTTAGGGTTTCCCCTAGGTTGGCTCCTATGTGCGTATTTTTTCCTTCCTCTTTGCCAACCTGTATCTCCTCGGTTTTTTTTCCCGGTTGTGGTCGCAGCTCTTCTCTAGCCCTTGCACCACCGAGCTCTATTGTGTGAACTTCTCTGCCTTTTCCTCTCAGGTTTAGGCTTTCATTGTAGCATTTTCTTGCCAATTTCTGATCTCCCCTTACCGTTGCTATCCCCGCTGAGGTCGGGAATTTCATACAAAGGTGGAGAGTGGATACTACCACTCCGAGTCGATTAAGGGTGGCTCTGCCGATTAAAGCATTATATGCTGACCCTACATCGATGACTATGAAGTCTACACTCAGAGTTTTGGATTTTTCCCCTTTTCCAAAGGTAGTGTGTAAGGGTAGAAATCCTAGTGGTCTTATTGGTGTGTCGCCTAGTCCGTACAAGGTGTCGGGGTAGGCTCTTAATTCTTTCTCATCCAACCATAGTTTGTCAAAAGCGGGCTTGAAAAGGATGTCCGCTGAGCTCCCTTGATCTACTAGGGTTCTGTGGAGATGGGCATTGGCTAGGATCATAGTGATTACTACTGGGTCATCGTGTCCAGGAGTTATTCCTTGCCCATCTTCTCTTGTGAATGAAATGGTGGGGAGGTCGGATGATTCTCCTCCGACCTGGTAGACTCGCTTAAGGTGTCTTTTTCGAGAGAACTTGGTGAGTCCCCCTCCCGCAAATCCCCCTGAGATCATATGGATATGTCTCTCTTGAGTCTGCGGTGGTGGGTCTCTTCTATCCATATCGTCTCGCTTTCGTTCTCTTCCCATGACTGTCCAACCTTTCTATGAGATATCTGTCAAGCCGACCTTCTCTAGCCAGCTTTTCTATCACATTTTTAAGGTCGTAACAGTCATTTGTGGAGTGACCATATATTTTATGGTTCTTACAGTAGTCGCTGCGGCTCCCCCCTTTTTTATTTTTAATGGGTCTGGGAGGTGACAGCCTTTCAGTATTGCAAATTTCTCTGTATACATCCACTATAGAAACCTTTAGAGGAGTATAAGAGTGATATTTCCTTGGTCTATCGAGATCGAGCTCTTCCTTTATCCTGGGCTCCCTCTCCCTCTCTTTTGTTGGGGGAAGGTGTCCAGGTCGCCAACTCGGATCTCTCAGCTTAGCATTCTCCTCCATGTAGATGTACCTTTCAGCTCTTTCATGTACATCACTTAAAGAGATAGGGTGTCTTTTGGATATGGACTGTGAGAAGGGACCTTCTCTAAGCCCATTGACTAACCCCATTATGACTGCCTCGGTGGGCAGGTCTTGGATCTCTAAACATGCTTTGTTGAACCTTTCCATATAGGCTTGTAAGGATTCTCCGACCTCCTGTTTTATTCCCAGGAGGCTTGGCGCATGTTTCACCTTGTCTTTCTGGATAGAGAACCTCATCAAAAATTTCCTTGAGAGGTCTTCAAAACTGGTAACCAACCTCGGAGGGAGGCTGTCGAACCACTTCATCGCTGCTTTCGATGGGGTAGTCGGGAAAGCTTTGCATCGCGTAGCGTCGGAAGCATCAGCCAGGTACATCCGACTTTTGAAATTGCTTAAGTGATGCTTTGGATCCGTGGTTCTGTCATAGAGGTCCATATCGGGGCTTTTGAAGTTCCTCGGAACTTTTGCCCTCATGATGTCCTCGCTGAAAGGATCCTTCCATCCTATGGGCGGCTCTTCTCGTTCGTCGCGGGAGTTCCGGCCTTTGAGGGAGGATTCCAACTTCAAGAGTTTTCTTTCTAATTCTTTTCGTCGTTCCATCTCCTCTTTTAGGCTCTTTTCCGTTTCCCTTTGTCGCTCCCGCTCCTGTTCCAGCTGCTCTAGGTGACTTTGGTGGACATGGGCTAATCCCATGAGTTCAGTTGCATGGGATGGTCCATCTCTTTCCGATTCGCGTCCTTCTGAGGAATTCACCTTCGGATTTTTAACTCCGGAGGTACCCTCTCTATGCTGATCGTTAGTTCCCTGGTGGAGGGTCAGGTCTGCATCGTTGTTTTCGGTATCCAGATTCTCTTTTTCAGAATCTGATTCCACATGACCCTCTTCGGGGGATCTGTCCGCCATCACTGGTTGATCTCTCGGCTCCCCGGCAATGGCGCCAATGTTACGATGGGTAATTGGAGATTAATGGATTGGATGGCGTTGGTTGGCCCAATCGTTTGAAAGAGGAGGCCTTCGAGTGGGTCTGCACTTTGGGGGCCTCCGTCCGACTTGTGTGCGTGAAAAAATGGGGGGTAATACCTGCAAAGACACTCCAATGCCTAAGTCAGCAAGAGTGTAAGCAGGTCTAGAGAGTATTGAGACTTAGAGATACCTGAGGGGTGTCAGGGTATTTATAGGGGTGAACCAATAACCACCGCTGAAGTAGTTCCATCTTTTAAGGTGGATAACCGTCCCTTTATCTTAGGGAGGTTGAGATATGGCTCCTGGAAGTGGGTAGAGAGATTTTAGGGGCAGTTACTCATTTGAATGAGTGGTTATCTGCCAGCTAATCTTCGTCCCCGACTTTTTTAGGGTTAGTCGTGTTAGGGACCGACTTCATAGGGAGGAGGTCGGTACAAGGCGAAGCTCAACCTTTTTGGGTTGGGCCTTTTATTGAGACTTAGGCCTTATCGTTGGGTTAGGGTATGAACAATATCATTTATTTATTTTTATTATTTTATTTAATTTAATTTTGATAATAATATAATTATTTATTTCTGTAAAAAACGTTTATACCATAAATATTATAGAGTATCAATTCTATAATTAAATATAAATCATATTTGACTTAATAAAAAAAACATTATATATATATTATAGACTACACCTATATATATATATATATATATATATATATATATATATATATATATATATATATATATAAAGAGAATTGTGTTTGTTTGATTTTAATTTTTTTTATATAATAAATTAAAGTTAGTCTATTTAAATTATATTTTTTTAGATTTTTTAAATATTAAGTTATAAACTATCTTTTTATATTATATAAAAATAATCAATAAAAATATGACTTGATGGATATGAAATGTTTGATAAGACACTAATATCAATAATAAAGATATGATATAACGTATTAGAAAACTGACTAACATACTTTAAATTATATTTTAGATTTTTAAATATATTAATGTTACTTCTTTTTAACTATTCTTTTATACTAATTTTGTCTACACAATTAAATTTTTTTGGATTCATCATAGGAAATGGTGGTGATGATCATGATCATGATCATGGTAAATTGGTAATGAAGGTGAAGGAAAATCGGAGGAGAAGGAAGAGACGATGTTGAAGAAGCATGAATATATAAATTTAATTTAATTGAATTTAGTTAAAAAAATTTGCTTATCTAGCTTTTCTGAACAAAATGAGTATATTAATATAGGTGTTAACGTGTTTAATAATAATAATAATAATAAAGTTAATTGATGTAATTAGACATCTTAAACTCAAATTTTAGAAATAACACATTTTTTATATAATATCGTTGCACCATATTCCCGGCAATGCAAGCAGCATGCACCTCTCATGGCGACGAATGTGTGGGTATGTATCATGTATGCATCTCTGTCTCTCTTTTGGGGAAAAAGAAATCACTGGTATATTCACCGTCGATGAACTGAGTAATCTTCATTCTATCACACCTCATCTCCTAATTCTCCCAACCATCCCCGACTCACACAGTAGGTAACAAATTCTTGAGTATATGGTCAAATTAAAAAACAACTTTTTTTTTTTCAAATTCAACACAATATTTTTCATAAACAAGAAAGAAAATAGTAAAAAAAAAAAAGAAAAAAAAGAATAGTTGAATATTTTGAAAAAAAAAAATGCTTATTTTTTATATTATTATAAGAATGGCGAAAGATGAGAGCCACGTAACTTTTATATTGGTTAAATAATAAGATTTTAAAAGACATTATAACTATATAATAATAATAATACAATCAAATAATAGTACAATCAAATAGTATATAACTATATAAAAAAAATTTCAAGTGTACTATATACTAGTGTTTCAGTAATTTTTAAGCGTCTATCTTAATTATAAAAGATATATATAATATATAAAATTAAGATTAACAATTAAAAAATCACTAAGTGTACCAATATTCTTGAAAACTTTCAACTATATATAGCCATTCTCTATTTCTCTTTGTACGTTATCTTTCAATCAACAATTTTTTGTAAGTATTTTTTTTTTATATGATAATGATATATAATTCGGTAATATTGCAAAACAACATTAACTCGTGAAATATTATATAAAATTATAAAATGAAAAAAATTATGAATCTATTAAAAGATTAAATGAAATGAAAGGGAAAAAAATCATATATATTTATATATATATATAAGAATCTTTTATTTAGATTTTATGAGTATAATCAGTGTATACCAATAACAAACTTTATACGCCTAGAATATTGTTGGTCAAATTGTCATCAACCTTAGCGCAATTAACACATGATTTCCCAAAAGGTCCAAAGCAAAATTTGCCTGAAAAAATAAAAGCACTTTATTTCCGTTCACCAAAATTTCAAGCAGTGATTATAATTTATCTTCCTGAAAGAACGTATGGCGGGATGACAGTATTGTTGTTTAATATAATTTTCCTGCTGCAGGAGGAAATTGTCAACACTGAACAGGAAATAAAGATGAGTTTTAACGACATGATTATTATTATTATTTATTTTAATTTTGATAGAATTAACAAAACTAACTGCATAGTTAGGTATGAATCCCCACAAAAATTGTGTCAAACATACAAGACAAAGCCAAGAACTCTTTCCAACTTAGCATGCCAATTTGGAATTAAACCATAGGTTCTTGAAGATTTAATTACGACGGCATCATCAAAGGTATCTCAACAATGATCTGTATTTGTTTTTCTTTAATTACATCACAAAATTAGAAACGGGCCAAACAGGAAACAACAAACTACTCCAACTTTTCCCACTTTAATTATCAGAATCCAAACCTCAGGCCAGCCGGCCGTACAGCCAGCCACGTCACTGTTCAATCCTATGCGGTAGAACCGAAGTTCTGATTCTTTTTTAATGCATACAAATACAATTAACTTCTGGGGTTTTCATATTAACAAAAGATGGTTATTTTCTTAAATTATGCGATCAATAATAAAGTTTTTTTTGTTTAATTGATAACAGAGTTGACGTCCTAAACACAATTTACTACTACTTTAGGGAAAACCAATATTAATTGAGAAAAAAAAAAAGAAAATTCATTCGCTAATATTTAAGAATTAAGAATTTAAGAGGAGCTCTATAATAAAGTTTGACCTGTTGCCATTATAACCGAGCCATCATGCGAATTGTTGTAGATGATCATGATTATAAGTTTATAACACAGAGAGTGGAATAAAAGATCCTTAAATGTCTACATAGAACGAAGAAGCACCTTTCTGCCGCAATTCCTTATATATAAAAATTGTTATTTACAATCTGCTAATATTTTTTGGGTGTCTATTACAATCTGCTAATATATGTTTCGAGTATACGCTGTATATCTAATTCTGAAATAAAAGAAGACAAAAATTAACTCTATTTTTCCTAAAATTGTGAGGATCTCCAATCCAATGGCCGTTGAATCACATGAGGGAACAAGCATTGGGATTCTCGTCGCTGAACATCTGAGGAGCAGGATAACGAGGGTGCATGTAATAAGGGGGTGGCTCGGTATACCCTTGATTATTATGATGATTAACATCATGGCCCCCTCCATAACCCCAATAATCATAAGGGTACCCTTGATTATTAGGGTACCCGGCCCCTGATGAAGAAGGGTTAACCTCCACCGCGTAGCTAGTACTAGTTTGACCAGGTCCATACCCATCGTACCAATACATAGGAGCAGGTGGGTACCCGTAACCGGAGTGCTCCATTTTGTTAATTTCCACTGCCTTGGTCCCACCTTCCTCCACCACCGCCTTCTTCCCACCGTCTCCTCCGCCGCCACCACCACCACCTTCTTTCTTCACTTTCTTTTCCCCTCCTCCTTCTTTGTTTTTTTTATCTTCTTCTTTCTTGGGTGGGCCCATCACCTCAACGTTCCTCTTGAGCTTCTCGTTCAGGAACGGCACCATTTCCTTCACGTCCATGGTTCCCGTAACGGTTACCAAATCCTTCCCTTCTTCAATGTTCACCGATTCCACTCCTGCTCAGCAACACGTCATCACACACCATGCTAGATTAATTAGTCGGTACTCACCTTAATTCTTAATCAATATTTAATTAATTAAAATTTAAGTGCCATTTTAAACAATAATCGTGTGGGGCTTTGCTCTTGCATCACAAGCCCACCCAACTTATAATTAACTATTTAAATAAATAAAATACGTTTGTAAATTAAGTACAGAGAAATAACAGCTTTAATTTAATTTAATTAGGTCAGAAGTTACCTTTGATCTTGAGGATAATCTTGCGAATTTTCTGAATGCAACCGTCGCAGTGCAATCTGATCTTCAACGCCACTGTGCTCTGCACAACACCAAACCACAAATTAAAATTAAATAATTAAAATCAGAGGACACTCTAAAATCAAATGAAATTCAGAAAAAGAGTCATAGCTATGTGGAGAACGAGTCGCACTAATTTAACTCGGTCGTTACGGAAACATTACGACTCAATTGTTCAATTAGGATGAAATTTGCACTCTGTTTCAGTCTTCACCGTATTGACCAAGATAAAAAATTAAGTAAATAACAATAAAAATTAAACTAAATCATAATAATCTACCTCTTTAGGCTTTTTCTCTTCGGGCTTTTTGGCTTCCGGTTTCTTGTCATCGGGCTTCTTCTCCGGCGGCGGTTTATTATCTGCGGCGGGGGAGTCTTTCTTGGGCTGAGGGGAAAGGAGTTCAACCTTCTTGTTGGTTTTCTCGGCCAGCCTGTCCCGAACACTAGCGGGGTCCACTTTTCCGAAGACGGTTAGTTTGTTAGAGGAGATGTCGGCCTTCACGTCTTCCACACCTGAAACCCACAACAAACCAAAGTTGAAAATTCTGTCATCGATAGCGGAATTCGCTTGTGTGGCCAGTGGGTGGGTTTTAAGTTAGTTAGTTTGTTACCGTCAAAGTGGCGAACGGCGCGTTTGATTTTCTTAACGCATCCCTCACAATGCATGTCTAGCTTCAATACGACAGTGGAGGGAGCGTCGTTTTTGTTCCCTCCGCCTTCGGTCTTCTTCTCCGTGTCATTCTTTGGCTGATCTGTTTTCTGTAACCGCACGATGTAAAAAAAAAAACGGAAATTGCGTGAGTGAGGAATTTGAATAAAAAAGAAGACATGGAAACTGAAACTGAAACTGAAACTGAAATTGAACGTTGAAACTGAAACTAACCCCTCCCATGTGGGGAACTGTTTTGGGGGAAATAAGAATAAGAGTTGGTTTTGAGTTTTTGACGAGAGTTGTTGAAATTTAATTTGAAGAGGAATCTGAAAAGAGAGGCAACGGGGTCAAATATATATAAAGAGAAGGGGTTTAAGGTCAAGGGAGTGAGGATGTCAGTTGTTACGGCAGAGTTGGATCTTGTTCATGATGTATGTGTATGTTTGAATGTGCATACATGATGATATTTAGATGACGTGGATTATATATTTATTTTCTATTTGAAGAATATAAATGTGGAACGTCAATTACTCGTACTCCTGTAGGGAAGAAGAAAACGAGGAGCACGGTCATGTGCTTTCGGAAGGTTTGTGTTTTGTGGTTTTGCCGCAGGTTTGGACTTGAGGACGAGGTTATCAATTTATCATGACTTTGAACGTAACGGATCGGTTTCGGTCCGTTCGAATTTAAATCGAATCGAACCAAATCGAACCGATTAAATGGATATTGAATATGTATATAATATTAGAACCAATGAATTGAATCTGACTCCATGACTCCATGATATCCGATTATAATTACTTTGAGTATTGATTTTGGAGAAGCGAAATCCAAAGTGAAATCCAAACTAATTTCCAAACTCAATTACTCTTTTATTAAATAAAAAAATACAAATTTTTTATATATAATTTTTACGCTAATTAACCTAATTTTATTATAATTATGAATTTATGGATATTTTTTTTATCGTCATGCTACACATCCATGTATCCATGTAACTAAGTTGGACCAATCTCAAACAACCTCACGTGCATCCAATCTCACTAAATAAACATAACTTCCACGCGCCCAATACACACGAAACCGCTACTTCATTCGCGCTTTATTATGGAAAAACGTTCTTTCTTCTTCAAAACGCACAAAACCGCTACTACTCTTCGAATTTCTCTCAAAATCACTCAAACTATGCTCACGTTCTCTGCAAAAACCACTATTGGAGAAGAATCGTGAGAAGATTTCACAAGGAACAACCAAAAACGAACAAAAACTGCAACAGAGACTGACAAAGGTATGAAAAAAACTACTGTTCATTTGAAATCTTGCAATGTAGCATTTCTCCTAGTTGCATTTTAGGTTTACTGGATTGATTTGCTTCGTTTAGTAGATCGACGTATTTTGTTTGCATTTTTACAGTGTAACTAGGGCTCTGAATAAAATTTGTTCTTATTTTTATTCAGTTTAGTGGATAGTGTAACTAGGGCTTTGAACTTGATTGTTACTCTATTCAGTGGATTGTGTATGTGAGTAGATACTATATCTAAATTTGAACTTGGTTGTTACTCTGTTGAGTTGACATCTTTTGCATGGAGAAATACTATTCTTGATGATTGAAAGTTTATAACGATTTGTTCACCACATATATGTTGTTCGGTTCGGTGGCCTTGGTGATTTCCATTTACTTTATATTTAGTGTGTTCAGAGTTTAGGGTTATTCTGATTGCATTTCCACTATAACTAGGAGTTTGTATGAAATTTGTTCTTATTTTCATTCAGTTTAGTGGATAGTGTAACTAGGGCTTTGAACTTGATTTTTACTCTGTTTAGTGGATATTGTATGTGAGTAGATACTGTATCTAAATTTGAACTTGGTTGTTACTCTATTGAGTTGACATCTTTTGCATGGAGAAATACTATTCTTGATGATTGAAAGTTTATAACGATTTGTTCACCACATTTATGTTGTTCGATTCAGTGGCCTTGGTGATTTTCATTTACTTGATATTTAGTGTGTTCAGAATTTAGGGTTATTCTAATTGCATTTTTTCACTATAACTAGGAGTTTGTATAAAAATTGTTCTTATTTTCGTTCAGTTCAGTGGATAGTGTATCTAGGGTTTTGAACTTGGTTTTTACTATGTTCAGTAGATAGTGTATGTAAGTACATACTGTATCTAAATTTGAACTTAGTTGTTTCTCGGTTGAGTTGATATCTTTTGGATGGAGAAATATTATTCTTGATGATTGAAAGTTTATAACGATTTGTTCACCACATATATGTTGTTTGGTTCGGTGGCTTTGGTGATTCTCATTCACTTGATAATTAGTGTGTTCAAGGTTTAGGGTTATTCTGATTGCATGCAGTAATGCTTTTCTAGCTGTTTTATTATTTATCATGTTTATTTAGTGCATGAATAGGGTTCGATTCAGTGGACTGGGACATTTTAATTGACTTGATTAACATATGCATACTTGTGCTTGTCGGTGTATTGAGTGAAATATTGACCAAATTTTTTCATTACGAAAAAACGAAAAAAGACAATGGTGACAAAGAAGGAGAAGCCGCACTATAATGTAAGCATATTAAATATATTTATCCGTTTTCATTCAAATAATATCTATTTTGTATTATAAGTATATCCTCACATTCTGTTTCAAAACTTGCAGAAAGCTCATGATTGCAGATGTCGAACAAAGGTAATAGAAACAGTGTTCAGGGATATGAGTCAAAAAGAAAGATATATTTGAAGAAATAGGATTTGGTGCCCTGGCACATGTCTCGAAAATGAATGTCTCTTACGCCCTGTTGAGAGAATTGATTGATTGCTATGATGACTATAATGGATGCTTGAAAACTCTCCAAGGGAAAATAAACATAACTCCTCGCAAGGTAGCAGCTGCACCGGGCATAAACAACGGCGGTAATACAATTTCCACTTCCTGCTTATTTTCGGTTCATTGGTGTATAGAAAATTAAACAGAGCCTTTTTGGCTGATTTTTTGCTATTAAAATATTGTAGGGAATCGTTTTGATGAAAACGTTGATTACACCAAACTGAATCCGGAAGACAAGGCAATATTTGATAGCGTAAAAAATATTTCGTTGGCGACTTTGACAAGGTCTGTTCTAGAGATGAGTGTTGAAGCGGAGGAGAACTGGCAAAAATTCAAGAGGACTTTTGTGGTCTTCGTACAAAAGTGCTTCTTGCTGCCAACGACGGTAAGCGTGGCCTCCCTGATCCATAAGCCGCCTATCTTTCATGTGAACAACATCCGAGAGTGGGATTGGGCAAAACATGTGCTCAGCTTCTTGGTGAAAGGAATTGAAAACAAGAGACAGGAAAGAAAATAGTCCGTTGATGGCTGTGTTTTTGTTTTGATGCTGATATACTTCCATGAAACATAGTTTCCTCGCCTGTTCGGACCTGATGCTTACCCGGCACCGTGGGTGGCCCATTGGACAAAGCAAATGGTGCTCGACCGGATTTCGAAGGAAGCAACAGACCCATTGATAAATTAAACAAAAAATTCCCCCTAAAATTTCGTTTCAAATGCTTCTAAAATACTCTGCTAATAAATAAACTTGTGTTTTAATTTATAATTAATTTATTTCTCCTACTTGCAATTTTTAGTGTGTTCATTTGAATCTTTGTGCATTCAGAAACATTTTTCTTGATGATTAAATGTTTGTCACATTTTATTCACCATATGAATCTTGTCCAATTCGGTGGGCTTGCTCCCTTTGGTTCACCTGATTTTTAGTGTGTTCATTTGAATTCTTGTGCATTTAGAAACATTTTTCTTGATAATTAAATGTTTGTCACGTTTAATTCACTATATGAATCTTGTTCGGTTTGGTGGACTTGCTCCCTTTGGTTCACCTGATTTTTAGTGTGTTCAATTGAGTCTTATGCATACAAAAATATTTTTTTGATCATTAAATGTTTTTTTGCTCATGTTGATTCAGCTGATTGTTATTGTATTTCTCATTAAATAAGTTTCTGTTTTAGAGACTTCTGTACAGAAAGCAAATAAAGAAGGAAAAAACAAAAACAAAGAAGTTTGATAAGAAAGAAAATGGAAAGAAAGAAAAAAAGAAAATTGTTGATCTGGATTCTTTTTCGGAAGAAGAAAAATTTTCCGAATCTGAATTTGAATCCGAATCTGACAAAACACCACCAGCAAAAAGAACAAGACAACAAGAGGGTGGTTAAAAAACAAAAGCTTGTTGAGATGGATTCAGAAACAACAAGTGAAACTGAAAGCGTTTCCACGGATTCAAAAAGCAAAAGTGAATCTGAAAACCAGTAAGTTTGATCTTCATATTGAATTCATTTAACTTGTATTTGCGTAAGTTTGTTCTTATGCGCTTGTTCTTATATTTTGCAGAGAAGAAGAAATTGAAAAAACTGGCACAAAGAAAAGAAAACAAAGGTGGTTAAAAAACAAAGCAAAAAAAGGAAGCCTGTGCCGACAGATTCAGAGAGCACAAGCAATCTGAAAGCCAGTAAGTATTGGGTGACTTGTATTTGGTTCTCTAATTTTCATTCACTTGATTGTTTGCGTTTTCACTTCTCCCTTTGTATGCAGAAATGTTTTTCTTTATGACTAAGTGTGTATCACGTTTTATTCTTCACATTAATTGAGTTTTGTTCGGTCGAGTCTGTCAGTTTCGTTCACCTGATTGTTAGTATCTTTTTTTTGCTTATATTTTTTTCCAATATAAATTTGATGTGTATGCCTGTCTTGCAGAGAAAAAGAAATCGAAAAAACACCCATAGTAAAAAGAAAACAACCGCAGAGGGTGGCAAAAAAACAAACCAAATCTGACAATGAGTAAGTTTCTCGAATCATATTTTCTTTTATTGATGCTCTCGTTTTAGGTTCCTTGATACTTATTTTATGAACTTTCAGAACTGAATAAGTAAAAGACAACACTGCGAAAAGAAGAAGACAAGCGTTGGAGACGATAAGAGAAAAGAGATCAAAGAAAAGAAATGATGGAGCTCAAACAACAAATGTTGCTTCGAATCAGTTTGAATCGACGGAGGCTCAAAATGATTTCTCTCAGATGTAAGATTCAATTTCTTATACCGAGTTATTTTTCTTTCTTTGCTTACTTTTTCTAGAACCTTTTCTAATTCTTCTAGATTCAATTACTAATATTTATTTATCTTGCTTAGACTGTCGACTGTAAATCTGGATAGCAAACCTCTCTTACAGACTCAAGCAAGCTTTGCACCGTCTGTAAAATGCCCCGGACAATACCAGGTAAATTGGTTCATTGCACGCTTTACTTTCTGTTCAATGGTTTCCAAAAATGAATTTCATGTATTTCTAGACCTCTGCTTTTAATCTTGGTTTCTAATTTTAATTTGTTATCGTTTTTTTAGGAAAAATACCCCGGAAAGCCCAGTAAAATATTTTAGAAAAAAGAAAATCCATCCAAGAAAGAGTTTTAAAACTCAACCAGTGCAAGTTAAAAATATTTATGTTACTCTTTTAGATTTAGGTAATTAATTTTTGTTTAATTAATCTCACAGAAAATCTGTTTAAATGTCACTAGCGCTACACCTGATTCTGAGCTACAAGTCATTGAGGTTCGACAAGAAACTCATTCTGAACCTTTGAAAATGTGAGTTTTTCAATGTGCAGATTTTCATTTCTCAGAATAAATTCTAATTATTCAACATTAACTTCTTCCTTGTTTACATTCCTTAGAAATCCTCTTGCGTTGTCTCTTCTCAGTTCTCTTCAGGAAGAGTTAATCAAATATGACTTTATCTATATCCCTCCAAAAAGTCAAACAAAACAAACTTCTGATAATGAGTAAGTTTATAAATATCTATTCATCACATGAATCCTATTTGGTTCGGTGGCTTGGTAATTTTAAATGACTTGATAGCTACTGTATCTAGGGTTTATGGTTATTCTGATTGCATTTTCACTTGATAATTAGTGTTTTCAATGTTTAGGGTTATTCTGATTGCATGCAGCAATGCTTTTCTAGCTATTTCATTATTTATCATGTTTTATTCAGTGCATAAATGGGGTTCAGTTTAGTGGCCTCATAAAATACTTTTTATTATTTTTAATGGAATATGATAATAGTTTAGGATCATTATTGAACTGTTTTCAGTTTAATGCAGCAGCCCTTTGGAACCGCAATAGTAGCCCTGCAAAGAAGCACCGGCACAACAATCAGAACAACAAAAACAGGCTGCTGAGGAATCTTCACCAAGGAATACGGAGGCAGAACCTCCAATGAATGTGTAAGTTCTAATTAATATCATTTCTTATAATATTCTTGTCTAGCTGCTAATTAGAATTTTTTAAATAGTTTTAATGGTACAAGATAATAATTCTAAGTCATTACTAAACTCTTTTCTGTTTAATGCAGCGGCCCTCCCAAACAACAACAGAAAGAAGAAGCTCCGGTGGCACGACAATTACAAGAAGAAGCCTAGCCTGATTTGTAAGTTTTATGCTTCTTCAAATCTGGATATTTTCCGTTTACCCCTTGGGTTAATTTCGGTTCACTATATTGTTTAATATCATTTTATCTAATATCATTGTTTAATATCTCTATCGTCTTGCAGTGCTGCTGACGATCGGATTTCTATTGGTAAAGAAATATAAAAATATAATCGCGTTGTAAGTATAGTTCCTAAACCAACAAAGAATCCTTTCGTACAAAAGTTTGGTTGTCACAAGTAAAAAAACCCAATAAAAAGTAATAACTGAAGTATTTAAACCTCGGGTCGTCTTCTCAAAGAATTGCAGGGAAGTATGATTTATTATTGGTTATGAGTTTTCTGGGAAATTTGGAGTTTAGGTAATGGGCATAGATATAATTATAAATTAAAGCAATATAAATTAAAATAGATTTATATATATCTAAATAAAAAACCTTGACTGGTAGAATGATTAATTAGAAGTTCTATCCTTGTTGGATTTTCCAAGTGTAATGGTAATTGGTTGTTGTTCTACTTGGTTATCCTTTACCAAATAAAGGAAAATTAAGTTAGGAGCCAACTTCTAGTCACACGTTCTAATCCTCTCCCTTAGGAAGGATTAGTGTCAGTGGCTAGAGAGCCAATCACCAATTAACTCTTGAGTCTTCTAACTCAAGGGTCTCCAATTTATCAATTCATCAATTAAAGCCAAGAATATAAAAAGCTAAGTAAAAATCATAAATCTAAAATACCTCAATTTGCATTAATAAAAGAAATAAAATCTAACATGAAAAAGTTCATAAATTAAATTGGGAAAATAAATAAAAGGAACATTAAACCTAGAAATTGAGAAGAAGAAATCCTAAATCCTTAAAGAGGAATCCTAATCCTAAATCCTAAGAGAGAGGAGAGAGCCTCTCTCTCTCTAAAACTACATCTAAAAACTAAAATTGTGAATTATGAATGAATGAATGGATTCTCCCACTTTATAGCCTCTAATCTGTGTTTTCTGGGCCGAAAATTGGGTCAAAAACAGCCCAGAAATTGTTGATTGCGAATTCTGTCACGCTGATTTTCGTCACTGCGACGCGTCCGCGTGGAGCATGCGTTCACGTTGCCTAGCTGTACGGGCACTATAGCAAATTATATATCATTTCAAAGCCCCGAATGTTATCTTTCCAATGCAACTGGAACTGCATCGTTTGGACCTCTGTAGCTCATGTTATGACCGTTTGAGTGCGAAGAGGTCAGGGCTGATAGCTTTGCAGTTCCTTCAATTTCTTTTATTCCTTCCACTTTTGCATGCTTCCTTTCCCTTCTCTAAGCCATTCCTGCCCTGTAATCTCTGAAATCACTTAACGCACATATCACGGCATCGAATAGTAATAAGAGAGGATTAATATTAGCAAATATAAGGCCAAAGAAGCATGATTTCAATCATAGCACAAAATCAGTAAGGAAAAATGTAAACTCATGCAAATTATATGAATAAGTGTGTAAAGAATTGATAAAAAAACCACTTAATTGAGCACAAGATAAACCATAAAATAGTGGTTTATCAGCTGCTCATCCTAAACAACGGGAAGATGATTTGCCTTCCTTTAGCCTTGGGATAAGTCCCCCAGCATCTCAACAAACTCCCCCTCCCAACCAACTCAGCCTTCTGAGCCGACTATTTTTCAGCTTGAAATCCTGGCAGAGGTGGTGGTAGACGTTGGGGTGACGGCGGCATTGAAGTTTGCTAAAGCAACAATTGCTAGCCAACGTTCACAGCTGCTGAAGTTTACAAAACTCCGGAGAAAAAGAAAAAAATCACGGGGGAGTTGATCGAACAGTGTTATCATTGGATGACACATGTGAAACAGACCAAAGATAGTAGTACAAATATGACTCCTTATTTGTTTTGAAGCATGAGGCACTTTACGAGGGGGTTAGACAACATTTCATGTCTCTAATGCCGAAAGAACAAGTGGAAAGCATGGTAAATTCTTTACCAATTGAGTTAACGTTAATGATTTTTCCAAAGAGTCTTATACATTATATCTCATAAATTTTATTCCTATAGGTGGTCACCATACATAGCATGATTCTTAATGAAATAAAATGTCGCCGGTATCAGGAACAAATATACATTGTGCCACTGGATATTGTGGTAAGCTAAATTTCTTATTCCCTGTTGATTGATGTTTATTGCATCTCATCCTTAACTCATTAAACTTATTCATCATATGAATTGTTTTTGGTTCGGTGGAAATGTTCATATTAATTCACTAGTCTGGTCGCTTATGATTTAACTGATGTTCATTTTACAGATGTTTATGTTGGGAACCCATTGCGTGGAATACACTGATAAAAGACAAAAAAGGCCTACCGGTTCGATATCAAACAATATGCCCACCACCACCGTTTCCTTGACAAAAGAAAACTGGCATCGCATCCATTTGTAAGTTGTCATTTCTAAAAATTCTTTGATAATTTTCTCGTTTGCTATTTTTTCGATTGAAATATTCTACCATTTTCTCAAACTTCACCTGTTTGTGCCGGTTTGCAACGGAGGCATTGGTGGTTGTAGATTGTCGATGTCAAGAAAAAGGCATTCTATGTCCTTTACCCTGTCAATAAAGAGAAAAAATATATAGCTGAATCTAGAGTATAACTGAACAAATTTGTTGTAAGTTATTTTGTTGTAAATTATTCAAATTATTCAGTACATGAGAGGAGTTCGGTTCACAGTTGTTGCTTCTCTTTATTTACTTTTTGTGTCCCTTTCAGGGTTTAATAATTTCCCAAATGAGGGTGTATGCTGGGGCGGAACCCTTAATGGAGGACGGAGAGGGAGAAGAAGCAGAGTATCTTTCTCTTCTATAGTGCTATTTTTAATGTGTTTTATTTTGTATATTATTAATTGTATTATACTCAATTATTGCTTAGCTATGATTGTGACATATACGTCATGTAATGGCTCAAAACAATTAATCCATGAAAGATCAAAAGCGGGACCAAATATAAATATAAAGCTTGGACACAAGTAAGTACTTTCTAAATTAATAAAGTTCTTTCATTTTTTATTTAAGTTAGGTTCATTTCTTATGTAACTAATTCCTTTCAATTGAAATGTAGCAAGAGATTGACGGCTTCAAGCACTAATATGGGAATATACTATGATTGACTGGTTGTAATTAACAATATCTTGTTTAACTTGTTTAAAAAAGAAAATAATGCTTCTTTCATTGTATATATGTAAATATTAATTTAAATGTTAATGTATATATCTAATCTTAATATCAATGTATATATCTAATGTTAATATTTATATCTGATTCAAGATGGATTACTCCTTGTCCTGTCGGTCTGAGATGTTAATTTATATATCTGTTGGAACTGTCTGGCTGCTATTTTGTTCCAGGGTCACAGTGAATGGAATCAGTGTATTTATCAAGACATTAAGAACCCCAAAAACACAGTGAACCGAAATTAATACACTGGACGAACCGAACAACTGCATATATCAATATAGCAGAGAGCTAATTATAAAAAAATGTTTCTATCAGTTTTCAATTTCAGAAACACCTGAACCCTCTAACATAGCACAATAAATTGACAATTCAATAAAGAAAAAATTGACTTTTGAATAAAGAATTTCATAAAAAAAGTGACTATTCCTTAAAGACTAACAACAATCAGAAATTAAACACTCCTATAACCTCAGTGAACCGTAATTTGCTCATGGGTGAAAAAAATTTATATTAATAAAACTAAAACTCGTATAATTCTCTTTGGAAAAATTCATATCTGGTGCATTGTAAAAGCTGGAGCTTGACTAAATCGTTGATCCATAGACTAAAAGGTTTAACTGCAAAAGACATAATAAAATCATATATTAGCAAAATGTACAAATGAATTTTTCATAATTGAAAGCAAGTCAATTTTACCTTGATTGGAGCTGTCTTTTTCTTTTTCTTTGTGGCGTTTGAGATCTTTTTTTTCAGGTTTGATCCAAGTTTGTTCTTAGGCCGGCCTCTTGTTTTGACGCGTGGTGGGATTTGAAGGTCGTTCAGGTCACTCAATGTCGCTTCTTTATGGGGAAACAAACTCTTTCCTTTGATTCTCTCTTGATATTCTTGCATCTCGGCCATGACCTTGTTAAACGCCTGATGATGGCCAAAATTGGGTTAGGAATTTCACAAAAATAGAATTTCTTCGTTGCAAGTGTAGTCCAAATCCAACAATTGACCATCAATCAAAGTTTAAATTCAAAAGATGTCACAATTCAATACAAAATAACCGGGAGTTTTAAATCCCGGGTCATTCTTCCTAGGAATTACAATGAAGTGCTCAATTATTGGCTATTAGGGGGAAAGGGGTTTTGAAATTGCAAGAGGCAAGAAATGTAAATAGCAAGAAATTAAAGAAACAAACAATAGCTAAATATCAAAGGCAATTAAAGTCAAAGCAATTAATCAAGAGAAAGGAAAATTCAAATGCTAAGAAACCTCTTGGCAAGGGTTGAGAGTCAAGGTTATCTATCCTAGACATTGACCACAAACACATGATGATTATGAAGAGTTAATCCTACTTAGTCAACCCTAACATCAAGGATAAGTCAAATAGGCATAATTGATCTCAATCTACAAGTCCTAGACTACTTACTAATTAGCTTAAGGAAAGACTAGCATTAATGGAAACCAAATCAACTAACTACTCTAATATATCAATCAAGAATGGACATCAATGACTCAAGGTCATCAAAGTCCTCAATTCCAAGCCAAGAGTGAGGAAAAACCACACTAAAACTAAGCCAAGCATTTTATCAAACACTTGGTATGCATGAAAATAAAGGCATATTAAAGTGCAATAATAATAAATTCTATAGCTACCAAAAGCAAGAAAATAATAATAATAACTCAATTAAATAACAATAAACATAAAAACATCAAATTGTATTAATGAAAATTAAAATTAACAAGAGTTCATCAACAATAAAATAACTAAATAAAAGAAATAACAAGTAAAACTAAAAGAAGTAAGATGCTAGAGCAAGAAATAGTAAAGAAAGCTAAATTAAAGCAAGTATTAAAGCATAAATCTAACAGAAATTTAACTATTCTATCCTAAATTCTAGAGATAAGAGAGAGCTTCTCTCTCTAGAAATGACCTAAAACATGCTTTAAGCTAAATCTAATTGCTCTCCCTTCCCTCCTCTTGAATTAGGGTTGAAATAGCCTCAGAAATGAGTTGGATTGGGTTTTAGAGGCCCAAAATTTGCTGCTAACGTTTTGCATTAAATGAGGTCACATGTTAGGACTTGTGAATACGCACGCATTACTTGTGCGTACGCATGACTGCACACTTCCATCTGTGTGTACGCACGCATAGTTGTGCGTGCGCACACTTGCTGAAAAGCTCCAAACTCCATTTCTTCTTGATTTCTCCACTTTTGCATGCTTTTTCCTCACTTCTTCAATCCATAATAGCCTTGTAAGCCTGAAATTACTCAACAAACTCATCAAGGCATCAAATAGAATTAAAGTGAATAAAATTTAGCAATTAAGGGCCTAAAAAGCATGTTTTCAGTTTTAAGCACAATTTAGGGAGAATTTACAAAACCATGCTATTTCATTGAATAAATATAGGAAAAGTTGATAAAATCTACCCAATTAGAGCAAATAAATACTATGAAATGTGGATTTATCACATCCCCACACTTAAACAATAGCATGTCCTCATGCTAAACTCAAGAAAGAAACAACAAAGGGGTGTTACATTTATTCAAAGCAAGGAAACTACCTATATGCAATCTATCTAAATGAATGCAACTACTTAGTCAAAATAAATCAATTTCGAAGAATATATATATATATATATATATATATATATATATATATATATATATATATATATATATATATATATATATAAACATAAGGGCTAAAGCAATTTCAATCAAATCAAATCCATAATTGAATTGAGCTATTGAAAAGAATCTAACAACTTGCAAGAAAGGAGATAATCAAGGGCGGAAACATATAATTGAGTAATTGAACCCCTCACCGGATGTGTATAAACTCTATTCGCTCAAGTGTTTAGGGTCAATCAACTCAATTCTCTTCTAACCATACTTTCTAAGATTTGTTGTTCATCTAACAATCAACAATTATTCAATGTATGCATACAAGTATCACGAGGACTTTTCATGGTTGTAATGGGACTAGGGTAAAGGTAGGGGGTACATATGGTCAAGTGAGCTTGAAATTTGAATCTTTTACTACAAGGATTTTGTTTATTTGTGGCAGTTTTTTCTCTTATTTGTGGAGGTTTATAACCCCCACCAAATAGTTTGTGGAGGTTTCTAAAACCCCCAAAATTTGAGGTGCCACGAGGTCTTTTGTGGGGGGTTTTTAAAAACCTCGACAATCTATTTAGTGGAGGTTTTGTATGTGTTTAGTGGGGGTTTTATATTGAATTTTTGTGGCAGTTCTTGGTCAATATTTGTGGCGGTTCAAAACCCCCCACAAAAAGACTTTTCCATTTTAAAAACAACAGCTATTCTTTGGAGGTTTCAAACCTTCACAAACTTGTCAATATAATTTTTAAAAATTAATCTATATTGTTATTACACTACTGATTATTTATTATTAAAAAAATATTTAAGCAAAACATTAAAAATGTAGAAAAAAATTAAAATAAAAGAAATACTTTAAAACAAAATATAGTACACTACCATCATTTTTCAATCATATTAATTACAACTACAAAATATTAAAAATAACATGATAAAAATACAAAATATGTCCAAACTCCTGAACAATGAACATAACTAGATAAATGTATTTACAAACAATGCAAATAAATCTTAATTTCTAACCATATCATTATCATCCAGAAAGAATAACAAACTAACAATGCAGTTAACAAGTCCTAATGCTTACACTAGCTATTGCAGTAGCTGTTAAAGCTAAAACAGGAGTATTTAGGAATTTCTGTTACAATGAGGAACCTTTCTTTTACTCTCTATAGCCGTTACTCCAAACAGCAATACCTGTTCATGTTCAATGCATAGTACATCCAAATAAACCAAAAAAAAATGTCAATTTTCATCACATACCTTTTATCAAGTAGAGTTAAACCTTCTCCAAATAAAGAATTACCCATCCTCTGAAGCTCCTCCACCTTCATGCAGTAAAAATAATAGATGTTTACAATAGCTTCCATATTGTGCAATATCCAATCAAGGGATGCACTAACAATATACATATCTATGCCCCAATTGAAATGTCTAATTACCAATTTCATACCTAAGCGGTGGTACGTTTTTATCTTTGACATTCAGTTTAAGTTATTTTTTTCTCAAATTAGGTCCAATAGTGTACTTGTCTAAGATTTATCATAGTGTTCTAAAGTCTATAGAGAAAATTACTATATAAGAGAAATTATATCTATACCATTGCAACATACAAGTAGATGCTTGTCACCAATTGATATTCTTATGAATGAATAATAATTTGAAAGCATATGGAACCGAGTATCTGAACAAGCATGCAAAAATTGTTTAAAAAACAGGGTTTTGTACCTTGCTTGTATGAAGAGCAACTCTCCGGACAGATGACTGAAACAACAAATAATTAAAACAATTAATAATTTTTTCCTATCACAAAGCTTGAGTAAAAGGAAAAACTAGGAAAGGGAAAGAAGTAACATATGCTGCCATATAGACCAGTAAATTCAAATAAGGTGTCATTTCCAGCATAAAGAAAGCACTGAAAGCAGGAAAGCCATTTTTACCCACAATTAGACCTTAACTAATAACCAAATTAACATATTGACATCCGTAAATTATATGATGCATGCTAAATAATTTTTTCTCATTTAGGAAAGGAGTGGGACCTGGTTTCCGCCAATACTATTTAGAAATGACTAGTAATGCTTATAGTGATTAGTTTATTCAATTCACTTAACCTCGTCAGCAACCATTTTTATTAAATTGCTAATCGTTTGCTAAGATTCACAGCAATAGCACTGCTCAGGCATTATGGATATTAAAAAAAAAATTGTAGGAAGAGGTAAAGAAGATCAAATGAGCACCATTGATGCGAACAACCAGCCTATGCGGAAGAGTCAGATCATCCTAGGCATAATCTGCATTTGATCCTGGTCCAAGAACCTCTGGCTCTAATAAATCCTGGAAATTTATCCAGTGATACAAGGGAAGCAAGTAGAAAATCAGTGAAAAATCAACTAAAAGTGAAAAATTAATAGGAATATAGAATTATTCCTCAACCTTTTGGTAGTAAGTTATTGATAGATTATGCAGAGAATTCTCAATTCGGTAAGGCAGACTTATATTGGAGGGCTTATAGAAACTCAAAATAAGAGTAAAACTTTCTTCAACAGCATGAACAGCTGTAAATTCTGTCATTTTGATATCTGATATTCCAGCTTCCTTTGTTTGTTTTCTGAATTTCAGGAAAAAATGTCATAGTGAGGCTATACACACTGGACCTGACCATCCCAATCCAGGCTCATTGGTCTGAAACTGAATATATAACAGAATTGTCACTAGGGGATCGATGCTTTCTGATAAAATGCTCAAATACACTGAACTCTCTTGTCTTGCTAAATTCTTCTTTCAACTGTAGTGGCATTCGCTGTTTGCTTCCAATGGAGATTACACCCGCCATCTCATCCTTCACAGCAGCTAAATTGTTATAACACATTACTGAAGAGAAAGATGATCTCTTTATCAGCAATGAGCTGAGAGCATACCTAAAAATAGGATAATCAATCACCTTCACACCTGCGCGGTCGAAATACCAATCTCCAATAGCCACCGCAATTACCTGCATCCATGCATGCTATGATGCTAATTAATTAAACAATGATAAGCTCAATGTATTACTGTTACATTCGGTTCTCACCTTGTTCTTGATGATTGACAAATTTTCAGTGAACCATGTGTCCTGCCTCTGAGATTGGCAGTGAGAGAAACATGAATTGATGAACAAAATATCTATCCTTCTGGTACCATCCATCTGATCCCATATGATATTTATCAACATGAACCAATGTAGTAATAAAAACATGCCATAAACAAAATAAGAGTAATGTCAGTTTTAGTTTTCTACATTGAAAATGCATGTACCCCAAGAATCCACATCATGTATAGAGATGTAAAAAATATTAAATAAACTTATTTCCTTAAATTTACTTTAACTTATATTTATTTTAAAAAATTAATAACTTGTACAGGGTCTAGTATTTTCTTATATTTAGATAATCTACTAAATTAACTATCTTTAATACACTCGTAACTCGTTATCTCTTAAATTCAACAAATTTTAGCTTTTTTTAATGAAATGGTCAGCAGGATTTTACTTAAATAAAATTAGAAATAGTGTGTCTATGCCATCATTATTGGTTTAAGGTTTTCAGTTTTCACCTTTGATGTATGGTGATATAAATATCTTTCACATGAAAAACAAAGTTTGGTACTTGTTGGTAGGAAGAAGGAAACTAGAAAGGTAAAGAGAGTAGAAAGGTAACTAGAACTACCTTGCCCTGCTCTTTGTTTGCCATCACTTCCTTCTTAATTTCTTCCCTTGCGCTCACTTTTTTCTTTATTCTTGATTCAACTTCTTCAGCCTAATCATATATGTATAATTGTTTTCTTTTAATATTCACTTAAAATGTACAAGAATATCGTTTTTGAAACAAAATTTGAGGGTTTTATATCACTAGTATAACTTTTAGTAAGAGTAAAAAATTTACTTTTGTAGGTTTTATTTTTAAGGACTTATTAATAAGTAATAAGATGAACATATCTATATTTATATACCAAAAGCAAACTAAAGTTGAGTTTAACCCAAATAAATAAATAAAAAGAACATATGGCATCATAATGCTTTAGAATATTAGCATTACCCTACTATTGCATAAACATATTGCCCATTCTGCTTTTGTGCGCCTCTCTATTTGATCCTTAGCTTCTTTCCTCTTCATTTGTATGGTCATTTAAGCTTCATTCAATTTATTTTGTAGGATCTCAATTTTTTTTGTAGCACTCTGAATGGGTAGCAACGTTACTAGGTATAATCTTCTTCCACCATAAACCAAGTCAATCTTCTTTTCAACCTTTCAATATATCAACTATAAATAAAACACATGTAAGAGTTCTTCAAAGGAGAAGAAAAAACAAGTAGAATATACAAGTATATTCATAATAATGAATTGGTAAATAATATAGTATGATAAAAATTACCAACAATTTACCAAGCTCAAGAGCAGCATCACCAAAAGCATCCCAGTTATTCAGATAAAACCTTGTTATTCTCTTATTTTCCTTTTTCCTTTGCACATTCATAAATTAAGAATGTTATCATGTCACACACTAGAGCAAACAGAAAGTGGATTCAAAATAACACCACATGCATTAAAAATGGTAAGAGAGATTGTGTTTCAAATTCTAATACCTTAACTACATAAGAAACTGAAATTAAAATTTCCAAAAGGATAGTTTCATAATACAATAATATGGAAGCATGTGTGTTACCTCTGTTCTTCCTCTTACTATCTGGATATTTGATGAACCGATGATTGTAACAACATGCTCCAAGAATACGCATATCTTGTTCATGGACTCCATCAGCGTAACTTCCCATTCTACTCCATTTCAATTACCAAAACAGAGAGAAAATCACAACTCGTAAAAATGGAAATGAATCTAATTACACAAGAAAAAAAAGCAGTGAAAAATTCACCTCAACAAGCTATGGCCAAAACAATTCTGGGAAGACTAGCACCTATTCCAACGTCCACGAGGCTAAGCTTCTCATGTGACGGAGCGCCGCCACAGCGCGTACGGTATCAATCCCTAAAAGGAGGGAGGATTGCGAGTGAGTCCTCGACGTGCCTCTCCATGACTTCGTCGGCGTCTTTGACTATGGTGAGATTCATGCGCTGCAATTGAAAACGCAAAAATTAAGTGTTAATGTAGTTGAAGAGTTGAAAGAATTAGAAAGTATGAATTGATAAAGTTATTGAATGTAGATGAAGAAGACAACACTTTGATGTAGAAGCTTGATTGCAACAACGATGAGGACATGAATGGCAGCAACGACGAGAATGACAGTGATGAGCGGATAATTTATACGCTTTTTGTCATTGTTTTTACATAGTTTTTAATATGTTTTGGTTACTTTTTAGTATATTTTTATTAGTTTTTATGAAAAAATCACATTTCTGGACTTTACTATGAGTTTGTGTGTTTTTCTGTGATTTTAGGTATTTTTTGGCTGAAATTGAGGGACCTGAACAAGAATCTGATTCAGAGGCTGAGAAAGGACTGAAGATGCTATTGGATTCTGACCTCCCTGCACTCAAAGTGGATTTTCTGGAGCTACCATAGCCCAATTGGTGCTCTCTCAATTGCGTTGGAAAGTATACATCTTGGGCTTTCCATAAATGTATAATAATCCATACTTTACCTGAGATTTGATGGCTCAAACTGGCATCCAAACGCCCACCAGAGACCCTTTTCTGCCGTAAAACGCCAGAACCGGCACCAAAGCTGGAGTTAAATGCCTAAACTGGCACCAAAATTGGCGTTTAAACTCCAAGAAGAGCCTATGCACGTGAAAGCTTCAATGCTCAGCCCAAACACACACCAAGTGGGCCCCGGAAGTGGATTTCTGCACTATCTACACTTAGTTACTCATTTTCTGTAAACCTAGTTTACTAGTTTAGTATAAATAGCACTTTTTACTATTGTATTCATATCTTTAGATCATTTTTGAGACTATCTTTGGATCACTTTTGATCTCTTGATCACGTTTTGGGGGCTGGCCATTCGGCCATGCCTGGACTTTCATCACTTTTGTATTTTCAACGGTGAAGTTTCTACACCTCATAAATTAAGGTGTGGAGCTCTGCTGTTCCTCATGAATCAATGCAAAGTACTATTGTCTTTCATTCAATTCACGCTTATTTTTATTCTAAGATATTCACTCGTACTTCAACGTGATGGATGTGATGATCCGTGACACTCATCATCATCATCCCTTATGAACGCGTGCCTGACCACCACTTCCGTTCTTTCTGTGAGACCTTGAGTGTGTATCTCTTGGGTTCCTGGTTCACGACGCATGATTGCCTCTCCTGACAACAGAGCCTTTCAATTCCGTGAAATCAGAGTCTTCGTGGTATAAGCTTGAACCAATTGGCAGCATTCTTGAGATCCGGAAAGTCTAAACCTTGTTTGTGATATTCCGAGTAGGATCTGGGATAGGATGACTGTGACGAGCTTCAAACTCATGACTGTTGGGTGCCGTGACAGTGCGCAAAAGGATCATTGGATCTTATTCCAACACAAGTGAGAACCGACAGATGATTAGCCCTATGTAACCCGTAGCTGGACCATTTTCACTGGGAGGACGGATGGTAGCCATTGACAACGGTGATCCCCCAACATACAGCTTGCCATGGAAAGGAGTATGAACGATTGGATGAAGGCAATAGAAAAGCAGAAGTTCAGGAGCAACAAAGCATCTCCATACGCTTATCTAAAATTCCCACCAATGAATTGCATAAGTATCCCCATCTTATTTTATGTTTTATTCATCTTTTAATTATCTAAACTCTCATAACATTCTGAATCCGCCCGACTGAGATTTACAGGATGACCATAGCTTGCTTCAAGCCGACAATCTCCGTGGGATCGACCCTTACTCACATAAGGTATTACTTGGACGACCCAGTGCACTTGCTGGTTAGTTGTATCGGAGTTGTGTATCACAATTCCATGCACCAAGTTTTTGGCGCCGTTGCTGGGGATTGTTCGAGTTTGGACAACTGACGGTTCATCTTGTTGCTTAGATTGGGTTATTTTCTTCTTGTTCTATTTTCAAAAATTTTTCAAAAATCTTTCAAATTTTTTTTTTCTAATTTTCGAAAATTTTTCAAAAAAAATATATTTAATAAAATCATAAATTTTTTTTTATGTTTCTTGTTTGTGTCTAGAGTCAAATTTTAAGTTTGGTGTCAATTGTATGTTTTTATTCTTCTAACATTTTTTGAAAACTCATGCATATGTTTTTCTTGATCTTCAAGTTGTTCTTGATGATTGTCTTTGTTTGATCTTGTGATTTTCTTGTTTTGAGTCTTTTCTTGGTTTTTTATATTGATGAGCGGATATTTTATACGCTTTTTGGGCGTAATTTCATGTAGATTTTAGCATGTTTTAATTAGTTTTTAGTTAAATATTATTAGTTTTTAGGCAAAAATCATATTTCTGGACTTTACTATGAGTGTGTGTATTTTTCTGTGATTTCAGGTATTTTCTGGCTGAAATTGAGGGAGCTGAGCAAAAAATTCTGACTTAGGCTGAAAAAGGACTGCTGATGCTGTTGGATCCTGACCTCCCTGCACTCGAAATGGATTTTCTGGAGCTACAGGAGTCCAATTGGCGTGCTCTCAACGGCGTTGGAAAGTAGACATCCAGGGCTTTCCAACAATATATAATAGTCCATACTTTGCACGAAGATAGACGACGTAACTTGGCGTTGAACGCCAAGTACATGCTGCTGTCTGGAGTTAAACGCCAGAAAAACGTCATGATCCGGAGTTGAACGCCCAAAACACGTCATAACTTGGAGTTCAACTCCAAGAAAAGCCTCTACTCGTGGATAGCTTTAGTCTCAGCCCCAGCACACACCAAGTGGGCCCCAGAAGTGGATTTCTGCACCAATTATCTTAGTTTACTCATATTCTGTAAACCTAGGTTACTAGTTTACTATTTAAACAACTTTTAGAGAATTATTCTGTACCTCATGACATTTTCAGATCTGAATTACATACTTTTTGACGGCATGAGTCTCTAAACTCCATTGTTGGGGGTGAGGAGCTCTGCAGCGTCTCGATGAATTAATACAATTCCTTTATTTTCCATTCAAACACGCTTGTTCTTATCTAAGATGTTCATTCGCGCTTAATTATGGAGAAGGTGATGATCCGTGACACTCATCACCTTCCTCAATCCATGAACGTGTGTCTGACAACCACCTCCGTTCTACATCAGATTGAATGAGTATCTCTTAGATTCCTAATCAGAATCTTCGTGGTATAAGCCGGATTGATGGCGGCATTCATGAGAATCCGGAAAGTCTAAACCTTGTCTGTGGTATTCCGAGTAGGATTCTGGGATTGAATGACTGTGACGAGCTTCAAACTCCTGAAGGCTGGGCGTTAGTGACAGACGCAAAAGAATCAATGGATTCTATTCCAACCTGATTGAGAACCAACAGATGATTAGCCGTGCTGTGACAGAGCATAGGAACGTTTTCACTGAGAGGATGGGAGGTAGCCATTGACAACGGTGACACCCTACATAGAGCTTGCCATGGAAGGGACTTTTCGTGTGTTGAAGGATTTTAAGGAAGAGTTGAAGTTCGAAGGACAAAGCATCTCCAAAACTCCAACATATTTCTCATTACTGCACAACAAGTAACACTGTTATTCTCTTTTATTTTTATAATCAAATCTAGTAATTTCACTTATAATCCTACTGGCCTCCTGACTAAGATTAATAAAATAAATATAGCTTGCTTCAAACCAATAATCTCCGTGGGATCGACCCTTACTCACGTAAGGTATTACTTGGACGACCCAGTGCACTTGCTGGTTAGTTGTGCGGATTACAAATTTGTGCACCAAGTTTTTGGCGCCGTTGCCGGGGATTATTTGAGTTTGAACAACTAAAGGTTTATTTTATCTCTTAGATTAGGAATAATTTATTTTTATTATTTTTATTGTTATAGAGTCATCAAATTCTGATAGGATAGTTTCTTTTCAAAAATTTCTTTTCAAAAATATTATTTTTCTTTATTAATTGTTAATTTTTCGTGAGTTTAGTGTCTTGTTCTAAGTTTGGTGTTAATTGCATATTTTATATTTTATATTTTCTTTAAAAAAAAAAATTTTCGTGTTAGTGTTCTAGGTTCTTCCTTGATCTTCAAAATTGTTCTTGTTCACTTTTCTTGGTTGATCTTTAATTTTTTCTTGCTTTGTGTCTTTTCTTGTTTCACTTGTGTTCTTTTTAAAGCATTAACTGGAATATTCAGAACAAGTGTTATATTTATTCCCAATTGGCTAGAGTATTGGGTTATATTCTTGATAATTGGGTATACGCTTTGGAACCTTTTTCAAAAATAATTTTTCTTGATTTAATCTTGTGCCAAACTTTAAGTTTGGTGTTTTCTTGTTAATCTTTCATAATTTTCGAAAATTTTATTAAAGTTTTCTAAAAATTTTAAGTTTGGTGTTCTTCCTTTTGTTCTTGGTGTTCTTGTGAATCTTCAAGGTGTTCTTGAGTTTTTCTTGTGTCTTGATCTTAAAATTTTTAAGTTTGGTGTTCCTTGGTGTTTTCCCTCCAAAAATTTTCGAAAATAAGTGGTGTGTCTTTTGTGTGTTTTTCTCTTTCATCATAAAATTCAAAATTCAAAAAATTTTTATTTTCTAACTAATTTTGAACTATTTTCTTTTTTTCGAGAATTTTATATAAAAATTCAATTTTCAATTTCAAAATATTTCCACTTTCTTTTATTTATTTCGTTTTTATTTTATTTTAAAAAAAAATTTAATTTTTATAAAATAAATAATATCAACATATATACCATCTCGTTTATTCCAACATGGAACTAAGTGGGAATGAACAGTCCAAGAGGACTCTGGGGTCATATGCTACCCCCACTACTGCTTCATATGGGAGTAGTATCTGTATACCCTCCATTGGAGTTAGTAGTTTTGAGTTGAATCCTCAGCTCATTATCATGGTACAGCAAAATTGTCAGTATTCTGGTCTTCCACATGAAGAACCTACAGAGTTTCTGGCACAATTTTTGCACATTGCTGACATAGTACATGATAAGGAAGTGGATCAGGATGTCTACAGATTATTACTGTTTCCATTTGCTGTAAGAGATCAAGCTAAGAGGTGGTTAAACAACCAACCTAAGAACAGCATAAAAACATGGAAACAGCTGTCAGAAAAATTTCTGAATCACTATTTCCCTCCAAAACGGATGACACAGCTAAGGCTAAGCATCCAAGGCTTCAAACAAGGAGATAATGAATCCCTTTATGATGCCTGGGAGAGATATAGAGAGATGCTAAGAAAATGCCCCTCTGAAATGTTTTCAGAGTGGGTGCAATTAGACATCTTCTACTATGGGCTTACAGAAAAAGCTCAGATTTCTCTAGACCATTCAGCTGGTGGATCTATACACATGAGAAAAACAATTGAAGAAGCTCAAGAGCTTATTGATACAGTTGCCAGAAATCAGCATCTGTACCTAAGCAGTGGATCTTCCATGAAAGAAGAAGCTAAAACAATAACTGCAGAACTCAGTCCAGTGGATCAGGCTAATGAATTCAATCAGCAATTAGATTTTCTAACTCAGCAGCTAGCCGAATTCAAGGAAATATTACAGGAAACAAGAATGGCTAACAGGAATATGGAAGTACAATTAAAGCAGACAGAAAAGCAACTGTCAAAACAAATAGCAGACGAATGCCAAGCAGTTCAATTAAGAAGTGGGAAAACATTAAATACCTCACTTCAAAGCAGCAGGAAACCAAGAAATGAACAAGTGGATACTCAAAATCCCTCTGAGGACAGTCAGAGCCCAGAGAGGAATAAAGCTGGCGCTGAACGCCCAGACCATGCTCATTCCTGGCGTTCAACGCCAGAAACAAGCATGAATCTGGCGTTGAACGCCCAAAGGGAGCATGGTTCTAGCGTTCAAACGCCAGTAAAAAACAAGGAAGTGGCGACTAACGCCACTCCAGCTCCCACCACTGGCATTCAAATGCCAGTAGGGAATCAGTCACATACAAGTGCTGATATTAACCCTTCTAAGAAGGCTTCCCAACCCACTTCTGTAGGTAATAAACCTGCAGCAACTAAGGTTGAGGAATACAAAGCCAAAATGCCTTATCCTCAAAAACTCCGCCAAGCGGAACAGGATAAGCAATTTGCCCGCTTTGCAGACTATCTCAGAACTCTTGAAATAAAGATTCCGTTTGCAGAAGCACTTGAGCAAATACCCTCTTATGCTAAGTTCATGAAAGAGATCTTAAGTCATAAGAAGGACTGGAGGGAAACTGAAAAAGTTTACCTCACTGAAGAATGCAGTGCAGTCATTCTGAAAAGCTTACCTGAGAAGCTTAAAGATCCTGGGAGCTTTATGATACCATGTACATTAGAGGGTACTTGTACCAAGCAAGCTTTATGTGATCTTGGAGCAAGTATCAACCTAATACCTGCATCTACTATCAGAAAGCTTGGTTTAACTGAAGAAATCAACCAACCAGGATATGTCTTCAACTTGCTGATGGCTCCATTAAATACCCATCAGGCGTGATTGAGGACATGATTGTCAAGGTTGGGCCATTTGCCTTTCCTACTGACTTTGTGGTGCTGGAAATGGAGGAGCACAAGAGTGCAACTCTCATTCTAGGAAGACCTTTCCTAGCAACTGGCCGAACCCTCATTGATGTCCAAAAAGGGGAAGTAACCTTGAGAGTCAATGAGGAGGAGTTCAAGTTGAATGTTGTCAAAGCCATGCAACATCCAGACACCCCAAATGACTGCATGAGTGTTGATATTATTGACTCTCTGGTAAGAGAGGTCAATATGGCTGAGAGTCTCGAATCAGAGCTAGAGGACATCTTTAAAGATGTTCAGCCTGATCTGGAGGAATCAGAGAGAATAATAGAACCTCTGAAAATCCCTCAAGAAGAGGAGAAACCTCCAAAACCCGAGCTCAAACCATTACCACCTTCCCTAAAATATGCATTCTTGGGAGAAGGTGATACCTTTCCTGTAATCATAAGCTCTACCTTAGAGCCACAAGAAGAAGAAGCACTAATTCAAGTGCTAAGGACACACAAGACAGCTCTTGGGTGGTCCATCAGTGATCTTAAGGGCATTAGCCCAGCTAGATGCATGCACAAGATCTTACTGGAGGGTGACGCCAAGCCAGTGGTTCAACCACAAAGGCGGCTGAACCCAGCCATGAAGGAAGTAGTGCAGAAAGAGGTCACTAAATTACTAGAGGCTGGGATTATTTATCCTATTTCTGACAGCCCCTGGGTAAGCCCTGTCCAAGTCGTCCCTAAGAAAGGTGGCATGACAGTGGTTCATAATGAAAAAAATGAACTGGTTCCTACAAGAACAGTTACTGGGTGGCGTATGTGTATTGATTACAGAAGGCTCAATACAGCTACCAGAAAGGATCATTTTCCTTTACCATTTATAGACCAAATGCTAGAAAGACTAGCAGGTCATGAATACTACTGCTTCCTGGATGGATATTCAGGTTATAATCAAATTGCAGTAGATCCCCAAGATCAGGAGAAAACGGCATTCACATGCCCATCTGGAGTATTTGCATACAGAAGGATGCCATTTGGGCTATGCAATGCACCTGCAACCTTTCAGAGGTGCATGCTCTCAATTTTCTCTGATATGGTGGAAAAATTTCTGGAAGTCTTTATGGATGACTTTTCAGTGTTTGGAGACTCATTCAGCTCCTGCCTTAACCATTTAGCACTTGTTCTAAAGAGATGCCAAGAGACCAACCTGGTTTTAAACTGGGAAAAGTGTCACTTTATGGTGACTGAAGGAATTGTCCTTGGGCACAAAATCTCGAACAAGGGAATAGAGGTGGATCAAGCTAAAGTTGAAGTAATTGAAAAATTACCACCACCCACCAATGTTAAGGCAATCAGAAGCTTTCTGGGGCATGCGGGATTCTATAGGAGGTTTATAAAGGATTTTTCAAAAATCGCCAAACCTCTAAGCAACCTGTTAGCTGCTGACACGCCATTTATCTTTGATAAAGAGTGTCTGCAGGCATTTGAGACCCTGGAAGCTAAATTGGTCTCAGCACCAATCATCTCTGCACCAGACTGGACATTACCATTTGAATTAATGTGTGATGCCAGTGACCATGCCATTGGTGCAGTGTTGGGACAAAGGCATGACAAGCTTCTGCACGTCATTTACTATGCCAGCCGTGTTTTAAATGACGCACAGAAGAATTACACAACCACAGAAAAAGAGCTACTTGCAGTGGTTTACGCCATTGACAAATTCAGATCCTATTTAGTAGGATCAAAAGTGATTGTGTATACAGATCATGCTGCTCTTAAATATCTACTCACAAAGCAGGATTCAAAACCCAGACTTATAAGATGGGTGCTGCTTCTACAGGAGTTTGATATAGAAATAAGAGACAGAAGAGGAACAGATAATCAGGTAGCAGACCACCTGTCCCGAATAAAACCAGTAGAAGGGGCGTCCCTCCCTCTCACTGAGATCTCTGGAACCTTTCCGGATGAGCAACTCTTTGCCATCCAGGAAGTGCCATGGTTTGCAGACATTGCAAACTACAAGGCAGTGAGATTTATACCCAAAGAGTATAGTAGACAGCAAATAAAGAAGCTGATCACGGATGCAAAGTATTATCTTTGGGATGAGCCGTATCTCTTTAAGAGATGTGCAGACGGAGTAATCCGTAGATGTGTGCCTAAGGAAGAAGCACAGAAGATCCTATGGCACTGCCATGGATCACAGTATGGAGGACATTTTGGAAGTGAGCGAACAGCCACAAGAGTCCTCCAAAGTGGCTTCTACTGGCCTACTCTCTATAAAGACTCCCGAGTGTATGTACTTAATTGTGACAGTTGCCAAAGATCTGGCAATCTACCTCACAGTTACGCCATGCCTCAGCAAGGGATCTTGGAGATTGAGTTGTTTGATGTATGGGGCATTGACTTCATGGGACCCTTCCCACCATCATACTCAAACACTTATATTCTGGTGGCAGTGGATTATGTATCCAAATGGGTGGAGGCTATTGCAACACCCACCAATGACACTAAAACAGTGTTAAAATTCCTCCAGAAACACATCTTCAGCAGATTTGGTACCCCTAGAGTATTAATCAGTGATGGGGGCACTCACTTCTGCAATAAACAGCTTTACTCTGCTTTGGTTCGTTATGGAGTTAGCCATAGGGTAGCTACTCCATATCACCCACAGACTAATGGGCAAGCTGAAGTCTCAAATAGAGAACTCAAAAGAATCCTAGAACGGACTGTAATTAACCGTAGAAGGGATTGGGCAAGGAGCTTGGATGATGCTCTGTGGGCATACAGAACAGCATTCAAGACCCCTATAGGGACCTCTCCATACCAGCTTGTATATGGAAAGGCATGTCACTTGCCAGTGGAACTGGAACACAAGGCCTACTGGGCAACCAGATTTCTGAACCTTGATGCCAAGTTAGCTGGAGAAAAACGATTGCTCCAGTTAAATGAGCTAGAGGAATTTAGACTCAATGCTTTCGAGAATGCAAAAGTATACAAAGAGAAAGTGAAAAGATGGCATGATAAGAAATTGTCATCCAGAGTCTTTGAGCCGGGGCAGAAAGTTCTGCTATTTAATTCTAGGCTCAAATTATTCCCTGGGAAATTAAAATCCCGGTGGAGAGGTCCATATGTAATTACAAGTGTATCACCATATGGATACGTAGAGCTTCAGGATAATGACTCTAACAAAAAGTTCATTGTTAATGGACAGAGAATTAAACATTATCTTGAAAGTAACTTCGAGCAAGAATGCTCAAAACTGAGACTTGATTAGAGCTCAGTGGTAGTCCAGCTAAAGACAATAAAGAAGCGCTTGCTGGGAGGCAACCCATCCATTTACAAAGTTTATTTACTAATTAGATAAATTTCCTTTTTTTTACAGGTATGTGTCCAAGTATCTTCAAATGGTAAAAATAGCAATTGATTGAATTCACAGAGTTACAGGGAAATTTGGAGGTTCACTGGCGTGAAAAAGCCAGTAAGAAACATTTTGGGCGTTGAACGCCCAAAAGAAGCACCCACTGGGCGTTCAACGCCAGTAAGGGTAGCCATCTGGGCGTTAAACGCCAGAAAGGAGCATCTTCTGGGCGTTGAACGCCAGAAAGAAGCACCTTCTGGGCGTTTAACGCCAGATTGTTAGCATCCTGGGCGTTCAGAAAAACGCCCAGTGACAAAGGACTTCCTGGCGTTCAACGCCAGAAAGAAGCATCAGCTGGGCGTTGAACGCCCAGGAGAAGCAACATTTGGGCGTTAAACGCCCAAAACATGCAGCGTTTGGGCGTTTAACGCCAGGATGGTGGGGAGGAGGTAAAATTCGTTTCTTTACAATTTTCTAAATTTTTATGTTTCAATTCATGATTTCTTGCATAAACATGCTTCAAAATGTCATCCTTCAAAATCAAATTAGTTTTCTAAAAATCCTAATTTCTAAAATCCCTTTTTCAAAAATATCAAATGTATCTTAATTCATAAACACAAATCTTTTTCCAATCCAACTCTTTTTAATTTCTTCTCATATCTTTTTCAACTCATCTTATCTTTTTTCGAAACTGCCTCTCCTTCTACTCCTCTCTTTTCCTTCTTTTGCTTGAGGACAAGCAAACCTCTAAGTTTGGTGTGATTTGCCATGATCACTGAGCTAAAAACTCATTAAGATCATGGCACCTAAGGGAACAGGAAGAGCAAGGATGTGAACTTAAGGGAGCTGAAGCGTCAGAAATTAATTCTTGAAGACACCCCACATACTAGAGGAACATCCACTTCCCAAAATACAGGTTGTTAAGTTCTAATTCTAGCTTTAACTCTGTGATATTATTATTATAGGATTTTACCTTAGAAGTTATATAGGGTAGTAGTAATTAGCATATCTATTTTGGCTTTATTTCCAATTAAGTTATAACTTATTTTTCTCATCATCATCAAACATGAATAAAATAGTAGATTTGTAGAATAAAGAGGCAATTTAATTTTTTCGAGTTCTTAATAAGGAAAATTCTAATTATTTATATGTGGTGGCAATACTTTTTGTCTTCTGAATGAATGCTTGAACAGTGCATATTTTTGATATTGAATTTTATGAATGTTAAAATTGTTGGCTCCTGAAAGAATGATGAACGAGAGAAATGTTATTGATGATCTGAAAAATCATGAAATTGATTCTTGAAGCAAGAAAAAGCAGTGAAAAAAAAAAATTTTGCGAAAAAAAAATGCCAAAAAGAGAGAAAGAAAAAGCAAGCAGAAAAAGCCAATAGCCCTTAAAACCAAAAGGCAAGGGTAAAAAGGATCCAAGGCTTTGAGCATTAATGGATAGGAGGGCCCAAGGAAATAAATCCAGGCCTAAGCGGCTAAATCAAGCTGTCCCTAACCATGCGCTTGTGGCATGCAGGTCCAAGTGAAAAGCTTGAGACTGAGTGGTTAAAGTCGTGATCCAAAGCAAAAGAGTGTGCTTAAGAACTCTGGACACCTCTAATTGGGGACTCTAGCAAAGCTGAGTCACAATCTGAAAAGGTTCACCCAATTATGTGTCTGTGGCATTTATGTATCCGGTGGTAATACTGGAAAACAAAGTGCTTAGGGCCACGGCCAAGACTCATAAAGTAGCTGTGTTCAAGAATCAACATACTAAACTAGGAGAATCAATATACTATCTGAATTCTGAGTTCCTATGGATGCCAACCATTCTGAATTTCAAAGGATAAAGTGAGATGCCAAAACTGTTCAGAAGCAAAAAGCTACTAGTCCCGCTCATCTAATTAGAATCTGAGCTTCACTTGAAACTCGAGATATTTTTCTTAATTTATTTTCATCCTATTTATTTATCTAGTTGCTTGAGGACAAGCAACAGTTTAAGTTTGGTGTTGTGATGAGCGGATATTTTATACGCTTTTTGGGGGTAATTTCATGTAGATTTTAGCATGTTTTAATTAGTTTTTAGTTAAATATTATTAGTTTTTAGGCAAAAATCATATTTCTGGACTTTACTATGAGTGTGTGTATTTTTCTGTGATTTCAGGTATTTTCTGGCTGAAATTGAGGGAGCTGAGCAAAAATTCTGACTTAGGCTGAAAAGGACTGCTGATGCTGTTGGATCCTGACCTCCCTGCACTCGAAATGGATTTTCTGGAGCTACAGGAGTCCAATTGGCGCGCTCTCAACGGCGTTGGAAAGTAGACATCCAGGGCTTTCCAACAATATATAATAGTCCATACTTTGCACGAAGATAGACGACGTAACTTGGCGTTGAACGCCAAGTATATGCTGCTGTCTGGAGTTAAACGCCAGAAAAACGTCATGATCCGGAGTTGAACGCCCAAAACACGTCATAACTTGGAGTTCAACTCCAAGAAAAGCCTCTACTCGTGGATAGTTTTAGTCTCAGCCCCAGCACACACCAAGTGGGCCCCAGAAGTGGATTTCTGCACCAATTATCTTAGTTTACTCATATTCTGTAAACCTAGGTTACTAGTTTACTATTTAAACAACTTTTAGAGAATTATTCTGTACCTCATGACATTTTCAGATCTGAATTACATACTTTTTGACGGCATGAGTCTCTAAACTCCATTGTTGGGGTGAGGAGCTCTGCAGCGTCTCGATGAATTAATACAATTCCTTTATTTTCCATTCAAACACGCTTGTTCTATCTAAGATGTTCATTCGCGCTTAATGGAGAAGGTGATGATCCGTGACACTCATCACCTTCCTCAATCCATGAACGTGTGTCTGACAACCACCTCCGTTCTACATCAGATTGAATGAGTATCTCTTAGATTCCTAATCAGAATCTTCGTGGTATAAGCCGGATTGATGGCGGCATCATGAGAATCCGGAAAGTCTAAACCTTGTCTGTGGTATTCCGAGTAGGATCTGGGATTGAATGACTGTGACGAGCTTCAAACTCCTGAAGACTGGGCGTTAGTGACAGACGCAAAAGAATCAATGGATTCTATTCCAACCTGATTGAGAACCAACAGATGATTAGCCGTGCTGTGACAGAGCATAGGAATGTTTTCACTGAGAGGATGGGAGGTAGCCATTGACAACGGTGACACCCTACATAGAGCTTGCCATGGAAGGGACTTTTCGTGTGTTGAAGGATTTTAAGGAAGAGTTGAAGTTCGAAGGACAAAGCATCTCCAAAACTCCAACATATTTCTCATTACTGCACAACAAGTAACACTGTTATTCTCTTTTATTTTTATAATCAAATCTAGTAATTTCACTTATAATCCTACTGGCCTCCTGACTAAGATTAATAAAATAAATATAGCTTGCTTCAAACCAATAATCTCCGTGGGATCGACCCTTACTCACGTAAGGTATTACTTGGACGACCCAGTGCACTTGCTGGTTAGTTGTGCGGATTACAAATTCGTGCACCATATATGCATTTTTAATTTGTTAGTGTCTAAGCATTAAAAATTTCTAAGTTTGGTGTCTTGCATGTGTTTCTTTTCTTAAAAATTTTTCAAAAATATGTTCTTGATGTTCATCATGATCTTCAAAGTGTTATCGATGTTCATCTTGACATTCAAAGTGTTCTTGCATGCATCATTGGTTTTGATCCAAAATTTTTATGTTTTGAGTCAATTTTTTTTGTTTTTCTCTTTCCTCATTAAAATTCAAAAATAAAAAATATATCTTTTTCTTATTTCACTCATAAAATTCGAAATTTTGGGTTGACTTAGTCAAAGATTTTTAAAATTTAGTGGTTTTTTGTTAGTCAAGTCAAAATCTCAATTTAAAAATTCTATCTTTTCAAATCTTTTTCAAAAATCAAATCTTTTTCATTTCTCTTCTTAATATTTTCGAAAAATTTTAAAAATTAATTTTCAAAATCTTTTTCTTATTTTTATTTCATATTTTCGAAAACCTTGCTAACAATTAAGGATTTGATTCAAAAAATTTCAAGATTGTTACTTTCTTGTTAAGAAAGGTTCAATCTTTAAATTCTAGAATCATATCTTTTAGTTTCGTGTTAGTCAAGTCATCAACTTCAATTTTCAAAATCAAATCTTTTTAAACTTTTTTTTTCAAATCTTTTTCAAAATAGATTTCAATCATATCTTTTTCAAATTTTAATTTCAAAATCTTCTTCTAACATCTTATCTTTTCAAAACTTACTATTTCTTATCTTATTCAAAACCACCTTACTACTTTTTCACTTCTCATTTTCGAAAATCACCTTCCTCTTTTCAAAAATCTTTTTAATTAACTAATTGTTTTAAACTCTAATTTTATTTTATTCCTTTCTTAATTTTTGAATACTAACTAATTTTAAAATAAAAACAAAAATATTTTTCCTTTTTCTTTTATTTAATATTCGAACTCCCTCTCTCTCTCATCTCTTTCTATTTATTTTATTTATCTATTAACACTTCTCTTCTACTCATAATTCGAACCCTCTTTCTCCATCTGTGTTTGAATTCTTCTTATTTTCCCTCTACCTCATTCTTCTATTCTTTTTCTCTTCTAATCACATAAAGGAATCTCTATACTGTGACATAAAGGAATCCTCTTTTTTTCTATTCTCTTCTTTTTCATATGAGCAGGAACAAGGATAAAGACATTCTTGTTGAAGCTGATCCTGAACCTGAAAGGACTCTGAAGAGGAAGCTAAGAGAAGCTAAAGCACAATACTCTGGAGAGGACCTGACAGAAATTTTCAAAAAAGAAGAAGACATGGCAGCCAAAAATAACAACAATGCCAGAGATGCAAGGAAGATGCTTGGTGACTGTGCTGCACCAAGTTCCAACTTCTATAGAAGAAGCATCTCAATTCCTGCCATTGGAACAAACAACTTTGAGCTTAAGCCTCAATTAGTTTCTCTAATGCAGCAGAACTGCAAGTTTCATGGACTTCCATCAGAAGATCCTCATCAGTTCTTATCTGAATTCTTGTAGATCTGTGAAACTGTTAAGACCAATGGGGTTGATCCCGAGGTCTACAAACTTATGCTTTTTCCCTTTGATGTAAGAGACAGAGCTAGGACATGGTTGGACTCACAACCTAGAGAAAGCCTCAACTCTTGGGACAAGCTGGTCAATGCTTTCTTGACCAAATTCTTTCCACCTCAAAAGATGAGTAAGCTCAGAGTGGACGTTGATGATTGGATTTTTGAAGGTTTAGAATTTCACAAATGAATTCTCGTTGCAAGTATAGTCTCTAAACCAACAATAATCCTTTCATACAAAAATTTGTTTGTCACAAGTACAAACCCCTAAAATCTATAAACCGAAGTATTTAAACCTCGGGTCGTTCTCCCTAGGATTTACAATAAAGTGTCTTGTTATTGGTTAGAAATGTGTTTTGGGGTTTTGGATAAGAAGCATGAAAAATAAATGGCAAGAAAGTAAACTAAGGCCTAAAAAAGGTCTTGGCAAGGGTTGGTGGTCAAGGATCTCTATCCTAATCACTAACCACAATATGAGAATTGGCAAGGATTAATCTCATTAAATCATCCTCTAACTAGTAGTAAAGGAAAGTCAAATGAGCTATATCAATCCTAGTCCATAAGTCCTAACTCTCTACTAATTCAATTAGTGAGAACTAGAGTCAATGGATCCCAATCATCAATTACTTGGACATTAGTAACTCAAGAGTTCCTAAGTTACCTTTCCAAGCCAAGAACATAAAATTCTACTCTAAAATCCAACCAAGTATTTCATCAAACACTTGGAAGGCACAAAAGAACAGCATAGTAAATTGACAACAAGAATGAAATCTAACAACAATCAAATGTAAAGAATTAGCAACAACAATTAAAGGAAACAAGATCTACATGAATTACTTCTTATTGAGTTGAAAGAAAATGGAAGAAACAATAGTAGATCTACAACAAAACATAAGAACAACATAAAGGAAATTACAACAAAAGAATAGAAGAAGATGAATGTAACAACAAAGAATTGAGAAGTAGAAGTAGAAGAGAACATGAATTAAAACCTAGATCTAAGAACTAAACATAATCCTAATCCTAATTCTAGAGAGAAATGAGAGCTTCTCTCTCTAGAAACTAACTCTAACTACTAAACTATGACTAAAGATCAAAGGTATGAAAAGTATGTTGATTCCCCTTCAATCCTTGGCTTAAATAGCATCAGAAATGAGTTGGATTGGGCCCACAAGGCTTCTAAAATCGCTGGCCACGTGTTGCATTAAGTGGGTCATGTGCCACCATCGGTGCGTCCGTGTACCGTGCGCGTGCGCGCCCCTATGCACGATGCAACTATAGCAAATTTTATATCGTTTTGAAGCCCCGGATGTTAGCTTTCCAACCCAACTGGAACTGCATCATTTGGACCTCTGTAGCTCAAGTTATGGTCATTTAAGTGCGAAGAGGTCGGCTTGACAGCTTTCCGGTTCTTTCATTTCTTCATGAGTTCTCCAACTTTTCATGCTTTCTTTCTTCATTCCCTTGATCCAATCTTTGCCTCCTAAACCTTAAATCACTTAACAAACATATCAAGGCATCTAATGGAATCAAGGTGAATTACATTTATCTATTTTAAGACCTAAAAAGCATGTTTTCACTCTTAAGCACAATTAAAGGAGAATATACAAAACCATGCTATTTCATTGAATAAATGTGGGTAAAAGGTGATAAAATTCCCTAAAATCAATACAAGATAAACCCTACAAATGGGGTTTATCAGACGTCCAAACCTTCAGACAGAAGGAAGGTGAATCCCTCTATGAAGCTTGGGAAAGATACAAACAATTAACCAAAAGGTGTCCTTCTAACATGTTTCCAGAATGGAGCATCATATGTATATTCTATGATGGTCTGTCTGAATTGTCAAAGATGTCATTGGATCATTCTGCTGGTGGATCCGTTCATCTGAAAACACCTACAGAAGCCCAGGAACTCATTGAGATGGTTGCAAATAACCAATTCATGTACACTTCTGAAAGGAATCCTGTGAATAATGAGGTGACTCAGAAGAAAGGAGTTCTTGAGATTGATGCCCTAAATGCCATATTGGCTCAGAATAAAATATTGACTCAGCAAGTCAATATGATTTCTCAGAATCTGAATGGATTGCAAGCGGCATCCGGCAGTGTTAAAGAAGCATCCTCTAAAGGAGAAGCTTATGACCCTGAGAATCCGGCAATAGAAGAGGTGAATTACATGGGAGAACCCTATGGAAACACCTATAATCCTTCATGGAGGAATCATCCAAATTTCTCATGGAAGGATCAACAGAAGTCTCAACAAGGTTTCAACAACAATAATGGTGGGAGAAATAGGTTTAGCAATAGCAAACCTTTTTCATCATCTTCTCAGCAACAGACAGAGAATTCTGAGCAGAGCCTCTCTGGCTTAGCAAACATAGTCTCTGATCTATCCAAGGCCACTCTTAGTTTCAATACTGAGGCACGGTCCTCCATCAGAAATTTGGAGGCACAAATGGGTTAACTGAGTAAAAGAGTTACTGAAACTCCTCCTAGTACTTTCCCAAGCAATACAGAAGAGAATCCAAAAAGAGAGTGCAAGGCCATCTACACGTCCAACATGGCCGAACCTGTAGAGGAGGGAAAGGCAGTGATTTCCATTGAGGAAGACCAAAATGGACGTCCACTGACCAATAAGAAGTTCCCTAATGGGGAACCAAAGGAATCTAAGGCTCATACAGAGACCATAGAGATTCCACTGAACTTCTTATTAGCATTCATCAGCTCTGAAGAATATTTTTCTTTTGAAGAAGATGCAGTTACTACTGAAGAGCAAATTGCTCAATATCTAGGAGCAATCATGAAGCTGAATGCCAAGTTATTTGGTAATGAGACTTGGGAGGATGAACCTCCATTGCCCATCAATGAACTGAATACATGGATTCAGCAAACATTGCCTCAAAAGAAACCGGATCCCAGAAAGTTCTTAATACCCTGCACCATAGGTACCATTTCCTTTAAAAAGGCTCTGTGTGACCTAGGGTCAGGTATCAACCTCATGCCACTCTCTGTAATAGAGAAACTAGGGATCTTTGAGATACAAGCTGCAAGAATCTCACTAGAGATAGCAGACAAATCAATGAAACAGGCTTATGGACTTGTAGAGGATGTCTTAGTGAAGGTTGAAGGCCTTTACATCCCTGCTGACTTCATAATCCTAGACACTGGAAAGGATGAGGATGAACCCATCATCCTTGGAAGACCCTTCCTAGCCACAGCAAGGGCTGTGATTGATGTGGACAGAGTAGAGTTAGTCCTTCAATTGAATGAGGACTACCTTGTGTTTAAGGCTCAAGGATCTTCTTCTGTAAACATGGAGAAGAAGCATGAAAAGCTTCTCTCAGTACAGAGTCAAACAGAGCCCCCACACTCAAACTCTAAGTTTGATGTTGGGAGGCCACAATCATGCTCTGAACATCTGTGAAGCTCTAAAAAAGCTCACTGTCAAGCTATTGACATTAAAGAAGCGCTTATTGGGAGGCAACCCAATTTTATTTATCTATGTTATTTTATGTTTTCTTTAGGATCATGATCATGTGGAGTTACAAAAATAACTGCAAAAAATTAAAGCAAAATAAAAAACAGCATCAAAAATGGCACACCCTGGAGGACGAGTAACGCCAGTAAGGATACCAAAATGGGCGTTTAACGCCCAACCTAGCACCATTCTGGGCGTTTAAACGCCAAAAATGGACAGCAGTCTGGCGTTTAAACGCCAAAAGTGGCAGGCAAACTGGCGTTTAAATGTCAGCAAAGGTATAAAAATGGGCGTTTAAACGCCCAGTCTGGCACCTTTTTGGGCGTTTAAACGCTAGAAAAGGGCAGCAGACTGGCGTTTAAATGCCAGAAATGCACAAAGAGGGGCGTTTAACGCCAGCAAGGTGCAGGGATGCAAAAGCCTTGACACCTCAGGATCTGTGGTCCCCACAGGATCTCCACCTACCTCAACTCACTCTCTCTCCTCTTCACACCTTTCCATAACACTCTTCCCAAACCATTATTCACCTATCAAATCCTACCCTCTTTCCCACAATCTCTTCACCACTCACATCCATCCACTCTTCCCCAAAAACCCTACCATCAAACCCCACCTACCTCACCATTCAAATTCAAACCATTTCCCTCCCAAACCCACCCACTTCCATTCGGCCAACCACCCCACTCTTTCCCTAGATATAGCCCTCCTTAAAACCTTCAATTTCACACATCTTAACCCACTAAAACCCCCCTTGGCCGAACCCTTCACACACTTCTATCTCCTCTATTTCTTCTTCTTCTCCTCTTTTCTTTCTTCTTTTGCTCGAGGACGACCAAACTTTTTAAGTTTTGTGTGGAAAAAGCCTTGCTTTTTTGTTTTTCCATAACCATTAATGGCACCTAAGGCCGGAGAAACCTCAAGGAAGAGGAAAGGGAAGCCAATTGCTTCCACCTCCGAGTCATGGGAGATGAAAAGATTTATCTCAAAAGCCCATCACCAAAAAGAGGATGGAGCAAACAAGAGAGCCCACTCATGGACCTCAACAAGTGCATGAGGAAGTTCCTCATCAAGAAATTCCTGAGATACCTCAAGGGATGTATTTTCCTCCACACAACTATTGGGAGCAACTCAACACCTCCTTAGGAGATTTGAGTTCCAACATGGAGCAACTAAGGATGGAGCACCAAGAGCATTCCATTATCCTCCATGAAATTAGAGAGGACCAAAGAGCCATGAGGGAGGAGCAACAAAGGCAAGAAAGAGACATTGAGGAGCTCAAGCACTCCATAGGATCTTCAAGAGGAAGAACTAGCCGCCATCACTAAGGTGGACCTATTCTTTAATTTTCTTGTTCTTATTTTTTTATTTTTCGATTTTTATGCTTTATATTTGACTATGTTTTAGCTTCATTACATGATCATTAGTGTCTAGTGTCTATGTCTTAAAGCTATGAATAATTCTATGAATCCTTCACCTTTCTTAAATGAAAAATGTTCCTAATTACGAAAGAACAAGAAGTACATGAATTTCAAATTTTATCTTGAAATTAGTTTAATTATTTTGATGTGGTGGCAATACTTTTTGTTTTCTGAATGAATGCTTGAACAGTGCATATTTTTTATAGTGAAGTTTATGAATGTTAAATTTGTTGGCTCTTGAAAGAATGATGAAAAAAAGAGAAATGTTATTGATGATCTGAAAAATCATAAAATTGATTCTTGAAGCAAGAAAAAGCAGTGAATAACAAAGCTTGCGAAAAAAAAAAGTGGCAAAAATTAAAAAGAAAAAAAAAAGAAAAAAAGAAGAGAAAAAGCAAGAAGAAAAAGCCAATAGCCCTTAAAACCAAAAGGCAAGGGTAAAAAGGATCCAAGGCTTTGAGCATTAATGGATTGGAGGGCCCAAAGGAACAAAATCCTGGCCTAAGTAGCTAAATCAAGTTGTTCCTAACCATGTGCTTGTGTCATGAAGGTCCAAGTGAAAAGCTTGAGACTGAGTGGTTAAAGTCGTGATCCAAAGCAAAAGAGTGTGCTTAAGAACTCTGGACACCTCTAACTGGGGACTCTAGCAAAGCTGAGTCACAATCTGAAAAGGTTCACCCAGTCATGTGTCTGTGGCATTTATGTATCCGGTGGTAATATTGGAAAATAAGATGCTTAGGGTCACGGCCAAGATTCATAAAGTAGCTGTGTTCAAGAATCAACATACTAAACTAAGAGAATCAATAACACTATCTAAATTCTGAGTTCCTAATGGATGCCAATCATTATGAACTTCAAAGGATAAAGTGAGATGCCAAAACTGTTCAGAGGCAAAGAGCTACTAGTCCCACTCATCTAATTGGGACTAAGTTTCATTGATATTTTGAGATTTATTGTATATTCTCTTCTTTTTATCCTATTTTGTTTTCAGTTGCTTGGGGACAAGCAACTATTTAAGTTTGGTGTTGTGATGAGCGGATAATTTATACACTTTTTGCATTGTTTTTACATAGTTTTTAATATGTTTTAGTTACTTTTTAGTATATTTTTATTTGTTTTTATGCAAAAATCACATTTCTGGACTTTACTATGAGTTTGTGTGTTTTTCTGTGATTTCAGGTATTTTCTGGCTGAAATTGAGGGACCTGAGCAAAAATTCGATTCAGAGGCTGAGAAAGGACTGAAGATGCTGTTGGATTCTGACCTCCCTGCACTCAAAGTAGATTTTTTGGAGCTACAAAAGCCCAATTGGCGTGCTCTCAATTGCGTTGGAAAGTAGACATCTTGGGCTTTCCAGCAATGTATAATAGTTCATACTTTGCCCGAGATTTGATGGCCCAAACTGGCGTCCAAACGCCCACTAGAGACCCTTTTCTGGCGTAAAACGCCAGAACCGGCACCAAAGCTGGAGTTAAACGCCCAAACTGACACCAAAACTGGCGTTTAAACTCCAATAAGAGCCTATGCACGTGAAAGCTTCAATGCTCAGCCCAAACACACACCAAGTGGGCCCCGAAAGTGGATTTCTACACTATCTACACTTAGTTACTCATTTTCTGTAAACCTAGTTTACTAGTTTAGTATAAATAGCACTTTTTACTATTGTATTCATATCTATAGATCATTTTTGAGACTATCTTTGGATCACTTTTGATCTCTTGATCACGTTTTGGGGGCTGGCCATTTGGCCATGCCTGGACCTTCATTACTTTTGTATTTTCAACGGTGGAGTTTCTACAACTCATAGATTAAGGTGTGGAGCTCTGCTGTTCCTCATGAATCAATGCAAAGTACTATTGTTTTTCCATTCAATTCACGTTTATTCTTATTCTAAGATATTCACTCGTACTTCAACCTGATGGATGTGATGATCCGTGACACTCATCATCATCCTCCCTTATGAACCCGTGCCTGATAACCACTTCCGTTCTATCTGCGAGACCTTGAGTGTGTATCTCTTGGGTTCCTGGTTCACGACACATGATTGCCTCTCCTGACAACAGAGCCTTTCAATTCCGTGAAATCAGAGTCTTCGTGGTATAAGCTAGAACCAATTGGCAGCATTCTTGAGATCTGAAAAGTCTAAACCTTGTCTGTGGTATTTCGAGTAGGATCTGGGATGGGATGACTGTGACGAGCTTCAAACTCATGACTGTTGGGCGCAGTGACAGTGCGCAAAAGGATCATTGGATCTTATTCCAACAAAAGTGAGAACTGACAGATGATTAGCCCTACGTAACCCGTAGTTGGACCATTTTCACTGAGAAGACGGATGGTAGCCATTGACAACGGTGATCCCCCAACATACAGCTTGTCATGGAAAGGAGTATGAACGATTGGATGAAGGCAATAGGAAAGCAGAAGTTCAGGAGCAACAAAGCATCTCCATACGCTTATCTGAAATTCCCACCAATGAATTGCATAAGTATCCCTATCTTATTTTATGTTTTATTTATCTTTTAATTATCTAAACTCTCATAACATTCTGAATCCGCCCGACTGAGATTTACAGGATGACCATAGCTTGTTTCAAGCCGACAATCTCTGTGGGATCGACATTTACTCACGTAAGGTATTACTTGGACGACCAAGTGCATTTGCTGGTTAGTTGTATCAGAGTTGTGTATCACAATTCCGTGCACCAGGTAGCAGCAACGAGCTTACTTTCCTTCTGATCTCAGATGCTACGGCGAGCTTGATGGTGAAAATTGCGAAGAGATGAATATGGTGGCGACGAGTAGAAATAGGGTTTCGTTGGATCTCACTCTTCTTCCTCTTCTAATTTTTTGGAGTGTTTGACTAACTTAAGCTCTCACATATAACAACCTATACGATTTAAATGCAACCTAACTACCCATTCTTCACTTTTTCACACACTCATGCATTCTTTTCAATTCACATCTCATATGCATTATTCTTATTACTTAAAATTTGTCCCCTTTTTATTGCTCTCTCTCTCTCTCTCTCTCTCTCTCTCTCTCTCTCTCTCTCTCTCTCTCTCTCTCTTAACTAAAATATGTACAAGAGCATCAATGTATATAGTTCAAACATTTAATACATGAGTATGTACCCAATTCTCAAGGTCTTCAACAAGAATACAAAAATACACCTTTATATCAACTAATGTTCCCAAGCTTCCCCACACTTAAATGATAGGCACTCTCACTAGCCTAAACTAACCAAAGATCCAAATAAAGAATATTCATTGTTTTGCACTTAGAGGTAGTGATATGCTAAAATTAATAACAAAAGGAGATTAAAATAGGCTCAAAGTTGGTTAACAAAGGAAGATAAAAGGGTAGGCTATTTAGGTAAGTGAGCTAAATGAAATGATGACCTCAATCATAAAAATACATATATACATCAAATAATGGACATAAAGAATCAAACAAATCAAAGATTGCAATCATAAAAAGAGAATAACACACACAAGAATGAAAGTAGTGGTTATATGAGGTAATCACACAATTAGGCCCAAAACTCACATGCTTATGTGTTCTTAGCTCAAAAACATGTTCCACAATATATTTCAAGCAAGTTACAATGAAACAAATATCAACTCAAATCAATTAGGATATCAATGCCCTATTAAGAATGTTTTTCTTGGAAAATTTCATTATTTTGACTAAGCTTATTATATATATGCAAAGAAATGCAATAAACTAAGAAAAATTGCAATTAAAGCTCTAAAATATATACAACTAAGAAAGAAATAAAATGTGAAAGCATTTAGGATTGGAATTTGTCACCTAAGATTGTCGAAGGATATCAATGCCCTATTAAGAATGTTTTTCTTGGAAAATTTCATTATTTTGACTAAGCTTATTATATATATGCAAAGAAATGCAATAAACTAAGAAAAATTGCAATTAAAGCTCTAAAATATATACAACTAAGAAAGAAATAAAATGTGAAAGCATTTAGGATTGGAATTTGTCACCTAAGATTGTCGATCGGTGACGACCTTCCCACACTTAAATGTTTGCATCGTCTTCGGTGCATCCAAAGATGAGCACGGGGGTATGGCGACTTCGGATTGCCACCCTCAGCTGATGGATCAATCGACTGCTGCGGGTTCTTTCTTTCGCTTCCCTTGTTGCTTATGGTGAATCATCCATGAAAATTAGAAAATAACATCATAAGATGAGTAAATACGAAAACAAGGAAGCATAGATTGTTGAAATAAAGTAAGAATCACTAAAATGAGTTGAATGAATAAGTTTGTGACATGAAGGAAACAAGTGTGTGTATTCTAAGTTGCGCGGTTTAGAACACACATACTAGGATAGAAAGCTATGTCACAATTACATAAAAGAAACATGCAGTTCACTCATTTTAGTGTGCTTGAGATACTTTAAAAGACTTGTAGGTTAAGATAAACAAACAAGCAATAAAAAAACATGAAAGCATTCAAGCAAGAATCAAGCAATTGTAAAATGGATAATAGAGAAAAGTTTGTTCGCAACACCTAATTGAACATGAAGTGAAAAACATGGCAAGCATAGTCCACAAAGCTTAAAAAACTCAAAAAATGTCACTAGGTGATCTTATAATCCAATTTCACAATTCCTTAATTTCAAAGCATCAACTAGGTGACTCAAATAAAAATCAGTCATAACAAGCATCACCTAACAAAAAATGCACCAACTACATATAATTGCCTAATAATAGATAATGAATTCAAATTACACGGTGGCTAGCTACAACATGCAATTTAGAAATCTAACAAGATTCATGAAGGCAATGTCATAAGTACTTGGTATGCACGAAATTAAACATAAAGAACTCAATACCAAGAAACAAAGTATAACTCCAATAAAGATATCTAACAATGAATAATTTTGGCATTAAAAAATAGTAGATCAAATCAATAATCCAACACGTATCACCTAAAGCAAAAAATTAAACAGAAAAATTAAACTACTAACTAACTAAATAACTAACTAACTAACTAGCAAACTAACTATAGGAGAGTATGGTGGGTGGTGAATGATAGTGGTAGATGGTGGTTGGATGAGGGGAAGAAGAGATGGGAGAGAAAAGAAGAAAAGAAATAGAGATAATAGAAGAAAATAACTAGGGTGGTGTGAGAAGAGAGTTGTGCGTACGGACACCTGGCCGTGCGCACGCACAAAGGGTGTAGAATGGGGGGTTATGCGCACGCATAAGCTTGTGCGAGCACTCCGGGTAGAGGGTGGAAAACGGTTTGTGCGTACGCACATACGTGTGCGCACGCACACTAAATTTATTTATTTTTTGAATAACTTGTAGAAAGATCATGTGTGCGTGCGCACGCATGTGTGCGCACGCAGAAAGAGCGAAATTGATAGGGGTGCACACGCACAGGGGCATGCGAGCGTTGCCAACAGAGTGGCCGCAATTGAGTTGCGTACGCAAAAGCCGATGCGTACACATAGAGTGCGTGTGAAGGGGTTGGTGTGTGGACGCACAGTTGTGTACGTGCGCACACTGAGAGGAAAAGACTGGGATGCGCATGCAGAGATACATGCAAGTGCTCCCAACAGGGGCTGTGCAGGTGGGTGTGCGTACTCACAGTTGGGTGCGTACTCACAGTTGGGTGCATACGCACAGAACGCAGAATTTGGTGATTCTATGCGTATGCACAGTGGTGTGCGCACGCACAGTGCCCTGTTTTCCCAAAAATTTTCCTTCAAATTCTAAGGTATTCAACCGTAGCTTAAAAAAATTTCAACCCCAAACATCTAGAATTTCATGCATTCATGATCCATATGAAAATTAAGCTATCTATGCTCAAAATTAAACTAATCCTAAGCTAACCAAGATAACAAAAATGCAATTAACTCATTATAAACATAAAAATGCAAGGAAAGGATTAGAACCATGTTACCATGGTGGGGTGTCTCTCACCTAACACTTTTATTTATTATCTTTAAATTAGACAATTGGGAGAACCCTTGCTATGGTGGCTTGTGCTTGAATTCTTCCTTGAATCCCCACCAATATTTGCATCTCCAATAGCCTTCGGGATCCCAAATCTTGTACACTCGATCTTCTTGTTGACTCACGTGATTCCATCCGGGTGGCAAGCACTTAGAGTTCTCACTCAAGCATCCAAACATCCTCCAATATCTACTTACTTGAGAATTACACTAACCATTAAAGCAAAACTTCAAAAGATTCAACTTCTATGAACCTAGGATCATGTTCCCAACCACTACCTAATTTTCCTTTATTGTTCAATCCACAAATATTCCTAAGTTAACTATCATTTTCAATCAAACCATATTCAAGTGGAATAATGAAGCTCAAGGTTAAGGATGTTACCCACTTAAATGAAGGAGGTGATAGTGCTTCTTGTATGATCTCCAACTCTTGACAAGCTTTCTCAAGCTTGTTTTCTTGTTCAACTTCAAATTCTTCAACCACTTCTTCTAATTCCTTGATCTAGACGTCTTCCACTTGCAACTCATGCTCAATTCCTTTTCTTTCCCTTGTAGTTCCAAGCTCTTTTCTACTACACATGCTTCAATTGAAGTTGATTCTTCACTTTTATCCGTGGAGGCACTACAAGAAAATAAGCTTTCTGTCACGCTTTAAAAGCGTACCGAAAAGTGCAAAAAAGCATGCCAATAACTTTTTGAGCCATTGGCATGCTTTTAAAAGGGTCACATCCGCCAGCGTGCCGGTTGCTCTATCGTCACGCTTTTGTGGATCTATCGGCACGCTTTTTTGTTGGCACACTTTCATCTCTTGCAACGCATAAAAAGCGTGGCTATAGGTCTTAACCTACAGGTACGCTTAAAAAGTGGACATATCGCCACGCTTTTAAAACGTCCTAAAATGTTTGTTTTAGGTACTCTTTAAAAACGTGCCAATAGAAAAAAATATGGCTACACTTTTTAAAGTGTGACAATAGCCAATGATACGGCCACACTTTAAAAGCATGGCAATAGCCTTATAAAATTTAAAAAAAAATAATCTTTTTCTTATTTTTACCTTCACTACTACAAAATATAAATTTTCAATCCTTTTTTATTACCAAACCTACAAATATAGTATGCAATTTTTAGTACAAAATAAATCAAATAATAATTAGTGACATAATTTTTGCAATAATTGTTTTATACATTAAAAAATTAATACTCAAATACAAAATAAATCTCGAGTTCGAATTCCAAAACTAAAAACTCAAAAAAAAAAATACAAAAACAATACAACTTAAATTCTATTTCCTTTGCTGTTCCTCCTTCCTCTAGCCCTCTTAAACTTCTTTCCCTTAGATCATACATAATTATTTCTGAAACATTTGTGAACTTTTTTACCTACAAAAGATAATTCCTTGAGCTAAACGTTAGTGGTACTACACTGAATTGCAAATTGTAATTTAATATTCTAGAGCAACAGTCACAAGAATGGTAAAACCAGGAATAGTTTAGTACGACCTACTTGTGTAGTATTAAGCAAAAAGTACGACCTACTTGCAGGATAAGAAGAGCATAAAAATAAGCCATAGGAATTACCTTGAAAAGGACACGCCAAGCAAGTCCACTTATTCACATATTTGACAAAATCCTGCCAAAACAATGTCCAAACTCACTGGTAAGTATTTTCAAACTACATGGGATAACTTTCTTCTCTAACTCTATGCAATATATCGTAGAAATAACATGAGTTTTGTAAGCGCAGATCACGGTGAAGAGACAAGAAACACAGGATCATGATTCCTCCCATAGAATGGGAAATCAAGTTAACTTTCCTTCCACCAGAGGCTTTGTAAGCAGTTTTCAACTTGGCTTTAAGGCCATCCATCAGTTTGTCAATTCTGCCAACACCAACAAAATAAGGCACATAGTTATGCTGAAGGGGATTGGTTTCCTTCCTTGATAATTGAAAGGTGGAATACCCTTGGGAAAACACTAAACAAATAAATAAATCAGTGATTAAACTTGATATTATGCTGAAGGGGCCGAGCATTTTACCTATTGCTTTGCCTGAAGTCATAACCATAACCAAGCAATGTGGTTCCTTTCTTGTAGCCACACCCAACAAGCATGTCAATCATATCATGGAAATGATACACCTCAGTCAAATGTATGCATTTCATAAACGGAAACAACATTTCACATAACAGCAGAAAATCAAATCAAATCAGTTAATTAAAATTCACAATAACAAAAAATTTATATACGTGGATCGGGGATAACAAAATTTTTCTCTCTTCTCTGGATCGGAACCATGCATGACAACAACGCAGTAACCACTAACCAGATATAATAGGGTTTTGAACCCTAGAAAAACAATATTATTTGGGATTTTATTATTTATCAATGAAAATCCGATAGTTGTGGGCAATGCAAATGCCTAACGGGACCCAAATGTCTGACATGTTATTTATGAAGCCTAGGAAGGAAGTGTTTTGCTCCTTCTCTTTAACCGCATCCATGCCTCATGGAATTTAAAACTTGAGCTCGTTCATCATATTTAGAGCCTTCAGGATGAAGATATAAGTGAAGGCATCTTCTTGGAGCTTCTCAAATCTACATCACACACACATGAAAAGCATAAATCAAAATAGAATCTTTATATATTTACACTCCTAGACAAGAATTTGGTGAGGGAATAAATCCCAGCTTCTTGTAATAATTTTACTAAACTAAATCCCAGCTTCCCAAACTACAACCAGAACAATGCGGGCATTGAAGCTAAATCAAATAAAATCCCAAACCACAAAGAATAAATAAATGTAAAACAAAATAAGTGGAAAAAATAAATAAAAAAACTAAGAAACAGCAACAAGGTTAGAGCTTACCTCCCCGGCTTTGAAAAATGGCCAGCACCAAGTTCGCATTTAAAAAGCAGTATGTTATCATCAGTCTTCATATCCCTCATCTTTGCCACGAACTTTGAAGGTTCAGAATAGATAACCCGTGGGTCTACAGCATGTACAAGCACAAAATAAAGTCACATGGAACAACAGAGTATAGCTTTCCAGCGAAATCATAAGCAATAGCAAACCCACAAGAATTATTTAGCTTTACTTATAAGAACATGAACAGATCCCTTTCAAGAATTAGATATGCTTACCATTTAATCCAGCAGTGACAAGAATGTGTGGATAATTCTGTGCCTTCACCTGCGTAAAATGGGTAGGATGAAAATCATGAGCAAAGAATTATAAATAATTTCTGGAAGTCACTTCATGCAGGATACAAAAATAAAATATTGATAGCTAATGAAGACTACTGTCCATCTGAGTCTAACACAGCCATAAGGTTCTCACATCATCAACGGGGAAATATGACTTTATGTAGAAGTAAAATTCTTCCTTCCTAGGGTCACCCCATTCCTGCAGTAAAACATAACAGAATAATCAGCTTTATCAAAATGAGAAATGAGAGTAGATTATATCATATGATATTTTGGTAATATACTTTCAGCAGAAAAGATATTGCGTGGACATGCTTAAATAATGAAAATCAAGAATTTGGATAGCATTTACAAAGTAAAGACCCATATAATTAATAATGTCTTAATACACTGATGGAGTGGGGGTATATGATATCTCTCATAAATATTAATTTGAGATCCCAATATAACAACTAAATAAGCTTCAATATATTAAGTGAGATCTTTTATGAGAAATATGTTTAAGCCGTTTTTAAGGACCCAGAAAAATAATATAATACGGGACATTATCAAGGTTATGCATAAGTCATATTCGGACCACTATTTCTAAGACAAACAAAATGAAGATCTTTTACATCCGAGTTGCTTGTCCCATCTCTTGCCACTCCGTTTTTCCGCTACTAAACCTATGCTTAATAGGCATTTAAAAGTGGGAAGAACAAGCTTTTAGAACCAAATAGACATGTATTCAATCATTTCCAAATGCTGACATGGAATGGCAGGAAAATACAAGAGAGAAAATTACCTTCCATTCTGAAGTGGTGAGAGGAATAGTTGGATCAAGCATAGTTGTCAAAACATCCACAAAAGGTACTCCAGCAACAGCTGCCTTGAATAAATCTGGTCTCATATTAAGAACTGCACCAAATAGCAAACCTCCAGCACTTCTTCCCCCAATGCACAGACTTTCCTTAGAACAAAATTTGTTCTCAATCAAGTATTCAGCACAAGCAATAAAATCAGTGAAGATGTTCTTTTTCTTCAGAAATTTCCCATTCTCATACCACGGCCTCCCCATTTCTCCACCTCCACATATATGAGCTATAACATATATAAATCCCCGATCTAACAAAGAAAGCCTTGAAGAATTGAAGCTGGGAATTTTACTCCAAAAACAAGCTGATAGAATCACGAAGCTCCATTTCCATTTTCAATTAACCCTAGCTTTTAAGAAATGTTTTGATTTGGAGGAAATAGGTGAAACTCACGGAAAGTGAAGGATTGAGAGAAAGGGCAGAAGAGAGCTTTGGACGAGTAAGGATTCGATTAAGGACAGAGCTCCATGATTTGCTGACGCAAGCAGCGGAAGCGAACCAACGAGCCGGGAGCCTCGCCAGAATGTTCCGGAGAAGGTACTCGTTCACCGAATCGAAACTTCCACCGTTCCCGTTGGCTGAGAAGAAGGTAGAGCAGATGAGAAGAGATGATAGAGGAAGGAGGGCAGAGACTGGCGGCGCGGAGAAAGGAAAGGCGACCTCCATTGGCTGACCGACGCGGTGAGTAATGAGTGCCGAGGGAGTGTGAACGCCAGCAAAGACGGGTTAGGGGAGACGACGGAGGGAGCGCCGACAGATGAGAGAGTGCAAGCGATGCCGATGAGCTCTGTCTGAGTGTTAGGGTTTTCAGAGCGTTGGCGTAATGGTGTTACAGCCTTACAGGGGAGAACAGTAGAAGCTAAGTCTGATGAGTGATGAGTTAGTAGCGCCTTTGGGACTGAGTAGTTTCTTTTTTTTAAGCGAACCTTTTTGCCACGCTTTTCTGGGGTGCTACCAGAGGTATTGGAAATGGGGACGCTTTAAAAACATGCCAAGATCAAAAACTTTTTGCTACGCTTTAAAAGTGTCTCTGTTTTTCTTTATGGCCACGCTTTTAAAGTATGGCAAAAAAAGAACGTGGTCAAATCTGAAATCAATTGCCACTCTTATAAAAGCATAGCCATAGACCCCTTTTGCCACGCTTTTTAAGCGTAGCAAGAAAAAATGTAGCCAAATCTCTAATCAATCACCACCTTCATAAAAGCGTGGCTATTGACCACATTTGGCCACGCTTTTAAAGTGTGACAAGAAAAAAGCGTGGCCATAGGCCTTTTTTCTTGTAGTGAGGTGCTTGAATTGTTGGAAGAGTGTAGTGAGGCTAAGTGAGATAGAGCTCCGGTTAAGGTAGCCATGATGTTGTCTTGCCTCTTTTGGTATTCTTCTTTCTCTTGAAGGAAGAATTGAAGTGCTTCCTCCGTTGAAGGTTATGAAGAAAAAGAAGGTTCATCATGTGGGAGAAAGTCCTCATGTGTTGAAGGTGGTTGATATTGATGAGAGCATTGAGGTGGAGTGGGATATTGGTGTTGGAATTTTGGTGGTTCTAAGTGTGGTTCATAAGGTTGTTCATGAGGCACATAAGGTTCATGGTTTGGTGGGTATAAGTTAGGCTCATGTGGAGGTATTTGGTAATAGTGTGATGTGACTTGTGAGTAAGGTTGATCATAATGTTAAGGGTTTGATTGGTATTGGTATGCATCAAGAGGTGGATAATAGCTATAAGGATATGGAGGAGGTTCTTGCCAAGATGGTTGCCTAGAAGCATATGGCTCCTCACTCAATTGATCCCACAATCCATGATGCATTCCATCACTGAGGTTCTCACTTCCTACAACATCATAACAACCAAACTTCAAGCCAAAGGGGTGAGAATTCATAGAGAAAAGAGGAAATAAAAATAAAATATAATAAGAGAAACTAAAACAAACTCCTAACAACTAACAAAAGCAAGCAAACAACCAAAAAGAAGAAAACTGTTCACATATTCACATATTAACAATAGCCAACAATATAACACCATTGCAACTCTCCAGCAACGGCGCCAAAAACTTGATGATGGCCTAAAGTGGGTTAGGAATTTCACAAAATAGAATTTTTCCATTGCAAGTATAGTCCAAACCCAACAATTGACCATCCATCAAATTTTAAATTCAAAAGATGTCACAATTCAACACAAAATAACTAGGAGTTTTAAATCCCAGGTCGTTCTTCCTAGGAATTGCAATAAAGTGATCAATTATTGGCTATTAGGGGAAAGGGGTTTTGAGATTGCAAGAGGGAAGAAATGTAAATAGCAAGAAATTAAAGAAACAAACAATAGCTAAATATCAAAGGCAATTAAAGTCAAGGCAATTAATCAAGAGAAAGGAAAATTCAAATGCTAAGAAACCTCTTGGCAAGGGTTGAGAGTCAAGGTTATCTATCCTAGCCATTGACTACAAACACATGATGATTATGAAGAGTTAATCCTACTTAGTCAACCCTAACATCAAGGATAAGTCAAATAGGCATAATTGATCTCAATCCACAAGTCCTAGTCTACTCACTAATTAGCTTAATGAAAGACTAGTATTAATGGAAACCAAATCAACTAACTACTCTAATATATCAATTAAGAATGGACATCAATGACTCAAGGTCACCAAAGTCCTCAAATCCAAGCCAAGAGTGAGGAAAAATTACACTAAAACTAAGCCAAACATTTTATCAAACACCTGGTGTGCATGAAAATAAAGGCATATTAAATTGCAATAATAATAAATTCTAAAGCTACCAAAAGCAAGAAAATAATAATAACAACTCAATTAAATAACAATAAACATAAAAACATCAAATTGCATTAATAGAAATTAAAATTAACAAGAGTTTATCAACAATAAAATAACCAAATAAAAGAAATAACAAGTAAAACTAAAAGAAGTAAAATGCTAGAACAAGAAATAGTAAAGAAAACTAAATTAAAGCAAGTATCAAAGCATAAATCTAACAGAAATTTAACTATTCTACCCTAAATTCTAGAGAGAAGAGAGAGCTTCTCTCTCTAGAAATGACCTAAAACATGCTCTAAGCTAAATCTAATTGCTCTCCCTTGCCTCCTATTGAATTAGGGATGAAATAGCTTTAGGAATGAGTTAGATTGGATTTTGGAGGCCCAAAATTCGCTGCCAGCGTTTTGCATAAAATGAGGTCATATGCTGGGACTTGTGCGTACGCACAGGTGTGTGCGTGCGCACACTTGCTGAAAAGCTCCAAACTCCATTTCTTCTTGATTTCTCTACGACCTGAGAGCCACTTGTTGCCTCCGAGGGCGTACTTTGTGAGGAAATCATTCTAGTTTCTGTCAAATGCGTCTTTCGTGTACGAGTTCCAAACAACTTGGCTCATCTCTTGTTCAATTTTTTCGTGTCCCTTGTAGCCGTTTAGTTTGTTTGGTATCTTCTTTATGATGTGCCAGATGCACCACCTGTGAATTGTTGTTGGCATGCACGGCTCAATTGCCCTTTGAATCAATGCGCATTGTTCAGTAAGAATGCCTTTTGGTGCCTTCCCTCCCATGCAATGGAGCCAACAATCGAATAGCCATTTGAATGATTGGATGTCCTCATTTTTCATCAACGCGAATCCAAGAAGTGTCGACTGATCATGGTGATTCACGCCCACAAAAGAACCTAAAACCAGATTGTACCTGCATAAATAGATGCACCCAGACAGTGGTGGACTGAAATTTGTACATTCACCAAACATAAAACAATATGTGACTGAACGGAATACCTGTTTGTGTTGTAGGTAGTGTTGAATGAAACCACGTCTCCAAAATACTCATATGTGGCCCTGCTTTTTGCGTCGGCCCAAAATTCATGTTTAATGCAATGATCGCCTTCGAGGTTGTGCTCGAAGAAGAAATTTTGGTTCTTCTCTTTCATTCTTAGTAGGTACTTCCCAAATTGTTTGGCATCGTTGAAGAAGAAGAAGAAGAAGAAGAAGAAGAAGAAGAAGAAGAAGACGAAAACGCGAGAAGAGAACAAGGTTTATGTTGCAGTAGAAGGTTTACATTGACCAAAGGTTTATCACGCAGCAGAAGGTTTACGTTATATGAGGCGCGTGTATGACAAACGACTGAAGAAGTGGGAGAGGCGCGTCTGCAGGAAGTTACTTGGATAGTTTGGATAAAAAAGTTACATGGATGTAGAGCTTTTTTTATTTTTTTTACTGTTAAAATATTATTAACTTGTTAGTTGATATTACATGTGTTATCATATTTATATTATTTTTCTAAAAAAAATTATCATTTTTTTTAATTTTTTAATTTTTATTTCATCGTATACTTAATTATCTGAACCGAACCAATCCATTTTTAATCTATTTGATTTAGCTTAAATACACAACAAAATATATATATAAAATCAAACTAATCCAAACTAATTATAATTTAATTGGTTCGATTCTTATTTTACTCCAAATCCAAATTAATTCGACCCCTAAACATCCCTATAACGGACCGGACTTCGTAATAAAGTGACTAGAAATCTAGAATTTGGTTTAGTAACGGAGGAGAAAATGTTGAAATCGGTTTTTTATATTTATATGCGAGTTAAATTAGTTTTTTTCTTTATAAAAAATTATGGAATGAAATTGGTCGATCAAATCATTTAACGTAAACTATTTTTTCGAGTTTACACAGTTTGAAACGTGCTAAAAAACACCAATTTAATTGGGTCTGTCTATAATAAGCTCAGCTCTTTTGAGCTTTTCTGATGTGCACAAATAATAATTTATAAAGATGCCTCATACGGGGTTTAATAGTAATTATTATTTTTTTACATTTACCACAAATTCCTTTCGTTTTTGCTTCTCTTTGTATGCACTCCATTCAACCCTAAGTCCACATTTTTCTCCATCCTCTGCCACCGTGACTGTATTTTTCTTCATCGCCGCCGCCGCCGCCTGAAGCTCTACTCTGTTCAACTCGAGCTATAATTCAGGTTTCCTCTCTCAACATCATACTTCATTTCTAACTTGATTTTCCGATGTTATGAAAAGAAAAATCATATTTTTACTTGTCAATGTAGAATTAATAGTGTGATTTGTATGTGTTTGAAAGTTGATTTAGGGTTTGATCATTGACTTCCTGGATTTGTCAATTGCATAAAATTTTTCAATTAAGAACTTAAAGCAATTAAAAAAAATGGTGGAAAGAAGCTGTAATATTTTTCTGTATTCAATAGATTATTTTTCTTGTTTATCTTAAAAATTGAAATTAAGTTGTTTTCTCTGTTAATATGTGCTGCAATTTGTAGTTTCTCAGGAGTATTTCTGCTATAGTAACTTGATCTTAACATGGATTTGTGCTTTGTTAAATGTCATAATAGATATTGCTTTCTCAAATTTTGTAGGTACAATTTGAAGCTTAGTTTGGTTAGAGATATGGCTTGATGGCACAGTTTCAAATAAAATCTAATGCATTGGTTACTTTGCAAGAGCTAAACCATTCATCGCCATTTTTCAAGCATGGAGCATCGCTCAGAGTGATCGGAAAGTGAGTGGTGTGATTCAAGTTGTACTTCTTGTGGGAATTTTCACCATAGTAATGACAGGACATATTTCAAATGATGTTGAAATTCCATGCCATTTGTGTTTTGCCATAGTTTCATTGATCTTGGCTCTCTTGTTCCTAAAACTATATTGCCTTGGTTATTTGTGAAGCATCAAATTTGAGGATGTCAGTAATGTAGCATTATTTTTGGATTAATAAAATTGATGTATGATTAGTATTTTGTATATATTTTAAAATCTTGCCATTGGCAATGATGGAGTAAATACCCATAGTCGTCCCTGAGATTCGCGTAAATACTCAATGTAATTCTCAAGATCCCGATTTTTGCATTTTAGTCCTCCAGATAGAGCTCCGAGTACTCAAAGAGGTCCCTGGACATATTTCTAGTGATGAGTCATCACCGAAGCGCTGATGTGGCCTCTATTTGCCACGCTGGAGGGGTCAATAGCCATATGAGCTGGCCAATTTTCAATTTGTACCCACGTTGGTCCCTCCCTTTATATCTAACCCTAAATCCCTAAATTTTTGTAAACTTCATCTCTTCTTCTTGTTCATCGCACTCTCTTCATTCTACATCAATCAATTTCCATTGCCGAATTGAAGAATGTGGTGAATGGCAGTGAGGCTTTAATGGAAAGAATGATTGATAAAGATGGCATTGATTCTATGATGTTGAGTTGGTCGTTTGATGAAGTAGACGAGGATACAGTTGATTCCCAGATGAAAAGTGACAAGTTATGACCTCACGCTAAAATATCACTGGATCGTTGCAGAAGTTGCTGTATGCTTCCTTCACTAGGACAGTTGCCTTCTTTGAAGCACTTATCAATTTCATATTTTGCAAGTCTAACAATTATGGGTGCTGAGTTTTACTTTTACCAGAACGGTGAATCTTGTTTGGAGACACCACCATTTCCAATGCTTAAAACTCTTTCGATTCACTCAATGTGGTGATTTGTCCTACTTTGGCTTCCCTCATGAGAATGCATCCCCCCATGCAAATTAGAATTATTTGGTACTGATAGGAAGCAGGATGAGGAGTTGGATGAGTTTAGTGTAAGTGTATTTGTGAAGGCTTTTTCTTCTTTGATTCAATATTAGGAGCTTAAGTGGTAAGTCCAGATAATACTTGTTTAGTTGTGTTAATGAAACTTGTTCTCATACTTCACTCTATTCTTATGAAAGTCTCTTATTCTAAAATGGTCAAAACATTGATGCTTTTTCAGGAAAAGATTATAGATGAACTGGGTAATTAGATGAACAGTACATCCAATCATTTAGATTTTGTACAAGTGAGTTTCTACATCTAGTTTTCTTAATCATGTTGAGGGGTTTTTGATATATACCTTTATGATTGCTGTCACTAACTAAAACACAAATCAGCAAATAAAACACAAATCCTGTGTACATTTATATTAATTGGAAAAAAAATTAGCATAACCTCAACTAAAGTTGGACATATATCCACCTTTACGGTTTTCACAAATCCAACCAACCTCAATCATAAATTAAAACTTAAAAACATCCACAACATATCCAAAATAACTTAATAAGTTAACTAATTAGTTGAGTTCCTAACTAATTGGGTATTTTAATTTGTTCATCATCAAACCAATAAATTAATAACAACACCTCAAGACATGTTTTAATTAGAATCAGAACAAATCATAACCAAATAACGAACACAAAATTATAATAACAAATCAGAGCCAAAATTATAATAACAAACCAGAACAAAGCAGAACCAAAATAATGAACACAAAGTTATAATAAAAAATTAAAACTAAAATTATAATAACAAATCAATCCTTATTCTTATTTTAGAAAAAGGGAAGTTCAGAAGCATTACCTGAAGAAGAGAACCAATGCTGAGAAGAAGATGGCTGAAGCAGTGGCAGAATCTGGCAGCAGCAACAGTGAGGGCAAAAATGACAAACAGCGTCGAAGAAGGAGGGGGTTGCTGGTGTGGGAGGAGACTTTCAGAGAGGAGAGGGCTGCCAGAGGGATGAGAGGGATAGAGAGAGAGTGGAGGCGAGAAGCTTAAAGAGAGAGAGAGAGAGAGAGAGAGAGAGAGAGAGAGAGAGAGAAATTAAATTGAAGAGGTAAAGAGTTCAAGGTTCGAAATTAGGGCACAATTACCGTCGGATTTACCGGTGGATAAATTCTACGGTAACATGTTGCAGGTTACTAAAATGCAGCATTCCACTAAATAGGTTTACCATCGGAATTTTTTGCTGGTAAACCAAACCCTAAATGCTATGCCTATTTTTTCCATTTTTCCTCCAATTATTCCTAGCGAATTTACTGTCAAAAACAAGAATCCACCGGTAATATTTTGACATGACAAATTTCACGCCTAAACCACCGGTAAAGACGCCACGACTCTGTGACGCTAAATTCGACGTTATTCAACGTTTTCCTTATAGTGTAGTAATATGTGATTCTCTTGTATCCTATGAAGTATAAGCACTTCGTTGAGTTGTTGTATTTGTATGTCGAACATATTTTGAATATGATACTTGTCTGACAAGCGTATCTTCTGTGTCCAACTATATCTTAATAAAAAATAAAAAAATCTTCTCCAAACACGATTAGACACATCTAAATACTGTCACATATCAGCGTGTCCAACCTTATTTCTAATATATATTTTTGAAATGAGTTTTAAAATAGTATATATTATTATTTATTAAAACAAAAATATTTTAAATACTTTGTATAAAAAAGATATGAAAAATAGTTAAAAAATTAATTTATATTTTAATATCAATAAAATATCAAAATATCATTACAATTTATCTAAAAATACTTTATATTTTATATATATGTTGTGTCTCCAATGTTATAAAAATTAAAAATTCCTGTGTATATGTATCCTGTGTCTTATCCTGTCCCGGGTCCGTGTCAACATCCGTGCAGTATAGCTTATACCCTATTTGGATCATAGTGAAGCTATTTCTTTGATCTTCATGAATCATGATTCTTACCTCCCACATTGAGAGAAATTTTCACATTAAAAATTTTGGTATGTATCTAATTTCTAGTTTTGCATGCAAATTTTTCACTGGCTAAGTGTGCATTTGCTACTGCCATTAGGGGTATTTATGGGCCATGCAGGGCCAGATTTAATTAGACCCACCTGATCCTAAAAGATATCAGGTCTATTTTGACCCAATCCAAAAGTGTTCTAAAATAGACCGGGTTAAACTTTGTCAACCTGATGTAAAATTAGTGTATACGAATTTGTAAATTTTATATAGTAAATTAATAAAATTTTATTTTTAAAAACTAAATTTAATAAATATTATATCATATTTATTCCAAAATAAATTATTTTAAAACAAAAAGAATATCATATAATATAAAAAATATTAATTGAAGTATAAAAATATAATATGATATTACTAATTTTACTCTAAGATATAATTTTTTTATTATAAAAAACTTTAGACTAAGCTAGATGACCTAAAACATAACTCGAATCAGGCCAAAAAATAACACAGGATAAAAATGACAAATTCAAAGCCGATAAATATGTCTTGGGTCAAAATCGAGTTTCGGATTGGGTCGAATCTTAAACACCCCTGACTATCATTATTTTAATGAGTGGATATTATTATTCCTCTTGTACCTACATCTAGAGAATACATGTTATATTCCTATCATTTGGTATTAAAGTTTAGATTTAGGTAATTGGTCATAATTTACTTGAAAATAGAGAAATAAAACTAATAGGATAATAAGCTTGAATGAGACTAATTACCATTTTTTTCTAAAGATAGATATATTTTATTGAATAAGGAAGTGGTCCAGATTAGGAGAAAAATTCTACTTGTCCTTCTGTTCTCACACACAATTCTTTGAGTAGCTTCAACCAAGTCATGAAAATCTTCTCGACCTTTCAAATACAAATTTATTACTAGCCTTCCAAATCTTTTAGGTAAAATTAGCTGCCAACTCTCGTATGTCTGAATTGTCAATTCCTCTTCAAATCTTATCTTTTAAATCTGATCACCATCTCCATGAATCTTTTGTTTATGTTGGAACTGGAAGCTTGGAAATGGGCTAAACTTTCATAGAATATGGGCATGTCTAGAGAATATGTAAGATGGTTTTCTCAATTGATCACACCTCAAACGGATTGGATTTACCGAATGGATTATGGAGCTGAACTTTTTCTTTATAGATACTCTTTGTGTAAGACCGTGCAAAGAAAATTCTTAATTTTTGGTTATCTTTTTATTTTTTTCAATTTTCAACCAAAGAGCTTTGTTTTGGCATTGTTCAGGAAGTAAATTAGGCAATGGATAGTTAAATTAGAATGTTATACTATATCTAGAAGTTACTAAGTAACACTGGTGCATGAAATTGTGATCTCAACTGCCAACAACTCGGTACGCATGATTGTAATCTCAACTCCTTTTTACAACTTTGCACAACTAACCAGCAAGTGTACTGGGTCATCCAAGTAATAAACCTTACGTGAGTAAGGGTCGATCCCGCGGAGATTGTCGGCTTGAAGCAAGCTATGGTCATCTTATAATTCTCAATCAGGCAGATTCAAATAGTTATGAAGTTTTTATAATTAAAATATAAATAAAACATAAACTAAGATAGAGATACTTATGTAATTCATTGGTGAGAATTTCATATAAGCGTATGGAGATGCTTTGTTCCTTCTGGATCTCTGCTTTCCTACTGCCTCCATTCAATCATTCATACTCCTTTCCATGGCAAGCTGTATGTTGGGTATCACCGTTTGTCAATGGCTACCTCCCGTCCTCTCAGTGAAAATGGTCCAAATGCGCTGTCACCGCACGGCTAATCAGCTGTTGGTTCTCGATCATGTTGGAATATGATCCATTGATCCTTTTGCGTCTGTCACTACGCCCAACACTCGCGAGTTTGAAGCTCGTCACAGTCATCTCATCCCAGATCCTACTCAGAATACCACAAACAAGGTTTAGACTTTCCGGATCTCAAGAATGCTGCCAATTGATTCTAGCTTATACCACGAAGACTCCGATCTTTTGGAATGGAGGCTAAGAGATAAACACTCAAGCTATTGCAGATAGAACTGAAGTGGTTGTCAGGCACGCGTTCATAGGTGAGAATGATGATGTGTCACGGATCATCACATTCATCAGGTTGAAGTACGAGTGAATATCTTAGAATAAGAATAAGCTTGAAGTGAATAGAAAAACAATAGTACTTTGCATTAATTCATGAAGAACATCAGAACTCCACACCTTAATCTATGGGGTGTAGAAACTCCACCGTTGAAAAATACATAAGTGATGATGATCCAGGCATGGCCGAATGGCCAACCCCCCAAGTCTAAAGAAAAACATTCCAAAGATGAAAATACAATAGTAAAAAGTCCTATTTATACTAAACTAGTTACCAGGGTTTACAGAGATAAGTAAATGATGCAGAAATCCACATCTGGGGCCCACTTGGTGTGTGCTTGGGTTGAGCATTGAGCTTTACACGTGTAAAGGCTTTTCTTGGAGTTAAACACCAGGTTGCAGCCTATTTCTGGCGTTTAACTCTGGTTTGTAACCTGTTTCTGGCATTTAACTTCAGAATAGGGCAGGAAGTTGGCGTTTAAACGCCAGTTTGCGTCATCAAAACTCAGGCAAAGTATGGACTATTATATATTACTGGAAATCCCTGGATGTCTACTTTCCAACGCAGTTAAGAGCGCACCAATTGGGTTTCTGTAGCTCTAGAAAATCCACTTCGAGAGTAGGGAGGTCAGAATCCAACAGCATCTGCAGTCCTTTTTCAGCCTCTGAATCAGATTTTTGCTCAGGTCCCTCAATTTTAGCCAGAAAATACCTGAAATCACAGAAAAACACATAAACTCATAGTAAAATCCAGAAATGTGAATTTTTCTCGAAAACTAATAAAAATATACTAAAAAGTAACTAGATCCTACTAAAAACTACCTAAAAATAATGCCAAAAAGTGTATAACTTATCCACTCATCACAACACCAAACTTAAATTGTTGCTTGTCCCTAAGCAATTGAAAATCAAATAGGATAATGAGAAGAGAATATACTTATAAATTCCAAAATATCAATGAAACTTAGCTCCAATTAAATGAGCGGGGCTAGTAGCTTTTTGCCTTTGAACATATTTGGCATCTCACTTTATCCTTTGAAGTTCTGAATGATTGGCATCTATAAGAACTCAGAATTTAGATAGTGTTATTGATTCTCCTAGTTTAGTATGTTGATTCTTGAACACAGCTACTTTTTGAGCCTTGGCCGTGACCCTAAGCACTTTGCTTTCTAGTATTTCCACCGGATACATAAATGCCACAGACACATAACTGGGTGAACCTTTTCAGATTGTGACTCAGCTTTGCTAGAGTCCCCAGTTATAGGTGTCCAGGGTTCTTAAGCACACTCTTTTTGCTTTGAATCACGACTTTAACCGCTCAGTCTCAAGCTTTTCACTTGACACCTTCACGCCAAAAGCACGTGGTTAGGGACAGCTTGGTTTAGCCGCTTAGGCCAGGATTTTATTACTTTGGGCCCTCCTATCCACTGATGCTCAAAGCCTTGGATCCTTTTTACCCTTGCCTTTTAGTTTAAAGAGTTACTAGCCTTTTTTTGCTCTTGCCTTTTGGTTTAAAGAGCTCTTGGCTTTTTCTGCTTGTTTTTTTCTTTTTTTTTTGCCATTTTTTTCCGCAAGCCTTGTTATTCACTGCTTTTTCTTTCTTCAAGAATCAATTTTATGATTTTTCAGATTATCAATAACATTTCTCCTTTTTCATTATTCTTTCCAGAGCCAACAATTTTAACATTCATGAACAACAACATCAAAAATATGCACTGTTCAAACATTCATTCAGAAAACAAAAAGTATTACCACCACATCAAAATAATTAAACTAATTTCAAAGATGAATTCGAAATTAATGTACTTCTTGTTCTTTTGCTTTTAGAACATTTTTTATTTAAGAAAGGTGATGGATTTATAGGACATTCATAGCTTTAAGGCATAGACACTAGACACTAATGATCATATAATGAAGACACAAACATAAATAAAAATAAAGCATGGAGAACGAAAACAGAAAAAATAAATAGACAAGGAGATTAAGGAACGGGTCCACCTTAGTGAGGATGGCATATTCTTCCTCTTGAAGAACTAATGGTGTTCTTGAGCTCCTCTATGTCTCTTCCTTGCCTTTGTTGCTGCTCCCTTATAGCTCTTTGATCTTCTCTAATCTAGTGGAGAATGATGGAATGCTCTTGGTGCTCCACCCTTAGTTGTCCCATTTTGGAACTTAATTCTCCTAGGGAGGTGTTAATTTGCTCCCAATAGTTTTGTAGAGGAAAGTGCATCCCTTGAGGCATCTCAGGGATTTTATGATGAGGAATTTCCTCATGCTCTTGTTAAGGTCCATGAGTGGGCTCTCTTGTTTACTCCATCCTTTTCTTAGTGATGGGCTTTTGAGATGAATCTCTCCATCTCTCATGACTCAGAGGTGGAAGCAATTGTCTTCTCTTTCCTCTTTCTAGAGGTTTCTCCCGCCTTAGGTGCCATTAGTGGTTATGGAAAAACAAAAAGCAATGCTTTTACCATACCAAACTTAAAAGGTTTGCTCGTCCTCGAGCAAAAGAAGAAAGAAAGAATGGGAAGAAGAAGAAAATGGAGGAGATGGAGGGTTATAGGTGGTTCGGCCAAGAGGCGGGAAAGGTGTTTGTGTTGTGTGAATATGAAGGAGTAGTGAGGGGTTTATATAGGGGTAAGGGGAGGGTTAGGTTTCGGTCATTAGGGTTGGGTTTGGGAGGAAAAAGTGTTTGAATTTTTAAAGTGAGGTAGGTAGGGTTTTTGGGGAAGAGGTATGGAGGTGATTGGTAAAGAGAATATAGGTAAGAGGATATGATTTGATTGGTGAGTGAGAGAGAGAAAGGTAGGGTAGGTGGGGATCCTGTGGGGTCTACAGATCTTGAGGTGTCAAGAATTTATCATCCTGCTCCTATTAGGCGTGTAAACGCCCTTACAGTGCAATCCCGGTGTTTAACGCCAGACTGCTGCTTGTTTCTGGCATTAAACGCCAGCTTTTATTCCTTTTCTGGTGTTAAACGCCATGCTACAACCTGTTTCTGGCGTTTAACGCCAGCTTGTTGCTTCTTTCTGGCGTTTAACGCCAGTCTGGTGCTTGTTTCTGGCATTTAATGCCCAGAATGGTGCCAGACTGGGCGTTAAACGCCCATTCTGCTACCCTTACTGGCATTTAAATGCTAATAAGTTTCTCCTCCAGGCTGTGCTGTTTTTGATTTTTCTTTAATTTTTGAAGTTGTTTTTGTGACTCTACATTATCATCAACCTAAAAAAAAGATAATAACATAGATAAATAAAATCGCGTTACCTCCTAATAAGCGCTTCTTTAATGTCAATAGCTTGACAGTGACTCTCATGGAGCTTCACAGATGTTCAGAGCATTGTTGGAACCTCCCAATGATGCGTGAGCATCTTGTCTATCTTTTCCTAGTGAATTTGCATCTAATTTGTTGAATTTAATTAAGAATTAATTATATTTTAGCCACTATGGATGCTATTTTGAGTTTTGTGCAATTTTATTTATTTTAGGTAGCATTCAAATGGATTGGATGAAGTTTCTGCAAAGAAAGAGAAGAAACCAAGGAGATGACCAGCGAGAAGCGACGCGGACGCATGACTCAAAGCGAACGCATGCCTAACACTTACCCGTGGATTGGAATCTACACAAGTGACGCGAACGCATAGATGACGCGCACGCGTGGCAAGGAAAAAACGTTGGATGACGCGAATACGTGGACGATGCGGTCGCGTGACGTACGTGATCTGCAGAATTTACAGAAAACGCTGGCATGGATTTTGGGCCGCGTTTGACCCAGTTTTCAGCCCAGAAAACACAGATTAGGAGCTGCAGAATGGACAAAGCAAGTGGTCCCCACCCATCAACTGAAGATTTGTTAATTAATTCGAATTTAAATTCAAATCTTATCTTTTAGGAAAATATATTATTTTATTTTTAGATAATTATATTTTTAATTTATTAGGATTAGTTATAAAAAGGAATCTGAGGCCATCAGATTGAACACATACATTTTTACTAGAACCCTTATTTTTCTTCTTTGAACCATGAGCAACTAATCCTCCATTGTTAAAGTTAGGAGCTCTGTCTATTTTCATGGATTGATTCATTTGATCTTTTTAATTTAATTCATGTCTTGATTTATATTTCAATAATTGTTTTTGTTCTTTATTTTATGAATATGGGTGGAACGGAAGTATGACCCATGTTCTAATTGAGTTCTTGTAAAACTTGGAAAAGCTCTTTACTTGAACAACAGCTTGAAAACATATTATATTGAATTTCTAATTGTTTGTAATTAACAGGATACGTGACATATAATCCCCTTATTTCTGGATAATTAGGATTCTTTTGGTATATAAACTAGAAATTGATCATCACCCTCTAATTGGAGTTAATTGAACAAGGAATTGGCAGTTAATAAATTTTAGATGAGACTAGGAAGGTCTAAGGAATTAGGGTCTAGTCACATATAGTTTTCCATGAAATTAAATCTTGCATGATTAAATTAGTTAGTAATAAAAATCAATCTGGAAAATAGATAACTCTGAAACCTTAACTGTTTTCTCAATATTTTATTCCCAACTTATTTATCTGCCTGTCTTTAATATTCCAAATTTGCTGTTTAATGCTCTTTGAATACCAAAACACTCTTTTCTGCTTGTCTAACTAATCCTATCAAACACTATTGTTGCTTAATCCATCAATTCTCGTGGGATCGACCCTTACTCACGTAAGGTATTACTTGGTACGACCCGGTGCACTTGCCGGTAAGTAGTGTGGGTTGTAAAATACCGCACCAAGTTTTTGGCGATGTTGCCGGGGATTGACTGTGATTAACAACTATTAGTTGTTTGATTGCTTAGATTAGGCATTTTATTTTTTTAATTTTATTAAAATTTAAAAAAAATATTTTTTTCTCTTATTTTACGTGAACCCCCTCTCCCTGTTTTCGTTTTATTTTTTTCTTTTATTATTTGATTTTTGAAAAAATATTTTAATTAAATTTTAAATTTTTGAAAAAAAATTTAAATAAATAATAATTTCTGAAATTAAGTTTGGTGTTACCTATTTATTATTTTTTTCTATTTATTTATTTATTTTATTTAGTATTTTTTTTCTTTACACAGGTTACCTCACTGGGAATTCTCTGCACTCTGACGTAGAGATTCCCGTTCTCTCTTGTTTTTTGTTTGTTTATGCGTAGGAACAGAGACAAAGAACATCTCTTAGACTTTGATCCTGAACCTGAAAGGACTTTCAGGCGGCATTTACAACAAGCAAGGCTTTACAAGGCTGCAGAATCCAATATGGATCTGACTAATAATGATAATCCCAATGTGGCAAACCTGAATGGGAATGAGCAACAAAGGAGAGTGTTTGGCTCTTACTCTTCTCCTACTGCAGATCTTTATGGAAAAAGCATCGTGGTGCCTCCTATTGCTGCGAACAACTTTGAGTTGAAGCCTCAACTGGTCACCCTGGTGCAACAAAACTGCCAGTATCATGGTCTTCCCCACGAAGACCCAAATCAGTTTATTTCTAGTTTTCTGCAAATTTGTGACACTGTGAAAACAAATGGAGTAAACCCAGATGTGTACAAAATCATGCTCTTCCCGTTTGCTCTGAGGGATGGAGCAAAGCTATGGCTAGCTTCCCAACCTAAGGAGAGTTTTGGATACTTGGAACAAGGTGGTTACTAAGTTTCTCACAAAATTTTTCCCACCAAAGAAGCTGACTAAGCTTAGGATGGAGGTTCAGACCTTCAGGCAGAAGGATGGTGAAACTCTGTATGAAGCTTGGGAGAGATACAAGCTACTGACTAGGCAATGCCCTCCGGACATGTTCTCCAAATGGACTCAACTAGACATCTTTTATGAAGGCTTGGGTGAAATATCCAAGATGTGCCTAGATAATTCTATAGGAGGTTCATTGCACAAGAACAAGAAACCGGAGGAGACTATTGAGCTTATTGAATTGGTTGCGAGCAACCAATATTTATACTCATCTAACAGGAATCCTGTGAACTCCGAAACCCCTCAGAAGAGAGGTGTCATGGAAGTAGACGCTCTTAATGCTCTTCTTGCTCAGAACAAGCTGATGTCTCAGCAAATAAATCTACTTACTCAACAGATGGGTGGTATGCAAGTTACAACTATCAACACCCAAAATCCACCACATAAGTCTCATATGACATGGCAGGTAACTTTATGCAAAATGATAATTATGATTATGCTCACCCTCTTCTGAATAGGTGAATTACATGGGGAGTGGTCCTAGAAATCCCAACAATGATCCATATTCTAAGACCTACAATCAGAGGTGGAGGAATCACCCAAATTTTGGATGGAGGGATCAACCTCAGAGACCTCAGAACTTCAACAATAATTTTCAGGGTGGTTTCCAACAGAACAATGATTTGGAAGCAGTATTGACAGGTTTTAGACAGGAAACCAGAGCATCCATCAAGAACCTGGAGATTCAAATGGGTCAAATAGCCACCAGAGTTAATGAAATTGATCAGAGGACCACTAATAGCCTTCCTGGTAACACAATTCCAAATCCAAGAGAGGAATGCAAGGCTATCTCCTTGATAAGTGGACAAGTAGCAAGTACGGAAGCACAAGTTATGTAGAAAACCAGAGCCTCCATTAGAAATTTAGAGGTGCTAGTGGGCTAGCTGAGCAAGCAAATACTTGAGAGGTCTGCAAGTGCATTTCAAGGTGACACAGTGGTGAACCCATGAGAAGATTGCAAGGTTATTCAATTGAGAAGTGGTAAAGTAGCTGGCTCTGAGACCAAGGTCAATGAAGAGTTAGTTGAAAAAGAAGCTCCAGAGGAGAAGAAGGAAGAAGTAGAACACGCCCCTCCAAAGCGTGCGGACAACCCATTCCCAGACTCTCTTGACACTTATCCTACTTTGCCAAAGGCTCCTGAGTACATGCCTAAGATGCCGTACCCTCAGAAACTTCAAAAGGAGACCAAGAACAAGCAGTTTTAAAAGTTCTTGGAAGTCTTCAGAAAGTTACAAATTAATATTCCTTTTGCTGAGGTTTTGGAGCAAATGCCTATCTATGTCAAGTTCATGAAGGAGCTGTTGTCAAAGAAAAAGCGTTTAAAGGGAGATGAGACAGTAGTCCTGACTAAGGAATGTAGTGCTGTCATTCAGAATAACTTGCCAAGGAAGATGCCAGATCCAGGGAGCTTTCAAATTCCATGCACCATTGGGAGCACAACCTTTGAGAAAGAGCTATGTGATCTGGGGGCAAGCATAAATCTAATGCCCTTGTCTGTGATGAAGAAGCTGCGAATCCAAGAGGCACAACCTACAAAGATAGCATTATAGATGGCAGAGAAATCTATGAAACCTACATACGGATTAGTGGAGAATATTTTGGTCAAAGTGGGCAAGTTCTTCCTTCCAGCAGACTTTGTGATTCTTGACACAGGGGAGGATGAGAATGCCTCTATAATTTTAGGAAGACCATTCCTAGCCCCTGGAAGAGCTCTGATTGATGTAGAAGTGTGTGAATTAGTGCTTAGAGTGCATAATGAGCAACTGTTCTTTCATGTCTTCAAAGATATACATCCAACAGGTGAAGAAGAGAGGTGCATGCAGGCTGAGCTTATTGATCCAACCCTTCAAAAACCCCCTAATGATACACAGCAGAATCTGCAACTCAAACCTCCCTTGGTAACAATCAATAAAATTCCTCCTGACATTAAACCTAAGTTTGGTGTTGGGAATGCATCATCTACCAAGGAGGAGGTTCCCAAAAAGAAGAAAGTACCCAAAGGATGGAGAAACAAAAAGATCCCCACTGAAGGTTTCTCCCCAGGAATGAAGGTGGTGTTGACTAGCAATCCAGCATGGGTTTATACAGTAATCAGAATCTTCTCTCTGGAGCATATTGAGCTACGTTATGGAGACACAGGAAAGAAGTTCAAAGCAAGGGGTGAAGAGCTGAGCCCCTATGATCCTCCTCCTTAGAGGAGCTGACCGTTAAGCTAGTGACGATAAAGAAGCGCTTGTCGGGAGGCAACCCGATAATTTCGTTCCTTAGATATTTTTATTTTTTGTAGTAGTAGTTTTCTTATTTATTATATTTTTATTGAGTTCTTACTAATCTTCTAATCATGCAGCTATGTTATACCAGGAACCGAACACCTCAAGCTAAAAAAAAAGAGCACACGACGCGTACGCGTCAGATGGGTGTGCGTGAAAAATAAATTTGAATAGAAAGTCGCGCGGGCGCGCGGCTGGCTTCGCATGAATCGCACAAAATCCAGGGCACACGGACACGATTAACAGAGTATGATTATGGTGTGATTGTGTCAAGTAATCCTTGAGATAGAACACTTAAAGTCGAGATCAATTGCATTTAACAGAGTATGCCAAAGGCTTTGAGCACCACTGTCTAGGAGTAACTGAAAGAAATTTCAGAACTCAAAAGAGAGTTCCCCAATTAAGTGCTTGTGGTGTTTGTGTGTCAAGTAAAGTTTGAGACAAAACATTTAAAGTCACGGCTAGGCTCAAGGTGCAAAGCACCAAAGAAAATAAAATTAAAGTAAATGTTGTTGTGTTCAAGGATTAAAATGAAATGTAAAGATCATAGAATTCATAATATTATCCGAATTCTAATTCCGAATGACAATAACATTCTTGATTCAAAGGAGAGTGAGATGCCAAACCTATTCAGGATTACAGTTATAAACCCCACTATAAAAAGAGACATGAGCTTAATCGAACTCTCATTCTCATGCAAATTCACATCCCAAGCCTATATTAGTTTTGGTTGCTTGAGGACAAGCAACAGTTTAAGTTTGGTGTTGTGATGCGTGAGCATCTTGTCTATCTTTTCCTAGTGAATTTGCATCTAATTTATTGAATTTAATTAAGAATTAATTATATTTTAGCCACTATGGATGCTATTTTGAGTTTTGTGCAATTTTATTTATTTTAGGTAGCATTCAGATGGATTGGATGAAGTTTCTGCAAAGAAAGAGAAGAAACCAAGGAGATGACCAGCAAGAAGTGACGCGGATGCATGACTCACGCGTCCGTGCGAAATGGAGAAAATCACAGCGACGCGAATGCGTGCCTGACGCATACGCGTGGATTGGAATCTACACAAGTGACGCGAATGCGTAGCGCATGCGTGGCAAGGAAAAAACGCTGGATGACGCGAACGCGTGGACGACGCAGTCGCTTGACGTACGTGATCTGCAGAATTTACAGAAAATGCTGGCATGGATTTTGGGCCGCGTTTGACTCAGTTTCCAGCCCAGAAAACATAAATTAGGAGTGGTGCACGAAATTGCAATCACACTTTTGCAATCCGCACAACTAACCAACAAGTGCACTGGGTCGTCCAAGTAATACCTTACGTGAGTAAGGGTCGAATCCCACGGAGATTGTTGGCTTGAAGCAAGCTATAGTTATCTTGTTGATCTTAGTCAGGATGCCAATAGGGTTCTTTCATTTTAGCTATAAAAAGTCAAAGGGCATAAAATAAATACTTATTGTGCAATAATGGAGAATATGTTGGAGTTTTGGAGATGTTTTATCTTCTGAATTTCTGTAACATAATGCTTCCTCACTTTCGTGAATGCAAAGCTCCTTCCATGGTAAGTTGTATGTAGGGCGTCACCGTTGTCAATGGCTATTTCCCATCCTCTCAGTGAAAATGGTCCAAATGCTCTGTCACAGCACGACTAATCTTCTGTTGGTACTCGATCATGTTGGAATATAATCCATTGATTCTTTTGCGTTTGTCATCACGCCCAACAATCATGAGTTTGAAGCTCGTCACAGCCATTCAATCCTTGAATCCTACTCGAAATACCACAGACAAGGTTTAGACTTTTCGGATTCTCATGAATGCTGCCATCAATTCTAGCTTATACCACGAAGATTCTGATTAAGAAATCTAAGAGATACTCATTCAATCTGATGTAGAACAGAGGTGGTTGTCAGGCACACGTTCGTGGATTGAGGAAGGTGATGAGTGTCACGGATCATCACCTTCTTCATAGTGAAGCGCGAATGAACATCTTAGATAGGAACATGCATGTTTGAATGGAAAACAGAATAATTGCATTAATTCATCGAGACGCTGCAGAGCTCCTTACCCCCAACAATGGAGTTTAGAGACTCATGCCGTCAAAGAGTATATAATTCAGATCTAAAAATGTCATAAGATTCAAAATAATTCTTTAAAAGTTGTTTAAATACTAAACTAGTAACCTAGGTTTACAGAGAATGAGTAAACTAAAATGGATAGTGCAGAAATCCACTTCTGGGGCCCACTTGGTGTGTGCTGGGGCTGAGACTTAAGCCTCTCACGTGCATGGGCTGTTTTTGGAGTTGAACGCCAGGTTGTAACCTGTTTCTGGCATTGAACTCCAACTTGTAACCTGTTTCTGGCGCTGAACGTCAAACTGCAACATGGAACTGGCGTTGGACGCCAGTTTACGTCATCTATCTTCGCGCAAAGTATAAACTATTATATATTGCTAGAAAGCCCTGGATGTCTACTTTTCAACCTAATTAAGAGCGCGCCAATTGGACTCCTATAGCTCCAAAAAATCCATTCCGAGTGCAGGGAGGTTAGAATCCAACAGCATCAGCAGTCCTTTTTCAGCCTAAATCAGATTTTTGCTCAGCTCCCTCAATTTCAGCCAGAAAATACCTGAGATTACAGAAAAACACACAAACTCATAGTAAAGTCCAGAAATATGAATTTTGCCTAAAAACTAATAAAATTATACTAAAAACTAACTAAAACATACTAAAATCTACATGAAATTACCTCCAAAAAGCGTATAAAATATCCGCTCATCACAACACCAAACTTAAACTGTTGCTTGTTCCCAAGCAACTAGATAAATAAAATAGTATAAAAAGAAATTAAGAAGAAATAATATCTCAGAGTTTTAAGTGAAGCTCAGATTCTAATTAGATGAGCGGGGCTAGTAGCTTTTTGCTTCTGAACAGTTTTGGCATCTCACTTTATCCTTTGAAATTCAGAATGATTGGCATCCATAGGAACTCAGAATTTAGATAGTATTATTGATTCTCCTAGTTTAGTATGTTGATTCTTGAACACAACTACTTTATCAGTCTTGGCCGTGGCCCTAAGCACTTTGTTTTCCAGTTTTACCACCGGATACATAAATGCCATAGACACATAACTGGGTGAACCTTTTTAGATTGTGACTTAGCTTTGCTAGAGTCCCCAATTAGAGGTGTCCGGAGTTCTTAAGCACACTCTTTTGCTTCGGATCATGACTTTAACCACTCAGTCTCAAGCCTTTCACTTGGACCTGCATGCCACAAGCATATGGTTAGGGACAGCTTGATTTAGCTGCTTAGGCCTGGATTTATTTTCTTGGGCCCTCCTATCCATTGATGCTCAAAGCCTTGGATCCTTTTCACCTTTGCCTTTTGGTTTAAAGGGCTACTGGCTTTTTCTACCTCTTTTGCTTTTTTTTTCTTTCGCAAGCTTGTTTTTTACTGCTTTTTCTTGCTTCAATAATCAATTTCATGATTTTTCAGATCATCAATAACATTTCTCTTGTTCATCATTCTTTCAGGAGCCAACAATTTTAACATTCATAAAATTCAATATAAAAAATATGCACTATTCAAGCATTCATTTAGAAGACAAAAAGTATTGCCACCACATATAAATAATTAGAATTTTCCTTATTAAGAACTCGAAAAAAATTAAATTGCCTCTTTATTCTAAAAATCTACTATTTTATTCATGTTTGATGATGATGAGAAAAATAAATTATAACTTAATTGGAAATAAAATCAAAATAGAGATACTAATTATTACTACTAATATATAACTTCTAAGGTAAATTCACAATAAGAACAATTATCACAGAGTTAAAGCAAAGATTAGGACTCAACAACTTTTATTTTGGGAAGTGGATGTTCCTCTAGTCTGTGGGGTGCTTGGTCCTTCAAGAGATAATTTCTGATGCTTCAGTTCCTTCAAGTTACATCTTTGCTCTTCCTGTTCCCTTAGTTGCCATGATCTTGATGAGTTTTAGCTCAGTGATCATGGCAAATCACACCAAACTTAGAGGTTTGCTTGTCCTCAAGCAAAAGAAAGGAAAGGAGAGGAATAGAAGGAGAGGCAATTTCGAAATTCAAAAGATATGATGAGTTGAAAAAGATATGAGAAGAAATTAAAAAGATTTGAAAAGAATTCAAAAAGATAGATGAGTTTTGAAAAAGATTTGAAAAGAAATTAAAGAAAAATCAAGAAATATGTTTAGGAAAAAAAAATTTTTGAAATTGAAGTTGAAAGATGAGAGTTTGTAACATGTTTATGCAAGAAATCATGAATTGAAACATGAAAATTGAAAAAAATTTGAATTGAAAACGAAATTACCTCCTCCCCACAATCTTGGCATTTAACGCCCAAACGCTGCATGTTTGGGCGTTTAACGCCCATGTGCAGCTTTCTCCTGGGCGTTCAACGCCCAGCTGTTGCTTCTAGCTGGCGTTGAACGCCAGGAACTCCTTTGTCATTGGGCATTTTTCTGAACGCCCAGGATGCTGTAAATCTGGCATTGAACGCCCAGAAGGTGCTTCTTTCTGGCGTTCAACGCCCAGAAGATGCTCCTTTCTGGCGTTTAACGCCCAGATGGCTATCCTTATTGGCGTTGAAGCCCAGTAGGTGCTTCTTTTGGGCGTTCAACGCCCAAAATAGCTTTTACTGGCTTTTTCGCACCAGTGAGCTTCCTTTTTGCTGTTTTATCCTCTGAATCCTTTTGTAACTCTGTGAACTTAAGCAATTGCTATTTTACCTTGAAGATAATTAACATATACCTGTAAAAATCAATTAATTAACAAATAAGCTTTGTAAATGGCTGGGTTGCCTCCCAGCAAGCGCTTCTTTATTGTCTTTAGTTGGACTATTACTGAGCTTTAGTTAAGTCTCAGTTTTGAACATTCTTGCTCAAAATTGCTTTCAAGATAATGTTTGACTCTCTGTCTATTAACAATGAACTTTTTGTTAGAATCATTATCCTGAAGCTCTACGTATCCATATGGTGACACACTTGTAATCACATATGGTCCTCTCCACCGGGATTTCAATTTCCCGGGGAATAATCTGAGCCTAGAATTAAATAACAGAACTTTCTGCCCTGGCTTAAAGACTCTGGATGACAGTTTCTTATCATGCCATCTTTTTGCTTTCTCTTTGTAAATTTTTGCATTCTCGAAAGCATTGAGTCTAAATTCCTCTAGCTCATTTAACTAGATCAATCGTTTTTCTCCAGCTAACTTGGCATCAAGGTTTAGGAATCTGGTTGCCCAGTAGGCCTTATGTTCCAGTTCCACTAGCAAGTGACATGCCTTTCCATACACAAGCTGGTATGGAGAGGTCCCTATAGGAGTCTTGAATGCTGTTTTGTATGCCCATAGAGCATCATCCAAGCTTCTTGCCCAATCCCTTCTAAGGTTAATCACAGTCCATTCCAGGATTCTTTTAAGTTCTTTATTAGAGACTTCAACTTGCCCATTTGTCTGTGGATGATATGGAGTGGCCACCCTATGGCTAACTCCATATCGAACCAAAGTAGAGTAAAGCTGTTTATTGCAGAAATGATTGCCCCCATCACTGATTAGTACTCTAGGGATACCAAATCTGCTGAAGATGTGTTTCTGGAGGAATTTCAGCACTGTCTTAATATCATTAGTGGGTGTTACTATAGCTTCTACCCATTTGGGTACATAATCCACTGCCACCAGAATATAAGTGTTTGAGTATGATGGTGGGAATGGCCCCATGAAGTCAATACCCCATACATCAAACAACTCAATCTCCAAGATCCCTTATTGATGCATGGCATAACTGTGAGGCAGATTGCCAGATCTTTGACAACTGTCACAATTAAGTACAAACACTCGGGAGTCTTTATAGAGAGTAGGCCAGTAGAAGCCACATTGGAGGACTCTTGTGGCTGTTCACTCACTTCCAAAATGTCCTCCATACTGTGATCTATGGCAGTGCCAGAGGATCTTCTGTGCTTCTTCTTTAGGTACACATCTACGGATTACTCCCTCTTCACATCTCTTGAAGAGATATGGTTCATCCCAAAGATAGTACTTTGTATCCGTGATCAATTTCTTTGTTTGCTGCCTACTGTACTCTTTGGGTATGAATCTTACTGCCCTGTAGTTTGCAATGTCTGTAAACCATGGCACTTCCTGGATGGCAAAGAGTTGCTCATCCAGAAAGTTTTCAGAGATCTCAGTAAGAGGGAGGGACGCCCCTTCTACTGGTTCTATTCGGGACAGGTGATCTGCTACTTGGTTCTCTGTCCCTTTTCTGTCTCTTATTTCTATATCAAACTCTTGCAGAAGCAACACCCATCTGATGAGTCTGGGTTTTGAATCCTGCTTTGTGAGTAGATATTTAAGAGCAGCATGGTCAGTGTACACAATCACTTCTGATCCTACTAAATAAGATCTAAACTTGTCAATGGCGTAAACCACTACAAGTAACTCTTTTTCTGTGGTTGTGTAGTTCTTCTGTGCATCATTTAGAACACGACTGGCATAATAAATGACGTGCAGAAGCTTGTCATGCCTTTGCCCCAACACTGCACCAATGGCATGGTCACTGGCATCACACATAAATTCAAATGATAATGTCTAGTCTGGTGCAGAGATGAATGGTTCTGTGACCAGCTTAGCTTTCAGAGTTTCAAATGCCTGTAGACACTCTTTATCAAAGATAAATGGCGTGTCAGCAGCTAGCAGATTACTCAGAGGTTTGGCGATTTTTGAAAAATCCTTTATAAACCTCCTATAAAATCCTGCATGCCCCAGAAAGCTTCTTATTGCCTTAACATTGGCAAGTGGTGGTAATTTTTCAATTACCTCCACCTTAGCTTGATCCACCTCTATTCCCTTGTTCGAAATTTTGTGCCCAAGGACAATTCCTTCAGTTATCATAAAGTGACATTTTTCCCAGTTTAAAACCAGGTTAGTCTCTTGGCACCTCTTTAAAACAAGTGCTAGATGGTCAAGATAGGAGCTGAATGAGTCTCCAAATACTGAAAAGTCATCCATGAAGACTTCCAGAAATTTTTCTACCATATCAGAAAAAATAGAGAGCATGCACCTTTGAAAGGTTGCAGGTGCATTGCACAGGCCAAATGGCATCCTTCTGTATGCAAATACTCCGGATGGACATGTGAATGCTATTTTCTCTTGATCCAGGGGATCTACTGCTATTTGATTATAACCTGAATATCCATCCAGGAAGCAATAGTATTCATGACCTGCTAGTCTTTCTAGCATCTGGTCTATGAATGGTAAAGGAAAATGATCCTTTCTGGTAGCTGTATTGAGCCTTTTGTAATCAATACACATACGCCACCCTGTAACTGTTCTTGTAGAAACCAGTTCATTTTTTTCATTATGAACCACTGTCATGCCACCCTTTTTAGGGACGACTTGGACAGGGCTTACCCAGGGGCTATCAGAAATGGGATAAATAATCCCAGCCTCTAGTAATTTAGTGACCTCCTTCTGCACCACCTTTTTCATGGCTGGATTCAGCCGCCTCTGTGGTTGAACCACTGGCTTAGCGTCACCCTCCAATAGGATTTTGTGCATGTATCTGGCTGGGCTAATGCCCTTAAGATCACTGATGGACCACCCAAGAGCTGTCTTGTGTGTCCTTAGCACTTGAATTAGTGCTTCCTCTTCCTGTGGCTCTAAGGTAGAGCTTATGATTACAGAGAAGGTATCACCTTCTCCCAGAAATGCGTATTTCAGGGATGGTGGTAATGGTTTGAGCTCAGGTTTGGGAGGTTTCTCCTCTTCCTGAGGGATTTTCAGAGGTTCTATTATTCTCTCTGGTTCCTCCTGATCAGGCTGAACATCTTTAAAGATATCCTCTAGCTCTGATTCGAGACTCTCAGTCATATTAATCTCTTTTACCAGAGAGTCAATAATATGAATGCTCATGCAGTCATTTTGGTTGTCTGGATGCTGCATAGCTTTGACAACATTCAACTTAAACTCATCCTCATTGACTCTCAGGGTTACTTCCCCTTTTTGGACGTCAATGAGGGTTCGTCCAGTTGCTAGGAAAGGTCTTCCTAGAATGAGAGTTGCACTCTTGTGCTCCTCCATTTCCAGCACCACAAAGTCAGTGGAAAAGGCAAATGGCCCAACCTTAACAATCATGTCTTCAATTACGCCTGATGGGTATTTAACGGAGCCATCAGCAAGTTGGAGACATATCCAAGTTGGTTTGACTTCATCAGTCAACCCAAGCTTTTTGATAGTAGATGTAGGTATTAGGTTGATACTTGCCCCAAGATCACATAGAGCTTGCTTGGTACAAGTACCTTCTAATATGCACGGTATCATAAAGCTTCCGGAATCTTTAAGCTTTTTAGGTAAGCTTTTCAGAATGACTGCACTACATTCTTCAGTGAGGTAAACTTTTTCAATTTCCTTCCAATCCTTCTTATGACTTAAGATCTCTTTCATGAACTTAGCATAAGAAGGTATTTGCTCAAGTGCCTCTGCAAACGGAATCTTTATTTCAAGAGTCCTAAGGTTGTCTGTAAAGTAGGCAAATTGCTTATCCTGTTCTGCTTGGCGGAGTTTCTGAGGATAAGGCATTTTGGCTTTGTATTCCTCAACCTTAGTTGCTGCAGGTTTATTGCCTACAGATGTGGGTTGAGAAGCCTTTTTAGAAGGGTTGTTATCAGCACTTGCATGTGTCTGATCCCCCACTGGCATTTGAATGCTAGGGGTGGAAGCTAGAGTGGCGTTAGATGCCAACTCCTTACCTGTTTCTGGCGCCTGAATGCCAGAACTGTGCTTCCTTTGGGTGTTCAATGCCAATTCCTTGCTTGTTTCTGGCGTTGAACGCTAGGACTGAGCATGGTTTGGGTGTTCAACGCCAGCTTTCCACCCATTCTCTGGTGTTTGAGCACCAGAATTATTCCTCTCTGGGCTCTTACTGTTCTCAGAGGAATTTTGGTTAGTTTGCTCATTTCTTGGCTTCCTGCTATCTTGAAGTAAGGTATTTAATGTTTTTCCACTTCTTAATTGAACTGCTTGACATTCTTCTGTTATTTGTTTTGATAATTGCTGTTCTGTTTGCTTCAACTGTACTTCCATATTCATATTAGCCATTCTTGTTTCTTGTAGTATCTCCTTGAATTCGGCTAGCTGTTTTGTTAGAAAATCCAGTTGCTGATTGAATTCAGTAACTTGTTCTGTAGGACTGAGTTCAGCAGTTGCTGTTTTAGCCTCTTCGTTGATGGAAGGTTCTCTGCTTAGGCACAGATGCTGATTTCTGGCAACTGTATCAATGAGCTCTTGAGCTTCTTCAATTGTCTTTCTCATATGTATAGACCCACCAGCTGAATGGTCTAGAGAAGTATGAGCTTTCTCTGTAAGCCCATAATAGAAGATGTCTAACTTCACCCACTCTGAAAACATTTCAGAGGGGCATTTTCTTAGCATCTCTCTGTATCTCTGGTGGACGAAATTGTGATCAACAATATTGGCTCTTTGGTATGTACACAAAAACTATTGTGAGAGAAATCATTATTATGGCACTGGTTGAATCCACAACTCCGTTCAACTAACCAGCAAGTGTACTGGGTCGTCCAAGTAATAAACCTTACGTGAGTAAGGGTCGATCCCACAGAGATTGTTGGTATGAAGCAAGCTATGGTCACCTTGTAAATCTCAGTCAGGCAGATAAAATTATGGAATTTAGAAAATCAAATAATAAAAAGAAAAGAAATAATAAAAGGGATACTTATGCAGCCTCATTGGTGGGAATTTCAGATAAGCGCATGGAGATGCTGTATGGCTCAAGGACGCCTGCTCTCCTATTGCTTCAACTCAATCCTTCTTACTCCTTTCCATGGCAAGCTGTGTATAGGGGTTCACCATCAGCGGTGGCTACTTTCAATCCTCTCGGGAAAATGGTCCTCTGCGGCTGTCACTCGCATGGCTAATCGTCTGGAGGCATCACCCATGGTTGATGGCTACATCCCATCCTCGCAGTGAAAACTACGCTCACGCACTCTGTCACAGCACGGCTAATCACTGGTTGGTTCCTGCTCCTACTGGAATAGAATCCCTTGATTCTTTTGCGTTTGTCACTAACGCCCAGCACTTGCAAGTCTGAAGCACGTCACAGTCATTCATTACCGGAATCCTACTCGGAATACCACAGACAAGGTGAGACTTTCCAGATTCCCAAGATCCTACTCGGAATACCACAGACAAGTTGAGACTTTCTGGATCCTCATAAATGCCGCCATCTATCTAGCTTATACCACGAAGATTCTGTTGGGGAATCTAAGAGATACACATTCAAGCTCTGTTGCATGTAGAACGGAAGTGGTTGTCAATCACGTGCGTTCATAAGTGAGAATGATAATGAGGGTTATCTAATCATCACATTCATCATGTTCTTGGGTACGAATGAATATCTTGGAATAAGAATAAGAGAGATTTGAATAAAAGAAAATAGAATTGCATTAATACTTGAGGTACAGCAGAGCTCCACACCCTTAATCTATGGTGTGCAGAAACTCCACCGTTGAAAATACATAAGTAAAAGGTTCAGGCATGGCCGAATGGCCAGCCCCCTAAAACTTGATCAATAGCTTCTTAGGATGAAGAATAAAACAAAACTGAGACCAAAGATGTCTAATACATTAGTAAATCATCCTATTTATAATAAACTAGCTCCTAGGGTTTACATGAGTAAGTAATTGATGCATAAATCCACTTCCGGGGTCCACTTGGTGTATGCTTGGGCTGAGCTTGATCAATCCACGAGCTGAGGCTTCTCTTGGAGTTGAACTCCGAGTTATGACGTGTTTTGGGCGTTCAACTCCGGATCATGACGTTTTTCTGGCGTTTAACTCCAGACAGCAGCATGAACTTGGCGTTCAACGCCATGTTACGTCGTCAATTTCCGAATAAAGTATGGAGTAATATATATTGCTGGAAAGCCCTGGATGTCTACTTTCCAACGCCGTTGAGAGCGCGCCAATTGGAGTTTTGTAGCTCCAGAAAATCCATTTTGAGTGCAGGGAGGTCAGAATCCAACAGCATCAGCAGCAGTCCTTTTGTCAGCCTTTTTCAGAGTTTTGCTCAAATTCCTCAATTTCAGTCAGAAATTACCTGAAATCACAGAAAAACACACAAACTCATAGTAAAGTCCAGAAATGTGAATTTAACATAAAAACTAATGAAAACATCCCTAAAAGTAGCTTGAACTTACTAAAAACTACCTAAAAACAATGCCAAAAAGCGTATAAATTATCCGCTCATCACAACACCAAACTTAAATTGTTGCTTGTCCCCAAGCAACTGAAAATCAAATAGGATAAAAAGAAGAGAATATACTATAAATTCAGAAATATCAATGAATATTAATTATAATTAAATGAGTGGGACTTGTAGCTTTTTGCTTCTGAACAGTTTTGGCATCTCACTTTTTCCTTTGAAGTTTAGAATGATTGGCTTCTCTAGGAACTTAGAATTTCGGATAGTGTTATTGACTTTCCTAGTTAAGCATGTTGATTCTTGAACACAGCTACTTATGAGTCTTGGCCGTGGCCCTAAGCACTTTGTTTTCCAGTATTACCACCGGATACATAAATGCCACAGACACATAACTGGGTGAACCTTTTCAGATTGTGACTTAGCTTTGCTAGAATCCCCAGTTAGAGGTGTCCAGAGCTCTTAAGCACACTCTTTTTGCTTTGGATCACGACTTTAACCACTTAGTCTCAAGCTTTTTACTTGGACCTTCATGACACAAGCACATGGTTAGGGACAGCTTGATTTAGCCGCTTAGGCCTGGATTTTATTTCCTTGGGCCCTCCTATCCATTGATGCTCAAAGCCTTGGATCCTTTTTACCCTTGCCTTTTGGTTTTAAGGGCTATTGGCTTTTTCTACTGCTCCTTCTTTTTCTATATACTCTTTTTAGCCATTTTTTTCACTGCTTTTTCTTGCTTCAAGAATCAATTTCATGATTTTTCAGATCCTCAATAACATTTCTCTTTGTTCATCATTCTTTCAAGAGCCAATAATTTTAACATTCATAAACAACAAGATCAAAAGACATATGCACTGTTCAAGCATTCATTCAGAAAACAAAAAGTATTGTCACCACATCAATATAATTAATTTAAATTCAAGGATAAATTCGAAATTCATGTACTTCTTGTTCTTTTGAATTAAAACATTTTTCTTTTAAGAGAGGTGAAGGATTAATGGAATTTATTCATAGCTTTAAGGCATGGTTATATACTAATGATCATGAAATAAAGACACAAAACATAGATAAACACAATATTAAAAACCGAAAACAGAAAGAAATAAAGAACAAGGAATGAATCCACCTCTAGTGGCGTCTTCTTCTTGAAGGACCAATGATGTTCTTAAGCTCTTCTATGTCCCTTCCTTGCCTTTGTTGCTCCTCCCTCATTGCTCTTTGATCTTTTCTTATTTCTTGGAGAATGATGGAGTGCTCATGATGTTCCACCCTTAATTGTTCCACATTGTGGCTTAAATCTTCTAAGGAGGTGTTGAGTTGCTCCCAATAGTTGTTTGGAGGAAAATGCATCCCTTGAGGCATCTCAGGGATTTCTTGATGATGAACTTCCTCATGTACCTCTTGAGGGCCGTGAGGAGCTTCTCTTGCTTGCTCCATCCTTTTCTTAGTGATGGGCTTGTCTTCTTCAATGGAGACATCTCCTTCTATGATAACTCCAGCTGAGTAACATAGATGGAAAATAAGGTGAGGAAAAGCTAGCCGTGCCATTGGTGAGGACTTGTCGGCTATTTTGTAGATTTCATTGGAGATGACCTCATAAACTTCTACTTCCTCTCCAATCATGATGCTGTGAATCATGATGGCCCGATCTACAGTAACTTCAGATCGGTTGCTAGTAGGAATGATGGATCTTTGGATGAACTCCAACCATCTTCTAGCTATAGGCTTGAGGTCCAGTCTTCTTAGTTGGACTGGCTTGCCTTTGGAGTCTTTCTTCCATTGAGCTCCTTCCACACAAATGTCCATAAGGACTTGGTCCAACCTCTGATCAAAGTTGACCCTTCTAGTGTAGGGGCGTTCATCACCTTGCATCATGGGCAAGTGAAACGCCAACCTTACATTTTCCAGACTGAAATCCAAGTATTTCCCCCTAACCATTGTGAGATAATTCTTTGGGCTTGGGTTCATACCTTGGTCATGGTTCCTAGTGATCCATGCATTGGCATAGAACTCTTGAATCATTAAGATTCCGACTTGTTGCATGGGGTTGGTTAAGACTTCCCAACCTCTTCTTCGAACTTCATGTCGGATCTCTGGATACTCATTTTTCTTGAGCTTGAAAGGGACCTCAGGGATCACCTTCTTCTTTGCCACAACATCATAGAAGTGGTCTTGATGGCTCTTGGAGATGAATCTTTCCATCTCCCATGACTCGGAGGTGGAAGCTTTTGTCTTCCCTTTCCCTTTTCTAGAGGATACTCCGGCCTTAGGTGCCATTGGTAATGGAAAAACAAAAAGCTTATGCTTTTTACCACACCAAACTTAAATATTGCTCGTCCTCGAGCAAAAAAAAGAAAAGAAGAGTAGAAGAAGACGAAGAAAATATGGTAGAGAGGGAAAGAGGTAGGTTCGGCTATGTGGGAGAAGAAGGTGTAGTGTTGTGTGAAAATGAAGGAGAAGGGAAGGGTTTTTATAGGGAGAGGGGAGGGTGGGTGTTCGGCCAAATTGGGTGGGAATGGGTGGGAAATTGAATTTGAATTTTATGAAGGTAGGTGGGGTTTATGGGGAAGAGTGGGGTGATGTGAATGGTGAATGGGGTAATTGGGAAGAGGAATTGAGGTGATTGGTGATGGGTGTTGGGAAGTGTGACATGGGGAGTAGAGAGAATGAGATTTAGGATTAGGAGAGTGTGATTAGGATTAAAAGGTAAGGTGGGAATATGGTAGGTGGGGACCCTGTGGGGTCCACAGATCCTGAGGTGTAAACAAATACCATTCCTTCACCATATAGGCATGTAAAATGCCTTCATGCATCATTCTGGCGTTTAAACGCCCATTGGTGCACGTTCTGGGCGTTCAACGCCCATGTAATGCATGTTTCTGGCGTTGAACGCCAGTTTCATGCTTGTTTCTGGCGTTCAGCACCGGAATGGTGCTCTGTTCTGGCGTTGAACGCCAGCCAGATGCATCTTACTGGCGTTCAACGCCAGTCTGCGCTACCTCCAGGGTGAACAATTTTTTTCTTCTGTTTTTGACTCTGTTTTTAATTTTTTTGATTTTTTTGTGACTCCTCATGATCATGTACCTAATTAAACACAAAAATAACAAAGAAACAAAATAAAATAAAATTAGATAAATAAAATTGGGTTGCCTCCCAACAAGCGCTTCTTTAATGTCAATAGCTTGACAGTGGCTCTCATAGAGCCACAAGGTGATCAGGTCAATTTTAGTGTGGTCCCAACACCAAACTTAGAGTTTGGATATGGGGTTGGAACACCAAACTTAGAGTTTGGTTGTGGCCTCACAACACCAAACTTAAAGTTTGACTGTGTGGGCTCTTCTTGACTCTGAACTGAGAGAAGCTCTTCATGCTTGCTCTCTTTTGTCACAGAGGGATGGCCATGTGCCTTAAACACAAAGTAGTCCCCATTCAATTGAAGGACTAACTCACCTCTGTTGACATCTATCACAGCTCCTGCTGTGGCTAGGAAAGGTCTTCCTAGGATGATGCATTCATCATCTTCCTTCCTAGTGTCTAGGATTATGAAATCAGTAGGGATGTAAAGGCCTTCAACCTTTACTAGCACGTTCTCTACTATTCCATAAGCTTGTCTCATTGACTTGTCTGCCAATTGTAATGAGAACAAGGCAGGTTGTACCTCAATAATCCCCAGCTTCTCCATTACAGAGAGTGGCATAAGATTTATCCCTGACCCCAGATCACATAGAGCTTTTTCAAAGCTCATGGTGCCAATGGTACAAGGTATTGAGAACTTGCCAGGATCTTGCTTCTTTTGAGGTAGAGTTCTCTGAATCCAAGTATCTAGTTCATTAATGAGCAAGGGAGGTTCACTTTCCCAAGTCTCATTACCAAACAGCTTGGCATTCAGCTTCATGATAGCTCCTAAGTATTGAGCAACTTGCTCTCCAGTCACATCTTCATCCTCTTCAGAGGATGAATAGTCTTCAGAGCTCATGAATGGCAGAAGGAGATTTAATGGAATCTCTATGGTCTCTAGATGAGCCTCAGATTCCTCAGGATCCTTGATAGGAAACTCCTTCTTGCTTGAGGGGCGTCCCAGGAGGTCTTTCTCACTAGGATTTTCGTCCCCCTCCTCCCTTGTGCATTCGGCCACATTGATCACATCAATGGCCTTGCACTCTCCTTTTGGATTCTCTTCTGTATTGCTTGGGAGAACACTGGGAGGAGTTTCAATAACTTTCTTACTCAGCTGGCCCACTTGTGCCTCCAGATTTCTAATGGAGGATCTTGTTTCATTCATGAAACTAAAAGTGGCCTTTGACAGATCAGAGACTATATTGGCTAAATTAGAAGTGTTTTGTTCAGAATTCTCTGTCTGTTGCTGAGAAGATGATGGATATGGCTTGCTATTGCCCAGCCTATTACGTCCACCATTGTTAAAACCTTGTTGAGGTTTTTGTTGATCCTTCCAGGAGAAATTTGGATGATTTCTCCATGATGAGTTATAGGTGTTTCCATAAGGTTCACCCATGTAATTAACCTCTGCCATGGCAGGGTTCTCAGGATCATAAGCTTCTTCAGAAGCTGCCTCTCTAGTACTGTTGGATGCATGTTGCAATCCATTCAGATTTTGAGAGATCATGTTGACCTGTTGAGTCAACACTTTGTTCTGAGCCAATATGGCATTCAGAGTATCAATTTCAAGAACTCCTTTCTTCTGAGGTATCCCATTGTTCACGGAATTCCTCTCAGAAGTGTACATGAACTGGTTATTTGCAACCATGTCAATGAGTTCTTGAGCCTCTTCAGGCGTTTTCTTCAGGTGAATAGATCCACCTGCAGAATGATCCAATGACATTTTCGAAAATTCAGAGAGACCATAATAGAATATATCTAGTAAGGTCCATTCTGAAAACATGTCAGATGGACATCTTTTGGTCAGCTGCTTGTATCTTTCCCAAGCTTCATAGAGGAATTCACCATCTTTTTGTTTGAAGGTTTGAACATCCACTCTCAGCTTGCTCAGCTTTTGAGGAGGAAAGAATTTATCCAAGAAGGCAGTGACCAGCTTATCCCATGAGTCCAGGCTATCCTTGGGTTGTGAATCCAACCATACTCTGGCTCTGTCTCTTACAGCAAAAGGGAAAAGCATGAGTCTGTAGACTTCAGGATCAACCCCATTCGTCTTTACAGTCTCACAGATCTGCAAGAACTCAGTTAAAAACTGATAAGGATCTTCAGACGGAAGTCCATAAAACTTGCAGTTTTGTTGCATTAAAGCAACTAGCTGAGGTTTCAGCTCAAAGTTATTGGCTCCAATGGCAGGAATGGAGATGCTTCTTCCATCAAACTTGGACGTTGGCTTTGTGAAGTCACCAAGCATTCTCCTTGCATTATTATTATTATTATTTTCGGCTGCCATCTCCTTCTCTTGTTCGAAAATTTCTGAAAGGTTATTTCTGGATTGTTGTAATTTAGCTTCTCTTAATTTTCTCTTCAGAGTCCTTTCAGGTTCTGGATCAATTTCAACAAGAGTGCCTTTATCCCTGTTCCTGCTCATATGAAGGAGAAGAAAACAAGAAAAAGAAGAGGAATCCTCTATGTCACAGTATAGAGATTCCTTTATGTTAGTGGAAAAAGAAAGGGGGTAGAAGAATGAAGAAGAGGGTTCGGATTTTGGATGAAGAGAGGTGGAGAGAAGTGTTAGTAATTAAATAATTAAATAGAAGAAGAAAAGAGGAGGGAGAATTCGAAAATAATTTTGAAAAAGAGTTAGTGATTTTCGAAAATTGGATAAGAGATAAGATTAAATTTAAATTAAGAATAATTAAATTAATTAAAAAGAATTTTGAAAAAGGATGAGATATTTTCGAAATAAGAAGAGGGAGAAGTAGTTAGGTGGTTTTGAAAAAGATAGGAAACAAACAAAAAGTTAGTTAGTTGATTGAAAAAGATTTGAAATCAAATTTTGAAAAAGATAAGAAGATAAGTAGTTAGATAAGATATTTTGAAATCAAATTTTGAAAAAGATAAAATTTTGAGAAGGATAAGATAAAAAGATAAGATAAAAATTTTAAGAAAAAGATATTTTGAAAAATAATTTTTAAAATTTTCGAAAAATAAAAAAAATGAAAAAGATATGATTTTTGAAAAAGATTTTTAAAAAGATAAGATTTTTAAAATTGAAATTTTGACTTGACTTGTAAGAAACAACTAATTTTTAAAAATTTTTGACCAAGTCAACCCAAAATTTCAAAAATTTGGAGGGAAATAAGGAAAAGATATTTTTTTGATTTTTGAATTTTTAATTATGAGAGAGAAAAACAACAAAAATACTCAATGCATGAAATTTTTAGATCAAAACAATGAATGTATGCAAGAATGCTATGAATGTCAAGATGAACACCAAGAACACTTTGAAGATCATGATGAACATCAAGAACATATTTTTGAAAATTTTTTTTTTAATGCAAAGAAAACATGCAAGACACCAAACTTGAAATCTTTAATGCATGGACTCTAACAAACCAAAAATGCATATGAAAAACAACAAACAACACAAAACAAGAAATCATCAAGATCAAACAAGAGGACTTATCAAGAACAACTTGAAGATCATGAAGAACACTATGAATGCATGGATTTTCAAAAAATGCAAGAAAAAATTTTTAAAACATGCAATTGACACCAAACTTAAAAATTGACTCAAGACTCAAACAAGAAACACAAAATATTTTTGGTTTTTTTATGATTTTATGATTTTTTTAATATTTTTATTAAATTTTTTTTTTCGAAAATAAAGTTTAGAAAAATGAAAAATCAAAGAAAAATTTTGAAAAAAGATTTTTGAAAAGAAAATTACCTAATCTGAGCAACAAGATGAACCGTCAGTTGTCCATACTCGAACAATCCCCGGCAACGGCGCCAAAAACTTGGTGGACGAAATTGTGATCAACAATATTGGCTCTTTGGTATGTACACAAAAACTATTGTGAGAGAAATCATTATTATGGCACTGGTTGAATCCACAACTCCGTTCAACTAACCAGCAAGTGTACTGGGTCGTCCAAGTAATAAACCTTACGTGAGTAAGGGTCGATCCCACAGAGATTGTTGGTATGAAGCAAGCTATGGTCACCTTGTAAATCTCAGTCAGGCAGATAAAATTATGGAATTTAGAAAATCAAATAATAAAAAGAAAAGAAATAATAAAAGGGATACTTATGCAGCCTCATTGGTGGGAATTTCAGATAAGCGCATGGAGATGCTGTATGGCTCAAGGACGCCTGCTCTCCTATTGCTTCAACTCAATCCTTCTTACTCCTTTCCATGGCAAGCTGTGTATAGGGGTTCACCATCAGCGGTGGCTACTTTCAATCCTCTCGGGAAAATGGTCCTCTGCGGCTGTCACTCGCATGGCTAATCGTCTGGAGGCATCACCCATGGTTGATGGCTACATCCCATCCTCGCAATGAAAACTACGCTCACGCACTCTGTCACAGCACGGCTAATCACTGGTTGGTTCCTGCTCCTACTGGAATAGAATCCATTGATTCTTTTGCGTTTGTCACTAACGCCCAGCACTTGCAAGTCTGAAGCACGTCACAGTCATTCATTACCGGAATCCTACTTGGAATACCACAGACAAGGTGAGACTTTCCGGATTCCCAGGATCCTACTCGGAATACCACAGACAAGGTGAGACTTTCTGGATCCTCATAAATGCCGCCATCTATCTAGCTTATACCACGAAGATTCTGTTGGGAAATCTAAGAGATACACATTCAAGCTCTGTTGCATGTAGAACGGAAGTGGTTGTCAATCACGTGCGTTCATAAGTGAGAATGATAATGAGGGTTATCTAATCATCAGATTCATCATGTTCTTGGGTACGAATGAATATCTTGGAATAAGAATAAGAGAGATTTGAATAAAAGAAAATAGAATTGCATTAATACTTGAGGTACAGCAGAGCTCCACACCCTTAATCTATGGTGTGCAGAAACTCCACCGTTGAAAATACATAAGTAAAAGGTTCAGGCATGGCCGAATGGCCAGCCCCCTAAAATGTGATCAATAGCCTCTTAGGATGAAGAATAAAACAAAACTGAGACCAAAGATGTCTAATACATTAGTAAATCATCCTATTTATAATAAACTAGCTCCTAGGGTTTACATGAGTAAGTAATTGATGCATAAATCCACTTCCGGGGCCCACTTGGTGTATGCTTGGGCTGAGCTTGATCAATCCACGAGCTGAGGCTTCTCTTGGAGTTGAACTCCGAGTTATGACGTGTTTTGGGCGTTCAACTCCGGATCATGACGTTTTTCTGGCGTTTAACTCCAGACAGCAGCATGAACTTGGCGTTCAACGCCAAGTTACGTCGTCAATTTCCGAATAAAGTATGGACTATTATATATTGCGGGAAAGCCCTGGATGTCTACTTTCCAACGCCGTTGAGAGCGCGCCAATTGGAGTTCTGTAGCTCCAGAAAATTCATTTCGAGTGCAGGGAGGTCAGAATCCAACAGCATCAGCAGCAGTCCTTTTGTCAGCCTTTTTCAGAGTTTTGCTCAAATTCCTCAATTTCAGTCAGAAATTACCTGAAATTACAGAAAAACACACAAACTCATAGTAAAGTCCAGAAATGTGAATTTAACATAAAAACTAATGAAAACATCCCTAAAAGTAGCTTGAACTTACTAAAAACTACCTAAAAACAATGCCAAAAAGCGTATAAATTATCCGCTCATCAATCTCTCCCAGGCATCATAAAGGAATTCATTATCTCCTTGTTAGAAGCCTTGGATGCTCAGCCTTAGCCGTGTCATCCGTTTTGGAGGAAAATAGTGATTCAGGAATTGTCCTTAGGTTGGTTATTTAACCACTTCTTAGCTTGGTCTTTTACAGCAAATGGAAACAGTAACAATCTGTAGACATCCTGATCTACTTCCTTATCATGTACTGTGTCAGCAATTTGTAAAAACTGTGCCAGAAACTCTGTAGGTTCTTCCTTTGGAAGACCGGAATACTGGCAACTTTGCTGCACCATGATAATGAGCTGAAGGTTCAACTCAAAACTACTAACTCCAATGGAGGGTATACAGATACTACTCCCATATGAAGCAGTAGTGAGGTTAGCATATGACCCCAGAGTCCTTCTGGACTGTTCCCTTCCACTTAGGTCCATGTTTGAGTAAAGGAGGTAATGTGGATTTAAATTTTTTTAAATTAAAAATTAAAAGGAAGATAAAATAAAATAAATGGAAAATTAAATAAAAATTCAAAAATTAGAAAACAAAATAAAATAAAAATAAATAAAAATAAATAAAAATAAAAATAAAATAAAAAAGGAATTTAAAAATATTTTATGAAGATTTTCGAAAAAGTGAGGAGAGAGAAAGTGGTTAGGATATTTTTGAAATTGAAATCTGAATTTTTATATAAAAAAAATTTGAAATTGTGGCTTAAAAATAGTTGAGAAAATATTAAATTTTTTTAATTTTGAATTTTATGATGAAAGAGAAAAACACACAAAAGACACAAGACTTAAAATTTTTAGATCTAATTCTCCTTGTTTTCGAAAATTTTGGAGGGAAAACACCAAGGAATACCAAACTTAAAAATTTTAAGATCAAAACACAAAGAAGACTCAAGAACACTTTGAAGATTCACAGGAATAATAAGAACAAAAGAAAGAACACCAAACTTAAAATTTTTAGAAAACTTCAATAAAATTTTCGAAAATTATAAAAAGATTAACAATAAAACACCAAACTTAAAGTTTGGCACAACATTCAATCAAAGAAAAATTATTTTTGAAAAAGATTTTAAAAAGAAGATACCCAATTACCAAGAACATAGACCAACGCTCTAGCCAATTGGGCAGTAAAGGTAACACTTGTTTTGAAGAGGTATATATATATATATATATATATATATATATATATATATATATATATATATATATTGGAAGACTAATGCTTTGGAAAAGAACAAGAAAAATAAGAAAAGATACAGAACAAGAAAAACTAAAAATCAAACAAGAAAAATAAACAAGAACAACTTAAAGATCAAAGAACACAAATTCGAAAATTTAAAAGGAAAATATAAAATATGCAATTGACACCAAACTTAGAACAAGACACTAACTCACGAAAAATTAAAAATTAATAAGGAAAAGTAATATTTTTGAAAAATTTTTGAAGAGAAATTAAAGGACTCAAATTTAATGACTCTATAGCATCAATACTCTATTCCTAATCTAAGCAACAAAATAAACCTTTAGTTGTTCAAACTCAAACAATCCCCGATAACGGCGCCAAAAACTTGGTGCACGAAATTGCAATCACACTTTTGCAATCCGCACAACTAACTAGCAAGTGCACTGGGTCGTCCAAGTAATACCTTACGTGAGTAAGGGTCGAATCCCACGGAGATTGTTGGCTTGAAGCAAGCTATAGTTATCTTGTTGATCTTAGTCAGGATGCCAATAGGGTTCTTTCGTTTTAACTGTAAAAAGTCAGAGGGCATAAAATAAATACTTATTGTGCAATAATGGAGAATATGTTGGAGTTTTGGAGATGCTTTGTCTTCTGAATTTCTGTAACATAATGCTTCCTCACTTTCATGAATGCAAAGCTCCTTCCATGGCAAGCTGTATGTAGGGCGTCACCGTTGTCAATGGCTACTTCCCATCCTCTCAGTGAAAACGGTCCAAATGCTCTGTCACAGCACGGCTAATCATCTATTGGTTCTCGATCATGTCGGAATAGAATCCATTGATTCTTTTGCGTTTGTCATCACGCCCAACAATCGCGAGTTTGAAGCTCGTCACAGCCATTCAATCCTTGAATCCTACTCAGAATACCACAGACAAGGTTTAGACTTTCCGGATTCTCTTAAATGCTGCCATCAATTCTAGCTTATACCATGAAGATTCAGATTAAGAAATCTAAGAGATACTCATTCAATCTGATGTAGAACGGAGGTGGTTGTCAGGCACACGTTCGTGGATTGAGGAAGGTGATGAGTGTCATGGATCATCACCTTCTTCATAGTGAAGCGCGAATGAACATTTTAGATAGGAACAAGCATGTTTGAATGGAAAACAGAATAATTACATTAATTCATCGAGATGCTGCAGAGCTCCTCACCCCCAACAATGGAGTTTAGAGACTCATGCCATCAAAGAGTATATAATTCAGATCTAAAAATGTCATGAGATTCAAAATAAATCTCTAAAAGTTGTTTAAATACTAAACTAGTAACCTAGGTATACAGAAAATGAGTAAACTAAGATGGATAGTGCAAAAATCCACTTCTGGGGCCCACTTAGTGTGTGCTGTGGCTGAGACTTAAGCCTCTCACGTGCATGGGCTGTTTCTGGAGTTGAACGCCAGGTTGTAACCTGCTTCTGGCGTTGAACTCCAACTTGTAACCTGTTTTTGGCGCTGAACGCCAAACTGCGTCAACATGGAACCGGCGTTGGATACCAGTTTACGTCGTCTATCTTTGTGCAAAGTATGGACTATTATATATTGCTGGAAAGCCCTGGAGTCTACTTTCCAACCCAATTGAGAGTGCGCCAATGGGACGTTTGTAGCTCCAAAAAATCCATTCCGAGTACAGGGAGGTCAGAATCCAACAGCATCAGCAATCCTTTTTCAGCCTAAATCATATTTTTGCTCAGCTCCCTCAATTTCAGCTAGAAAATACCTGAGATTACAGAAAAACACACAAACTCGTAGTAAATTCCAGAAATATGAATTTTGCCTAAAAACTAATAAAATTATACTAAAAACTAATTAAAACATACTAAAATCTACATGAAATTACCCCCAAAAGCGTATAAAATATCCGCTCATCAAGGAGCTACAGAATGGACAAAGCAAGTGGTCCCCACCCATCAACTGAAGATCTGTTAATTTATTCGAATTTAAATTCAAATCTTGTATTTTAGGAAAAGATATTATTTTTATTTTTAGATAATTAGATTTTTAATTTATTAGGATTAGTTATAAAAAAGGATCTGAGGCCATCAGATTGAACACAGACATTTTTACTAGAACCCTTATTTTTCTTCTTTGAACCATGATCAACTAATCCTCCATTGTTAAGGTTAGGAGCTCTGTCTATTTTCATGGATTGATTTGTTTGATCTTTTTAATTTAATTCATGTCTTGATTTATATTTCAATAATTGTTTTCGTTCTTTATTTTATGAATATGGGTGGAACGGAAGTATGACCCATGTTCTAATTGAGTTCTTGTAAAACTTGGAAAAGCTCTTTACTTGAACAACACCTTGAAAACATATTATACTGAATTTCTAATTGTTTGTAATTAACGAGATACGTGACATATAATCCCCTTATTTCTGGATAATTAGGATTCTTTTGGCATATAAACTAGAAATTGATCATCACCCTCTAATTAGAGTTAATTGACCAAGGAATTGGCAGTTAATAGATTTTAGATGAGACTAGGAAGGTCTAAGGAATTAGGGTCTAGTCACATATAGTTTGCCATGAAATTAAATCTTGCATGATTAAATTAGTTAGTAATAAAAATCAATCTGGAAAATAGATAACTTTGAAACCTTAACTGTTTTCTCAATATTTTATTCCCAACTTATTTATCTGCCTGTCTTTAATATTCCAAATTTGCTGTTTAATGCTCTTTGAATACCAAAAAATTTTTTTCTGCTTGTCTAACTAATCCTATCAAACGCTATTGTTGCTTAATCCATCAATCCTCGTGGGATCAACCCTTACTCACGTAAGGTATTACTTGGTACGACCTGGTGCACTTGCCGGTAAGTAGTGTGGATTGTAAAATACCGCACCATCCAACACCAAACTTAGAGTTTGAATGTAGGGGTTCAACACCAAACTTAGAGTTTGGTTGTGGCCTCCCAACACCAAACTTAGAGTTTGACTGTGGGGGCTCTGTTTGACTCTGCATTGAGAGAAGCTTTTCTTACTTCCTTTCCATGGTTACAGAGGGAGATCCTTGAGTTTTAAACACAAGGTAGTCCTTATTCAATTGAAGGATCAACTCTCCTCTATCTACATTAATCACAGCTTTTGCTGTGGCTAGGAAGGATCTTCCAAGGATGATGGATTCATCCTCATCCTTTCCAGTGTCTAGGATTATGAAATCAGCAGGGATGTAAAGTCCTTTGACCTTTACTAGCATGTTCTCTTCCTGTCCATAAGCCCTTTTCATGGATTTATCTGCCATCTCTAATGAGAATTTGGCAGCCTGTACCTCAAAGATTCTCAGTTTCTCCATTACAGAGAGTGGCATTAAGTTTATGCCTGACCCCAGGTCACACAGAGCTTTCTCAAAGGTCATGGTGCCTTTGGTACAGGGAATTAAGAATTTACCAGGATCCTGTTTCTTTTGAGGTAATGTCTGCCTAACCAAGTCATTCAGTTCATTGGTGAGCAAGGGGGTACATCCACCCTAGTCTCATTACTAAATAACTTGGCATTCAGCTTCATGATTGCTCCAAGGTACTTAGCAACGTGCTCTTCAGTAATATCTGCATCCTCTTCAGATGAGGAATAGTCATCAGAGCTCATGAATGGCAGAAGTAGGTTCAATGGAATCTTTATGGTATCTAGATGAGCCTCAGATTCCTTAGGTTCCTCAATTGGAAACTCCTTTTTGTCCAGAGGACATCCCATGAGGTCTTTCTCACTGGAATTCACGTCCTCCTCCTCCTCTCTAGGTTTGGCCACACCAAGTAAAGTTATGGCCTTGCACTCTCTTTTTGGATTCTCGTCTGTATTGCTTGGGAGAGTACTAGGAGGAGTTTCAGTGATTCTTTTACTCAGCTGGCCCACTTGTGCCTCCAAATTTCTAATGGAGGATATTGTTTCATTCATGAAACTTAGTGTGGCCTTAGATAAATCAGAGACTATGTTTGCTAAGCTAGAGGGGCTCTGCTCATAATTCTCTGTCTGTTGCTGAGAGGATGATGGAAAAGGCTTGCTATTGCTAAACATGTTTCTTCCACCATTATTAAAGCCTTGTTGAGGCTTTTGTTGATCCTTCCATGAGAAATTTGGATGATTTCTCCATGAGGGATTATAGGTGTTTCCATAGGCTTCACCCATGTAATTCACCTTTGTCATTGCAGGGTTCTCAGGATCATAAGCTTCATCTTCAGAAGATGCTTCTTTAGTACTGTTGGATGCATTTTGCCATCCATTCAGACTCTGAGAAATCATATTGACTTGTTGAGTCAACATTTTGTTCTGAGCTAATATGGCATTCAGAGCATCAATTTCAAGAACTCCATTCCTCTGAGGCGTCCCATTACTCATAGGATTCCTTTCAGAAGTGTACATGAACTGGTTATTTGTAACCATGTCAATGAGTTCCTGAGCTTCTGCAGGAGTTCTCTTCAGGTGAATGGATCCACCTGCAGAATGGTCCAATGACATCTTAGATAATTCAGACAGACCATCATAGAATATATCCAGGATGGTCCATTCTGAAAGCATGTCAGAAGGACACTTTTTGGTCAGTTGCTTGTATCTCTCCCAAGCTTCATAGAGGGATTCACCTTCTTTCTGCCTGAAGGTTTGAACATCCACTCTAAGCTTGGTCAGCTTTTGAGGAGGAAAGAACTTGGCTAAGAAAGCCGTGACCAGCTTATCCCAAGAGTTCAGGCTATCTATAGGTTGAGAGTCCAACCATGTTCTAGCTTTGTCTCTTACAGCAAAAGGAAAAAGCATAAGCTTATAAACCTTGGGATCAACTCCATTGGTCTTAACAGTATCATAGATCTGCAAGAATTCAGTTAATAACTGAAAATGATCTTCTGATGGAAGTCCATAAAACTTGCAACTCTATTGCATTAGAGAAACTAATTGAGGCTTTAGCTCAAAATTGTTTGCTCCAATGGCAGGGATTGAGATGCTTCTTCAATGGAAGTTGGAATTTAGTGCAGTAAAGTCACCAAGCATCTTCCTTGCACCTCCACCATTGTTATTGGGTTCGGCCATCTCTACTTCTTTTTCAAAAATTTTGGTAAAGTCCTCTTTAGAGTGTTATGTTTTAGCTTCTCTTAGCTTCCTCTTCAGAGTCCTTTCAGGTTCCGGATCAGCTTCAACAAGAATGTTCTTATCCTTGCTCCTGCTCATGTGAAAAAGAAGAGAACAGAAAAGAAAAGGAATCCTCTATGTCACAATATAGGGATTCCTTTATGTGAGTAGAAGAATAAGAATGAAGGAAGAACAAGAAAAATTCGAACCCAGAGAAGGGAGGGGTTCGAATTTTGAGCAGATAAGTGTTAGTAAATAAATAAAATAAATAGAAAGAGATAGAGGAAAATTTGAAAATTAGAAGAAAAGAGAAGAAAAATATTTTTGTTTTTATTTTAATTATTAGTTAGAATTCAAAAATTAAGAAAGGGAATGAAATTAAAAGTTAAAACAATTAGTTAAATAAAAAGATTTTTGAAAAAGAGGAAGGTGGTTTTCAAAAATTAGAGAGAAAAAGTAGTTAGGTGGTTTTGAAAAAGATAAGAATTAGTAAAACAAACAAAAAGTCAATTAGTTTGTTGAAAAAGATTTGAAAATCAATTTTTGAAAAGATAGGTGATGTGTGGAAAACGATCCAACACAAAACTCACCGGCAAGTGTACCGGGTCGTATCAAGTAATAAAACTCACGGGAGTGAGGTCGATCCCACAGGGATTGAAGGATTGAGCAATTTTAGTTTAGTGGTTGATTTAGTCAAGCGAATCAAGTTTTGGTTGAGTGATTTTGTATCCAACAGTAAGTAAATGAAAGAAAATGTAAAGGGGGAGGGAAGAATTGCAGAAATTAAAGAGAAATGAAAGTAAAAGAGCTGAATCTTAAAGAACAAGAAATTAAATGACTGAAACTTAAAGTGCAAGAAATGTAAATTACAGTAAATTAAAGTGCAAGAAATATAAATTGCTTGAATGGAAAAGGGATTTGAGGATTGGAATTTCAGAATTCAAGCAAGGGAAATTAAATTGCAACAATTATCAAAGCAAGAGATGATTTGAGTTCTATTAGATCTCAAACAGAAAGGGAAATTAAATTGCAGCAGAGGTTCATAGAAGAACCAAAAAGAAAATTGGGTCTCAGGACTCCAGAGACTAGATAGCAAAGTCTAGATCTCAATTGCCTTCCCAGATCCAAGTTCACAAAGCAATTAGCAAGAAATTTAAGAAGAAGCAGTAAAGGAAATGTAATTGAACTTAATTATGCAGAAGAGGAATTAAAGAGATCTTGAATAGAGATTGAGACAGAAATTCCTCAATTCTTCACACCCAAGACTCAAACAAGAAAAATAAAAATGCTCAAGCAAGAACGAGGAAGAAGAGAGATCAATTCTCCTCCCCAATTCCCTGAAATTTCAGTTCCTAGCTCTCAATGAAGTCTCCAAATTCAAAAATCAAAAGAAGGTTCAAAAGTCAAAAGTGAAAAAAAGGGTCCTAATTACATCAAACTATCTCCTATTTATACACTTTCTATTCTTGGATTTTAGAATTTGGATGGGCTTTTGATTTGGTGAAGAAATGAATTTAATTGGATTTTTAATCCAATTTCAGCCCATGAGGAAGTAGCTCCTAGGAGGCTGCCCTGCCATTGTGGAGGGCAGGGCAGGAAATGATGCGTGCGGCCCTTGTTCCGTGCGCGTGGTGCTGCAGGATGCTGCCCTGCCCTTGTGGAGGGCAGGACAGAGTTTTCTTGGTGCGCCAGATTCTGCCCGCGCGCGCTGCTGCTGGCCGAGACTCCCTTGGTGCGTGCGTGTTTGGTGCGCTGGCCGTGCATCACAAAATGCTGCCCTGCCCTCCACGAGGGCAGGGCAGTGTGCCAAAGGTGAAGTCCCAAGTTCGAAACTTGGTGGAGGCACACGCTACTTCTTTTCTTTGGTTTTCTTGGCACCAAAGTCATGCTTAGTTCCTTGCTTCCTCATGGTGCCGTGTTCGATCCAGGGAGAATGAAAGCAAGCTAATTTTTGCTTGATTTTATTGTGCTTGAGCGCTACTCCTTTCCTCCTTGTCCTTGGGTTCGAAACCTATAGGAAGCATTATGAAGCAATTCCTTTTGAATTTTTCTTGGTTGAAGCCCGATATTGCTCTTGAGGAGGGCAGGGCAGAGTTTTTGCTCTCTTTGATTCTTAGCTTCAAATTGTGCTCCGCCCTTGTTGTGGGCAGGGCAGTGATGCTTTTCAAGGTTTGGCTCATAATGTTGCTCTCCTGGAGGGCAGTGTGCCCTTGTGGAGGGCAATGTTTGCTTCCTCCCTTCCATGCGCCACATTCCTTCTTCCCTTGGACCACGCTTTCTTAAGCCACGTTTTTCCTTTTTTCTTCCTTTCTTCACCTACAAGAAACCAAAACAACCACTCAAAGTATCTCTAGACTCATAAGGTTTATAATTCATTAAAAATCAATTAATTCTTGCTTAAACCTCATGATTTATCATCAATTTAATGGTGGTTGCTTGATTTAAAGAAGTTGTGCATTTTCATTCCAAATTGCTTACTTAAGATACAAGAAAGTGCATAAAGGCTAATAAAACAAGTGAAATTAGCTTGAAAAATGGGTATATGATGACCCGTCATCAATAGGAAGTTAGAAAAGATTTTGAAATTGATTTTGAAAAAGATATGATTTGAAAAAGATATGTTTAAAAAGATATGATTGAAATTTATTTTGAAAAAAGATTTGAAAAAGAAAATTAAAAAGATTTGATTTTTAAAATTAAAATTGATTACTTGACTAATAAGAAACTAAAAGATATGATTCTAGAATTTAAAGATTGAACCTTTCTTAACAAGAAAATAACAAACTTCAAATTTTTGAATCAATCACATTAATTGTTAGTAAAGTTTTCGAAAATTATGAAATAAAGATATGAAAAAAATTTTGAAAATCAATTTTTAAAGTTTTCGAAAATATTAAGAAAAAAATGAAAAAGATTTGATTTTTGAAAAAAGAATTGAAAAGATAAGATTTTTGAAATTAAAATCTCTAGTCCTTCCTTGGTCATCAATCTTCATCAATCCGAGCGCTCCATCCTTGGCTTGCTCTCCAAGATGAATTTCTGGCCCTTGATGCTTCATGATGATGATAGCTTCATCTGCTCTAATCTATGCCTCTTCCATCACGTAGCCACCCTAGCTACTTCCTGTGGTGGTTGAGCAGAATCAGAGACAAGCCATCCCTCCAAGGATCTTCTCCTTGCTGGCCAAATCTCCTTCAACCATTTTTGGTATGAAGAAGCCAAGATCTCATCACCATATCTTACCATAAGTGATGAAAATCTTAGTCACTACATTTTTTATGTTTTCTTGCCATCATTGTGATGATCTTTTTGCATGCTTTTCCTTCTTTCCGATAGCTCAATGTAGCTTCCATGGCTGGCTGTGTAAGGACCGAAAAGAGATGAAGAAAGTTGAGAGAGAAGAAAGAGAAATTTGAACATTAACTAATGAATTTTGATAAAGCAAATTAAATGTCCACTTCCTTTTGCTGAGCAACGTGTAGCTTAATGATGTCCATCAAATCAATGACCAACTCTCTCTCATATTTCCAATGCATGTATTAACTTCACTTTAATTAAATTTGAATTCCACTAGAAATGGATTCTGTTGGAAGCTAGAAGCAATACATTTGCTTTCTCTCAAACTTGATTTCGGACCAAACATTGGATTATGTAGCTACAATTATCAATTTGGGCTTGTAGCAATAATGGTTCAATTTTGGCCCAATAACAAGAATAATAATTCAGCCATACTTCATTGGATATTTTTGAATCAATACTGAATAACTTCACACTTGGGCTTCCATCATTTCATTTAATTTTCGGCCCAATAAAAACCTGTATTGCAAAATTATTTATTTAACAAATAAGAGTTAGAATCAATTTAATAATTTTGCAATTAATAAAATTAATAATATTTAGTCATCACAAATTTAGAGTTTTTCAAACTCATCAATTTTTTTTCCAATATCTTTTTTCCTAGTTCGAAGAATCCTCCAATTTTGTCTCCATAACCTAAATAGCAACTTGATTTGCTTGATCTTCTTTTTTAGATTTTGCAGCCAATTTTTCTTTAGCGCTTGAAATTTTGACATGTGAATTAATTAGGGAATTCCTTTGCCATTCAACAAGTTGGTGTCTACAATCCTTCATTATTCTAGATAGCATGATCATAGGTGATCCTTTTTTTTCTTGACTTTAAGTTTGTCTAATTAAAGAAACCATATTTACTTTCACACCACCTCTCCTGGAATAAAAATCTTCTCTTAAATTTTCTTAATTGTCTATCAACATTTAATATTAATGGTATATGATCAGACACGATTTTAATTAAGTGCGAGACAAAAGCATTTGGAGATTCTTCTCTCCACTCATTAGTAGCCAACACGCTGTCAAGTCATTCTCTAATCAAATTATCTCTAAACTGCCAATTGCGCCAAGTAAACTTCTCCTCTTCATTACCCAAATTAATTAAGAAAAAATATAAATAAACAATAAAAATACTAAACAATATGGATAATAAATATGTCAAATGTTCAATTCAATAGGTGTGGAGATGATTATATTCATTATTTTTAATTGGATGGTTATTCCTTTTGATTTAGTTTACTCATGCACAATTAATAATGAATAAATATTCAATGTATTAGATGTGCAGATAATTATCCTAATGTTAAGATTTAGGGGATAATTTAAGAATGGAATATTTTCTTTTTTACTTTATTGGACTAATTTTAGAGCCCATTATTCACATTGTTTACAAAAGTAATTGTCTACTTAACAAAATCCATCAATTAATTCTTCAGCATTAATGAAATCATTAAATTTCTTGATTGAGTGAGGTAGGTGATTTGGTCTTCCCACCTTCCTTTTCATAGTGCGTCCTTATTGCATTAACATTCCTATAAAAATAACCTTATTCCCTCCTCCCTTAATCAATTCTAGAATTCTGGAGAACTAATCACTATTTCTTACTTCATTCTTGTGCAAATACACTCTAAATATTTTTCATGGTTGACTAGTTCGTTGATTCTCTCCTCTAAAGTGAATTAAACACTGTCTTAATTAAGAATTTGGATATTCACCCCTTTATTCCTTTCAAGCAATTGCCAACCCTCCATCTTGTGCTATCGAATTCACGGTATAAATTGGTTGAAAATTAACTCTTCTTAACACACCCTCCATTGTCGAGGCATTGTTTTTAGTCTCAAAAACGATCACGATGAGCGAATAATTTATACGTTTTTTGACATTATTTTTATATAGTTTTTAGTATGTTTTAGTTACTTTTTATTATATTTTTATTAGTTTTTATGCAAAAATCACATTTCTGGACTTTACTATGAGTTTGTGTGTTTTTTGTTTTTGTAATCTCAGGTATTTTCTGGCTGAAATTGAGGGACCTGAGCAAAAGTTTGATTTAGAGGCTGAGAAAGGACTGTAGATGCTGTTGGATTCTGACCCTCCTACACTCAAAGTGGATTTTCTGGAGCTATAGAAGCCCAATTGGTGCGCTCTCAATTGCATTGGAAAGTAGACATCTTGGGCTTTCCAGAAATGTATAATAGTCCATACTTTTCCCGAGATTTGATGGCCCAAACTGATGTTCAAATGCCAACCAGAGACCCTTTTCTGGCGTAAAATGCCGGAACTGGTACCAGAGCTGGAGTTAAACGCCCAAACTGGCATCCAAGCTGGCGTTTAACTCCAGAAAAGGCCTATGCACGTGTAAAGCTCAATGCTCAGCCCAAGCACACGCTAAGTGGGCCCCAAAAGTGAATTTCTGCACTATCTGCACTTAGTTACTTATTTTCTGTAATCCCTAGTAACTAGTTTAGTATAAATAGCACTTTTTACTATTGTATTAGGAACTTTTTGGAGAATTTTATGCAATTTCTTATTTGGGGGGAGGCTGGCCATTCGGCCATGCCTAGACCTTCTTCTCTTATGTATTTTTTAACGGTGGAGTTTCTACACCTCATAGATTAAGGTGCGGAGCTCTACTGTTCTTCATGAATTATTGCAAGTACTATTGTTTCTCTTTCAATTCACGCTTACTTCTTCTCCAAGATATACTCTCGTACTTAATTCAGTTAAGTCAGAATGAAGTGGTGACCCGTGACAATCACCCACTATCTTCGTTACTCGCTTAGCCAAGATCCGCGTGCTTGACAACCACAAGCGGTCTACATGATGTTCAACGTAGTCATTGGACGACAGCCAAAGTATAGTCTCTTGGGTCTCTGATCCACGGACCGAGTCCGTGAGGTTAGAACTTTTGTGGTATAGGCTAGAACTAATTGGCAGCATTCCTGAGATCCAGAAAGTCTAAACCTTGTCTGTGGTATTCCGGGTAGGATCTGGGAAGGGATGACTGTGACGAGCTTCAAACTTACGAATGTTGGGAGCAGTGACAGTGTGCAAAAAGATAGAGAGATCCTATTCCGACACAAGTGAGAACCGACAGATGATTAGTCATGCGGTAGCTGTGCCTGATATTTTTCATCCGAGACGAGATATCCGACAGTTGATTAGCCGTACAGAAACCGTAGCTGGACCATTTTCACTGAGAGGACGGATGATACCCATTGACAACGGTGATCCACCAACATACAGCTTGCCATGGAAGGGAGCACGCATGATTAGACGAAGACAATAGTAAAGCAGAAGTTCAGAAGCAACAAAGCATCTCCAAACGCTTATCTGAAATTTCCATCAATGAATTACATGAGTATCTTTATTTTAATTTACGTTCTATTTATCTTTCAATTATCAAAACTTATAACCAATTGAATCTGCCTGACTAAGATTTACAGGATGACCATAGCTTGCTTCAAGCCGGCAATCTCCGTGGGATCGACCCTTACTCGCGTAAAGTTTTATTACTTGGACGACCCAGTGCACTTGTTGGTTAGTTGTACCAGAGTTGTGAAAAGTGTAAATCACAATTCCGTGCACCAGATCACCACCTCGAGGTTATGAGACTTAATAATCTCATTAATATTATGAATTATCAAGAATTTTTTCAAATTGTTACAGTTCCACATCACTATTTTCATACCTCCTAGGATTTCAATTGTTGGGTGGCACTTTTTTACATTTCAGTTGATCTTTTTAGCACTATTTGTTGTTGCCAGTTTTATCCTCTGTTGATCTTCTTTTTATCATTATGAAAAGGTAAGATAAAAAATTTGTTATTTGTCAAAAATTTATATTTATTTATGTTTGTTACACAAAAGCTAAAGTAAAGACAGATGAAAAATGAGAATTTGAACATAAAAAAATTTATAGCTTTATTTGCTAGAGATAAATGATAATGTTTTCAATCACATTACTAATTAGATTCGTACTAATACTATATGGTATCAAATTGAATCTTTATATGCTTTGAAGTCTAGACACAATAAATCGTGCATATTGAATATGTTGATAAATCTAAAATACAAGAGAGGGTTACTAATATTATATCGTAGTGGTCTATATGTGTCAACGAGAGAAAATTAGAATTGAATGTCGATATTAATAAGAATTCTCTCATTCTCTTTATCTCTTCTACTATATTGTATTATTTTTGTAATTATGTTTTTTACAACAAAATTTTTAATTTCAATATTGCATAATTAAAACTCCTTCTTCCTTTGTATTTTATTTTTCGTTCTAATTAAACTAAAGTATTTAGTAAGGTTTTCAAAATCAAATCGATCAACGAATGATTTTGTTTACCAATTTAGTTTATTAGTTTAATCGGTTCAACTAAAGTTCAATTGAAATAATCGAATTATAATAACGTGATATACTAAATTATAAATAAACACAAATAATATAAATATAAATAATTGTTATATTCTTTTAAGATAAACATAAATATTTTTCATATATATAAATATTTTGTAATTATTTTTAGTCTATTATACCAAAAAAAATTATAATAAAAATATTATAAAACTTATTAATTTTATAGAGCTTAAATTATCCATTAAAATACTATAACCCAAAAGGTATTAGTAAGAAGGTAAATAAAATATATTATAAATAAGAAAGCAAAGAGCAAAATAATATATTAAATTATAAATAGATAGATTATTTCGTAGGCACATTAAAATTATATAATAGATAGATGGTCACATGAATAAATATATACATAAAAATGAAAATTGAGGCAAAGAGAAAAATAAAATTAGAAGAGTGAAATTGTGCAACTGAGCTTGATTATTAGAAGTGTTAAAAACATATATCATGGGCCCTATATTAACAAACCCACAAACCCAAATCGCTTAACCTAATATGGAGCCTCTTTCAACCCTGGACGATGAGATTGTGTTGTAATGACTAGAATTGGTAGCTATCTAATTCACTAAAATAAGTCGTTGGATATTAGTTAGATTTTTAACGGTTTAATAAATTTGATGGTATAAATTTTGTTACAAATTGTTTACTGGTAAAATTTTTTATCTGTCATTAATTATCGACAAATTTAACAATATATATAAATTTTTAATTGGTGAAACTATGGAGTTTGTTATCGACGGTAAACTTAAATTTTAATTCTTTTAAAAAAAATTATTTGAAAATTTAATATATAATTTCTAAACGAACAAAATTCAAAGTTTTATAATTCTTTATAATAATTTGTCTATATTTTTAGTTAAAAATTCACAAACGAGTTTAAATATTAAAGTTCATTATTAGAACTAAAAAATAGAAATAAGAGAATTCAATTAAGCAAGAAAATTATATTTAAAATGCACCAAATCCTAAATTACAAAAATTGAAAAAAATTAAATCAAAAATCAAAAGAGCAATACTGATGAGAATTAGAGATTAAACTATATCAAAGCTACAACATTACATAAAGAATTAATTATACCAAATTATTTATGATACTTGCAAGTTGTAAGACTACTCAAAAGTTAAGTCTTCAAGAAGTGCCAACATAGTATTTCAATATTGAGAATTGATAAAATAAAAAGGCATTTACTGTAGTTATATAACATCTGCCACCCCCTCTGAATTTTATTGCAATAGTATTATATGATTCAAAATCAATGAAATTGCCAAACTGTAAATTTATAATGAACCAAAGAATAAATGATTTACTTGACATTTAAAAATATAGATTTAGATAGCTAATCTACTATTTGAATTCAAGACCCTCTACTTCAGGATACAATGCTGCATATCAGTGCATCAAATAAATTTTATCTAGCAAATTTTGTGCTAGTAAAATTAAAACAAATTTTAAAGCAAACAAAATTTAAAATTTTCAACAATAAAAAATTAAAAATCACAACCAATAGTATCAGTTCTAAATTATTTAATAAGCAAATTGTTAATAAAAATAACAAAAAATTACCTTGTCAAAACAACTTAACAGCAGCATTAATACTCGAAAAATGAGTTTTCAAAAAAAAAATACAGCACACAGAAAAGTTTACTTAGAATAATTTTATGTCAAAGAATAAGAGCACTAAAATAAAATTTATTATTGATAATAATTAAAAAAATACAAACACACATTAATAAAATAGAGACAAGTGAAGAAAGTAACTGATTTATGCACCTTTGCACTCTAATGTTAATTTTGTACAGCACCTCCAACCGACTAACAAAACCATTTCAAATAAAAATAAGTAACTAATTAAAATTCAGAATTGAAAACAAAATCGAAAAGTAGGGTTAGGGTTCAAAACTAAAAGGGGTTAGGGTTTCTATACTTTCAAGTTATTAGACTAGTAAAACAAAATAAGTTACCAGTAGACAAAAATCATAAATTTTCAGTGTAAACAGATTAACACAATCAATGCACTCCTATCAACATTCTTATTTAAACTACTAAAATTTTCACATAATATATAAATATATAACAAAATCAGAATATCAAAACAATTAGATAATATCATGAATGAACAATTCAACTATGGTCACATTCAAATAAACTAATGATACTAATTTTTCAAGGATAAAAAGGGACGGGGTAAAGAAGTATAGGATTAGAGTTTAGCAAATTTCAACAAGTCAAAAAAAAAAAAAAAAATAGAAGAAAGAAGGGAAAAAGACATACCTGGATGAAAGAATAAGGGTAGCATTGCAGTTGACGGAGGCAAGTGGTGTCGACAACGAACGATAAAGGCAGCAAATCGCAGGGGAGAAATAAGCTCCTTCATGGTAGAAACAAACTCTAAGTGGACACTCCTCGACGACGACGACGATGGCTGAAGTCATGTGAAGCAGTTGATAACGGCAAAATGGCAACGAATGGTGGCGATTAGGTAGGGGTAGCAAACGGGCCTAAATCCGCTAGGCCGGCCCACGTAACCTGCCAAAAAAGGCAGGTTGGGCTGGATCTTTGGGGACCACCATATAGTAAAAGCCCACCTAACCCGTACCGCTTAAACCGCGGGCTTTGGCGGAACGGGGCGGGCTTCGCCGCGGGGCTGAGTGTATTTTTGGGAGTAAAGTACCAACCCGGTCCATTTCTATTTCACAGAATGACATCGCGACCCTTAACCAAAAACACGATCCATTTTGGTCCCTGACCCTGTGCTCCGTCTGCCAACGCGGTCCTTCTGAGACTTTCACAGTGAAAACTCGATGGAAATTGCTGACGTGTGTAGGCGAGTGGATGACATGGATGGCTTGGGTGGTTACGTGGAAGATGGAATCCCACGTGGCTATTAATCTTGGGAAATCCAACAAGGATAGAACTTCCAATTAATCTTCTCCTAGCCAAGGCTTTTTATTTCAATTGCATAAAACCTCTTGTTAATTTTCCTTGCTTTAAATTATAATTAATTATTTTATCATTCCTCATTCTAAAAATTCTCAGAAAAACCCATAACCATTAGTAACACACTTTCCTGCAATTCCATGAGACGCCCGAGGTTTGAATACTTCGGTTTATTTTTATTGGGTTTGTTATTTGTGACAAACAATTATTTTGTATGAAAGGATTATTGTGGGTTTAGAAACTATACTTTCAACAAGAATTTATTGTGAAATTCTAAACCACATAAAAATCCGTTCATCAAAATGGCGCCGTTGCCGGGGAATTGCAAACGTGTGCCTTATTATTGGTTATTTTAAATATTTGCTTTTTGCTTGTTTGTTAGTTTTTGTTAGTTTAGGAATTAGTTGCTTATTTTTACTAGTTTTTGTTTGTATTTTCTTTAACTACTATAAACTCTCACCCTTTTGGCTATGAGTTGGGTTACAATTATGTTGCAAGAAGAGGAAATTACAATGAGAATATGCATCAAGGTTGGGACAATCAAAGATGGGAGGAGGCACAAGGATTTGATCAACCCTCTTGGTAACAACCTCCTCCGGTTTCATATAGGTATAACTCCAATCCTAATGCATACCAATCTAATGGATGTGGTAGTCCTAGTTGTACATGTCACCAACCACCACCACATGCTTATGGACCACCTCCTCAACATAATTTTGAACCACCATACTCACAAGCACCTTACCACCAAACACCCCCATATGACTCTAATCCTTACCCACCATACCAAGAGCCTTATGAGCCATACTTAGAACCACCACCTCAATATACACCATCTCCATATCCTTATCAAGAAGAACCACCCCCGTACTATAAGCCCTTTCTCCCAACAAATGAACCCTCCTATCCACCCCAATCTTCATTAGATAACAACACTCTTCGTGTTATTCACCAAGGGCAACATAAGCTTCAAACCACACTTACCTCTACTCTCACCAGTCTCACCTCTGCTCTTCAAGCTCTTATATCTCGTGTGGACCTATCCTTTACTCCCAATACTCAACCTTCAAGCTTTAGTGCACCACCACCCTCCATGCAAGAGCACCCACATCCATCAATTCAAGAGCAACATGATCCCAATGATGCTACTGACCCAGAACAAGAGCGAAGAGATTGTCTTAGGGACGTAATAGATCGGTTGTATGCACACATACTTCAAGAGAAGCAAGAAGAGGCCCAAAAGGTGGAGGTAGGAGAGACCCTTGAAGATGAAGTAGTTGACAAACTAGTGAAAGGTGAACAAGAGGAAAGCTCCATCATTGAAGACAACTCTACACTAAGTGATATCAAGGAGGAGTCTGATTTTGTATTAGAGCAAGTGGAGAAAGCCGAAATTATCAAAGAAGCAGAAGTGGTTGAAGACTTAGGAGATGCAGAACCTCCATGGGAACCTCAAGTCATTAAGCCTCCTTCTAAGGAGTTTGAAATTGATGTTGAGGAGGGTGCACAACCTCCAAGGCATATCATGGTTGAAGACTTTGAAGAGGTTGATCAAGAGATGGAGTCAATCATTGATGAATCCTTATCTACAATTGAATTTTTTCCCATGCCCTTGGTAAGAAATGAAGAGGAGATTGAATTGGAAGAAAGCTACCAAGAGGAAGAGGTTAAAATTGAAGAAGCTGACAAAGAGGTGGAAGTTGTCAAGGAAGAACACGAGGGGGTGGAGCTTGCAAGATCATCAGAAACACCTCCCCCAAAGCCATTACCATCCAATACAACATTCAAGTGGGTAAAATTCTTATCTTTAACCTTTACTTTCCCACTTGAATATGGGCTACTAGAGACGGATGGTCAACTTAGAGCTCTTTGTGGCTTTACGAGTAAGAGGGAGATGGGTAGTGGTTGGAGTTGTCAGGCAAGGTTCGATACAGTTGCATTCTCAAAGTTGAAGCACAAGGATTGGTGTAGAGCTCGATTGAATGAGTCTAGGAAGTTGTTTGGAAGTCTTAGTGAGAATTCAGATTGCTTGCCACCCGGTTGGGACAATAATGATCAATAAGAAGACGGGTGTAAAAGCAAGGTTTGGGATTCCGGAATTCAGTCTAACAATCAACACTCTTGGGGCCTTGTCACTTGTTCACATTTGCTTGGAAGCTTGATGTGCCTAGTTTGGGATCACGGAGGATATTGGAATTGCAAGCATTGGTGGGGATTCCTGGAAGAGTTCAAGCATAAGTCGCCCTGACAAGGAGCTCACCAAATGTCCAACTTAAGGACTTTAACTAAAAGTGCTAGGTGGGAGACAACCCACCATGGTATGATCGTTCTTTTTTATTCTTAGTTTTATTTTAATTCATCTTTGTCTGTGTTCATTCATATATCATACATCATCCTTACATTCTGCATATATAAAAAAAGGAGGAGAGCCATAGACGCTTACGCGTCTGTGACGCGTACGCGCCCCTCTTGGTTTGGGCGACCCACGCGAAAGCGTGCATGGCGCGCACACGTGCCTATGATTATTGGCGTAAATGAGTATTTGGGCCGAAAGTTATGATGGCCTCGTGCTGGGTTCGTGATAGAAGCACAAATTGACCCACGCGTACACATCCCTAACACGTACGCATCCTTTTCACCACTTTGCTATCCACGCGTGCGCGTACATGCCGCGCACGCGTCGATTGAAATTTTGCCCCACTGCGAAAGTTACAGTGAGTTGTGTGTGCGCGGTGCTAGCCTCGCGCTAGAGGCACTGCCTTGGTCACGCGTAAGCGTACCCGACGCCTCCACATCCCTTTCCCTTTTGTGCGCCCATGCGTCTGCACGCAGTATGCGTACGCGTCGGTCGCGCCACATCACTTATGCAGCGCGCAGCCCTGTTCCATGTTTTCTCTACCTTCTTTTCTCTTCTTCTCTTTTCAAATCCTAATTCTCTCTCTTCCTTTTTCTCCTTTCTTCTTCATTCTTCTTCTTCTCTCTCTCTCCTACTTTTTTCTCTCCTTTTCTTCTTTCCTCTTCCTTTCTCACTGGTGCACGAAATTGCAATCACACTTTTGCAACTCCGCACAACTAACCAGCAAGTGCACTGGGTCGTCCAAGTAATACCTTGCGTGAGCAAGGGTCGATCCCACGGAGATTGTCGGCTTGAAGCAAGCTATGGTTATCTTGTAAATCTTAGTCAGGATATCAGAATTTATCAGGATTGATTGTAAAAAGCAAAAGAACATAAAATGGTTACTTGTATTGCAGTAATGGAGAATAGGTTGAGGTTTTGGAGATGCTCCATCTTCTGAATCTCTGCTTTCCTACTGTCTTCTTCATCAAACACGCAAGGCTCCTTCCATGGCAAGCTGTATGTAGGGTTTCACCGTTGTCAGTGGCTACCTCCCATCCTCTCAGTGAAAACGTTCCTATGCTCTGTCACAGCATAGGCTAATCAGCTGTCGGTTCTCGGTCAGGCCGGAATAGAATCCAGTGATTCTTTTGCGTCTGTCACTAACGCCCCGCCTGCTAGGAGTTTGAAGCACGTCACAGTCATTCAATCATTGAATCCTACTCAGAATACCACAGACAAGGTTTAGACCTTCCGGATTCTCTTGAATGCCGCCATCAGTTCTAGCTTATACCACGAAGATTCTGATTAAGGAATCCAAGAGATATCTACTCAATCTAAGGTAGAACGGAGGTGGTTGTCAGGCACACGTTCATAGTTGAGAATATGATGAGTGTCACGGATCATCACATTCATCCGGGTTAAGAACAAGTGATATCTTAGAATGGAAGCAAGCATGATTGAATAAGAAACAGTAGTAATTGCATTAATCCATCAAGACACAGCAGAGCTCCTCACCCCCAACCATGGGGTTTAGAGACTCATACCGTGGAAAGTACACAAAGAAACGTGTAAAGTGTCATGAGGTACTGATACAATGTCAAAAGATCCTATTAATAGTCAGCTAGTAACCTAAGGTTTACAGAAATGAGTAAATGACAGAAAAATCCACTTCCGGGCCCACTTGGTGTGTGCTTGGGCTGAGCATTGAAGCTTTCAAGTGTAGAGACCTTTTCTGGAGTTAAACGCCAGCTTTCATGCCAGTTTGGGCGTTTAACTCCAAGTTTTATGCCAGTTCCAGCGTTAAACGCTGGAATTTCTGAGGCTGATTTGCTACGCCGGTTTGGGCCATCTAATCTTGGGCAAAGTATGGACTATTATACATTGCTGGAAAGCCCAGGATGTCTACTTTCCAATGCCGTTGAGAGCGCGCCAATTGGGCTTCTGTAGCTCCAGAAAATCCACTTCGAGTGTAGGGAGGTCAGAATCCAACAGCATCTGCAGTCCTTTTCAGTCTCTGAATCAGATTTTTGCTCAGATCCCTCAATTTCAGCCAGAAAATACCTGAAATCACAGAAAAACACACAAACTCATAGTAAAGTCCAGAAAAGTGAATTTTAACTAAAAACTAATAAAAATATACTAAGCACTCAACTAAAACTACTAAAAACATACTAAAACCAATGCCAAAAAGGGTACAAATTATCCGCTCATCACAACACCAAACTTAAATTGTTGCTTGTCCCCAAGCAACTGAAAATCAAAATAGGATAAAAAGAAGAGAATATACTATAGACTCCAAAATATCAAAGAAACATAGTTCCAATTAGATGAGCGGGACTAGTAGCTTTTTGCCTCCGAACAGTTTTGGCATCTCACTCTATCCTTTGAAGTTCAGAATGATTGGCATCTATAAGAACTCAGAACTCAGATAATGTTATTGATTCTCCTAGTTAAGTATAATGATTCTTAAACATAGCTAGTGTATGAGTCTTGGCTGTGGCCCAAAGCACTCTGTCTTCCAGTATTACCACCGGATACATACATGCCACAGACACATAATTGGGTGAACCTTTTTAGATTGTGACTCAGCTTTGCTAGAGTCCCCAATTAGAGGTGTCCAGGGTTCTTAAGCACACTCTTTTTGCCTTGGTTCACAACTTTATTTTTTTCTTTTTCTCTTTTTTTTTTCGAAATTTTTTTTTGTATTCACTGCTTTTTCTTGCTTCAAGAATCACTTTGATGATTTTTCAGATCCTCAATAACAGTTCTCCTTTTCCATCATTCTTTCAAGAGCCAACAATTTTAACATTCTTAAAACAACAAATTCAAAAGACATATGCACTGTTCAAGCATTCATTCGGAAAACAAAAATTATTGTCACCACATCAAACTAATTCAACTAGTTTCAAGGATAAATTTCGAAATCCTGTACTTCTTGTTCTTTTGTAATTAAAGCATTTTTCATTTAAGAGAGGTGATGGATTCATAGGACATTCATAACTTTAAGGCATAAATTTTATTAATTATGAATTAAGAACAAGACTCAAATATAGATATAAGATGAGACAAAAAAATGAAAGTAGGAATAGAAAACAAAAGAAAAACGCAAAAATAGGCTCCTAATGATAGAGGTTTTCACAGAGTTAGGACTCAACAACCTTGATTTTGAGAAGTGAATGCTCCCTCAGCTTGAGAGGAGAGCTTTTGGCGTTTCATCTCTTGGAGTTCACGCCCCTGCTTCTCTTGTTCCTTCAGCAATTTGCAGAGCATGCAGTTCTGATTCTGCTATTCTTCCTTCAGTTGCTCCATAGTTTCTTGCAACTTGGTGATAGATGCTTCTAGGCTGGCCCAGTAGCCAATTTCAGGGAATTCAGGGAGGAACTCCTGCGCCCTCCTTTTGATAGAGTTGTCTTGCATTTGTCCTTCCATTGACTTCTTGGTGATTGGATGTTCAATGGGTATGAATTCATCTACTCCCATCTTCACTCCAGCCTCTTTACAGAGCAAGGAGATCAAGCTTGGGTAAGCCAATTTAGCTTCAGTGGAATTCTTATTTGCAATTGTGTAGATCTCACAAGCAATCACATGATGAACCTCCACTTCTCTTCCAAGCATAATGCAATGAATCATCACTGCTCTCTTGATGGTGACCTCAGAACGGTTGCTAGTGGGTAGTATGGAGCGCCCAATAAAGTCTAGCCAACCTCTTGCAATTGGTTTGAGGTCTCCCCTCTTGAGTTGGTTTGGGACACCCTTAGAATTGGTTATCCATTTAGTTCCAGGGAGGCATATGTCCTCTAGAACTTGATCCAACCCTTTATCTGCTCTCACCATCCTCCTATTAAAGGATTCAGGATCATCTTGCAGTTGAGGTAATTTGAAGATTTCTCTTATTTTGTCCAGATGGAAGTACATAACTTTCCCTCTGACCATGGTTCTGTCGGTATGGTAAGCAGTTCCAGTCATTCTCTGCTTATCTATTAGCCACAGATTTGAGTAGAATTCCTGAACCATGTTCCTTCCAACCTTTATCTCAGGATTGGTTAGAACTTCCCATCCTCTGTTTCGAATTTGCTCTTGGATCCCCGGATATTCATCTTCTTTCAGATCAAATTTCACTTCCGGGATCACTGACCTCAGACCCATTATCTTGTGATAATGGTCTTCATGTTCTTTGGTTAAGAACTTCTCTTGATTCCAAAGATTCTTTGGATTATTCTCTTTCTTTCCTCTTAAATTGGTTTGTTTTCCCTTAGGAGCCATGATCTTGATGAATCTTGGCTTAGTGATCACGAAAAAGCACACCAAACTTAGAGGTTTGCTTGTCCTCAAGCAAAAGAAAGGATAGAAGAGAGAGAGAGGAAGAGGAAATTCGAATGGTGTGGTGGAATGAGGGGGGACAAACGTGTATTTATAAGGTGGGGAGGGGAGATTTCGAAAAGAAAAGAAAAATTTGAAAGGAGAATTGAGAAGATATGGAAAGAATTTGAGAGAAAGGTGAGTTTTTGAATAATATTTGGAATTGATTTGAAATAGATTTGAAGAATGGTTTTGATTTTTGAAGATTTGAAAGTGAATGATGAATGGTTGAAGTGTGATTTTGTAGAAAAGTATGGGTAAGAAAAGAAAAATTTGAAAAAATTTGGTTTGAAAACAAAATTGTGGTCCCCCCCACCTTTCTGGCGTTAAACGCCCAGAATGGCACCCATTCTGGCGTTTAACGCACATTTGATGCCCCTTTTGGGCGTTTAACACCCAGCCAGGTGCCCTGGCTGGCGTTAAACGCCAGAATTCCTTTATCACTGGGTGTTTTTCCAAACGCCCAGGATGCTGCACACCTGGCGTTAAACGCCCAGAATGGTGCCCATTCTGGCGTTTAACGCCCAAAATGCCCCTTACTGGCGTTTTTTCGCCAGTAAGCTCTTTTTCTCTGCTTTTTGAGCTGAATCCTTATGTAACTCTGTGAATTCCTTCATTTTTGATACTTGCCTTTGTAAGAACAACACATATAATCTACTAATGACTGGGTTGCCTCCCAGCAAGCGCTTCTTTACTATCTTTAGCTGGACCTTCACTGAGAATTACTCAAGTCTCAGTTTTGAGCATTCCTGCTCAAAATTGCCTTCAAGATAATGCTTGATTCTCTGTCCATTAACAATGAACTTTTTGTCAGAATCAATATCCTGAAGCTCAACATATCCATATGGTGAAACTCCTGTAATCACATACGGACCCCTCCACCGGGATTTGAGTTTTCCTGGAAACAATTTGAGCCTAGAGTTGAAGAGCAGAACTTTTTGTCCTGGCTCAAAAACTCTGGTTGACAACTTCTTGTCATGCCATTTCTTTGCCTTTTCCTTATAAATTTTTGCATTTTCAAAGGCATTGAGTCTGAACTCCTCTAGCTCATTTAGCTGGAGTAATCTCTTTTCACCAGCTAACTGTGCATCCATGTTTAGGAATCTGGTTGCCCAATAGGCTTTATGTTCCAGTTCTACGGGTAGATGACAGGCCTTCCCATACACCAGTTGGTATGGAGAGGTTCCTATAGGAGTCTTGAATGCTGTTCTGTATGCCCACAGAGCATCATCCAAGCTCTTTGCCCAATCCTTTCTTCGGGCTATCACAGTCCGTTCTAGGATTCTTTTTAGCTCTCTGTTAGAGACTTCAGCTTGCCCATTTGTTTGTGGATGATACAGAGTTGCCACTTTATGGCTGATTCCATATCTAACCATAGCAGAGTATAGCTGTCTATTGCAGAAATGAGTGCCCCCATCACTGATTAGTACTCTGGGAACACCAAACCTGCTGAAGATGTGTTTCTGGAGGAATTTTAGCACGGTCTTGGTATCATTAGTGGGTGTAGCAATTGCTTCTACCCACTTAGATACGTAGTCCACTGCCACCAGAATGTAAGTGTTTGAGTATGATGGTGGGAATGGACCCATGAAGTCAATTCCCCATACATCAAACAATTCTATCTCTAATATCCCTTGTTGAGGCATGGCATATCCGTGAGGCAAGTTACCAGCTATTTGGCAACTGTCACAGTTACGCACAAACTCTCGGGAATCTTTATAGAGAGTAGGCCAGTAGAAGCCACATTGGAGGACTTTAGTGGCTGTTCGCTCACTTCCAAAATGCCCTCCATACTGTGATCCATGGCAATGCCATAGGATCTTTGTGCTTCTTCTCTGGGTACACATCTGCGGATTACTCCGTCTGCACATCTCTTAAAGAGATATGGTTCATCCCAGAGGTAGTACTTGGCATCTGAAATTAATTTCTTTCTTTGCACTTTGCTGTACTCCTGGGGTATGAACCTCACAGCTTTATAATTTGCAATATCTGCAAACCAAGGAGCTTCCTGGATGGCAAAGAGTTGCTCATCTGGGAAAGTCTCAGAGATCTCAGTAGAAGGGAGGGACGCCCCAGCTACTGGTTCTATTCGGGACAGATGATCAGCTACTTGGTTCTCTGTCCCTTTTCTGTCTCTTATTTCTATATCAAACTCTTGCAGAAGCAACACCCATCTTATTAGCCTGGGTTTTGAATCCTGCTTTGTGAGTAAGTATTTAAGAGCAGCATGGTCAGTGTACACAATCACTTTGGATCCTACTAGATAAGATCTAAACTTGTCAATGGCATAGACCACGGCAAGTAATTCTTTTTCTGTGGTTGTGTAATTCTTCTGTGCATCATTTAGAACACGGCTAGCATAATAAATGACATGCAGAAGTTTGTTATGCCTCTGTCCCAACACTGCACCAATGGCATGATCACTGGCATCACACATTAATTCAAATGGCAATGTCCAATCTGGTGCAGAGATGACTGGTGCTGTGACCAGCTTAGCTTTCAGGGTCTCAAATGCCTGCAGACACTGTGTGTCAAACACGAATGGTGTGTCAGCAGCTAGCAGGTTACTTAAAGGTTTTGCAATTTTTGAAAAATCCTTTATAAACCTTCTGTAGAATCCTGCATGCCCCAGAAAGCTTCTGATTGCCTTAACATTGGCAGGTGGTGGTAATTTTTCAATTACCTCTACCTTTGCCTTATCCACCTCTATTCCCTTGCTTGAAATTTTGTGCCCAAGGACAATTCCTTCAGTCACCATAAAGTGACATTTCTCCCAGTTTAAAACCAGGTTAGTCTCTTGGCACCTTTTCAGGACAAGTGCTAGGTGATTAAGACAAGAGCTGAATGAGTCTCCATATACTGAAAAGTCATCCATAAAGACTTCCAGAAATTTCTCTTGAAAGGTTGCAGGTGCATTGCACAGACCAAAAGGCATCCTCCTATAGGCAAACACGCCAGAAGGGCAAGTGAATGCTGTTTTCTCTTGGTCCTGAGGATCTACTGCAATTTGGTTGTAGCCTGAATAGCCATCCAAAAAGCAGTAGTAGTCATGCCCAGCTAGTCTTTCTAGCATTTGGTCTATGAATGGTAAAGGAAAATGATCCTTTCTGGTGGCTGTATTGAGCCTTCTGTAGTCAATACACATACGCCACCCTGTAACTGTTCTTGTAGGAACCAGTTCATTTTTTTCATTATGAACCACTGTCATGCCTCCCTTTTTGGGGACAACTTGGACAGGGCTCACCCAGGGGCTATCAGAAATAGGATAAATAATCCCAGCCTCTAGTAATTTAGTGACCTCTTTCTGCACCACCTCCTTCATGGCTGGATTTAGCCTCCTCTGTGGTTGGACCACTGGTTTGGCATTATCCTCCAACAGGATCTTGTGCATGCATCTAGCTGGGCTAATACCCTTAAGATCACTTATGGACCACCCAAGAGCTGTCTTGTGTGTTCTTAGCACTTGAATCAGTGCTTCCTCTTCCTGTGGATTTAAAGTAGAGCTTATAATCACTGGAAAAGTTTCACCCCCTCCCAGAAATGCATATTTCAGGGAAGGTGGTAGTGGTTTGAGTTCAGGTTTGGGAGGTTTATCCTCCTCCTGAGGAATTTTCGAAAATTTCTTTGCTTCCTCTAGTTCTTCTTGATCAGGTTGAGCATCCTTGAAGATGTCTTCAAGCTCTGATTCTAGGCTTTTAGCCATATTGATCTCTTCCACCAAAGAGTCAATAATGTCTGCGCCCATGCAGTCATTTGGTGTGTCTGGATGCTGCATAGCTTTTACAGCATTTAACTTGAACTCATCCTCATTGACTCTCAAGGTTACTTCCCCTTTTTGTACATCAATGAGAGTTCGTCCAGTTGCTAGGAAAGGTCTTCCTAGAATGAGAGTTGCACTCTTGTGCTCCTCCATTTTCAGCACCACAAAGTCAGTTGGAAAGGCGAATGGCCCAACCTTGACAATCATATCCTCTATTATGCCTGATGGATGTTTAATGGAGCCATCAGCAAGTTGGAGGCATATCCTGGTTGGTTTGACTTCTCCAGTCAACCCAAGCTTTCTGATAGTGGATGCAGGTATTAGATTGATGCTTGCTCCAAGATCACATAGGGCTGTCTTGGTGCAAGCGCCTTCTAATGTGCATGGTATCAGAAAGCTTCCAGGATCTTGAAGCTTTTCTGGTAAGCTTTTCAGAATGACTGCACTGCATTCTTCAGTGAGAAACACTTTTTCAATTTCTCTCCAATCCTTCTTATGACTTAAGATTTCCTTCATGAACTTAGCATAAGAAGGTATTTGCTCAAGTGCCTCTGCAAACGGAATCTTTATTTCAAGAGTCCTTAGATAGTCTGCAAAGCGGGCAAATTGCTTATCCTATTCCGCTTTGCGGAGTTTCTGAGGATAAGGCATCTTGGCTTGATATTCTTCAACCTTAGATGCTGCAGGTTTATTCCTTACAGAAGTGATTGAAGAAACCTTTTTAGAGGGATTACTGTCAGCACTCTCAGGTGTCTGATCTTCCCTTGGCGTTTGAACGCCAGGAATGGGTGAAGTTTGGGCGTTAAACGCCAACTTCTCTCCCTTTTCTGGCGTTTGAACGCCAGAACTGGGCAAGGAATGGGCGTTTAACGCCAACTTTCCTTCCCTTTCTGGCGTTTGAACGCCAATAACATTCCTCTCTGGGCTCTTACTGTCCTCAGAGGGATTTTGAACAGTGGTTTGGTTATCCTCTGTCAATTGTTCCCTGTTTGGCTTTTTGCTCTTTTGAGCAGTGGTATTCAGTGTCTTCCCACTCCTCAGTTGAACTGCTTGACACTCCTCTGTTATCTGTTTAGATATTTGCTGTTTTGCTTGATTCAACTGCAGTTCTATGTTCTTGTTAGCAACTTTAGTTTCATAGAGCATCTCTTTAAATTCTGCTAACTGTTCTGTCATCAGGAGCAATTGTTGATTAAGCTCAATTATCTGTTCTTGAGGATTAGGGTCAGTGACTACTGTCATGACTTCCTTTTCTAGAGAGAACTCATTGCTAGAATACAAATATTGGTTTCTAGCAACAGTGTCTATAAGCTCTTGAGCTTCTTCAATTATCTTCCTCATGTGTATAGATCCACCAGCTGAGTGGTCTAAAGACATCTGAGCTTTTTCTGTAAGCCCATAGTAGAAGATGTCTAACTGTACCCACTCTGAAAACATTTCAGAGGGACATTTCCTTAGCATACCTCTATACCTCTCCCAGGCATTATAAAGGGATTCATTATCCTCTTGTTTAAAGCCTTGGATGTCCAGCCTTAGCTGTGTCATCCTCTTTGGAGGGTAAAAATGATTCAGGAATTTGTCTGACAATTGTTTCCATGTCTTTATGCTTGCTGTAGGTTGGTTATTCAACCACCTTTTAGCTTGATCTTTTACAGCAAATGGAAACAGTAATAGTCTGTAGACATCCTGATCCACCTCTTTATCATGTACTGTGTCAGCAATTTGTAAGAACTGTGCCAGAAACTCAGTAGGTTCTTCCTGTGGAAGACCGAAATACTGGCAATTTTGCTGCACTATGATAATGAATTGAGGATTTAGCTCAAAGCTGCTTGCTTTGATGGGAGGTGTACAGATGCTACTCCCATATGCAGCTGTAATGGGGTTAGCATATGACCCCAGAGTCCTTTTGGACTGATCAATCCCACTTATGTCCATAATGGACAAAAGGGAAATGATAATGATTGCAAACAGATAAATTTTGTTTTTTTTTTTGAGTTAAACGAAAAAAAAATAAAATAAAACAAAAGAGAATTAAAATAAAAATTCGAAAATCAAAAAGAAAATAAGATCAAAGCAAATTGAGAACTGAATCAATTAAGTAATTAAAAAGATTTTGAAAATAGTAATTAAAAAGATATGATTGAAAAAAATTTTTATGAAAAAGATTTGACTTTTGAAAAGAGGAAAGAGAAAAACACAAAAAGACACCAAACTTAAAATTTTTAGAAAATCAAACACTAATTTTCGAAAATTTTAAGAGAAAAACACAAAGAGGACACCAAACTTAGAATTTTTACGGATCAAAAAGGGACTAAGGACATGCAAAATAAAAAATTAAAAGAAAAGTAAAAGCATGCAATGGACACCAAGCTTAGAATATGAAACTAGACTCAACTAAAAGACTCTAAACCAACAAAAATAAAACAGTCCTAATCTAAGCAACAAGATAAGCCGTTAGTTGTCCAAACTCGAACAATCCCCGGCAACGGCGCCAAAAACTTGGTGCACGAAATTGCAATCACACTTTTGCAACTCCGCACAACTAACCAGCAAGTGCACTGGGTCGTCCAAGTAATACCTTGCGTGAGCAAGGGTCGATCCCACGGAGATTGTCGGCTTGAAGCAAGCTATGGTTATCTTGTAAATCTTAGTCAGGATATCAGAATTTATCAGGATTGATTGTAAAAAGCAAAAGAACATAAAATGGTTACTTGTATTGCAGTAATGGAGAATAGGTTGAGGTTTTGGAGATGCTCCATCTTCTGAATCTCTGCTTTCCTACTGTCTTCTTCATCAAACACGCAAGGCTCCTTCCATGGCAAGCTGTATGTAGGGTTTCACCGTTGTCAGTGGCTACCTCCCATCCTCTCAGTGAAAACGTTCCTATGCTCTGTCACAGCATAGGCTAATCAGCTGTCGGTTCTCGGTCAGGCCGGAATAGAATCCAGTGATTCTTTTGCGTCTGTCACTAACGCCCCGCCTGCTAGGAGTTTGAAGCACGTCACAGTCATTCAATCATTGAATCCTACTCAGAATACCACAGACAAGGTTTAGACCTTCCGGATTCTCTTGAATGCCGCCATCAGTTCTAGCTTATACCACGAAGATTCTGATTAAGGAATCCAAGAGATATCTACTCAATCTAAGGTAGAACGGAGGTGGTTGTCAGGCACACGTTCATAGTTGAGAATATGATGAGTGTCACGGATCATCACATTCATCCGGATTAAGAACAAGTGATATCTTAGAATGGAAGCAAGCATGATTGAATAAGAAACAGTAGTAATTGCATTAATCCATCAAGACACAGCAGAGCTCCTCACCCCCAACCATGGGGTTTAGAGACTCATACCGTGGAAAGTACACAAAGAAACGTGTAAAGTGTCATGAGGTACTGATACAATGTCAAAAGATCCTATTAATAGTCAGCTAGTAACCTAAGGTTTACAGAAATGAGTAAATGACAGAAAAATCCACTTCCGGGCCCACTTGGTGTGTGCTTGGGCTGAGCATTGAAGCTTTCAAGTGTAGAGACCTTTTCTGGAGTTAAACGCCAGCTTTCATGCCAGTTTGGGCGTTTAACTCCAAGTTTTATGCCAGTTCCAGCGTTAAACGCTGGAATTTCTGAGGCTGATTTGCCACGCCAGTTTGGGCCATCAAATCTTGGGCAAAGTATGGACTATTATACATTGCTGGAAAGCCCAGGATGTCTACTTTCCAATGCCGTTGAGAGCGCGCCAATTGGGCTTCTGTAGCTCCAGAAAATCCACTTCGAGTGCAGGGAGGTCAGAATCCAACAGCATCTGCAGTCCTTTTCAGTCTCTGAATCAGATTTTTGCTCAGATCCCTCAATTTCAGCCAGAAAATACCTGAAATCACAGAAAAACACACAAACTCATAGTAAAGTCCAGAAAAGTGAATTTTAACTAAAAACTAATAAAAATATACTAAGAACTCAACTAAAACTACTAAAAACATACTAAAACCAATGCCAAAAAGGGTACAAATTATCCGCTCATCACAACACCAAACTTAAATTGTTGCTTGTCCCCAAGCAACTGAAAATCAAAATAGGATAAAAAGAAGAGAATATACTATAGACTCCAAAATATCAAAGAAACATAGTTCCAATTAGATGAGCGGGACTAGTAGCTTTTTGCCTCCGAACAGTTTTGGCATCTCACTCTATCCTTTGAAGTTCAGAATGATTGGCATCTATAAGAACTCAGAACTCAGATAATGTTATTGATTCTCCTAGTTAAGTATAATGATTCTTGAACATAGCTAGTGTATGAGTCTTGGCTGTGGCCCAAAGCACTCTGTCTTCCAGTATTACCACCGGATACATACATGCCACAGACACATAATTGGGTGAACCTTTTTAGATTGTGACTCAGCTTTGCTAGAGTCCCCAATTAGAGGTGTCCAGGGTTCTTAAGCACACTCTTTTTGCCTTGGTTCACAACTTTATTTTTTTCTTTTTCTCTTTTTTTTTTCGAAATTTTTTTTTTGTATTCACTGCTTTTTCTTGCTTCAAGAATCACTTTGATGATTTTTCAGATCCTCAATAACAGTTCTCCTTTTCCATCATTCTTTCAAGAGCCAACAATTTTAACATTCTTAAAACAACAAATTCAAAAGACATATGCACTGTTCAAGCATTCATTCGGAAAACAAAAATTATTGTCACCACATCAAACTAATTCAACTAGTTTCAAGGATAAATTTCGAAATCCTGTACTTCTTGTTCTTTTGTGATTAAAGCATTTTTCATTTAAGAGAGGTGATGGATTCATAGGACATTCATAACTTTAAGGCATAAATTTTATTAATTATGAATTAAGAACAAGACTCAAATATAGATATAAGATGAGACAAAAAAAATGAAAGTAGGAATAGAAAACAAAAGAAAAACGCAAAAATAGGCTCCTAATGATAGAGGTTTTCACAGAGTTAGGACTCAACAACCTTGATTTTGAGAAGTGGATGCTCCCTCAGCTTGAGAGGAGAGCTTTTGGCGTTTCATCTCTTGGAGTTCACGCCCCTGCTTCTGTTGTTCCTTCAGCAATTTGCAGAGCATGCAGTTCTGATTCTGCTGTTCTTCCTTCAGTTGCTCCATAGTTTCTTGCAACTTGGTGATAGATGCTTCTAGGCTGGCCCAGTAACCAATTTCAGGGAATTCAGGGAGGAACTCCTGCGCCCTCCTTTTGATAGAGTTGTCTTGCATTTGTCCTTCCATTGACTTCTTGGTGATTGGATGTTCAATGGGTATGAATTCATCTACTCCCATCTTCACTCCAGCCTCTTTACAGAGCAAGGAGATCAAGCTTGGGTAAGCCAATTTGGCTTCAGTGGAATTCTTATTTGCAATTGTGTAGATCTCACAAGCAATCACATGATGAACCTCCACTTCTCTTCCAAGCATAATGCAATGAATCATCACTGCTCTCTTGATGGTGACCTCAGAACGGTTGCTAGTGGGTAGTATGGAGCGCCCAATAAAGTCTAGCCAACCTCTTGCAATTGGTTTGAGGTCTCCCCTCTTGAGTTGGTTTGGGACACCCTTAGAATTGGTTATCCATTTAGTTCCAGGGAGGCATATGTCCTCTAGAACTTGATCCAACCCTTTATCTGCTCTCACCATCCTCCTATTAAAGGATTCAGGATCATCTTGCAGTTGAGGTAATTTGAAGATTTCTCTTATTTTGTCCAGATGGAAGTACATAACTTTCCCTCTGACCATGGTTCTGTCGGTATGGTAAGCAGTTCCAGTCATTCTCTGCTTATCTGTTAGCCACAGATTTGAGTAGAATTCCTGAACCATGTTCCTTCCAACCTTTATCTCAGGATTGGTTAGAACTTCCCATCCTCTGTTTCGAATTTGCTCTTGGATCCCCGGATATTCATCTTCTTTCAGATCAAATTTCACTTCCGGGATCACTGACCTCAGACCCATTATCTTGTGATAATGGTCTTCATGTTCTTTGGTTAAGAACTTCTCTTGATTCCAAAGATTCTTTGGATTATTCTCTTTCTTTCCTCTTAAATTGGTTTGTTTTCCCTTAGGAGCCATGATCTTGATGAATCTTGGCTTAGTGATCACGGAAAAGCACACCAAACTTAGAGGTTTGCTTGTCCTCAAGCAAAAGAAAGGATAGAAGAGAGAGAGAGGAAGAGGAAATTCGAATGGTGTGGTGGAATGAGGGGGGACAAACGTGTATTTATAAAGTGGGGAGGGGAGATTTCGAAAAGAAAAGAAAAATTTGAAAGGAGAATTGAGAAGATATGGAAAGAATTTGAGAGAAAGGTGAGTTTTTGAACAATATTTGGAATTGATTTGAAATAGATTTGAAGAATGGTTTTGATTTTTGAAGATTTGAAAGTGAATGATGAATGGTTGAAGTGTGATTTTGTAGAAAAGTATGGGTAAGAAAAGGAAAATTTGAAAAAATTTGGTTTGAAAACAAAATTGTGGTCCCCCCACCTTTCTGGCGTTAAACGCCCAGAATGGCACCCATTCTGGCGTTTAACGCCCATTTGATGCCCCTTTTGGGCGTTTAACGCCCAGCCAGGTGCCCTGGCTGGCGTTAAACGCCAGAATTCCTTTATCACTGGGTGTTTTTCCAAACGCCCAGGATGCTGCACACCTGGCGTTAAACGCCCAGAATGGTGCCCATTCTGGCGTTTAACGCCCAAAATGGCACCATTACTGGCGTTAAACGCCCAGAATGGTGCCCATTCTGGCGTTTAACGCCCAAAATGCCCCTTACTGGCGTTTTTTCGCCAGTAAGCTCTTTTTCTCTGCTTTTTGAGCTGAATCCTTCTGTAACTCTGTGAATTCCTTCATTTTTGATACTTGCCTTTGTAAGAACAACACATATAACCTACTAATGACTGGGTTGCCTCCCAGCAAGCGCTTCTTTACTCTCTTTAGCTGGACCTTCACTGAGAATTACTCAAGTCTCAGTTTTGAGCATTCCTGCTCAAAATTGCCTTCAAGATAATGCTTGATTCTCTGTCCATTAACAATGAACTTTTTGTCAGAATCAATATCCTGAAGCTCAACATATCCATATGGTGAAACTCCTGTAATCACATACGGACCCCTCCACCGGGATTTGAGTTTTCCTGGAAACAATTTGAGCCTAGAGTTGAAGAGCAGAACTTTTTGTCCTGGCTCAAAAACTCTGGTTGACAACTTCTTGTCATGCCATTTCTTTGCCTTTTCCTTATAAATTTTTGCATTTTCAAAGGCATTGAGTCTGAACTCCTCTAGCTCATTTAGCTGGAGTAATCTCTTTTCACCAGCTAACTGTGCATCCATGTTTAGGAATCTGGTTGCCCAATAGGCTTTATGTTCCAGTTCTACGGGCAGATGACAGGCCTTCCCATACACCAGTTGGTATGGAGAGGTTCCTATAGGAGTCTTGAATGCTGTTCTGTATGCCCACAGAGCATCATCCAAGCTCTTTGCCCAATCCTTTCTTCGGGCTATCACAGTCCGTTCTAGGATTCTTTTTAGCTCTCTGTTAGAGACTTCAGCTTGCCCATTTGTCTGTGGATGATACGGAGTTGCCACTTTATGGCTGATTCCATATCTAACCATAGCAGAGTATAGCTGTCTATTGTAGAAATGAGTACCCCCATCACTGATTAGTACTCTGGGAACACCAAACCTGCTGAAGATGTGTTTCTGGAGGAATTTTAGCACGGTCTTGGTATCATTAGTGGGTGTAGCAATTGCTTCTACCCACTTAGATACGTAGTCCACTGCCACCAGAATGTAAGTGTTTGAGTATGATGGTGGGAATGGACCCATGAAGTCAATTCCCCATACATCAAACAATTCTATCTCTAATATCCCTTGTTGAGGCATGGCATATCCGTGAGGCAAGTTACCAGCTATTTGGCAACTGTCACAGTTACGCACAAACTCTCGGGAATCTTTATAGAGAGTAGGCCAGTAGAAGCCACATTGGAGGACTTTAGTGGCTGTTCGCTCACTTCCAAAATGCCCTCCATACTGTGATCCATGGCAATGCCATAGGATCTTTTGTGCTTCTTCTCTGGGTACACATCTGCGGATTACTCCGTCTGCACATCTCTTAAAGAGATATGGTTCATCCCAGAGGTAGTACTTGGCATCTGAAATTAATTTCTTTCTTTGCACTTTGCTGTACTCCTGGGGTATGAACCTCACAGCTTTATAATTTGCAATATCTGCAAACCAAGGAGCTTCCTGGATGGCAAAGAGTTGCTCATCTGGGAAAGTCTCAGAGATCTCAGTAGAAGGGAGGGACGCCCCAGCTACTGGTTCTATTCGGGACAGATGATCAGCTACTTGGTTCTCTGTCCCTTTTCTGTCTCTTATTTCTATATCAAACTCTTGCAGAAGCAACACCCATCTTATTAGCCTGGGTTTTGAATCCTGCTTTGTGAGTAAGTATTTAAGAGCAGCATGGTCAGTGTACACAATCACTTTGGATCCTACTAGATAAGATCTAAACTTGTCAATGGCATAGACCACGGCAAGTAATTCTTTTTCTGTGGTTGTGTAATTCTTCTGTGCATCATTTAGAACACGGCTAGCATAATAAATGACATGCAGAAGTTTGTTATGCCTCTGTCCCAACACTGCACCAATGGCATGATCACTGGCATCACACATTAATTCAAATGGCAATGTCCAATCTGGTGCAGAGATGACTGGTGCTGTGACCAGCTTAGCTTTCAGGGTCTCAAATGCCTGCAGACACTGTGTGTCAAACACGAATGGTGTGTCAGCAGCTAGCAGGTTACTTAAAGGTTTTGCAATTTTTGAAAAATCCTTTATAAACCTTCTGTAGAATCCTGCATGCCCCAGAAAGCTTCTGATTGCCTTAACATTGGCAGGTGGTGGTAATTTTTCAATTACCTCTACCTTTGCCTTATCCACCTCTATTCCCTTGCTTGAAATTTTGTGCCCAAGGACAATTCCTTCAGTCACCATAAAGTGACATTTCTCCCAGTTTAAAACCAGGTTAGTCTCTTGGCACCTTTTCAGGACAAGTGCTAGGTGATTAAGACAAGAGCTGAATGAGTCTCCATATACTGAAAAGTCGTCCATAAAGACTTCCAGAAATTTCTCTACCATATCTGAGAAGATAGAGAGCATGCACCTCTGAAAGGTTGCAGGTGCATTGCACAGACCAAAAGGCATCCTCCTATAGGCAAACACGCCAGAAGGGCAAGTGAATGCTGCTTTCTCTTGGTCGTGAGGATCTACTGCAATTTGGTTGTAGCCTGAATAGCCATCCAAAAAGTAGTAGTAGTCATGCCCAGCTAGTCTTTCTAGCATTTGGTCTATGAATGGTAAAGGAAAATGATCCTTTCTGGTGGCTGTATTGAGCCTTCTGTGGTCAATACACATACGCCACCCTGTAACTGTTCTTGTAGGAACCAGTTCATTTTTTTCACTATGAACCACTGTCATGCCTCCCTTTTTGGGGACAACTTGGACAGGGCTCACCCAGGGGCTATCAGAAATAGGATAAATAATCCCAGCCTCTAGTAATTTAGTGACCTCTTTCTGCACCACCTCCTTCATGGCTGGATTTAGCCTCCTCTGTGGTTGGACCACTGGTTTGGCATTATCCTCCAACAGGATCTTGTGCATGCATCTAGCTGGGCTAATACCCTTAAGATCACTTATGGACCACCCAAGAGCTGTCTTGTGTGTTCTTAGCACTTGAATCAGTGCTTCCTCTTCCTGTGGATTTAAAGCAGAGCTTATAATCACTGGAAAAGTTTCACCCCCTCCCAGAAATGCATATTTTAGGGAAGGTGGTAGTGGTTTGAGTTCAGGTTTGGGAGGTTTATCCTCCTCCTGAGGAATTTTCGAAAATTCCTTTGCTTCCTCTAGTTCTTCTTGATCAGGTTGAGCATCCTTGAAGATGTCTTCAAGCTCTGATTCTAGGCTTTCAGCCATATTGATCTCTTCCACCAAAGAGTCAATAATGTCTGCGCCCATGCAGTCATTTGGTATGTCTGGATGCTGCATAGCTTTTACAGCATTTAACTTGAACTCATCCTCATTGACTCTCAAGGTTACTTCCCCTTTTTGTACATCAATGAGAGTTCGTCCAGTTGCTAGGAAAGGTCTTCCTAGAATGAGAGTTGCACTCTTGTGCTCCTCCATTTCCAGCACCACAAAGTCAGTTGGAAAGGCGAATGGCCCAACCTTGACAATTATATCCTCTATTATGCCTGATGGATGTTTAATGGAGCCATCAGCAAGTTGGAGGCATATCCTGGTTGGTTTGACTTCTCCAGTCAACCCAAGCTTTCTGATAGTGGATGCAGGTATTAGATTGATGCTTGCTCCAAGATCACATAGGGCTGTCTTGGTGCAAGCGCCTTCTAATGTGCATGGTATCAGAAAGCTTCCAGGATCTTGAAGCTTTTCTGGTAAGCTTTTCAGAATGACTGCACTGCATTCTTCAGTGAGAAACACTTTTTCAGTTTCTCTCCAATCCTTCTTATGACTTAAGATTTCCTTCATGAACTTAGCATAAGAAGGTATTTGCTCAAGTGCCTCTGCAAACGGAATCTTTATTTCAAGAGTCCTTAGATAGTCTGCAAAGCGGGCAAATTGCTTATCCTGTTCCGCTTTGCGGAGTTTCTGAGGATAAGGCATCTTGGCTTGATATTCTTCAACCTTAGATGCTGCAGGTTTATTCCTTACAGAAGTGGTTGAAGAAGCCTTTTTAGAGGGATTACTGTCAGCACTCTCAGGTGTCTGATCTTCCCTTGGCGTTTGAACGCCAGGAATGGGTGAAGTTTGGGCGTTAAACGCCAACTTCTCTCCCTTTTCTGGCGTTTGAACGCCAGAACTGGGCAAGGAATGGGCGTTTAACGCCAACTTTCCTTCCCTTTCTGGCGTTTGAACGCCAATAACATTCCTCTCTGGGCTCTTACTGTCCTCAAAGGGATTTTGAACAGTGGTTTGGTTATCCTCTGTCAATTGTTCCCTGTTTGGCTTTTTGCTCTTTTGAGTAGTGGTATTCAGTGTCTTCCCACTCCTCAGTTGAACTGCTTGACACTCCTCTATTATCTGTTTAGATATTTGCTGTTTTGCTTGATTCAACTGCAGTTCTATGTTCTTGTTAGCAACTTTAGTTTCATAGAGCATCTCTTTAAATTCTGCTAACTGTTCTGTCATCAGGAGCAATTGTTGATTAAGCTCAATTATCTGTTCTTGAGGATTAGGGTCAGTGACTACTGTCATGACTTCCTTTTCTGGAGAGAACTCATTGCTAGAATACAAATATTGGTTTCTAGCAACAGTGTCTATAAGCTCTTGAGCTTCTTCAATTATCTTCCTCATGTGTATAGATCCACCAGCTGAGTGGTCTAAAGACATCTGAGCTTTTTCTGTAAGCCCATAGTAGAAGATGTCTAACTGTACCGACTCTGAAAACATTTCAGAGGGACATTTCCTTAGCATACCTCTATACCTCTCCCAAGCATTATAAAGGGATTCATTATCCTCTTGTTTAAAGCCTTGGATGTCCAGCCTTAGCTGTGTCATCCTCTTTGGAGGGTAAAAATGATTCAGGAATTTGTCTGACAATTGTTTCCATGTCTTTATGCTTGCTGTAGGTTGGTTATTCAACCACCTTTTAGCTTGATCTTTTACAGCAAATGGAAACAGTAATAGTCTGTAGACATCCTGATCCACCTCTTTATCATGTACTGTGTCAGCAATTTGTAAGAACTGTGCCAGAAACTCAGTAGGTTCTTCCTGTGGAAGACCGAAATACTGGCAATTTTGCTGCACTATGATAATGAATTGAGGATTTAGCTCAAAGCTGCTTGCTTTGATGGGAGGTGTACAGATGCTACTCCCATATGCAGCTGTAATGGGGTTAGCATATGACCCCAGAGTCCTTTTGGACTGATCAATCCCACTTATGTCCATAATGGACAAAAGGGAAATGATAATGATTGCAAACAGATAAATTTTGTTTTTTTTTGAGTTAAACGAAAAAAAAATAAAATAAAACAAAAGAGAATTAAAATAAAAATTCGAAAATCAAAAAGAAAATAAGATCAAAGCAAATTGAGAACTGAATCAATTAAGTTATTAAAAAGATTTTGAAAATAGTAATTAAAAAGATATGATTGAAAAAAATTTTTATGAAAAAGATTTGACTTTTGAAAAGAGGAAAGAGAAAAACACAAAAAGACACCAAACTTAAAATTTTTAGAAAATCAAACACTAATTTTCGAAAATTTTAAGAGAAAAACACAAAGAGGACACCAAACTTAGAATTTTTACGGATAAAAAAGGGACTAAGGACATGCAAAATCAAAAATTAAAAGAAAAGTAAAAGCATGCAATGGACACCAAACTTAGAATATGAAACTAGACTCAACTAAAAGACTCTAAACCAACAAAAATAAAATAGTCCTAATCTAAGCAACAAGATAAGCCGTTAGTTGTCCAAACTCGAACAATCCCCGGCAACGGCGCCAAAAACTTGGTGCACGAAATTGCAATCACACTTTTGCAACTCCGCACAACTAACCAGCAAGTGCACTGGGTCGTCCAAGTAATACCTTGCGTGAGCAAGGGTCGATCCCACGGAGATTGTCGGCTTGAAGCAAGCTATGGTTATCTTGTAAATCTTAGTCAGGATATCAGAATTTATCAGGATTGATTGTAAAAAGCAAAAGAACATAAAATGGTTACTTGTATTGCAGTAATGGAGAATAGGTTGAGGTTTTGGAGATGCTCCATCTTCTGAATCTCTGCTTTCCTACTGTCTTCTTCATCAAACACGCAAGGCTCCTTCCATGGCAAGCTGTATGTAGGGTTTCACCGTTGTCAGTGGCTACCTCCCATCCTCTCAGTGAAAACGTTCCTATGCTCTGTCACAGCATAGGCTAATCAGCTGTCGGTTCTCGGTCAGGCCGGAATAGAATCCAGTGATTCTTTTGCGTCTGTCACTAACGCCCCGCCTGCTAGGAGTTTGAAGCACGTCACAGTCATTCAATCATTGAATCCTACTCAGAATACCACAGACAAGGTTTAGACCTTCCGGATTCTCTTGAATGCCGCCATCAGTTCTAGCTTATACCACGAAGATTCTGATTAAGGAATCCAAGAGATATCTACTCAATCTAAGGTAGAACGGAGGTGGTTGTCAGGCACATGTTCATAGTTGAGAATATGATGAGTGTCACGGATCATCACATTCATCCGGGTTAAGAACAAGTGATATCTTAGAATGGAAGCAAGCATGATTGAATAAGAAACAGTAGTAATTGCATTAATCCATCAAGACACAGCAGAGCTCCTCACCCCCAACCATGGGGTTTAGAGACTCATACCGTGGAAAGTACACAAAGAAACGTGTAAAGTGTCATGAGGTACTGATACAATGTCAAAAGATCCTATTAATAGTCAGCTAGTAACCTAAGGTTTACAGAAATGAGTAAATGACAGAAAAATCCACTTCCGGGCCCACTTGGTGTGTGCTTGGGCTGAGCATTGAAGCTTTCAAGTGTAGAGACCTTTTCTGGAGTTAAACGCCAGCTTTCATGCCAGTTTGGGCGTTTAACTCCAAGTTTTATGCCAGTTCCAGCGTTAAACGCTGGAATTTCTGAGGCTGATTTGCCACGCCAGTTTGGGCCATCAAATCTTGGGCAAAGTATGGACTATTATACATTGCTGGAAAGCCCAGGATGTCTACTTTCCAATGCCGTTGAGAGCGCGCCAATTGGGCTTCTGTAGCTCCAGAAAATCCACTTCGAGTGCAGGGAGGTCAGAATCCAACAGCATCTGCAGTCCTTTTCAGTCTCTGAATCAGATTTTTGCTCAGATCCCTCAATTTCAGCCAGAAAATACCTGAAATCACAGAAAAACACACAAACTCATAGTAAAGTCCAGAAAAGTGAATTTTAACTAAAAACTAATAAAAATATACTAAGAACTCAACTAAAACTACTAAAAACATACTAAAAACAATGCCAAAAAGGGTACAAATTATCCGCTCATCACTCACTTTCTTCTCTTTCCTTCTCATCCTTATTCTCTTTCATTCTCTTTTACATATTGCATTTTTTTACGTTCTTTCATTGCATTTTAATTTTTTTCATGCCTTTATCTTCTTTTCTCGTTTCTTATTTTATCATTGGTGTTAAATGTTCTTATTCAACTGTTGTATCTTTTTCTTGTATTATTTTAGTGCTTAATGACTTGTTTTATATTATTGGGTGACATTATTTCTAAGTCAATGCTACTCTTTTATGATACTTGTATATAGAAACTTATACCATTTTTCATACCCACTCCCCCATTGTCGCAATTTTTTGCACTATTGATATGCCACTTGCTTCTACTGTTTTCTCACTTGCATGTTGTAGCTACCATGTAGTTGAGATCCTCATTATTTGGCATTAACCCAAACATACTTTACTTGTTTTCTTATCTTTGCTTCTGGCTTATTCTTCTTCCTTTTTCTCTTCTTTAAGGATGGCCACCGAGGAGGAAAAAGGAAAGTTTCTAATGGGGCAATAAACAAGTCCGCCGCACAATCTTTGGAGAAAAAGCGTCAGTTGGAGCCACGGTCCACTTGCACGTCTTTGCATGCACCGAGGACGGTGCAATCCTTAAGTGTGGGAAAGTCGATACTGACTTCTGCGGGTAACTACTTTCTGACTCAACACCAATGTTTAATTTTCCTTGTTAAATTAGTTATTGCATTTGCATGTTTGATCGCATGTTTGTTTAACTTTGTGCATATTTTTCCACTACTTGGTTAAAGTAATATTTTCTTTTTCAAGAAATTTTTTATAACATTTCACTAATTTGAATTAAATTTTTGTTAAACCTTGCTTGAAGAAATTTTATTTTGGAACATGTTTTAGAGCTCGAACACACAATACCAGTGAGATTTTGAGCCCAATTGATTGGTTACATTTTATCAACCAATATTTTATTTTTGGTGTGTGTTGTTCTCTCTAAAATTGTGATCTTTATCTTGCTTAATTCTATATTCCATGGTTTAATGTATGCATGCACTTATGTGATTCAGGCCTTTGTTTCACTGAGCTTACATATCCATATAGCCCTACCCTTTCATTATCCTTTACAAACCAATTTGAGCCTATTTTACCCATTTTATTCTCTACATTAGCACATCACTATCTCTAAGCAGAAAACAATAATGTCTTTAATTTGAATCTTTGGTCAGCTTAGATTGGTGAGAGTGTTCATGATTTAAGTGTGGGAAAATTGGGTTTGCCAATATTTGGTTTGAAAATTAGGCATTGTATAATTTTTGTGAATTTGTGAAAAAGATAGTTAAGCACATATTCTTGCATTCAATACCTTAATAATATGCATTGAGAAAAATAAAAGAAAATAATAATAATAATAATAATAATAATAATAATAATAATAATAATAATAATAATAATAATAATAATAATAATAATAATAATAATAACAATAATAACAATAATAAAAAGGGGACAAAATATCCCAAGTTAAGTAATAATATCAATGCATATGAGTTGTACTTGAATTTGGAATGGATGAATATGTGGTAAACATAGTTAATGGGCAGTTAGATTTTGCATTGTAATTACATGGAATGTCTTAGGCTAAGTGAAAAGTTTAGGTTAATCAAGGATTCAGATTTTAGTCCACCTGACCAAATAAAATCCTACCTTGACCCTAACCCCATTACAACCTTAAAAGACCTCTTGATATGTGTAGTCATGAATTAAATTTTTGTTGATTGGTAGAAGAAGAGCAAGCCTTAGAAAGCAAGATTAGTAGAAAACCGAGAGACTCGACCCTCAAACACTAGAGTGATTAGAGTGTATACACTTCCAGTGAGTGTTCGATCCTCGATTCTTTGTTCCCGGCTTTCATGAGCTATTTTCTTTTGCAAGTGTACTTCATTTTTATAATTTGAATTAGTGGAACCCAGTTATGTTTGTTCTTAAAAGATTTATTTACTTTTAACCAAGTAGTAGAAACATTCTGTATTTAGTTGCATTCATATAGATAGGTTGCATCTCATACTTTCTACCATTCCTCTTCACTCTTATAGCTTCTCTTGAGCTTAGCATGAGGACATGCTAATGTTTAAGTGTGGGGAGATTTGATGCACCACTATTTCGTGGTACATCTTGTGCTTAATTGAGTGGATTTTATCCACTATTCTCACACTTATTCATGTAAATTGCATGTTTTACATTTTCCTTCATGATTTTGTGCTATGATTGAAAACATGTTTCTTTGGTCTTAATTTAGCTAATTTTAATCCTCTCTTATTACCATTCGATGCCATGATATGTGTGTTAAGTATTTTCAGAGATTACAGGGCAGGAATGGCTTAGAGGATGGAAAGAAAGCATGCAAAAGTAGAAGGAATACAAGAAGCTGAAGGAACTGCAAAGCTGTCAGCCCTGAACTCTTCGCACTCAATTGATCATAACTTGAGCTATGGAGATTCAAATGAGGTGGTTCCAGTTGAGTTGAAAAGCTAACATCCGGGGCTTCGAAATGATATATAATTTGCTATAGTTGCCATGCAACTAGACGACGCGCACGCGGCATGGACGCGCACGCGCGCATTTGCGAAATTTCAGCGACCCAGAAATTGCTGGGGGCGGTTTCTGGGATGTTTTTGACCCAGTTTTTGGCCCAGAAAACACAGATTAGAGGATGCAGAGTGGAGGAATGAAGGAGACACTTCTCATTATTCACAATTTAGGTTTTAGATGTAGTTCTAGAGAGAGGCTCTCTCCTCTCTCTAGGGTTTAGGATTCCTAATTTTATGCTTTTGAGTTGGATATTACAGAGTTACTACCTCCATTGAAGTTTTTATAATTCTAGTTTGTTTCCTATTCCTTTACTCTTTTATTTCCTATTTACTTTGTTTAGATTTATATGGATACCTTCGATTTTGGAATTAATTAATGCAAATATACTTTTCCATTTAATTTCATTATTTCTTGATTATTTTCAATTGAGTTTACTTGCCATGTCTTCTTCCTACTCCCTTTACATGTATGCGAAAATGGCATCCATGTCAATGAATTAGGCTTCCAACTTGGCTTTGGAGTTGGATTAATATTTGGAGACCCTTGAGTTGGACAACTCAAGAGTTAAATTATAACTGGAAGTTGTTGGCTAGCTCTCTAGTTGCTAACGCTAATCCTTCCCAAGGGAGAGGATTAGAACTTGTGCATAGAAGTTGGCTCAACTACTTGACTTTCCTTCATTCGTTGAGGATTAACTAAGTAGAAACAACAACCTATTATTATTAATCTTGGAAAATCCAATATGGATAGAATTTCCAATTAATCTTCTCCTAGCCAAGGCTTTTTATTTCAATTGCATAAAACCTCTTGTTAATTTTTCTTGCTTTAAATTATAATTAATTATTTTATCATTCCTCACTCTAAAAATTCTCAGAAAAACCCATAACCAATAGTAACACACTTTCCTGCAATTCCTTGAGAGACGACCCGAGGTTTGAATACTTCGATTTATTTTTATTGGGTTTATTATTTGTGACAAATAATTCTTTTATATGAAAGGATTATTGTTGGTTTAGAAACTATACTTTCAACGAGAATTTATTTGTGAAATTCTAAACCACACAAAAATCCGTTCATCACCACTCCCAAAAATACTTTTGTTATGTAATGTACATCCATACATACAATACAAATTATAAAGACTCATATAGAGTACATCCATATATATACATACATACACACACACACACACACACACACACACACACACACACACACACACACACACACACACACACACACATATATAATATTACAAGCATTAACCAATACAATTCCTATCCCTCTTACATAATATATCATGATAAAGGCGAGGGTACAATAAAAAAATAATCTAAAGCAATACAGAGCATTTCAACAACAACTAAATAAACTATTCGTGACTTCTACGCCCATATCCTGAAAGGAGAAAAATGTAGGGGGGTGAGAACATCATCCTCGAAAGGGTTCTCAGTAGAGGGTTTTTGGGAATTACTGTAATAGGATATGTGAAGATAAACCGTACCGGTGATTAATAACCGTCTTATGCCTCTTTTTTAAAAACAAGGGTTTATAATAAAAGTAAAGTCGGAAATCTTTTCTGAAAGAGGAAACTGTTCATTTAAAACAAGATTCAAAAGCCTTTCAAAAGGTTTATCTATGTTGAACCAAAATAGCCTTTCATATTTTTCCAAACCAGAAAAATGAAACCGAAACCAACCATCAGTCCATCTCATTCAACCATGGCCCTAGGCCCAAACACTCCAACCAACAACCAATCACCACAGTCCAACAGAATCTCAGTCGCAAACATAAATAGGAAGATTCAAGCACAAACAAACAGTTATTGCAAGTAGAACAATTAGCAGTTAATCACAAGTAGTCACAAGGCAAACCAAGTACAATATGCACACCCAAACAATGTCACATAGATGCATATGATGCATGCCTATCCTATTGGCTGATGATATCATTTGTCGATTATAGAGCCAACCCGACAAGTCTTGGTAGCTAACCATTGGACTGTCCCTCTGTCGTGCATCCCCAACTCGAGTTATACTCATCATAAACTTGATCATAATCATGATCCATATCCAACACCCTCACTGGTGTATATTCACGGGGATGAGCTCATCCGGGGCTTTCACAGTGCCTGGCCACCCTCACGACATAGGGTCAACAGAGTCTCGGGTCTCCACCTGGAGCACGTGGTGGCTACCGACTGTTTCTTCCAGGAAACTCATGTCTCAGATAGTGGAAGTGCAAAATCACAATTATCAATATCTCAGCATATATCCATTTATTCTCAGCCATGGATCAACATCTATCTCAGCCTTCCGGCTTAAATTCATAATTCATAGTCAGTCATACGGCTCATAACTCATTTGGCAATCAGCCATAAATCAATAGCATACACAGCCATTCCGGCTCATAACAAAATAGCACTTCCACCATTCAACATCATCAAATTCATAAAATCGGCATTTAAGCCATAAGTCACTTTTTCTCAATTCATTTCACTTTGAAATCAAGTTTCAACTCTTTTCAGCCTTGGCTTTAAAGTTTTCATTTCTCAAATCATCTCAGGCTTATAAGCCCCTTTTTCTCAAGGTAGGTTCCCTTTTTAAAACAAAGCCACTCTCGGCATCCCCTTTCCAAAACTTCCAAAACCATGGAAAGTTAAAGATTCATTTTGAAACATGCAAAATCATCCATCCAACAATGGGAATTTATAACAAAAGTTTCTCAGCAGAGTCCCAAGTCTTTAGGGGAGAATAATGTAACTCAATTCATCAAATTCATTTAAAATCATTAAAACCTTGGCTTTCTGATTTGAGTAATAAAATAGGATCTACGCCATACCGAGTCATGTAATTAAATATTCCTTTCAAAGCCATTTCCTATACTTAAACAAAACCAGTTTCACTTCCCTGATTAAATCTGAAGCGTTTCAAAATGCTAAGAGAATCATTTTTGTTGTGTTAAACTAGAGTTCAAAGGATACTCTGAAACTTATTTAAAACGTCATAATAATGAGGCTCATCAATCGAAATCCAAATCCTTTTAAAATCACGAAAACTTTCCCAAGGGACAAATCTTTATGCTTAATAGAGAAAAACATAAACCCATTTTTACCTTTTAAACCAGTCTCAAAGCAAAATTCTCTTTCGAACGACTTGCACCGAAGACATACTATTTTTCTTGGAAAAATAAGGAGGAATCATAATTCTCTTTTCATAATTCTTTCAAAGCGTAACTTCATCGCTTTCATAATTGTTCTAAATAGAGATAATAAAAGAAGCCCTAAGTTCACAACCCTCCAACTAAATAGGAAAGGCATTAAACTCATAATTTTCCCAAATAACATTTCAAATAAAGACTCGGATTTTATAGAAATTTCGACAGCATCTCTCCTAAAACTTGGACTTTGCCACCCGGTTCGGGTCCCAACTCAACCATTCCACAATCCTTCTCAACAGTTCAAATCCAGAAATTAGTTTGAAAGCAAACTAAATCCAACAGTCATCTCAATTTCATATCTCAAGAAACCTTTTAAAAATCAAATCGTTATCAAACAATTAAACTCATTTCCAAAGCTTTAAAAAATCGGTTTAGCAACAAATCATTTATCAAAAACCAAATCAATTAAAGCAAACCAGACTGAATTTCAAAGAGTATTCTATCTTTCACAATATCAAGAGAGTCAACTCAACTCAAATAAATTCCCAACGGATTAAACTCAAATTTCAAATCTTTAAAGAATCAACTTCAAAATATTCCATTTCACAAAGACGCACAACAATTCGGCCAAACAAACATTCATAATCATTCGAGACAATCAATAGTACATAAGGCTGCTACAACCACCAAATACACATTGTCTCACATCAGTATCCATATGTAATAATTCCATACATAAAATATAGTTTTCGAAAAGCGCCCCTACATCAAAATCCAAACCATAACCCAAACGCCTTACCGAGTCCTTTCCGCCTCAACCCGAAATCAAAGGCAGCTTCAAAGCACAACCCCACACATTTTCGTAACAGCATAAACAGCTCTAAATTACAACAAGCAACCTCAGTTACTAAATCCTAAGAACATCAATATCGTAAAGGATTTAATATACGTACGGGGGACACTAACGTAAGGCTTTTGAAACATAATTACTTACCGAAATAACAAAATGAGGAAGCTGTGATTCCGGACCGACCCGGCAACAGCTCCGGTAGCGGCTAGAAGCTCTGGTGGGTCAACTATAATAACCACGCAGCATCAAAACCTTTTCGAAATCCAAAGGACAGAAACCACAATTTAAAACCCTTCTCACGCACCAGCCATCTCGTTAGTCTCCTCCTCTCTCGCCTCAGTCCCGATCTGTGACGGAAATGACCCCGCGAGTGACAGCGATTGCCTCAACTGGGCAGGGATGGTAGGACGCGACGGCAGTAGTGGTGCTAGGTTGACGACGCCCTTTCTTCCCCTTCTTCCCTCTTCCGTTCCTCCGCGGTGGTTCACTACTTCTGCTTTCCTCGTGGGCATGGGGGAAAACTGTGTATGTTGGGAATATGGGGTGGCGGCTGCTGCTGCATTGTTAGGGAGCTGGGTGTGTGCTGGTTTCAGGGAACCGGGTAACCAGGTAGGGTTTCAGGGTTAGGGTTGTGTGTGTTGAGTTTTAGGATTAAGGTAAAATTAGGTACAAGGGTAATTTTGTAATTTCAAATAAAAATGGAATAATATAGTAATTAGAAATAAATTCTAATCCAACAATAATAATGTATAAAATACTATTTGTTCATCAACTTCACAAATTATTTTCAATATAATATTCAAATCCAATAATTGGAAATAATATAATTAAATCCTTTATTTTCTCAAAATAGCAGCAGTATTACTATTTTAAAATATTAATTGTTTAGTCCAAATCATATAAAATACTTATTATTTCATAACTGCCAACTTTATAATCTAAATATTGAAAATAATCCAATAATTATAAAATTGGATAATAATCATAACTTATCTCAAATTCAATAAATCAAAACTTGCCTTAATTATCTTTAATAAAGTAATTTCTGAAATTAAGCCTATAAATAACTATATGATTTGAGACTTGATCATAATAAGACTTTTCAAAAGCTCTGGGTCTTACATCTTCTACCTTTCCTTGTTCTCTTGTCTTAATTTTATTACTTTATCTTGTCATTTTCTCCATTCTTCGCATTTTTATGTATTTGCACTCTTGTTACTTTAATTTACATTTAATGCAATTTTATGTTTCATGCCTCTTTTATTGCTTTATTGAGTTGCTATCTTTATTTTCCTTCCTTGGTAGTTGTAGCATTTACTATTTCTTGTCATTTACCATGCTTTCTTTTCATGCCCACCAAGTGTTTGATAAAATGCTTGGTTGGATTTTTTACATAGTTTTTCTCACTCTTGGTTGGAAAATTGTGTGGTTTGGGTGAGTGATGCGTGAGCATCTTTCTTATCTTTTCCTAGTGAATTTGCACTTAAATTGTTGAGTTTAATCAAGAATTAATTATCTTTTAGCCACTATGGATGCTACTTTGAGTCTTGTGCATTTCTGTTTATTTTAGGCAGCATTCAGCTGGATTTGATGGAGTTCCTGCAGCAAAAGAATTAAAGGCAAAAACCAGTGAGGAGTGACGCGTATGCGTACCTGACGCGTGTGCGTGATTTGGAGCTTTCTATGGCGACGCGTGGGCGTGGATGACGCATATGCGTGATTTGAAGATTTGCACAGCGACGCGTGCGCGTACTTGATGCGTACGTGTGACACGCAGAAAAGACTATCGACGTGTACGCGTGACTGACGCATACGCATGACATGCGCCACATGCAGAAAACGCTGGGGGCGATTTCTGGGCTGCTTTTGACCCAGTTTTCAGCCCGAAAAGCACAGATCAGAGGCTACAGAGTGAAGGAATCAAGTGGTCCCCATCCATCAATTGAAGACTTGATGATTGTTATAATTAATTTTGATTTAAATTCAAATTTGATTTTTAAATTAGGAAAGATATTACTTAATTTTAGAAAATAGATTTTTCTAAAATTAATTAGGATTAGTTATAAAAAGGGATTCGTTAATTTTGGAGGCCGTCAGATTGGAACTCAGTACATTTTACCTGAATCCTTATTTTCTCTCTGAACCATGAGCAACTAAACCTCCACTGTTAAGGTTAGGAGCTTTGTCTATTTGTATGGATTGGTTTTATTGCTTTTTCTATTTTAATTCATGTATGGATTTATAATTTAAGAATTATTTTCGCTCTTCATCTTATGAATTTGGGTGGAACGGAAGTATGACCCTCTTTCTATTTGAGTTCTTGTATAACTTGAAAAAGCTCTTTACTTAAACAACAGCTTGAAAACATATTCTCCTAAATTTTAATTATCTGGATTTAACAGGATACGTGACATATAATCCTTTTATTTTTGGGTAATTAGAGTTTTTGTGGCATATAAACTGGAATTTGATCATCACCCTCTAATTGTAATTAATTGACCAAGGAATTGGCTGTTGATGAATTTTAGAGGAGACTAGAAAGGTCTAAGGAATTAGGGTGTAGTCACATATAGTTTGCCATAAATTAAATCCTACATGATTAAAATAGTTAGTAAGAAAAGTTAATCCGGAAAAATAGATAACTCTAAAATCTTAACTATTTTCTCCATATTTTATTTCCAAACTATTTACTTTACTATTTTAGTTTCTGCACGATTGTTTAATGCTCTTTGAACATCCAACACTTTTTTCTGTTTGCCTGACTAAGCTCATTAATCAACCATTGTTGCTTGATCCATCAATCCTCGTGGGATCGACCCTCACTCACCTGAGGTATTACTTGGTACGACCCGGTGCACTTGCCAGTTAGTTTGTGGGTTATAAATCCCGCACCAAGTTTTTGGTGCCATTGTCAGGGATTGACTGTGATTAACAACTATCAGTTGTTTGATTGCTTTGATTAGGCATTCTAATTTTTATTTTATTTAATTTTTATTTAAAAATTTTTCGGAAAAAAACTTATAATTTTAATAACACTAATATTCTTCTTAATTTCTAAAATTAAGTTTGGTGTTTCCTAGTTCAGGTTACCTCACTGGGAATTCTCTACACTCTGACGTAGAGATTCCCATCTTTTCTTATTTTCTGTTTGTTTATGCACAGGAACAGAAACAAAAAACATCTCTTAGACTTTGATCCTGAACCTGAAAGAACTTTCAGGCGGCGTTTACAACAAGCAAGACTTTACAAGGCTGCAAAATCCGCTATGGATCCTAACAATGTTGATAATGCCAATGTGGCAAATCCGCATGGGAATGAGCAACAAAGGAGAGTACTTGGATCTTATTCTGCTCCTACTGCAGATCTTTATGGAAAAAGCATTGTGGTGCCTCCTATTGCTGGGAACAAATTTGAATTGAAGCCATAATTGGTCACCCTGGTGCAACAAAACTGCCAGTATCATAGTCTTTTCCACGAAGACCTAAATCCATTTATTTCCAATTTTCTGCAGATTTCTGATACTGTAAAGACAAATGGAGTGAACCCAGAGGTATACAAACTCATGCTCTTCTCGTTTTCTGTGAGGGATGGAGCAAAGCTATGGCTAGATTCCCAACCCAAGGAGAGTTTGGATACTTGGAACAAGGTGGTTACTGAGTTTCTCACTAAATTTTTCCCACCAAAGAAGCTAACTAAGCTTAGGGTGGAGGTACAGACCTTCAGGCAGAAGGATGGCAAAACTCTGTATGAAGCTTGGGAGAGATACAAGTGATAAACCCCATTTGTAGGGTTTATCTTGTATTGATTTTTGGAGATTTTATCACCTTTCACCCATATTTATTCAATGAAATAGCATGGTTTTGTATATTCTCCTTTAATTGTGCTTGAATGTGAAAACATGCTTTTTAGGTCTTAAAATAGCTAAATTTAATTCACCTTGATTCTATTAGATGCCTTGATATGTTTGTTAAGTAATTTCAGAATTAGGAGGCAAAGATTGGATCAAAGGGAATGGAGAAAAAAGCATGTAGAAATGGAGAACTCTTGAAGAAATGAAAGAATCGCAAAAGCTGTCAAGCCGACCTCTTTGTACTTAATTGACCATAACTTGAGCTACAGAGGTCCAAATGATGCGGTTCTAGTTGGGTTGGAAAGCTAACATCCGGGGCTTCGAAACGATATAAGATTTGCCATAGTTGCATTGCGCATAGGGGCGCGCACGTGCACGGTACGCGAACGCGCCGATGGTGGCACATGACCCACTTAATGCAACATGTGGCCAGCGATTTTAGAAGCCTTGTGGGCCCAATCCAACTCATTTCTGATGCTATTTAAGCCAAGAATTGAAGAGAAATCAACATACTTTTAATCATTAGTCATAGTTTAGTTTTAGAAGTAGTTAGAGTTAGAGAGAGAAGCTCTCACTTCTCTCTAGAATTAGGATTAGGAATTAGGGTTAGATTAGGATCTCATAGTTCTAGGTTTAATTCAAGTCTCCTTCTACTTCTACCTTCAATTGATGATTGCTACACTTTGGTTCTTCTTTCTATCCCTATCCTCTTGAGGTAATTTCTCTTAATTTGTTTCTAAGTTTTGTAATTGAGATCTTTTTGTTCTTTTGTTTTCTTTTAATAATGCAATTTGAGATAATTCATGTGATTGTGATGTTGTTGATTGTTGTTTTGTTAATTCTTTGTAATTGTTGGTTGTTGATTCCTTTTATTCTTACAAATAAAAATGCTTTCTTTCATTACCCTCCAAGTGTTTGATGAAATGCTTGAGAGGATGTTAGAGTAGAATTCCATGTTCTTGGCTTGAGAAGGTGACTTAGGATTTCTTGAGTTTCTAGTGTCTAATTGATTGATAGTTGATAGCCATTAACTCTAGCCTTCATTAATCCAATTAGTGAAAAGCTAGGACTTATGGACTAGGATTGATATAACTCACTTGACTTTCCTTTGCTACTTGATTAAAGGATGACTAAGTGGGATTAATCCTTGCAACTACCATACTTGTGGCTAGTGATAATGATGAAGACCCTTGACAACCAAACCTTGCCAAGACCATTTGGTGAATAAAGTTTTCCTACCATTTGCTATTCACATTTCTCATCCAAAACCCCAAAATAAACAAGTCCATAACCAATAACAAGAACACTACCCTGCAAGTCCTTTGAGAGACGACCCGAGGTTTAAACACTTCGGTTTATAGATTTTAGGGGTTTGTACTTGTGACAAACAAATTTTTGTATGAGAGGATTATTGTTGGTTTAGAGACTATACTTCGACAAGATTTCATTTGTGAAATTCTAAACCGTCAAAAATTCAATCATCAAAATGGCGCCGTTGCCGGGGATTTGCAATGGTGTTATGTTATTGGTTATTTTACATATGTGAATATTGTAAATAGCTTGTCTTTTGCTTGTTTACTAGATTTTGTTAGTTTTATTTTGTCTTTCCATAATGAATTCTCCCTATGGCTATGAGTTTGGTTCTAGTTTTGTTGTAGGAAATGTGCACCTCAATGATGACACTCATTATGGATGGAACCAACAAAGATGGGAGGAGCCTCAAGGAATTGATCACTCCTATTGGCAACAACCTCCGGATACTTATAGGTATAATTTCCATCCTAATGCATGTCAATTTAACGGCTATGATGACTCTTTTTGTGACACTCAACAACCACCATCATATGCCTATGAATTTCATCCTCAACATGAACCTCAACCATTCTCACAAGCCCTTCATTACCAAACACCGCCCTATGATCCATATCCATCATATCAACCATATTCTTATGACCATTATGAGCAAGAACCCTTAGAACCACCACAACCCTATCAAGATTACTACCAAGAACCACCTCAATACACACAATCTCCACAACCTTACCAAGAAGAACCACCTTCCTATTATGAACCCTCCCTCCAAAATAATGAACCTTCTTACTCACCCCAAACCCCAATAGACGATCCTCTCACTTTGTTACTCCAAGGACAAGAAGCCATGAAGCGGGATACACTTGAGTTTGTGACCAACTTGACTAAGGTGGTGTACACTTTAGCCCACCAATGCTTGAACACTCAAGGTACTTCCGTAGCCACATGCGAAAAACCTAAAGAAGAGCAAAGTATGTAGGAGAAATTGGACAATTCGGTAGAGAAGGGAGAATCAAATTTTGTGTTAGAACATTTGGAGGAGCCTATGATCATTGAAGAAAAGGAAGAAGTGGTTGAAGATTTGGGAGATGTTGAAAGTCCATGGGAATGTAGCATCATGGAGCACTCTTCCAAGAAGCTTGATATTGATGTTGAGGAGGGTGCGCAACCTCCAAGGCATATCATCGTTGGAGACTTGGAAGAGGCTTATCAAGAGATGGATTCAATCATGGATGAATTTCTCTCTACAATGGAATCCTCTCCCATTGGACATGAAGTTAAAATTATAAAAGAATGTGCACAACCTCCCATACCCTTGGTGAGCAACGAAAAAGAGAGTGAATTGGAGGAGAGCTACCAAGAGGGAAAAGTTGGCATGGTGTATATCGAAATTGAAGAATATGAAGAGGTTGATCAAGAGATGGATTCATTCATCAATGAATTCCTATTCAAAATTGACTCACCTCCCATTGGGCAAGATGAAGTTCTTGAAGACAACACCAAGCCATGTGATAAAAGGGGAAAGGTTGAAATCGAGGAAGCTCGCAAAGAGGTGGAAATACACAAAGAAGAGCACAAGGAAGTAGACCTTGCATTGTCTAAGTGTGGGGAGGTCTCCCTTCCCGAGTCACCATCCAACACAACATTCAAGTGGGTAAAATTCTTATCTCTAAGCTTTAATTTCTCACTTGAATATGGTTTGATTGAAACGGATGGACAACTTAGAACTCTTTGTGGAATTAAAAGCAAGAATGAGTTGTGTAGTGGTTGCAAGTTAGGAATTAGGCTCATTAAGGTCAAAGCTTAAGGTATAGGAACGATGATTGGAAGAATGCCACTTTACAAGGGTCTCGAAGGAAGGCTTGGTATGTTAAAGAGAATTCTATATGTCAACCACCCGAAAAGAGAGAGTATGAAGACCAAATCAAAGACGGGTGCGAAAACAAGATATGGGATCCCGGTTCGCTATGTGAAGACCAACTATGGGGACTCATATCTTGGGTAGAACTTTGCCCAAGCTTGATGAAGATGGTTGGAAATTCTGTCAACCAATTGAGAAGCAAAGATCCTTGGAGATTTAAGGATGAGTACAACATAAGCCACCATGACAATAAGCTCCTCAAAATGTCCAACTTAAGGACTTAAACTAAAAGTGCTAGGTGGGAGACACCCCACCATGGTAAACTCTTTCCATCCTCTTTTAGTTTTGTTTAATAAGTGATTTGAGTTGCCATTGTAGGTAGATTTTCATTTCATATTGATTTGTTAGTAAAGATTGGTTGTTAGTATGTTGTATTCATTAGTAGTAGATGAATAAATCCTAAAATCAAATTGTATTTTTGTGAATTGTTTGATATTTGATTGAATAAAGAAGAGTTTTAGACATTATAGGGAGCTCTTGGGCATTTTTTTCTGCTTTTTGGGCAAAAACAAAAGGGCATCGGCGTGCTAGCATGCTGTGTGCGCGCGCGCGGATTGCACTTCTGCAACTTCTAGTAGAAAAACCAGAGAGTTGTGCGCGCTTTATGCTAGCATTGTGCTGGGAGCACAACCTCATCCACGCGTAAGCGCGCTGTGCGCGCGAGCACGGATTGTCCCTGCTGCATCCATCCATGGGTAACAATTTCCTTTTCAACACCAAATTTTTATTTTCTTTGTTAGATTAGCTATTGCATTGCATGATAGGTTGCATGTTAGTTAGAATTTGTACATATTTTTACCACTTCTTTCTTATTAGGACTAGTTGGTTAGGGTGATGATTTCCTATCCGAGAAACTGTTTTAGGGCACCCTACCAATTTGAAAAAGAAAATTTGTGGAACTTGCTTGAAAGAATTTATTTTGGAACATTGTTTCTGAGCTAAGAACACAAGCTTGTGAGATTTGAGCCTAATAGTGTGGTTACATCTTATAACCACTTATTTTCCTTCTTGTGTGTAATTGTTCTCTTTCTATGATTGTAATCTTTGATTTGTTTGAATCTATACGTCCCATTGTTCCTTGTATTCATACATTTATATAATTGAGGCCATCATTTCATTAGCTCACTTATCCAAATAGCCTTACCTTTTACCCTCCTTTGTTAGCCGATTTTGATCCTACGCTTAACCCACTTGTTCTTTAATTTAGCACATTACAAGCCTTAAAGCGGAAAACAATGAATGTCCTTTATTTGGATCTTTGATTGGCTTAGGCTAGTGAGTGTGAGTGTCATTCAAGAGTGGGAAAACTTTGGGACATTGGTTGGGATAAAAGGGTGTTTGTGTTTTGTATTTTTATATTGGGGAATTGGGTACATACTCATGTATTGATTAAATGTATAGACCTTATGCATTAATGTTCTTGTATATAGTTTGAAAGAAAAAGAAAATGAAAAGAAAAAGAAATAAAAGTGAAAAAAAAGAAAAGAAAAGAAAAAAAATGTATATAAAAAAAGAAAGAAAAAAAGAAAAGCAATAAAGGGGACAAAATGCCCCAAAGTGAAGCTCAATAAGAATCAATGCATAAGTGTTGTGAAATGAAAAGAAAATGCATGAGTATGTGAAAAAGTGAGGAATGGGTAGTTAGATTAGTACTTAATTGTATAGGTCATTATATAGGTTAGGTGGGAAAGTTTAAGTTAATCAAAGATTCAAATCCTAAGTCCACTAGCCATATATGATCCTACCTTGACCCTAGCCCCATTACAACCTAAAGAAAAGACCTCATGATACATGTATGCATGCATTGAATAATTGTTGATTGTTAGAAGAAAAACAAATCTTGGAAAGCATGATTAGGGGAGAATTGAGAGAATCAACCCCAAACACCGAGCGACTAGAGTGCAAACACTTCCGGTGAGGGTTCGAAGCTCAATTCCTTGATTTCCGGCTTTCATGAGCTTTCTTCTTGCAAGTCTATTTGAACTTCATTTTTTATACGTGAATTGGTAGGATTCATGAATCGTTATATGATCTTGGCCCTACTTGTGCATACATGCTCTTGGAGGATTGATTTATTTTTAACCAAGTAGGTAGAATCATTTTGCATTTAGTTGCATTCATATAGATAGATGCATTTAGGTTATTTGCATTGAATAAATGTTGAAACCCTTTGTTTCTCTCTTGGATTAAGCACGAGGACATGTTTGGTTTAAGTGTGGGGAGGTTGATAAACCCCATTTGTAGGGTTTATCTTGTATTGATTTTTGGGGATTTTATCACCTTTCACCCATATTTATTCAATGAAATAGCATGGTTTTGTATATTCTCCTTTAATTGTGCTTGAATGTGAAAACATGCTTTTTAGGTCTTAAAATAGCTAAATTTAATTCACCTTGATTCTATTAGATGCCTTGATATGTTTGTTAAGTAATTTCAGAATTAGGAGGCAAAGATTGGATCAAAGGGAATGGAGAAAAAAGCATGTAGAAATGGAGAACTCATGAAGAAATGAAAGAATCGCAAAAGCTGTCAAGCCGACCTCTTTGTACTTAATTGACCATAACTTGAGCTACAGAGGTCCAAATGATGCGGTTCTAGTTGGGTTGGAAAGCTAACATCTGGGGCTTCGAAACGATATAAGATTTTCCATAGTTGCATCACGCATAGGGGCGCGCACGCACACGGTACGCGGACGCGTTGATGGTGGCACATGACCCACTTAATGCAACACGTGGCCAGCAATTTTAGAAGCCTTGTGGGCCCAATCCAACTCATTTCTGATGCTATTTAAGCCAAGGATTGAAGAGGAATCAACATACTTTTAATCATTAGTCATAGTTTAGTTTTAGAAGTAGTTAGAGTTAGAGAGAGAAGCTCTCCCTTCTCTCTAGAATTAGGATTAGGAATTATGGTTAGATTAGGATCTCATAGTTCTAGGTTTAATTCAAGTCTCCTTCTACTTCTACCTTCAATTGATGATTGCTACACTTTGGTTCTTCTTTCTATCCCTATCCTCTTGTTGTAATTTCTCTTATTTTGTTTCTAAGTTTTGTAATTGAGATCTTTTTGTTCTTTTGTTTTCTTTTAATAATGCAATTTGAGATAATTCATGTGATTGTGATGTTGTTGATTGTTGTTTTGTTAATTCTTTGTAATTGTTGGTTGTTGATTCCTTTTATTCTTACAAATAAAAATGCTTTCTTTCATTACCCTCCAAGTGTTTGATGAAATACTTGAGAGGATGTTAGAGTAGAATTCCATGTTCTTGGCTTGAGAAGGTGACTTAGGATTTCTTGAGTTTCTAGTGTCCAATTGTGGTGCGCGAAATTGTGATCACTACACAACTTTGCACAACTAACCAGCAAGTGCACTGGGTCGTCCAAGTAATACCTTACGTGAGTAAGGGTCGATCCCACGGAGATTGTTGGTATGAAGCAAGCTATGGTCACCTTGTAAATCTTAGTCAGGCAGACTCAAGTGGGTATAGTGATATACGAATAAAGCATAAAGATAAAGATAGAGGTACTTATGTAATTCATTGGTAGGAACTTCAGATAAGCGTATGAAGATGCCTTCCCTTCCGTCTCTCTGCTTTCCAGCTGTCTTCATCCAATCCTTCTTACTCCTTTCCATGGCAAGCTCATGTAGGGTTTCACCGTTGTCAGTGGCTACCTCCCATCCTCTTAGTGAAAATGTTCCTATGCTCTGTCACAGCATATGGCTAATCAGCTGTCGATTCTCGGTCAGGCCGGAATAGAATCCATTGATTCTTTTGCATCTGTCACTAACGCCCCGCCTGCTAGGAGTTTGAAGCACGTCACAGTCATTCAATCATTGAATCCTACTCAGAATACCACAGACAAGGTTTAGACCTTCCGGATTCTCTTGAATGCCGCCATCAGTTCTTGCCTATACCACGAAGACTCTGATCTCACGGAATGGCTGGCTCGTTTGTCAGGCGAGCACTCGGTTGTCAGGCGATCAACCATGCATCGTGTATCAGGAATCCAAGAGATATTCACTAGAGCCTTGATTGCTTGTAGAACAAAAGTGGTTGTCAGTCACCTTGTTCATAAGTGAGAATGATGATGAGTGTCACGGATCATCACATTCATCAAGTTGAAGAACAAGTGATATCTTGGACAAAGAACAAGCGGAATTGAATAGAAGAACAATAGTAATTGCATTAATACTCGAGGTACAGCAGAGCTCCACACCTTAATCTATGGTGTGTAAAAACTCCACCGTTGAAAATACATAAGAACAAGGTCTAGGCATGGCCGAATGGCCAGCCTCCCCCAAAGAGGGTTTAATCATCAAAGCATGATCAAAAGATGTCTAATACAATAGCAAAAGGTCCTACTTATAGAAAACTAGTAGCCTAGGGTGTATAGAGATGAGTAAATGACATAAAAATCCACTTCCGGGCCCACTTGGTGTGTGCTTGGGCTGAGCAAATGAAGCATTTTCGTGTAGAGACTCCTCTTGGAGTTAAACGCCAGCTTTGGTGCCAGTTTGGGCGTTTAACTCCCATTTAGGTGCCAGTTCCGGCGTTTAACGCTGGAATTTCTGTAGGTGACTTTGAACGCCGGTTTGGGCCATCAAATCTTGGGCAAAGTATGGACTATCATATATTGCTGGAAAGCCCAGGATGTCTACTTTCCAACGCCGTTGAGAGCGCGCCAATTGGGCTTCTGTAGCTCCAGAAAATCCACTTCGAGTGCAGGGAGGTCAGAGTCCAACAGCATCTGCAGTCCTTTTGAGTCTCTGGATCAGATTTTTGCTCAGATCCCTCAATTTCAGCCAGAAAATACCTGAAATCACAGAAAAACACACAAACTCATAGTAAAGTCCAGAAAAGTGAATTTTAACTAAAAACTAATAAAAATATAATAAAAACTAACTAAAAGATACTAAAAACATACTAAAAACAATGCCAAAAAGGGTACAAATTATCCGCTCATCACAACACCAAACTTAAATTGTTGCTTGTCCCCAAGCAACTGAAGATCAAATAGAATAAAAAGAAGAGAATATGCAATGAACTCCAAAAACATCTATGAAGATCAGTATTAATTAGATGAGCGGGGCTTTTAGCTTTTTGCCTCTGAACAGTTTTGGCATCTCACTCTATCCTTTGAAATTCAGAATGATTGGCTTCTTTAGGAACTCAGAATCCAGATAGTGTTATTGATTCTCCTAGTTAAGTATGATGATTCTTGAACACAGCTACTTTTTTTGAGTCTTGGCCGTGGCCCAAAGCACTCTGTCTTCCAGTATTACCACCGGATACATACATGCCACAGACACATAATTGGGTGAACCTTTTCAGATTGTGACTCAGCTTTGCTAGAGTCCCCAATTAGAGGTGTCCAGGGTTCTTAAGCACACTCTTATTGCCTTGGATCACAACTTTATTTCTTTCTTTCTCTTTCTTTTTCTCTCTTTTTTTTTCGTTTTTTTTTCGCTTGTCTTCTCTTTCTTTTTTTTTTTGTATTCACTGCTTTTTCTTGCTTCAAGAATCATTTTTTATGATTTTTCAGATCCTCAGTAACATGTCTCCTTTTTCATCATTCTTTCAAGAGCCAATATTCATGAACCACAAATTCAAAAGACATATGCACTGTTTAAGCATACATTCAGAAGACAAAAGTGTTGCCACCACATCAAAATAATTAAACCGTTGTAAAATTCAAAATTCATGCAATTCTTTTCTTTTTCAATTAAGAACAATTTTTAAGAAAGGTGATGGATTCATAGGACATTCATAACTTTAAGGCATAGACACTAAGACACTAATGATCATAAGACACAAACATAGATAACATAAGCATGAAGATTTCGAAAAAAACAAGAAAAATAAAGAACAAGGAGATTAAAGAACGGGTCCACCTTAGTGATGGCGGCTTGTTCTTCCTCTTGAAGGTCTTATGGAGTGCTTGAGCTCCTCAATGTCTCTTCCTTGTCTTTGTTGCTCTTCTCTCATGATTCTTTGATCTTCTCTAATTTCATGGAGGATGATGGAGTGTTCTTGATGCTCCACCCTTAGTTGTCCCATGTTGGAACTTAGTTCTCCTAGGGAGGTGTTCAGTTGCTCCCAATAGTTTTGTGGAGGAAAGTGCATCCCTTGGGGCATCTTCAGGGATCCCATGATGAGTGGGGTCTCTTGTGTGCTCCATCCTTTTCTTAGTGATGGGCTTATCCTCATCAATGGGGATGTCTCCCTCTATGTCAACTCCAACTGAATAACAAAGGTGACAAATGAGATGAGGAAAGGCTAACCTTGCTAAGGTAGAGGACTTGTCCGCCACCTTATAGAGTTCTTGGGCTATAACCTCATGAACTTCCACTTCTTCTTCAATCATGATGCTATGAATCATGATGGCCCGGTCTAGAGTAACTTCGGACCGGTTGCTAGTGGGAATGATTGAGCATTGGATAAACTCCAACCATCCTCTAGCTACGGGCTTGAGGTTATGCCTTCTCAATTGAACCGGCTTGCCTCTTGAATCTCTCTTCCATTGTGCGCCCTCTTCACATATGACTGTGAGGACTTGGTCCAACCTTTGATCAAAGTTGACCCTTCTAGTGTAAGGATGTTCATCTCCTTGCATCATGGGCAAATTGAATGCCAACCTTACACTTTCCGGACTAAAATCCAAGTATTTCCCCCGAACCATTGTAAGATAATTCTTTGGATCCGGGTTCACACTTTGATCATGGTTCTTGGTGATCCATGCATTGGCATAGAACTCTTGAACTATTAAGATTCCGACTTGTTGAATGGGGTTGGTAAGCACTTCCCAACCTCTTCTTCGGATCTCATGCCGGATCTCCGGATATTCACCCTTTTTGAGTGAAAAGGGGACCTCGGGGATCACCTTCTTCAAGGCCACAACTTCATAGAAGTGGTCTTGATGCACCCTTGAGATGAATCTATCCATCTCCCATGACTCGGAGGTGGAAGCTTTTGCCTTCCCTTTCCTCTTTCTAGAGGTTTCTCCGGCCTTGGATGCCATAAATGGTTATGGAAAAAACAAAAAGCAATGCTTTTACCACACCAAACTTAAAAGATTTGCTCGTCCTCGAGCAAAAGAAGAAAGAAGAGAGTAGAAGAAGAAGAAATGAGGAAGAAGGGAGTGGCTTATGTATTCGGCCAAAGAGGGGGAGAAGTGGTGTTTTAGGTTGTGTGAAAATGAAGGGGTGAAGAAGGGTTTATATAGGAGAGGGGGGAGATGGAGTTCGGCCATTATGGGTGGGTTTGGGAGGGAAAGTGGTTTGAATTTGAAGGGTGAGGTTGGTGGGGTTTTATGAAGGATGGATGTGAGTGGTGAAGAGAAAGAAGGGATTGATAGGTGAAGGGTTTTTGGGGAAGAGGTATTGAGGTGATTGGTGAATGGGTGAAGAAGAGAGAGGGTGGTGGTGGGGTTGGTGGGGGTCCTGTGGGGTCCACAGATCCTGTGGTGTCAAGGAAAAGTCATCCCTGCACCAAATGGCATTCAAAATCACGTTTTGAGCCATTTCTGGCGTTAAACGCCGGGCAGGTGCCCATTCCTGGCGTTTAACGCCAGGTTCTTGCCCTTTTCTGGTGTTTAACGCCAGTCTGGTGCCCCTTTCTGGCGTTAAACGCCCAGAATGGTGCCAGACTGGGCGTTAAACGCCCAATTGCTAGCCTCACTGGCGTTTAAACTCCAGTGGGTTCTTCCTCCAGGGTGTGCTGTTTTTCTTCCTGTTTTTCATTCTGTTTTTGCTTTTTCAATTGATTTTTTGTCTTCTTATGATCATCAACCTACAAAAAACATAAAATAACAAAGAAAAATAGATGAAATATAATCATTGGGTTGCCTCCCAACAAGCGCTTCTTTAATGTCAGTAGCTTGACAGAGGGCTCTCATGGAGCCTCACAGATACTCAGAGCAATGTTGGAACCTCCCAACACCAAACTTAGAGTTTGAATGTGGGGGTTCAACACCAAACTTAGAGTTTGGTTGTGGCCTCCCAACACCAAACTTAGAGTTTGACTGTGGGGGCTCTGTTTGACTCTGAATTGAGAGAAGCTCTTCATGCTTCCTCTCCATGGTGACAGAGGGATATCCTTGAGCCTTAAACACCAAGGATTCTTCATTCACTTGAATGATCAACTCTCCTCTATCAACATCAATCACAGCCTTTGCTGTGGCCAGGAAGGGTCTACCAAGGATGATGGTTTCATCCATGCACTTCCCAGTCTCTAGGACTATGAAATCCGCAGGGATGTAATGGTTTTCAATTTTCACCAAAACATCCTCTACAAGTCCATAAGCTTGTTTTCTTGAGTTGTCTGTCATCTCTAATGAGATTCTTGCAGCTTGCACCTCAAAGATCCCTAGCTTCTCCATTACAGAGAGAGGCATGAGGTTTACACTTGACCCTAAGTCACACAGAGCCTTCTTGAAGGTCATGTTGCCTATGGTACAAGGTATTAAAAACTTCCCAGGATCTTGTCTCTTTTGAGGTAATTTCTGCCTAGACAAGTCATCCAGTTCTTTGGTGAGCAAAGGAGGTTCATTCTCCCAAGTCTCATTTCCAAATAACTTGTCATTTAGCTTCATGATTGCCCCAAGGTATTTAGCAACTTGCTCTTCAGTGACATACTCATCCTCTTCAGAGGAAGAATACTCATCAGAGCTCATGAAAGGCAGAAGTAAGTCCAATGGAATCTCTATGGTCTCATTTTGAGCCTCAGATTCCCATGGTTCCTCATTGGGGAACTCATTGGAGGTCAGTGCACGCCCACTGAGGTCTTCCTCAGTGGCGTTCACTTCCTCTCCTTCCTCTCCAAAGTCGGCTGGTGCACGAATTTGTGATTCGCACAACTAACCAGCAAGTGCACTGGGTCGTCCAAGTAATACCTTACGTGAGTAAGGGTCGATCCCACGGAGATTATTGATTTGAAGCAATCAATACTTATTTTATTAATCTTAGTCAGGATGCCAATAAGGTTAATTGGATTTTACTTGTAAAAAGCCAAACTACTTAAAATTGTAAGTTGGAATAATAAAGAATACTAGCGTTACTTGTTGTGCGGTAATGGAGAATATGTTGGAGTTTTGGAGATGCTTTGTCCTTTGACTTCAACTCTTCCTTGAAATCCACTTCTCACACGCAGATTCCTTCCATGGCAAGCTCTATGTAGGGTGTCACCATTGTCAGTGGCTACTTCCCATCCTCTCAGTGAAAACGTTCCTATGCTCTGTCACAGCACGGCTAATCATCTGTCGGTTCTCAATCAGGTTGGAATAGAATCCATTGATTCTTTTGCGTCTGTCACTAACGCCCAGCCCTCAGGAGTTTGAAGCACGTCACAGTCATTCAATCCCAGAATCCTACTCGGAATACCACAGACAAGGTTTAGACTTTCCGGATTCTCATGAATACCGCCATCAATCTGGCCTATACCACGAAGATTCTGTTGGGGAATCTAAGAGATATTCATTCAGTCTAATGTAGAACGGAGGTGGTTGTCAGGCACACTGATGAGCGGATAATTTGTATGCTTTTTGGCATTATTTTTAGTATGTTTTTAGTATCTTTTAGTTAGTTTTTAGTATATTTTTATTAGTTTTTAATTAAAATTCACTTTTCTGGACTTTACTATGAGTTTGTGTGTTTTTCTGTGATTTCAGGTATTTTCTGACTGAAATTGAGGGTCCTGAGCAAAAATCTGATCCAGAGACTGAAAAGGACTGCAGATGCTGTTGGATTCTGACCTCCCTGCACTCGAAGTGGATTTTCTGGAGCTACAGAAGCCCAATTGGAGCGCTATCAACGGCATTGGAAAGTAGACATCCTGGGCTTTCCAGCAATATATAATAGTCCATACTTTGCTCAAGATTTGATGGCCCAAACCGGCACTCAAAGTCACCTACAGAAATTCCAGCGTTAAACGCCGGAACTGGCATAAAATTTGGAGTTAAACGCCCAAACTGGCATGAAAGCTGGCGTTTAACTCCAGAAAAGGTCTCTACACGAAATTCCTTCATTGCTCAGCCCAAGAACACACCAAGTGGGCCCGGAAGTGGATTTTTCTGTCATTTACTCATTTCTATAAACCTTAGGACACTAGTTTACTACTTATAGGATCTTTTCACATTGTATCCGTACCTTATGACCTCATAACATTTTGTACACGTTTCTTTCCACAGTATGAGCCTCTAAACCCCATGGTTGGGGGTGAGGAGCTCTGCTGTGTCTTGATGGATTAATGCAATTACTACTGTTTTTAATTCAATCATGCTTGCTTCCATTCTAAGATAACACTTGTTCTTAATCCGGATGAATGTGATGATCCGTGACAATCATCATCATTCTCAACTATGAACACATGCCTGACAACCACCTCTGTTCTATCTTAGATTGAGTAGTTATCTCTTGGGTTCTTTAATCGGAATCTTCGTGGTATAGGCAGGACCTGATGGCAGCATTCAAGAGAATCCGGAAGGTCTAAACCTTGTCTGTGGTATTCTGAGTAGGATTCAATGATTGAATGACTGTGACGTGCTTCAAACATGTAACCTACTGGGCGTTAGTGACAGACGCAAAAGAGGGATTCTATTCCGGTAGGGGAGGGAACCAAACACCGGTGATTGGCAGTACTGTGACAGAGTGCGTGCATTAGCTTTCACTGCAAGGATGGGAGGTAGCTGCTGACAACAGTGAAACCCTACATACAGCTTGCCATGGAAGGAGCCTTGCGTGTTTGATGAAGAAGACAGTAGGAAAGCAGAGATTCAGAAGATGGAGCATCTCCAAACCTCAACCCATTCTCCATTACTGCAATACAAGTAACCATTACATGTTCTTTTGCTTTTTACAATCAATCCTGATAATTTCTGATATCCTGACTAAGATTTACAAGATAACCATAGCTTGCTTCAAGCCGACAATCTCCGTGGGATCGACCCTTGCTCACGCAAGGTATTACTTGGACGACCCAGTGCACTTGCTGGTTAGTTGTGCGGGATTGCAAAAGTGTTATTGCAATTTCGTGCACCAAGTTTTTGGCGCCGTTGCCGGGGATTGTTCGAGTTTGGACAACTGACGGCTTATCTTGTTGCTTAGATTAGGACTGTTTTATTTTTGTTGGCTTAGAGTCTTTTAGTTGAGTCTAGTTTCATATTTTAAGTTTGGTGTCTTTTTGTGTTTCTCTCTTAATTTTCGTTTTTGCATGTTCTTAGTCCCTTTTTGATTCATAAAAATTCTAAGTTTGGTGTCCTCTTTGTGTTTTTCTCTCAAAATTTTCGAAAATTTAGTGTTTGATTTTCTAAAAATTTTAAGTTTGGTGTCTTTTTGTGTTTTTCTCTTTCCTCTTTTTAAGAATCAAATCTTTTTCATAAAATTTTTTTCAATCATATCTTTTTAATTGCTGTTTTCAAAATCTTTTTTTTCACTAATTGATTTAGTTCTCAATTTGCTTTGATCTCATTTTATTTTTAATTTTCGAATTCTATTTCATTTTCCTTTTATTTTATTTTATTGTATTTTATTTTTTTTCGGTTATTTTAAAAAAAAATAAAATAAAAAAATAAAAATAAAAAAAATAAAAATAAGCAAAATTTATCTCCTTGCAATTATCATCATTTCCCTTTTGTCCATAATGGACTCAAGTGGAATCAATCAGTCCAAAAGGACTCTGGGGTCTTATGCTAACCCCATTACAGCTGCATATGGGAGTAGCATCTGTATACCTCCCATCAAAGCAAGCAGCTTTGAGCTAAATCCTCAACTCATTATCATAGTGCAGCAAAATTGCCAGTATTCCGGTCTTCCACAGGAAGAACCTACTGAGTTTCTGGCACAGTTTTTACAAATTGCTGACACAGTACATGATAAAGAGGTGGATCAGGATGTCTACAGACTATTACTGTTTCCATTTGCTGTAAAAGATCAAGCTAAAAGGTGGTTGAATAACCAACCTACAGCAAGCATAAAGACATGGAAACAGTTGTTAGACAAATTCCTGAATCATTTTTACCCTCCAAAGAGGATGACACAGCTAAGGCTGGACATCCAAGGCTTTAAACAAGAGGATAATGAATCCCTTTACAATGCCTGGGAGAGGTATAGAGGTATGCTAAGAAAATGTCCCTCTGAAATATTTTCAGAGTGGGTACAGTTAGACATTTTCTACTATGGGCTTACAGAAAAAGCTCAGATGTCTTTAGACCACTCAGCTGGTGGATCTATACACATGAGGAAGACAATTGAAGAAGCTCAAGAGCTTATAGACACTGTTGCTAGAAACCAATATTTGTACTCTAGCAATGAGTTCTCTTCAGAAGAGGAAGTCATGACAATAGTCACTGACTCTAATCCTCAAGAACAGATAATGGAGCTTAATCAACTACTACTCCTGATGACTGAACAGCTAGCAGAATTTAAAGAGATGCTCCATGAAACCAAAGTTGCTAATAAAAGCATAGAACTACAGCTGAATCAAGCAAAACAGCAAATATTTAAACAGATAACAGAGGAGTGTCAAGCAGTTCAATTGAGGAGTGGGAAGACCTTGAATAACACTGCTCAAAAGAGCAAAAGCCAAACAAGGAACAATTGACAGAGGACAAACCAAACCACTGTTCAAAATCCCTCTGAGGACAGTAAGAGCCCAGAGAGGAATATTGGCGTTCAAACGCCAGAAGGGAAGGAAACTGGCGTTAAACGCCCATTCCTTGCCCAGTTCTGGCGTTCAAACGCCAGAAAAGGGGGAAAAGTTAGCGTTAAACGCCCATTTTCCACCCAATTCTGGCGTCCAAACGCCAAGGGAGGATCAGACACCTGAGAGTGCTGACAGTAATCCCCCTAACAAGGCTCTTCACCACTTCTGTACAGAATAAACCTGCAGCATCTAAGGTTGAAGAATATCAAGCCAAGATGCCTTATCCTCAGAAACTCCGCAAAGCGGAACAGGATAAGCAATTTGCCCGCTTTGCAGACTATTTAAGGACTCTGAAATAAAGATTCCTTTTGCAGAGGCACTTGAGCAAATACCTTCTTATGCTAAGTTCATGAAAGAGATCTTAAGTCATAAGAAGGATTGGAGAGAAACTGAAAAAGTGTTTCTCACTGAAGAATGCAGTGCAGTCATTCTAAAAGCTTACCAGAAAAGCTTCAAGATCCTGGAAGCTTTCTGATACCATGCACATTGGAAGGCACTTACACCAAGATAGCCTATGTGAGCTTGGAGCAAGTATCAATTTAATACCTGCATCCACTATCAGAAAGCTTGGGTTGATTGGAGAAGTCAAACAACCAGGATATGCCTCC